>NC_135236.1:642763606-643375204 GCF_051348905.1 Ranitomeya variabilis | reverse complement strand
ATAAAAAGTGCTCTATTTTTGCTGTGTAACCGCCTTTGTGAATTTTTTTTATTTTTCTTTTGTGCACAAAGATAATGCATGTTCCACGAAGGTCCAAAATGTGTACAAAAATATCTGGATTAAAATGACTCCAGAGATGGACTGCAAAAATGAAACTTTTTTTTTTTTTTTTAACTTTTTAATTTCTCTAAAGGTTGCAAACGATGAATGAGTTGAAAATATCTCTAAACCATAAATCCTGCCTACAACATATAAAAAAAACCCGCAGGCAAACGCGCATAAAATAGACTTTACAAAAAGTGCGAATGAAAGCTATCAACAACTAAATAGAAACCGGCGTAAATGCAATAATGAATGTCACCCATAGTGTCTGTGTGATATAGCTGCCAGTGTTTTAACCATGCGGTGACTTCTGTGCCACCATATGGGGCTGCGCTAGTGCCGAGGCTCACATGTCTGCACCATGAGGACATGCAGTCACCATGGATCACATGTACACGTGCAACCCAATATGCCATCATTTTTAAGTTTGGGAATATCCTTTTAAAATTGTGTTGATGAGCAAGCCGGTGTGAATCACTAAATATCGGCTCCTTGAGTATATGACTTGCTTGTTTGTGGATTGAATACTTCTCTTTTGAGCTCGCTCTTTCTGCTGCCTTTGTGTCTGTATGTGACAGTGCCGTGTGGAGCACATGAAAACATTATTACTCCGATTGAATGAAAGTTCAACCTCACATTTTGTGCAGATATCGCTCCGCCGCCTCCTGGATATGATCCGCTTATTTGGCAGCGCAGTCATTACTTATCCTGCCAGAGATGGCGTCTCACTGTACCAGGCAGATATCGATTTTGCTGTACGATTCATCTTTTGTAAGGACAGTCTGTCCAGAATGAAGTTACCATGTCTCCGCTGATAGAGACTCTGTGTGCGCTCCTGTCATGCCGGGGGAGAGATGATGAGCTCCGTTCATGTGCTGGGAGAGATGGATCAGCTGCTCTCATGGATATTGCTACTTACTGGGTTCCTGGTAATGGCACTGTGTGTGTGTGTGTGTGTGTGTGTGTGTGTGTGTGTGTGTGTGTGTGTGTGTGTGTGTGTGTGTGTGACCCTCCAAACGTCTTGTAGAAGTCAGGACCCCATGTTCAGAGCAATGATTGGGGCTTCACTATACTACACACGTAAAGGGAACCTGTCACCCCCAAAATGGAAGGTGAGCTAAGCGCACCGGCATCAGGGGCTTATCTACAGCATTCTGTAATGCTGTAGATAAGCCCCTGATGTAACCTGAAAGATGAGAAAAAAGAGGTTAGATTATACTCACCCAGGGGCGGTCCCGCTGCAGTCCAGGTCCGTTGGGTGTCGCGGTCCGGTCCAGCGCCTCCCATCTTCATAGCACGGCGCAGGCGTACCTTATCTGCCCTGGGCCTTTCTGACCTTTCCCGGCGCCTGCGCACTGCAGTACTGTGCCCTCAACAGGGCAGACAAAGTACGCCTGCGCCGGAGCCGCAGCGTGAAGACAAGAAGAGGACGTCATCGTAAGAAGATGGGAGGCCCAGGACCAGACCGCGACGCCCATCGGACCAGAACCGCAGCGGGACCGCCCCTGGGTGAGTATAATCTAACCTCTTTTTATCATCTTTCAGGATACATCGGGGGCTTATCTACAGCATTACAGAATGCTGTAGATAAGCCCCTGATGCTGGTGGGCTTAGCTCAACTTCCATTTTGGGGGTGACAGGTTCCCTTTAATTGCTTTATACATTCTCCTTATAAACGCCCTCCGTGATGTTTATGACCCCTACCCCCGTTAGCATTTTGATTGCACCCTTGAATGTAAGTTAGTTCTCCATAAGACAGAAAACTTAAACTTCCCCTGTAGCGCCACCTATAGGTAGGAACCATGCCAATGTACTCTACAGGCAATCCTTCCCAGGGAAAAGTGTGCTAAGGTCCATTTACACACACTGCACGGTTATTGAGAATGCGCGTCCCTAAGAATGCTTCTTTTGTGATGATCTTGCAGTCTAAACGGGCTGCCGATGAGGGTGCAGAACACGGTCACATAAAATCATCTTTTCAGTGGCACAAAACCTCATCATTCCCGCCATCCTCTCATGCAGTGGTGCACACAGTAGAGGGCCCCTATGCAAGAACAGTCTGTGGGCCCCTCGTACCTGCCTGCTGATTGGAATGTGAAGTGGCCCCCTGTGCGGCGGTTCCATCCCTGATCTTATGTATACAGGACCTGTGAACAGCAGCAGCCTATATATACCATCTATTACAGATCGTACAGTGCACATCTGGAGCGGGCTCCGCCTGTGTAAACCGGCAATCAACAGACCGGTAGCTGATCGGCGGCATACTGCCTCTAGTCAGGTAATGTGCAGGGGCTCGGTCAGCACAGAAGGACTGTTCACACCAAGTACAGGCGCTCGGTGCGTCACGGCGGCCAGTCATTTATATACTCCTCCCCGCCTGCTTGTTTTCTATCCTTCTCCGCTCTCCTCTGGCTCTAGGAGGACAGAGCTGTCAATCATAGAAGATGAGGCAGGAGATACAGGGAAAACAAGCAGGCGGGAAGGTGTATTTGTGATTGCACCGAGCAGCAGGACTTCTGACATTCTGTGCTGACAGTCCCTTTTATGGCTAGGTTCCCATTATGAGTTGTTGCGGAGTGTTTTTTTTTTTTTTTTTTTGTACTCTGCATATTTATTAAAAAAATAAAAAGTAACACATTTTTATTGAATGGGTGCAGAGAATCTGCAGCATCAAAAGCTGGAAACGTAGCCTAAGGTGTCTCATTCCTATGTCAGCAGGACACGAATGACATCCAAATGCTGGCTGTGTTTCCCCCCATAGACTTGCATTGGCATGTTTTTGGTCTGCACTCTGACCAAATTACAGACTTGTCTCCGTGATTTTGTGCAGACCGCCCAGTCCCTATAAATACAGACATGTGAACAGCGCCATAGAGTAGAATAGGTGTGAGTTCTATCTGTGAAAAAAACCCACAGAACTCGTATGACTAAAACTAGCATCTGAATGAGCCCTAAGACCCTGTACTCTGGCTGGATCTCAAGGAGAACGCGCGGACCCCGAGTGTTGGTATATCACCTACTATAGGACCGCTTCTTACATGGGACAGCAATGTCTAGCACGAGCGCTACTAGGGGCCCCATACACTTCAGATAGTTGTTAGCCTTAATTTGTTGGGTAGAGTCAGGAGGCCCCTATATACATAACACGGTTTGCCGATCCCTCCTATATCGGCGGGATTACTGATCCCTCCTGTATCGGCGGGATTACTGATCCCTCCTGTATCGGCGGGACTGACTGTAGAGTAATGTGTGTGGTGGCCTCAGGTGTATGACATGCATGTAAAAGGAACATTGTGGACCATGCAAACGGCTGATTGACCGGAGTGCGGAAAGTTGGATCCCCACCGATCTGATATGGGTGACCTAGTCTCTATCCTCCATTTATGTTGTGGTCTCAGATAATTCCTTTAAAGGGCTTTTCTGAGGTTAAAAACAAATATTTACATAAATGTACATTTAGATGAATGTGGCTGAGCTGCTATACCTCACTGAGCCTATTGACAAGGGTGGCACTGTCACTGGGAACAGCCCCCCAAATTTGTAATCCTAAGGTGCTTAGGTATTTTTCCAATAACGCACATTTCTCGTCAGTGCTGGAATACTGGGGGACACACGGGCTAGTGTTGGGTGTCACCCAGCTTCACTAGACTTCTTGCCTATCTGGCGGGTTTGTGATGTTGCATTTGTCAGTGTTGCCGGTCCTCTACGTGGAAGCGTAAACTAGAGCGAGCGTATAACTAATGATACTTGTGAGCTGCAGTAAACGGCGGCGCGGTTTGCTCTTGACTAATGGCACATGGAGTGTAGCGCCGGTTGTTTCACGAGCTGTAATTGTTCACATGGCGCTGCCATGAATTTGTTTTTCTCATTGTTATCTCCGATGAATGTGCTGGAGCATATCCTGAGCTGGAATTGGCAGCGTTTATCGCTCGCGAGCAGCAAATAGTAACAACTTCAAATCTCTATCTCTCCGGTGTCTCCAAAAATATCCTGTTTGCACTCTGCCGGCTGTGCTCTTGTAATGTAGATTTAATTGTCGTTGGGTTTTGTTTTAATTTTTTGTAACATACTTTTAGTTTCTTACTTTCCTTTCCATGTTACATATCCCCAATTTGTCCTGGTCTTTCCTCTTTTCTGTATTATGACATTGATTTTGTTTCATGATTGTTATTAAAGTGATTTTCATATACGCTTGTTGTTCATATACGCGATGATCCGTTAATAAAGGGGCGTTTAATGAAGGAATCTCTTGTCTTGTCCAGAGTGTCTCTTGTCCTGGAGGATCTGTCCTGCGTTATATAAGGAATTGTGTTCTGCTTCATTTTCCCTGTGGACGGGAAAGTAAATGTAACCATAATCACTTATAATTAATTTACAGGTGATGATTAGGGGTCCAAGAGGGAAAGGGGACGCTGTAATTAACCATTTGTCAAGGGACCTTCGTAAAAGCAGAGACTATCCAAAGTGTGGCACGCCTACTAAGAACTCGTGCACACAGCTGAGCCTTACACATGGACGTGTAGTGTGGCACATAGTCACCGATGGACTGTGATACCAATCCATGTTAAAGGTACCCATACACATTGGTTAGCTGTCAGCTAACCAATAATTCAACCATCTGCTATCACTCTTCAGTTCCCTGGCTATGTGTTTTGAGTCATTTTCATGCTGGAAGACCCAGCCATCACCCATCTTCAATGCTCTTACTGAGGGGAGGAGGTTGTTGGTTAAAATCTTGCGATATATGATTCCGTCCATCCTCCCTTCAATGCGGTGCAGTCGTCATGTCCCCTTGCAGAAAAGTACCCTCAAAGTATGATGTTTTCCCCACCATTCTTCATGGTTGGGATGGCGTTTTTGGGGTTGCACTCATCCATCTTCTTCCTCCAAATACGATGAGTGGAGTGGATACCAAAAAGTTCTATTTTGCTCTCCTCTGACCACATGACCTTCTCCCATGCCTCCTGGAACATCCAGATGGTCATTGGCGAACTTCAAACTGACCTGGACATGTCAGTAAAATGTTGTGAATGAATGGAGTTCAGGGGAATGTCCTGTAGTTACCTTGATTCGCTGTGATGCGCCCCCTGCTGGATGTCCTCATATGAACTCGAGCCTTTTTCCCACGCTCGAGTTCATATGAGGACATCCATCAGGGGGCTCATCACCGCGAATCAAGGTAACTACAGGACATTCCCCTGAACTCCATTCATTCACAACATTTTACAGACAGGAGCGGGTGCATTAGCCTAGCTCCTGGCTGTAAAATGATTTAACCCCTTCAGATGGATTTACATCGTGGGACTGACGGAAAGACGGAAGGTATGGAATATTGTTGTTTGTTTTGTTAAACTTTGTTTCAGGTGACAAGGGTCTTCAGGTGGATTACCAGTATAATAAAATATTAAAACACCCTGTCTCTTTATTTCATTAAAATACTTGTAAAAAATGTGTGTGTGTTTTATTAACCATTTCGTACTATTGGATTAATAATGGATAGGTGTCATAATTGACACCTCTCCATTATTAATCTGGCTTAATGTCACCTTACAAGAGCAATGTGACATTAACCCTTCATTACCCCATATCCCACCGCTACACGGAAATGGGAAGAGAGAGGCCAAGTGCCAGAATAGGCGCATCTTCCAGATGTGCCTTTTCTGGGGTGGCTGGGGGCAGATGTTTGTAGCCAGGGGGGCCAATAACCATGGACCCTCTCTAGGCTATTAATATCTGACCTCAGTCACTGGCTTATACCACTCTGGCGGAGAAAATTGCGTGGGAGCCCACGCCAATATTTTCAGCGATTTAACCCTTTATTTTACAAGCTACAGTGCCCAAATTTTGCACATACACACTACTAAGTCTACGTTCACATTTGCGGTCTGCGCCGCAGCGTCGAGCGCCGCAGCGTCGCCGCATGCGTCATGTGCCCCTATATTTAACATGGGGGCGCATGGACATGCGTCGCACTTGCGTTTTGCGCCGCATGCATCCCTGCGGCGCACGCGTCCGGGCGCAGAGGACGCAGCAAGTTGCATTTTTGCTGCGTCCAAAATCAATTAAAAAAAGGACGCATGTGGCGCAAAACGCAGCGTTGTGCATGCGTTTTGCTGCGTTTTTGTTTGCGTTGTGCGTTGCTGCGGCGCACAACGCAAATGTGAACGTAGCCTAACAGTAGTGTGGAATATGCAAAAAAAAAGGGATATGAGATGGTTTACTGTATGTAAACCATGTCTCATATCATGTCGGGTTTGTGAAGGAGAAAGAAAAAGCCGGCAATTGAATTACCGGCTTTTCTATAGAACACCGCTGCGTATTTCTCGCAAGTCACACTGCTGGTCCGTGTGGAGTCCGATTTATTTATTTATTTTTTTTCTCGCACCCATAGACTTGCAGTGGCGATTCTCGGCCGAGATACGCTGACAATCGCAGCATGCTGCGATTTCACTCGGATCCTGAATACGGCCGAGAAAATATCGGATGATGGGAGCTGCCCATAGATTAACATTGGGTCGAGCGCTATGCAATTTTTTTTTTTTCTCGCATTGCACTCGTCCGTATTGCGGTCTAGTGTGACCCCGGCCTTAAAGAAAAACTAGCAGGTCTGAGAGCCAGAATTCTTGCTCGTTGGTAGGTGATGAAATACCGTACTTAATTCATGTAATGAAATGCAATTTCATTATTAAAAAATCATACAATGTGATTTTCTGGTTTTTATTTTTAGAGTCTGTTTCTTACAGTTCAAGTGTACCTACGATAAAAATTACAGACCTCTCCATTCTTTGTAGGTGGGAAAACATGAAAAATCGGCAGTGTATCAAATACTTACCGTATTTTCCCCACTGTACATAAAGTGCAACACAGCTTCATCTCAACTAAAAGCCCAGAGCCATAGATCAGGAACAGAACAGACATTTATAGGACATTTCATAAGTTTCCCAAATTCTTATGAAAAACTTTCAGCACATCCTGCATTGTACTAATGAACTCTATCTATCTATCTCATATATAATTGTCTAAGGGGTACTTCCGTCTTTCTGTCGGCAACTTCCGTCACGGAAATCCCGCGTCGCTGATTGGTCTCGCCAGTTGCCTGTCATGGCTGCCGCGAACAATCAGCGACGGGCACAGTCCGCTTAGTCCCTCCCTACTCCCCTGCAAGCAGTGCCCGGCGCCCGCTTCATACTCCCCTCCGATCACCGCTCACACAGGGTTAATGCCAGCGGTAACGGACCGCGTTATACTCGGGTAACGCACTCCGTTACCGCTGCTATTAACTGTGTGTGACCAACTTTTTACTATTGATGCTGCCTATGCAGCATCAATAGTAAAAAGATCTAATGTTAAAAATAATGAAAAACCAAAAAACCTGCTATTCTCACCTTCCGTCGTTCGATGCGCTCTCGCCTGCCGCCATCTTCCGTTCCCAGAGATGCATTGCAAAATTACCCAGAAGACTTAGCGGTCTCGCGTCATCTGGGTAATTTCGCCATGCATCCTGGGAACGGAAGATGGCGGCAGCCGCGCGCGCTTCGCTGGATCCTGGTGGGTGAGTATATAACTATTTTTTATTTTAATAATTTTTTTTTTAACCCCTTCCCGACATGTGACGGTATAGTACGTCACATGTCGGGACCCCCGCTTTGATGTGCGCTCCGGCGGTGAGCGCACATCAAAGTCGCGACATGTCAGCTGTTTTTTACAGCTGACATGTGCGCGCAATAGCGGCGGGTGAAATCGCGATCACCCGCCGCTATTAACTAGTTAAATGCCGCTGTCAAACTCAGACAGCGGCATTTAACTACCGCATCCGGCCGTGCGGCCGGATATGAGCGCATCGCCGACCCCCGTCACATGATCGGGGGTCGGCGATGTGTCAGGAAGGTAACCATAGAGGTCCTTGAGACCTCTATGGTTACTGATTGCCGGTGGCTGTGAGCGGCCCCCTGTGGTCGGCGCTCACAGCACACCTGCATTTTAGCTACATAACAGCGATCTGATGATCGCTGTTATGTAGCAGAGCCGATCGGGCTGTGCCTGCTTCTAGCCTCCCATGGAGGCTATAGAAGCATGGCAAAAGTAAAAAAAAAAAGTTTTTAAAAATGTGAAAAAAATAAAAAAAATATAAAAGTTTAAATCACCCCCCTTTCGCCCCAATCAAAATAAATCAATAAAAAAAAAACCCAACCTACACATATTTGGTATCGCCGCGTTCAGAATCGCCCGATCTATCAATAAAAAAAAAGCATTAACCTGATCGCTAAATGGCGTAATGAGAAAAAAATTCGAAACGCCAGATTTACGTTTTTTTGGTCGCCACGACATTGCATTAAAATGCAATAACGGGCGATCAAAAGAACGTATCTACACCAAAATGCTATCATTAAAAACGCCAGCTCGGCACGCAAAAAATAAGCCCTCACCTGACCCCAGATCACGAAAAATGGAGACGCTACGAGTATCGGAAAATGGCGCAATTTTGTTTTGTTTTGTTTTTTGCAAAGTTTGGAATTTTTTTTCACCACTTAGGTGAAAAATAACCTAGTCATGTTAGGTGTCTATAAACTCGTAGTGACCTGGAGAATCATAATGGCAGGTCAGTTTTAGCATTTAGTGAACCTAGCAAAATAGGCAAGCAAAAAACAAGTGTGGGATTGCACTTTTTTTGCAATTTCACTGCACTTGGAATTTTTTTCCCGTTTTCTAGTACACGACATGCTAAAACCAATGATGTCGTTCAAAAGTACAACTCGTCCCGCAAAAAATAAGCCCTCACATGGCCAAATTGACGGAAAAATAAAAAAGTTATGGCTCTGGGAAGGAGGGTAGCGAAAAACGAAAATGGAAAAACGGAAAAAGCTCCGGGGGTGAAGGGGTTAACAGGGATATGGTGCCCACAATGCTAAATACTACGTGGGCTGTGTTACATACTGCGTGGCTGCTAAATACTACGTGGGCTGTGTTACATACTGCGTGGCTGCTAAATACTACGTGGGCAGTGTTATATACTGCGTGGCCTGTGCTATATACTATGTCGCCTGTGTGCCTGTATTATATACTGCGTGGCTGCTATATACTGCGTGCCCTGTGTTATATACTGTGTGCCCTGTGTTATATACTGCGTGCCCTGTGTTATATACTGCATGGCTGCTATGTACTGCATGGCTGCTATGTACTGCTTGGGCTGTGTTATATACTGCGTGGCCACTGTTATATACTGCGTGGCCTGTATTAATGCATCGGGTATTCTACAGTATGTATGTATATAGCAGCCACATATTATATAGCACAGGCCACGTAGTATTTGTCTGCTATATACTACATGGCTCCTATATACTACGTGGCCTGTGCTAAATACTATGTGGCTGCTACATACATACATACATACATACATACATACATACATACATACATACATACATACATAACCTACAAGTAGTATTCAACCCCCTGCAGATTTAGCAGGTTTACACATTTGGAATTAACTTGGCATTGTGACATTTGGACTGTAGATCAGCCTGGAAGTGTGAAATGCACTGCAGCAAAAAAGAATGTTATTTCTTTGTTTTGTTTTTTTTTTAAAATTGGGAAAAGTCTTTTCAGAGGGTCATTTATTATTCAACCCCTCAACCCACCAGAATTCTGTTTGGTTCCCCTAAAGTATTAAGAAGTAGTTCAGGCACAAAGAACAATGAGCTTCACATGTTTGGATTAATTATCTCTTTTTCCAGCCTTTTCTGACTATTTAAGACCCTCCCCAAACTTGTGAACAGCACTCATACATGGTCAACATGGGAAAGACAAAGGAGCATTCCAAGGCCATCAGAGACAAGATCGTGGAGGGTCACAAGGCTGGCAAGGGGTACAAAACCCTTTCCAAGGAGTTGGGCCTACCTGTCTCCACTGTTGGGAGCATCATCCGAAAGTGGAAGGCTTATGGAACTACTGTTAGCCTTCCACGGCCTGGACAGCCTTTGAAAGTTTCCTCCCGTGCCGAGGCCAGGCTTGTCCGAAGAGTCAAGTCTAACCCAAGGACAACAAGGAAGGAGCTCCGGGAAGATCTCATGGCAGTGGGGACATTGGTTTCAGTCAATACCATAAGTAACGTACTCCACCGCAATGGTCTCCGTTCCAGACGAGCCCGTAAGGTACCTTTACTTTCAAAGCGTCATGTCAAGGCTCCTCTACAGTTTGCTCATGATCACTTGGAGGACTCTGAGACTGACTGGTTCAAGGTTCTCTGGTCTGATGAGACCAAGATCGAGATCTTTGGTGCCATCCACACACGTGACGTTTGGAGACTGGATGGCACTGCATACGACCCCAAGAATACCATCCCTACAGTCAAGCATGGTGGTGGCAGCATCATGCTGTGGGGCTGTTTCTCAGCCAAGGGGCCTGGCCATCTGGTCCGCATCCATGGGAAGATGGATAGCACGGCCTACCTGGAGATTTTGGCCAAGAACCTCCGCTCCTCCATCAAGGATCTTAAGATGGGTCGTCATTTCATCTTCCAACAAGACAACGACCCAAAGCACACAGCCAAGAAAACCAAGGCCTGGTTCAAGAGGCAAAAAAACAAGGTGTTGCAGTGGCCTAGTCAGTCTCCTGACCTTAACCCAATTGAAAACTTGTGGAAGGAGCTCAAGATTAAAGTCCACATGAGACGCCCAAAGAACCTAGATAACTTGGAGAAGATCTGCATGGAGGAGTGGGCCAAGATAACTCCAGAGACCTGTGCCGGCCTGATCAGGTCTTATAAAAGAAGATTATTAGCTGTAATTGCAATCATAGGTTATTCCACAAAATATTAAACATAGGGGTTGAATAATAATTGACCCACACTTTTATGTTTAAAATTTATAAAAATTTAACTGATCAACAAAACTTTTTGGTTTGTAAGATTTATGCATATGTTAATAAATCCTGCTCTTGTTTGAAGGTTCTAACTTATTTGCATCTTATTAAACCTGCTAAATCTCCAGGGGGTTGAATACTACTTTTAGGCACTGTACGTACATACATACATACATACATACATACATACATACATACATACATACATACATACATACATACATATTCTAGAATACCTGATGCGTTAGAATCGGGCCACCATCTAGTTTATTACATCATTTAGGATTCTGTCTATTTTGAACTGACTCCAACTCCATAGCCCTGATTCCAGCAGACGTACTCTTGTCTCCCCCCCAATTTTATCTGTATGGGGGTCTTAATTCCATGTTCCTGTGTATGGTGTCATCATGTCATACAAATAGTATGGCATGTCTGTGCACAGAGATACAGGTAGGTCCTAACATCCCAGACAGGCCTTGTTATGGAGGTGGCCTCCCTTAGGAGAGCTGGAAACATGGTGTAATTAACATCTGAAATCCTTACCGTTCTGATGGTTTTTCCTGCAGGCCTATATCGGATGTTATTACAATTCTGCATCCAAGCGCTCCGCTGTCAGCCACATGATGGCTGCTTTCTTTGTATCGTCTATGGTTCTCTGTAGACAGCAGCTGCTAAGCAACAGGCTTCCAACAATTTGTAGGGTTTGTCTCATTTGGAGAACATGTTTCACGAAAACAAGCGGATTATGGGAGATCCAACTCTGGGAAATCTCCACGGTCAGCTGCCATTACCTGTGGAAGCTTGGAGTTTTTGTTTCTACTTTGATTGTAAACTGCAGAAAACCTTTTCCTATATTAGACTGTTGAGTGATGTTAGTCATATTTGACCTCCTTGAGGTCTCTCTTCGTAGTTCTCGTCACTTCTCTGCTTGTATAAGGTCCTCAGCTGGAGATGGTTGTGTAGATGCGGAGCAGCATATGATGGGGGCAGCGTGATAAAGTATCACCAATGGTGGGAGACAAGATGCTAATGACTGATTTGGCGGAGAAAGATGGCAGAAGCTCCTAATATACAGCCTAAAACCCTGATACAATCCGCATGAAAATGGATTCTGAAGTCCACAGCCTGCTGCTCCTTGTGTAGAAAGGCGGTGAATTTCCACCATAGATGTTGTCTTATCAAATGCATAGTGAGCGCTGTGGCGAAATCCACAAGTCAATTTCTTGAATATTTGCCAACGGTGATCAGTGGATTATAGTTTCCAGCTGCCGCAAGGTTTGGGAGTCTCAGGCTGTGATCTGACATGATGGACTGGCCATGATGTTGTCCACAATAGTTTGGCAATGCTCCATTCATCGCATATCTTGATGTGGATTTTTACATGAAATTGGGCAATTCAGCTGCAGAATTTTTTTTTTTTTTTGTAATACATCTCAACAAATGTATCTATCCAGAACTAATTGTTTTGGCTTTGTTTGTTTTTTTTCTTTACTATGAGCCTAGTAACTACCTGCATGTTAGTTTTTAACTGCCTTCCAGTGTTTTTTATATCTGCAAAATGTATATTCTTTCAGCGTATTTTCAGTGGCTTTTTTTTTTCACCCATAGAAGGCCGTGAAATGGATTTTTGGTGAATAAAACTATTATAATTGTACTGCAGGCATTTGATCTGAACCCAGAAAAACACGTTAAATGATGAAAAGCAGTGTTTTTCCTGTTAACAGAGCAAGTTTTGGCTGCAGCAGAAGCGCTGCATGTGAACATAGCCTTAACTTGCACACATATCCAATACTGTATTTACATGTATTTTTGAGACGTTCCAAAACCAGTTTTTCTAGCAGAAACTGCATCAGAAAACTTTTTTTGGATGAGTTTTTTTTTTTTTTTCTTGTGAAGAGGTCTTTGCAGCATTTTGCTGTTATATAGCCTAGTTTGGAGTGGATGCAATCGGAATTCGCTTCAAAGAAGTGACATGCACTTTTTTTTTTTCCTCAAATTTTCAACTGAACGGAAGTTGATTACCTGTAGAAATGAACAAAGATTTCATCAAGCGTTTAAAAGCAGTTTTTGAGAAGGATTTTGGAGCATATTTGCTACTCAAAAAAAACCCAGGGTGAACATAACAAAGTTAAGCGCTCTACCCAATTTTGTCAGACTTCTGTTGGAACTGTGGGTTAGAGGCGAGAGCAGTGTTGGACGTGTGGTGGAGCTGCCCCTGTTTCTATCCTTTTTGGGATTCAATGTTCTCCATTTGCAGTAAGGTGAGTAGTAGTTCTGCATCGGCCTCCCCTAAACTAGTAAGAGCCTTGTATAACATAGTAATGCAAGTCCATCAAACTAGACGTTGTACGCCACTTCACAGCAGCTAGAGCGGCCATCACTAGTATGGAGGATGAGCAGACCCCCCACTGACTTGGAATGGATCCAGGGGGTGAAGTCCATTATGTGAAGAGTTAAGGTACCTTCACACGAAGCGACGCTGCAGCGATAGCGACAACGATGCCGATCGCTGCAGCGTCGCTGTTTGATCGCTGGGGAGCTGTCACACAGACCGCTCTCCAGCGACCAACGATACCGAGGTCCCCGGGTAACCAGGGTAAACATCGGGTTGCTAAGCGCAGGGCCGCGCTTAGTAACCCGATGTTTACCCTGGTTACCAGCGTAAAAGTAAAAAAAACAAACAGTACATGCTCACCTGCGCGTCCCCCAGCGTCTGCTTCCTGACACTGACTGAGCTCCGGCCCTAACAGCAGAGCGGTGACGTCACCGCTGTGCTTTCATTTTCACTTTAGGGCCGGCGCTCAGTAAGTGTCAGGAAGCAGACGCTGGAGGACGAGCAGGTGAGCATGTACTGTTTGTTTTTTTTACTTTTACGCTGGTAACCAGGGTAAACATCAGGTTACTAAGCGCGGCCCTGCGCTTGGTAACCCGATGTTTACCCTGGTTACCAGTGTAAAACATCGCTGGTATCGTTGCTTTTGCTTTCAAACACAACGATACACAGCGATCGGACGACCAAATAAAGTTCTGGACTTTATTCAGCGACATCACAGCAGGATCCTGATCGCTGCTGCCTGTCAAACGAAACGATATCGCTAGCCAGGACGCTGCAACGTCACGGATCGCTAGCGATGTCGTTTCGTGTGAAGGTACCTTTAAGGTACCGTCACATTAAGCGACGCTGCAGCGATAGCGACAACGATGCCGATCGCTGCAGCGTCGCTGTTTGATCGCTGGAGAGCTGTCACACAGACCGCTCTCCAGCGACCAACGATGCCGAGGTCCCCGGGTAACCAGGGTAAACATCGGGTTGCTAAGCGCAGGGCCGCGCTTAGTAACCCGATGTTTACCCTGGTTACCAGCGTAAAAGTAAAAAAAACAAACAGTACATGCTCACCTGCGCGTCTCCCAGCGTCCGCTTCCTGACACTGACTGAGCTCCGGCCCTAACAGCACAGCGGTGACGTCACCGCACCGCTTTCACTTTCACTTTAGGGCCGGATCTCAGTCAGAGCAGGAAGCAGACGCTGGGAGACGCGCAGGTGAGTATGTACTGTTTGTTTTTTTTACTTTTACGCTGGTAACCAGGGTAAACATCGGGTTACTAAGCGCGGCCCTGCGCTTAGTAACCCGATGTTTACCCTGGTTACCAGTGTAAAATATCGCTGGTATCGTTGCTTTTGGTGTCAAACACAACGATACACGGCGATCGGACGACCAAATAAAGTTCTGGACTTTATTCAGCGACCAGCGACATCACAGCAGGATCCTGATCGCTGCTGCGTGTCAAACTAAACGATATCGCTAGCGAGGACGCTGCAACGTCACGGATCGCTAGCGATATCGTTTAGTGTGACGGTACCTTTAGTGTCAGATGATTCCGAAGACTCAAGTACATTTATAAAAGTATGGCAAACTTGGATATCTTTTTAAGATGCTCTTGATTTTTATCCTTGTAAGATTGAATTATTCTTCCCTTTTGTTACATTTGTAGCTTGCCATGCTGGAGCAAGATAAGCCATCTCTTCAAGTTGGTTTCCTAATAGGCATGAGCCAGACGATTCCTAATAGGCATGAGCCGTGGATGCTCCTTTCCCCCTCTTGTTTTCATCTTTCTCCTCTTTAGGCTTTTTGGGATTCTTATTGCCTCCTTTTTTTTGTTCAGAAAATCTCCTCCTTTTTAACAGTTCAAGCAAAGTGGAAGTTTTCGTGAAAACCTCTGCCCACTGCGTTTAAAGACATTCGTGTAATGTGCATTTTTAGGAAAACTTATAAGCTTCTATAGGGAGCCTGAAAAAAAAAAAATTGTAAAAAATTCAGTTGACTTTTTAACTCAGAATTTAGGCTGATCTGTACTTTAAAAACAGGCATTCGCTAATAATGATGGGCGAACCTGAACAGTTAAGTTCGGGGTCTGTACCGAACACTTAGGCTGGAGTCACACACAACGTATAGAAATACGGCCCGTTTTTTACGGACCAAATACGCAGAAATGTTCCTTGACAACCAGGAGCCTGCAAATGCAGCCACCCCTGGCTGTAAAAATGAATGGAATGCAGCTTTGTTCACTTGCGGTGCTGCACCCCCTGGTGGCAGAAACTCATATGAACTCTAGCGTGAGAAAATATTCAGAAAAATTCCCACTCTATAGTGATGGAAAAATAAAAACGTAATGGCTCTGGGAAGGAGGGGAGTGAAAAACGAAAACGCAAAAAACCTCAGAGATAATGGGTTAAGGTACCTTCACACTAAACGATTTACCAACGATCACGACCAGCGATACGACCTGGCCGTGATCGTTGGTAAGTCGTTGTGTGGTCGCTGGGGAGCTGTCACACAGACAGCTCTCCAGCGACCAACGATGCCGAAGTCCCCGGGTAACCAGGGTAAACATCGGGATGCCCTGATGAAGTGGCCTGTTTGCCACGAAACGCGTAGGCTAATAAACAGAGTGTGTGTGTAACTCTGGTACCTTTATTGTGGTCTGCGCGGCTTCTATTCTCCGGTTCTATCTTTTTCCATGTGGATCCATACTGTTTGCCGGGAGCCTGCTGCGACCATACGTGCTTATCCAAGGGAGTTGTGACCTATCACAACCAGACCAGGTGAGTCTGTTTTGTGGGGGTCCAGGTGATTGCGATACCTGAAGGTATTACTCTATGTGCGCTTCTTTTTCTTGTTTTACTTTCCGGCCGGCACACAGTCAGTGCGGGAAGCTCTGAGCAGCAGCGCGGATGCCGGGGGACGTGACAGACATCAGAGGGTGAGTATGTACTGTTTTTTTTTTTTTTACTTTTACAATGGTAACCAGGGTAAATATCGGATTACTAAGCGCGGCCCTGCACTTAGTAACCCGATATTTACCCTGGTTACCATTGTAAAACATCGCTGGCATCGTTGCTTTTGCTGTCAAACACAACGATACACGCCGGTCTGACGACCAAATAAAGTTCTGGACTTTCAGCAACGACCAGCGATATCACAGTAGGATCCAGATCGCTGCTGCGTGTCAAACACAACGATATCGCTATCCAGGACGCTGCAACGTCACGGATCGCTATCGTTATCGTTGTTAAGTCGCTTAGTGTGTAGGTACCTTTTAATCATGATACCTAGTTTTGGGAAGTGACCTTTTATGTTGTCTGTCCGGTGAACACACCTGTGCACTAATTATCTTAGCTAAATAAAATCTGTTAGAATGCACAAATGATATACAAACAACAAGACTAGGCATCATGATTAAGGGTGCGGATCATGTGAATTTATATCGCAGACAGTGTACTCCGAATTGCTTATGTGAATAAAGAATCACAGTTTGTGGAGCGTTGGGTGAGTATTTTTGTTGAAATAAAATCCAGCTCACCGGGATTGCATCTTGAGGGTATTAGGAGCCTGAAAGCACTTTGTCAAGGTGTGGAAAATGCAAAAGGAAATTGCAAAATCCCTCACTCACGCCATAATCCATTTCTGCAATACCTGGTATTCAACCCATGGTGCCAAGATGCGACCGTCTAGCCTGAAAACCACAGGAGAATGAGCTGCTGCGAGGGAGTGACAGGCGGTGACGTCGTCAAGGTTACCGCATGTCACGAACGCTGCGTTCCCAGCTTGCTTCAGTGTGAACTGGGCCAATGAACTGCGATGACATCAGTGAGGTAACTGCTAGCACCGTGAGAAAAAGTCTCAGGTTGCAGCACTGAGCTCAGTGAGTTCACTGTAAGAAATTTCTCACCGTCAACAATGGTGAACTCATTGAGTTCGGCGCTGTAAGGTAAGGTTTTTTTCTCAGTGCTAGCGGTGATCTCACTGAGTTGACGTGCGGTAACCTCGATGACTTCACTGACGCGAAGCCCACAGCAGCTCATTCTTCCTTGGTTTTCAGCCTGGACAGTTGCATCTTGGCACCGTCCAGGTTGAAAACCAATTATCGCAGACATAGATTACACATTGGGACGGTATATCGGACAGGTGAGGGATATTGTTTTTTTTTCTTTTTTTTACAGGACTTTATTCTGGGTGTTTTTTTTTTTTACTGACAATATGGCTATGGGGTTATTAATGGATAGGCGTATTATAGACTCCATTACTAACTGCTGGGCTTGATGTCACCTGAAAACCTAAAGGTGACTTTAATCCCACAAATATGAGCACCTCTTGCCACAGGACAAGTGGGAAGAACTGTGCAAAGCACCAAAATCAGCGCATCTAATAGATGTGCCTTTTCTGGAGTGGCTGTGGGATGCTATTTTTAGCCTGGGGGCGGCACGATCCCTGACCCCCTTACGAGCCACCAGATGTCATCTTTAGCTTGGCTGGTTGTCAAAAAATGGAGGGAACCCCACAGAGTTTTTTTTTTCTTTTATTTATTTTTTTTAAATAAAAGAACACCTACTTGGGACCCCTCTATTCTTCATAACCAGCCATGATAAAGCTGAGGGTTGCAGCCCACAGCTGTCAGTTTTGCCATGCTGGTTATCTAAAGTAGAAATACCCTCCTTTTTTTTTTTTTTTTTTTTTTAATATAACGTAGGTGGCTGATAAACTCCTATTAGCTGCGCCTGCTCACTGTTATAAATGACTGCCGGCGTACTCTCTCACAGCTGACGCCTCTGTAACCAGAGGTAAACTTTTTACTTCCGGTCACAGCTGCTGGCTCATGCTGTCATCTGACATTGTGGGGACCGCAGCTCATATGACCAGTGGTGTTGATCTTACCATCGATCAGAGGTAGTGTTTGCTGTGCTGTCATGCAGATGACAACATTATTTTTTTTTTATTTTTTTTTATAACTGTTAGACTGGACCTGAACATCCAGGGGTCCAACCATCACTATTAGCGAATAGTAAAGGGGGAAAAAAAAAGACAAAAACACAACAATTGGAGAAATTATTTGATATAATTTGGTGCAGACTTTAGCAGAAAACATATAAAAAAAAGCATCCCTAATACTGTGTGTGAACATGGTGTTATAGTCCTCTCTCCGAGAGTTGGACAACTATTGTATTATATTCTACAACTGTGGATTTACGTTTCTCTGGATTATAGGGATACTCTTTTCTTTTTTTTTTTTTTTTTTTTTTAAATTGAAAACAAAACTGATTTAAATATAACATAAGGCTAAGTCCACAGTGGACGGAAAAGCTGCAGATTTTGACTGTGGATTGTAACAGTTCTAGGACCCCCATGTTTCTTGTAGCTGTCATACAAAGAATGAATTGAGATGATCATCCCTGTGGGTGATCAGGACGTTGGGAAGTCTGGTAGACACAGGTAAGAAAGATTTTGGAGGTCTGATGTAGTCAATTCCAATTGTGATTCCTTCTCGCTGCCAGGAACGCGGTAAAAAGGGCCGGTGAGAGGATTACAGATATATGGCGATTACATTCTGGAGTTTCCACTTTGGTGAACCTGTTGGAGAGCGGCTGCAAATAAAAAAGTATTTTTACATCAATATTTCTCTGAAATTACTGCTGGAGGGTTTGACAGAGGAGGACGTGACGAGGGTGACAAGTGAAATCTACAGAAATGCATAAAAATGATCCAAAATGTTTTTGACCGTGTTATCTGAATAGCTGAACAAGGCATCAGAAATTCAGAAAATGACTGAAAGTAAAAGAATCGCTCCTATTATTCACATACGGTGGTGCTTCACGTGAAGTTGAAATATCAATATGTCTGTGTAAATTACACCTCCCCTGCTCATTTTGTTTAAGGCTGCATTCACACGTGTCATGGGCCGAATACAGACCTTGATCCATGGACTGGCTGCGCTTCTGGTCTGAACTTGGCTGTCAAGTTCATGTCAGGAGACCTACAGCCGGTCTGTGCATCGTGGTCTCTGCTTGGACCGACCCTGACCCGTGTGAATGCGGCCTAACTCGTGTGTTCTCCAAGTAATAGGACAGTTGTAAGTAAATATGAGAATAGACATTTTGGGTAGGGTCCTACCTAGCGGTTGGCGAGCACCCAGCCCATATCCTCTTCATGAAGGTCGTAACGGCTGGATTGTTAGAAATCTAGTACAAATTGCTTGCTTATTATTAACCCCGCACAATTTCTGTACAACCTACTAATGTATGGCCAACTTTAGTTCTTTTAGGACCTGGGTTGTTTGTTTTTTTTCTAAATTTTGTTGGCTGGCTGCTGAAGTCTATTGTATTTTGCCCAGATACAGACAAGAGAACATTGTCGGTGAAGAGTGATATTTTAAACTTTTTGGCCCAGATTCATGACCTAATGTTTACTCAAATTCTGGCATAAAATTGCATGAAATTTCACATTTTTGCACAGCATTGAAATTGGGCAAAAATATTTTTGTACTTGTGCCTTGGCCAGATCCAACAGATTTTTAAAAAGTGGGCAGGATAAGGCATGGGCAAGTGTACCCCACAAATTCATTATAATTGACACTACAAAAGTGAATGGATGAATTTAAATGAAAAAACAGTTTTTGGCATCCAGACTAAGGCTGCTGTCACACTAGCAGTATTTGGTCAGTATTTTACATCAGTATTTGTAAGCCAAAACCAGGAGTGGAACAATTACAGCGAAAGTATAATAGAAACATATGCACCACTCCTGGTTTTGGCTTACAAATACTGATGTAAAATACTGACCAAAAACTGCTAGTGTGATGGCCACCTAAGGAGGACGACTTATCTCCATCTGTTTATTATTTGTACCAGGTCCATCATAGTCCTCGTATCGTCTTCATGTAGACAGAAGGGAAATAATCCCACTTGGTTTTTGTAGAATAACATTCCATAAAGGATTTTGGAAATTGTTTTTATTGTATGAGTGTTATCCATGCATTTCTCATAGAGAACTCGTACCAGTTATAGTCTGTGGGGCTGCTCACAGGTCCCTGTATTTTTGTGAATGAAGTGGTCCACAGCAGACCTGTCCAATTTTGATCTGAGACCTCGGACCAAACTCCCCAATGCAAGTCTATTGGTCTGTGAACAAAGCGGACATCACTTTGACATCTGTGTGCGCTGTCCATTTTTCATGGAATGCTTGAAAGAAAAAGCTTGAGAAATTTCACTTTTTTCCCATCCTTTTTGGAGGTAAGCCATGTCAGAAAACATGGAAGTGCTTAGAATGAATATGGGAGAGCTGGCCGAACCATGGTTGACTGTCATCTAATGAGTATACCAGGCTATAGACCTTTCCTTGGGGAGACTTACTATCTACAAATCAAACAAAAAAGGGAACTACTGTAATAACCTCGCAAAATTGGGAGGAGAGACTGATATGAAGGGGAAGAGGTGTCGGCCCTGTCGGTGAATGCCTGTCCATGTTAAATTCCCCACACTAACACAACTGGGGAAAAATAAATCAGAACTCGGTCCCAATAGTCCAAACATAGTACAACCCTTAAGGGTTAGGCCAGGTTCACATGAGTGTATTTCACAATTTGTATATGGGCCGTAATACACGGAATAACCATGGGTCTCCCGAACTCGCGTCCTTATGGATATGAGGCCAGAGTTCGGGTCAGCAGACCTATGCACAGTTCTGGCATTACGGTCCATATGCAGACCATGAAATACACTTGTGTGATCTCGGCCTTAACTGTAGTAAAGAGCAAGTCTGTGCCTACCAGGATCTTGCCAGAGCTGTACATGCATACCCCCTGGCCAAGGGTTATAGGGTCCCCACTGGCATTCAGAGGGGGCTCCTGTCATCCCTTCTCTCCTTGCCTATCCCCCTGAAGACTATAAATGTGTTTGAAACTGTTGGCTAATTTATAGACTGCCATCGGTAATATAGAAAAAAATAACCTTTCCTTCCATCTTGCGGCCCTTTCATCTAATAAAGGACGTATTAATGCACAATACTTGTCTGCAGTCTCTATTACATTGTGAAACTAGAAATAAATGTCACGGCTATAACCGTACTTAACACATTCCAAAAATAATAGCTGCTCAACCTTCTTCCTGTGCTACAATATCCTGGATGGATCTTTCTTTTGTTCTCGTTTTTGTATTATTTCGTCGCTGCCTTTGCTGAACTCTCAATATATTAGAGCATTGGTTTATTTGCGAGGATGCGTCACCTGTATCCAGGGAAAGTATTCACACCCAGTCACACATCCATCTATCAGGTATGTTTTCTGTGTTTTTCATTATGGTCTTTGAGCATGGCTGTGGACCTTTTTTGGCCTTCAGAAAAAAAAAATAAGACATCTGATTTGGAGCCAAATTGTGGGTCAAAATTAACCACTAGTCTAGTAAGCCTTGGGGAAAAAAAGGGCAGCACACAGGTGCCATTCGCGTTTCATCTTAGAGTCTGCTCCTTTACTGTCTAATGGATAGAAGAAGCTTGAGAAAAACATTTTTTTTTTGTATACAAGAAAAATTGATGCCACATGCATGAAAATTGGATAAAAAACCTGATGGATAGCAAGATTTTTGTCCCCTTGCATTATGTGAATGGGGCATCAGACCCTGACTTTTTCTTTCTCTTTTTCACCCATGGGCCTCTGGATTCATTGTTCACACTGATTTTTACTGACTTTTCTATTGGTAATGAATACCACAAAACGTTTTCTGTGCCAAATTCTTCAAAATGGTGCACACAGGTTGATGAATTTTGTACAAAATTATTTTTTGCAACTTTTTTGAAGCAAAAAAGGCCCATAACTCTTGAACACTAATCTTCAACTGTACAAAAATAAAATTGGACAGATTTTGTGCTCCCATAGGGTACTGGAGTACAATTGCGCAAGAGATTGGGCTAAAACATCTGGATAAGGCTACTTTCACACTTGCGTCGGTACGGGTCCGTCGCTATGCGTCGGGCCGACGTACCGACGCACGTTGTGAAAATTATGCACGACGTGGGCAGCGGATGCAGTTTTTCAACGTATCTGCTACCCATTCTGAAGTCTAGGGAGGAGGGGGCGGAATTTCAGCCGCACATGCGCGGTTGAAAATGGCGGACGCGACGGACAAAAAAGTTACATTGAACTTTTTTTTTGTGACAACGGATCCGTCGCATGACGGATGCGACGTGTGGCCATCCGTTGCTAATACAAGTCTATGGGCAAAAAACGCATCCTGCGGGCACATTTGCAGTATCCTTTTTTTGCCCAAAACGACGGATTGCGACGGATTGTAAAAAATGCAAGTGTGAAAGTAGCCTAAGGAAAATCACTCCCGCCTTTCATAAGAAAAAAAAAAAAAAAAAAAAGTTGGGGAAACCAAGTAAATTTAAAATAAAGAAACAAATTACTGAATAAAGTGCAAATAAAAAAGTCGTTACTTGAACCATTTTTATTCCGGGAAAAAAAGAGCAGTAACAATGATTTATTGGAGCAATGGTGTGTTTTGAGGAAGTGCAGGAAATTTCCTGTAATTACCTTTTTATCAATCTGGCATTAAAAACGCCTTTTCAAGGACTGAAATGGAAAAAATGGCATGGCTTATTTTTGCTTGGAGTTTTTTTTTTTTTTATATGACTTTTAATGAAGATGAGCAAGAACAAGGGTCCTCTCCAAGAATATGTACACACTGCACCCTTTTACAAGCTGACTCCACCTAAAAAGCATTCCAAAAATGAAAATAGTGCCCAGAAATGTGTAAACCACTTCTACCTTATCTCCCTTATTTTAACCTTTTCAAGGTTCGGAAAACTTGACAATTCTGTGACCGGTACATCTTAAAGACACCGTGTTACATGTACCCTACTAACTCTCCAGACAGAACTGGTGGTTTTGGAACTTATCCTTTTTGGATACTTTATGCACCAAAGACTCCTGGGGAAAAAAAAAAACTTTGAACACACACCAAGGGTGGTTACAGAATACACACCAAGGGTGGTTACAGAATTTGTCATTGAGTTGTGCCCCTTTTGGTTTCTGTCATGGGCAGCATGTTGGCTCAGTGGTTAGCAATGCAGCCTTGCAGGCCTGGGTTCAAGTCCCAACAAGGACAACATCTGCAAGGAGTTTGTATGTTCTCCTCGTTTTTGCGTGGGTTTCCTCCTAGTTCTTTGCTTACCCTCCACACTCCAAAAACATACCGATGGGGAAATTAGATTGTGAGCCACAGTGGGGATAGTGATGATGATGTCTGTAAAGCCTCACAGAATATGATGGCGCTATATAAGCAAAGCATAATAATCCTTGCTGTGATTGACTCACATCTAAAAGAGTCCCTCCATTGATGCAGTCCAATGAGTCAAAATGCATCCTACAAATAAAGCACATAACAAAGTGGAGGGTGTTCACATAGAGCAGCACTGGGGTGTACTCTACAGGCTCACTATTCCATCTTTAGCTATAATTATGGAAATTGTAGTCAGCATTTTATAACTTTTCTGAAAAGCTATCGCCTGAGAGCAGAACTCGCTCCATTTTAGGGCCTATTAGCGGATTTCCTTCCCATTTACTTGGATTGGTTGTGAATGTGACACCGTATTACAGCTGATTTACAAAGATAAACACATATTCCCATTTAGCTGTTTCCCTGCCAGCTAGTCTCACAAAATACTGAGAAGCGTTTAATGTACTGATAACTACTTGGAGGATAACATTACCAGTCACTGGATTATAAAGCCTTGTAGACCTTCGGATGCTGACCAGTGACCATTGTCTGCACAGTTCTCCAGCTTTCTCTTTCGACACCTTGTACTTCACTGTACTGCTCAAAGGCAAAAAAACAACTTCTTATAAATTTCCATACAGTCAGAAAACCTTTTAATCTTTGTTCAGAATCCCAGGTTACATCATTTCCCCTCACATTGCAATTTCCGAGGAACCTACGTCATGGACCCCGGCTTCAGGAGGTAGTTCTCCCCCTCGCACACAATTGCAGCTGGCCGAAGTTCTGCGTAATGAGATGATAGAGAACTAAAAGTAATAAAATAAATGTAAACCTAATCTTTCAGCTTTATTTCATTCCTTAAGTAACAATCTGTTAATGCTAGAAATGTATTTCTCTAACTGCGGTCAGGCAGCTGCTGCGAAAGCCGACAAGATTACTGGATACATAAATGATCCTTAGGTATCATAAAACCTGAGTCTCACCGCAACTGGAAAAAGCTCTACATGTTTTGGCTTCGATGGGGTCTAGAGATCAAACACTGGAAACTCCAGGACTCGTCCCAAAAAAATAGTAGAGGATCATTCTTGTATTGGGGTGTATTCATACCCCATATACAGTATTTAGCAGACGTCATATGTATAGATTTGTCCCAAATGTGACTATTTGTTACTGTTCAAGATAACATTATTGACTACTCTATTCCATGTACAGACCTGTAGTAAAAATCATAAACCACTTGATATGCATTTTTTTTTATTTGGGAGCCTAAGGATGGCGAATGCCACAGTGTCTAATAGTGCCATCAATTAGATGCATCTGCCGGACATCATGTCGGGACGGCCTCCTGACTTGTAAACTTCAGATACAATCTTGCTTGCAATCTTAGGCAACGTGATTGACACTTTGTCCATGCGAAAAAGGTAACAATTTTTTATATTTTTTTAAAACTAAACTTTTTTTTTAAACTTCTCAGTGGGAAGCCATCTTGATAAAATAAGCCACACTTAACTCTTGGGTCTGCTCTCTCTTCTCCAACGCGTCACTGCTATTCCTATAGTCTACGCCTGCCTGGAAGTTAAGTTGTCCTGACCAATAGTCACCGGACGCTGCAGCTAATCAGTGGCCTCATCAGTCAGGCCAGGAGGGGCAGGTCATAGATCATCACTTCTGGTCCGGTGGAGACTGTCAGAACAGCAGTGCTGAAGTGGAGAGAAGATTCCAGATGTGATTATGGATTTTTTTTAAATACTAGGAAGATTTCATATTGATGATTTTTAATAAGGAGCATAAAACCCCTTTAAATCTGTTTATAATAATGAAACTTATAAAATTGACTAAAGGGATTTTGCACTACTTGGACAACACCTTCTAAATCCCTATGTCACCACTCCAGTAAAATAATAACACTTACCGTACCTCTGGTGCCGACACCTTACCAGCTGTGTCGGCAATGGCTTTCCCTGGTATCGTCTGACATAAGAATCAGCGGTGGCTTCACTCTCCTAAGGACTTAATTGACTTGGTCAGACATCATCTGGAATACTGTGTCCAGTTCTGGGTAACACATTTTAAAAAGAGACATCGAAAAACTGGAGCAAGTTCAGAGAGGAGCTACCAGGATGGTGAGCGGACTGCAAAGTATGTCCTACGAGGAACGGATAAAGCATCTGGGAATGTTTAGCTTTCAAAAAAGAAGGCTAAGAGGAGACTTAATAACTGTGTACAAATATCTGAAGGGCTGTCACAGTGTAGAAGGATCATCCTTATTCTCGTTTGCACATGGAAACACGAGAAGCAATGGAATGAAACTGAAAGGGAGAAGATACAGATTAGATATAAAAAAAAGCTTTTTGACACTGTGGGTGATCAATGAGTGGAACAGGCTGCCATGAGAGATGGCGAGTTCTCCGTCAATGGAAGTTTTCAAACAGAGGTTGGAGAGACATCTGTCTGAGATGGTTTAGTGAATCCTGCATTGAGCAGGGGGTTGGACATGATGACCCTGGAGGTCCCTTCCCACTCTAACATTCTATGATTCTATGACATCCAGAAAAAGTAAGAGCTGCAGCTGCTCTCTCATACCCTCCAGATGTCTTGATTTGTCGGAAGGAGTGAGTGATGCCACCACTGATTGGCCTCAGGGATCCAGTGCCGACACCACTGGAACGGCATTGGGGGTGAGTATAAGTGTTATTATTTTACTGGTGGGATACGTAGGGATTCAGATGGAGTTGTCTGAGAAGTGGACAACCCCTTTTTTGTCAGATCTGTATGAATATGGGCGAAGCCATAGCGGTCAGAATAAATATTTCTCATTGATTACAGGGATGTGTGTGGTCAGAGAATCAGAAAACCGTGTGAAGTAAAGAAAAGCTCTATATGACAGTTTTTTTTTTGTTTTTTTTTCTTCCTATTTTATCTTTTTTATTTCTTATGTAGGATTAGCTTTATATGGTAAATTGAAGCATAATTGCGGTGGCCTTGGGTCTTCTCTTCCTGATTATTTATGCCGTCCAGCTCTTTCTGAATCTCTTTATAATCGCCATGTAAAGCTTCTCACACTAATAAGATTTAGAAACCTATTAAAGGTGCATTCTCGCTTCAGCTTTCTTACATATGTTCCTATCCTTTTGATTATATTGCTTTTTTTTTCTGTACTTTATTTTTTTTTTTACTTTCAGTTAAATGTCTTTTCTAATTAGCGTTTTCATGTTAAAGTTATTCCCTGGGGCCTGTTAAGCGGCGTTATCAGTAGCCGGATCACACCTTGCACCAACAATCTATTTTGTGTGTTCAGAGAACATTGGCGTTCAATGAGAGAGAGAATTATTGTGCAGTAATTACAGTGATTGCTTTAATCGTCCTCCCGAGGGTGGGCACCCCTCACAATGTCTCATCCTCTGTGCCATACACATCTAAAAGAAGTGCGTTGTAGAAAATGTTTCATTAGAGATTTTCACTTTAATGATGGACTACTTCGGCATCTCTTTTTTTTCCTTTTTAAATCTTTTTTTTTTTTTATAGTTCTGATTGTTTAATCTAGGTGTTCTGTTTTCTTTGTTATATAACTTTTTATGTTGTCTTATTTATTTTTTCAAAAACGATGCTGCTGGAGATTTGCAGTAGAACTGTCCTGTCTGCATGTATGCTTAAAATGGCAGCGAAAAGCAATAGACGTAGGGATGTATTCCACATAATTAGGCAGATTTGCCATGCAAGAGTCCTGGGTGCCCACATCTGTGAGAGCAGTAATATTGTTTGTCACCTAGTGACTTTCCTAGAATCATCTCAATAGATTTTTCTTTTCTTTTTTTATAAAGGTTTGTGACAAACGGAAATCTCAAGGACACTAAGGGTACGTTCCCACGATCAGTATTACTAGCGTTCTGGACGCAGCGTATTTTCACTGCCCTGCGTTGTACAGTACAAGGACAGTGGATGGGATTAGTAGAAATCTCCTGCCCGCTGTTCTTCTTTTATTACTCTGCGTAAACTCCTCTGCGTTGCAGGTTTCCGACCAGCAGCATGGCAATTTCTATTCTATTAGATATGGAAAATCCGCAGTTAAAAAATAGAGAGCACACATGCTACAAGTGCGTTTACACAGGTGTTTTTAGCTTGGTTTAACCTAATAAATATATAATAAAAAAATGACATGTGTGGGGTCACCCCTATTTTTTTGAGAACCAGCCAAGATAAAGCAGACAGCTGCTGGCTGATATTATCCATCCCTAGCCTAAAAATAAGTCTATAGCTGCCCCAGAGTTTGCACATCCAGGGCGCTTTGCCCTGCTCATCCCGATTACCCTGCACCAGTGGCAATCGGGGTAATGGTAGTTGGAGTTGATGACAGCTGTTGTTTGTCAAAAATCACAGCTGTCATCAAGCCCTGGGGTTAGACACCTCTCTGTTACGATCGGACACCCCCATTACTAACCAGTAATTACAAATAATAACAAGTCTTGAATAAAGACTCCACACTATCCCTTCGTTCACCAATTTTTAGAAAAAAAAAATCTCTTGCAGGTCTGCAGTAATCCACCGGATCCGAGCTAGACTAGAACATGATACTTAAAAAACATGAAAAAAAAAGAAATAAACATAAGACAGTCCCTCATTCACCAATTTATTTGTGAAAATGTTCCCACGAAGCTCCATTGTAGTCCACTTTCCCTGAACCTAGCTCCGGCGACTGAATAGCGGTAAAGTTCCTGCTATTCACAGGCATCGGGTAGTGACTACAACACTCATCAGAGCTGCTTGGTCTCGCTGCGCTCAGTGATCTGGTATTTAATAGAAAACAGCTTTGGGATCCAGATGAACCACCTCATATTGGTGACCTGAGCCAAGTGATCCAGTTGGCCGAACCGTGTTAAATGGCCTTCACTACTGCCCTTCGGAAATAAATTATCTGAACTGACCCTTCACATAGAAAGCGAAGAGTCTATTCTGACCCCTATTGGATCTATATCGACCCTTCAAAGGACTTTGCCACATGACTTGGCGTATAAGGCTAAGTTCACACTAGGCGTTTTTTCAGCTTTTTTATGCTAATTTTCAGCTGTTTTTTAAAGTACCAGCAAAGCCTATGAGATTTTAGAAATCTCATGCACACACGTTTTTTTTTTTTTTTTCATCAGTATTTTGTGCTTTGCATGTTTTTTTGTTTTTCTTTTCAGCATTTTTCACCCATTGACTTGAATGGGTGGTGAAAAAACGCACGTATTCTGTTTTGCTGCGTTTTCTCTGGCCAAAACCTGATTCTATGGAATAGGACTTTTTTTTTATTTTTAATTTCAACAATAAACTATCAGCATGCACAAGAGACAAATCTAACATGCCAAAACCGACGCAAAAAATGCACAAAAAAAGGAAAAACGTGTCTTTTTTTTCTGCTGCAAAACTTGATCTCTTGGCAGGAAAGAAGCTGCAGAAAATAAAAAGACACGTTTTTCCTTTATTTTGTGCTTCTTTCCTGCCAAGAGATCAAGTTTTGCTGCAGAAAATAAAAACGCTGAAAAAATACCTAGTGTGAACTTGCCCTACAGCCTAACCAGAATCTCGATTTGTATACTCTGCTGTCTGGCAGGAACCAAGAGATAGTATTACTCACTGATGAGCAAGGGTTTTCCTACAATGGAGAGTAATCACTTTATCACAGGATGGATAAGCTGATAAATGTCTGATCACTGGAGGCTCCACAGCTGGGACCTCCACCAATGACTTGATTGGGGGCCCAAGTCCTCCATTCCTCGTTACTGGTCTATAGCATTGAGCTGCAGTCCCACCACCTTTGAATTTCTATGGGACTAACTTTGACAGCCGAAAATGCTGTTTCTATCATATATTCGGGACCCCCTTCATGTTATACAGTGGGTCCACTTCTCCGACACCCTTATTAGAGGACCAACATACTACATGGTCACCCATTCATTTGAATGGATGAATATAAATTCCTCCAAAGTGACATTTTCATTGTCTGGCCCCCTGAAGTGTCCACTGGTAATATCGGCTAATGGTTTGTGGGGACTTTGTTAGGAATCTGATATAGTGAGAAGCTAAAACTCGGGTGTCTCGCTTTCTCATTGGCAAGTATCACGGTGCAGCCCTCGATGTGCATTAACTCAATCGGCTCTCCAGAGAGAGTAATTAGTCAGACTGTATAATATGTTATTACGTTTCCCCGGCATATGCTGCTGGTAAACATTTTATGGCATACATGTCAAAACATCGTCTTGCTAGATTTTAAGGTTTCCATCTTCCCTGCAGGAAAGAGGAGCCGAGAGTGTATTCCACCCACGGCTAGTCACCGCAATATGGCTCGACGCGTGCCGCACTTTTGTTATGATAATTGGGATACAATTTATTACAGCAGAGATCGTTATGGTGAATTTTTGGTTTTCCATTGTTCCCCGGTGCTGGATTGCTCTGTAGTGACGCGGCGCTCTCCCCGGGAAGCTGCAGCTGCGACTTTCTCATACATTACTCTTACACTTCACTTCCCCAAATATGGAATTAAAACCCACTCAGCGAGGCTTAACTTCTCATTCATAACTGCTCGCACGAGATTTTCACTATGTTCCATCACACATTCTCCCACCGTCCTGTGTAGAGCGCTCGCAAATTAATTTTGGGATCTAAATTTGAAATGAAATCCTGATGTATGGCGCAGAAACATGTCAGACATCAGTGTTCCCCCTCGGTGATATACACGCAGCATTGTGGTGTGTGTGTGTAAATAATAAAGTACCGTATGTGTGTGTGTGTTCCATCTCCCATGTGCACTGGTGGTCTCCTTCAGAGTTGAAGGTGTTAAAGTAGCTGTTCACTACTTGGACAACTCCTTGTCATCCACTCCACAACGCAGTTTCTGTAAAATGCTAGAATTTCCAAATTACAAATCCCTTGCAAGTACATTCCATGGGAACATGCCTTCTAAAGCCCAAATAGGCCACGTTATTGAAGGAAACTGACATGATTCACACTAAACCACGGGCAGTAATAACCATAGACCGGCTGCATAGTCACGTCCAGGGATGCTTTACTCTAACACACCGGGGTGTTTCAGAGAAGACCTACTGCAAAATATTATCCGAGGACTTTGAGACTAAGGTGACTTCCGAGGCCGGTCCCTGGTGGTTTCTCCCTGCCTTATTCACCTGGACTGACCGGTCTCTATACACATACACACGGGTCTCCTCCTGTTATAAAGGGAAGCTGGGCAGGGAGAAGCCTATGGGGACCTGCCTCAGATTAGTCACGTGAGATGCATGGTCCTCTGCATTTCGAAATGTTTTTTTTCTGTAATTCTGCAGTGTTTGAGTAAAACCTACATGACTGCAATAGCAAAGCCAATGTCTGACTCAAGTTGCACATGGTTTGGGCAGCGTGAATGTCCCTTTAAGGCTGTGTGCACACAGTGCGTTTTTGATGCGTCAACCCCACAAATATGAACCCCACTTGCCACTTCTACAGGGCAAGTGGGAAGAGCGAGGCAAAGCGCCAGATTTGGCACATCCTACAGATGCACCTTTTCTGGGGCGGCTGAGAGGTGATGTTTTTAGTCTGGGAGGGGGCCACTATTCATGGCCCCTTTCTTGGCTATTAATATCAGCCCGCAGCTGTCTATCTAGCCTTTGCTGTTTAGATTTTATAGAGGGACCCTTTGTAAAAAAAATTCCGGCATTCCCCTGTAAACTAGCCAGTAAAGGCTAAGCAAACAGCTGTGAGCTGATATTAATAACCTGGGAACCTTTATGGCTATTGCCTCCTTTCCAGAATATTAACATCAGCAGTTGGCTTTTCCTCTGCTGGTTATTAAAATTATGCGGGAGCCCACACAATTTTTTTTTTTTTTTTCATTTTTTTTTCCTATAAATGTAACAGTTGCTGTTTGGTTACTGCCTATGTAGGTACCTTCTGTTAATGTTCCTACATAGGCTGGTGACTGTGTGTTCTGTGTCTACTTATCGGCTTAGTAATAAGGGTGTATTAAGGGAGTAACAATAAGGCCGGTTTCACACGTCAGTGGCTCCGGTACGTGAGGTGACAGTTTCCTCCCGTACCGGAGACACTGACACACGTAGACCCATAAAAATCAATGCATCTGTTCAGATGTCATTGATTTTGTGCGGACCGTGTGCGGACCGTGTCTCCGTGTGCCAAACACGGAGACATGTCAGTGTTCGTGGGAGCGCACGGATTACACGGACCCAATAGAGTCAATGGGTCCGTGTAAAACACGCACCTCACACGGACATTCTCCGTCTGGGGTCCGTGTGGCGTGCCGGAGACAGCGCTACAGTAAGCGCTGTCCCCCCCACATGGTGCTGAAGCCGGTATTCATATGTTCCCTGTAGCAGCGTTTGCTATAGAGAAAATATGAATGATAGTGTTTAAAATAAAGATTTAGGTGTCCGCCGCCCCCCCACCCCCTGTGCGCCCCCCCCGCTGGTCAGAAAATACTTATCCGGGTCCCCCGTCGGCTGTCGCTCCTTCCTGGTCTGGCCGCGCCTCCTACTGTATGCGGCCGATTACACTCATGAATATGTGGCTCCACCTCCAATAGGGGCGGAGCCGCCTATTCATGAGTGTAAATGAGCGGCCCCACGTGACCGCATACAGTAGGAGGCGCGGCCAGACCAGGAAGGAGCGACAGCCGACGGGGGACCCGGATAAGTATTTTCTGACCAGCGGGGGGGCGCACAGGGGGTGGGGGGGCGGCGGACACATGGATCTTTATTTTAAACACTATTCTTCATATTTTCCCTGCAGCAAACGTTGCTGCAGGGATGATATGAATCGCAGCTTCAGCACCATGCAGAGTGGGTACCACACGCTCCGTGTGGTACCCACTCGCCATACGGGCGGCACACGTGTGCCGCAGGTATGGCCTCCGTGAGTTCCCAGGCACACGGACACGGATAACTCCGGTACCGATTTATTCCGGTACCGGAATTATCTGGACGTGTGGGACAGCCCTAAGGGTGTAATAAGGGAGTATTAAGCCCAGGGCTAGGTGTCAATGACCACTGCTGACACCAAGCCCTAATCCCATTACCCTGATGCCACTACATCAACATGAAAAAGGCAGTGTTGAACCAAGAAATGACATCACGACTTTTTTTTTTTTTAAATATCTATATTTAGCTTAAAAAAAATCCTTAGTTGCTGTACAAAAACGCATAAAAAAATACTCAACATGCGCACACAGCCCGTGGGATTACCAGATCATATAAATTGGGGTCTGCTATAGTGTAGAACCCCTTATATATGGATTTTTATTTCCCATTTTATAGAAGCATATAAGGATTATAAGTCGCTGATCTGGAGACTAATTCGCACATAATATCATTACCGGGCAGAAGAGAAGGAGCGAGCGCTGGGGGGGGCGACACCCAAACACCTCGAAGAGAATGTGCCGCTGTTCTGTAATCGCGCCGCCTCGCTGTATAATGAGCCTCGCTGTGGTCAAGGGGATAACGGGGTGATTTTGTTGTGTTAGCCACTTTAATAACTGTCAGCCGGATCCATACCAGACAGCTGTAGTGCTATTCGGAGGATGGTAAAGGGGCCGCAGGGGAGAGCAGCGTGTCTGCCGCCACAATTAGTATCTGATATTACATTGTGTATGACTATGAGCTTCACTATGGAGAAACCCATTGCGACTTCTTACAACTCCTTCTCACTAAGGCTACTTTCACACTAGCGTCGGGAACAACCCGTCGCTGCGCGTCGGGCCGACGTTCCCGACGCTAGTGTGGTCTCCGCCGCACAACGGGGGCAGCGGATGCATATTTCCCACGCATCCGCTGCCCCATTGTGATGTGCGGGGAAGTGCGGGGAGGTGGGGGCGGAGTTCCGACTGCGCATGCGCGGTCGGAAAAAGCGGACCGTCGGGAGCAAAAAACGTTACATGTAACGTTTTTTTCTCCCGACGGACCGCTACCATACGCCCAAACGCCGCCAAACGCATTCACCGTTTGGAAATGCGTCGCAAATGCGTCGCAAATGCGTCGCTAATGTTACTCTATGACGAAACAACGTATCCAGCAAAAACTTTTGCTGGATGCGGCGTTTCGCAAAAACGACGCATTTGCGACGTATTGCAGTTAACGCTAGTGTGAAACTAGCCTAAGACAACACATTTGTTCGGCTTTGCACCCTGCAGAAGACCTCTCCTTTGCAAAATAAGGGGGTGTGGGTTATGTATATCTCCTATCGATGTCCTCATAAATAATCTCAGTTTATGAGGTCAAAAATTGATTGACATTCAGTGGTGTGCCTCAGCTGCTGCAGAACATCAGAATGCTCAACTCAGAAGTAGCTGACTTTATTTTAAAAAAGAAAAAAATCCCTCCCTTTAAAGGAACCATTCAATCAGTGGTGAACTGGTAAGCTCCCCATTAGGGTATGTGTACCTTAGGCACCAATTTTTTTATTTTATTTTTTTTCCTTCCGAAGAAAATCTGCAGCATGTTACAGTACCGGCATTGTGGATCAAATTTTACAAAACCTCCTCCTCACACAGAGAAGAAAATCTGTAGCGTAAAATGTGGGCTGCTTTGGCATGCTGTGAATTGTAAAATCTACCATCTATGTTGTGGATTTTCACCGCAGATTTCACCCCTTCTAAATCTGCACAATTTTGTTCTTAGTCACTTGGGATAGGCAGAGGATCAATGTTGTGCTGATTCTTCCTAAGGGTATAGTCACACTTGGCTGTAAATATGGCTGCAAATTTTCCATTCAGCACGTGATTGAGTCTTCATGAATTTTGATTTGCAGCACTGCCGTTATAAAACGTAAGTTTTCGCACACAGGCCTAAGGGTGTGTTCACACTAAAGTTTTTCTTCTCATAGTTTCTGTTCCAAAAACTCCAGAAAAAAAAACTCACTCTGAACATTGTCTTAAGATATGTTCACACATGGCAATTATTATTATTATTATTTTTTTTTTTTTAGCGTATTTTCTGCAGTGTATTTGGTGTGTAAAACACGCCACGTTTTATGCTATGTGCACACGTTCAGGATTTCTTGCAGAAAATTCCTGAGAAAAACCTGAAATTTTCTGCAAGAAATCTGCATGCGTTTTTGCCACGTTTTTACCGCGTTTTTGGTGCGTTTTTGGTGTGTTTTTTTTCCGGACATTTCCCAATGCATTTTATAGTGGGAAATCCGCAAAAAAAAAGCAAAATTAATTAACATGCTGCGTTTTTTACCGCAATGCGTTTTTTTCGCGGAAAAAAAACGCATCATGTGCACAAAAATTGCGGAATTTATTCTAAACGATGGGATGCATATTTTATGCTGCTTTTTTGCAGTTTTATAGCGTTTTTATCGCAAAAAAAAGTGAAAAATCAGCAACGTGTGCACACAGCCTAACAGTACTAGCATAATCAATGAGATTTTAAAAAAATCTCGAATGGGTAAAAATACTGCAAAATTGTACTTACAAACATGGCAAAATGCGTATGTCGGCATAGTTTGGTGCTAGAATTCTGTAGTAAAATATTTAAAAGTCTGAAAACGTATGCAGAACTCGAAGTGGCACAGAACTTTGCGGTTTTAAGTGTTCTTTTGCCAACTTTTCTAAAAGTGATTAGAGCTCAGTTGGTATTAGAGACTGGAGAAATTCGTGGAGTAACCGGCGCTGCTGTATAAAATCCGACGCGTTTCAAAGTCTCTCCGACTTCTTCTTCAGGAGATACTATTAGCGCTGATAACGCGGCATGGGGCCGGATATCTCCGATCTGAAGTCTTGGTAGAACTCTTATATTCTGGTTGTTTAGAAGCCGGAAGCTTTGTGGATTGCTGTAGTTTAGCTTTTTATTATTTCCTTGTATGTTTTTTTTTCTTTTTTAAATCACATTCTAGTCAGTAAATTTCATTACCATCCTTTTACTGATTTCCAGATGGAATATGACAGAAATGGTAAAATGAGCTGAGCGTACGGCTTGGCCTGAGGGCTCAGCTTTTGGTTTCGGATGTGCGGGTGCTCTGGTCCCTTCCTCGATAAATGAAGTAAACTATTGCTCAATCTCATGCATAATATTGCATATTACTCTTCTACATTTTTGTCCTGAAGTTCTCTGTGCTGCTTTGAATTCCTTGTCATTCCTTTGACTATCTGCTTTATAAAGTCGGAAACGAGAAGATTTTCTAAAATGTTCATCTCCCTCATCCCATCCTGGCAACAAGCTATTACTTGTTTTACAGCCGGCCATAAATGGAGGCTAGCTGACGGCATATTAAAGTGACCCGCAGCTGCTCTCTTCTCACATCGGGTCACTCCGAGCTGACTATTAGCTGCAGTCCCAAGGGTGTACGTATGCCCATGTGCCAGATTTGTCTCTGACCCATTCATTTGGATGGGTTTTGCAGAAGTCCGCGCACCTGCAGCAGAACCAGGCCACAGAGAATGAATGGAGCGATGATTGGGCATGCACATGATAAAATGGCTCCATTCTGCTGATCAGATCAGTTAAACCTCATCAATCAATATGTTATCACCTATACTTTGGATACGTGAAAACTTCTTTTAATATTTATGATATTTTATACTTTTATTTTGAAGATAATTGAAGTCAGTGCTTCTAAATCTAATTCCACCCAAGTCATTGTCCCAGTTCCAGCCCTTTAGGCTACTTTCACACTAGCGTCGGGAACAACCCGTCGCTGCGCGTCGGGCCGACGTTCCCGACGCTAGTGTGTTCTCCGCCGCACAACGGGGGCAGCGGATGCATATTTCCCACGCATCCGCTGCCCCATTGTGATGTGCGGGGAAGTGCGGGGAGGTGGGGGCGGAGTTCCGACTGCGCATGCGCGGTCGGAAAAAGCGGACCGTCGGGAGCAAAAAACGTTACATGTAACGTTTTTTTCTCCCGACGGACCGCTACCATACGCCCAAACGCCGCCAAACGCATTCACCGTTTGGAAATGCGTCGCAAATGCGTCGCAAATGCGTCGCTAATGTTACTCTATGACGAAACAACGTATCCAGCAAAAACTTTTGCTGGATGCGGCGTTTCGCAAAAACGACGCATTTGCGACGTATTGCAGTTAACGCTAGTGTGAAACTAGCCTTAGTGTTCATGTGATTTCATTACACATTGACATATCGATCAGCAAATGGTCTCAGTTTAGTTAGAAGCAAATTACTCAGCTTTATAATTTCAAAATAATTTAATGTTGAAGGATAATCCCATTGGAGGGTTTAAAGGCTATGGCACCTTTTGAAATGTAAGAAATTATTTTTAAGTTTCTTACTGCAGTCCTCATTCCTTCATTCTTTTTCAGACCCCCTCACATGCCATTTGCAGTCTGATCAATTTCAGATTTTTCTCCGTGTCCCTTCTAGTATTTTAAGCTGAAAGTGAGGTCTGTGTGTATACAAGGTACACTAATAGTCTTACAACAAGTTAATAGTCTTTATTTACTTGTATATCAGCACAATTTCTACTCTGCACTTATTTCTCTACAAGTGCTTTCCTCCCTGTCTATAGTTTTTCTGCCATCCCCGAGACTTTAGTTGCTTTCTCCCCACTGCATTTTGTACTGATCTATATGCACCCCCCTTCCTGCTGTGATCTCTAAGGCTACTTTCACACTAGCGTTAACTGCATTACGTCTCAAAACGTCTTTTTTCAGAAAAAACGCATCCAGCAAAAGTTTTTGCTGGATGCGTTTTTTCCCCATAGACTTGTATTGGCGACGTATTGCGACGGATTGGCATACGTCGTGTCCGTTTTACGACGTATGCGTCGAAATTTGGCGACGCGTCGTCGGCAAAAAACGTTGATTGTAACGTTTTTTGTCTCCGCCTAAAAAACGTGTCGCGACGTATCCTGCGGCATACGTCGTTGGCTGCAATGGAAGCCTATGAGCGACGGATGCGTCGGGACACGTCGTACGACGCAATACAGTGCTGCAATACGTTTTTTTACACTGAGCATGCTCAGAAGAAGGATTTTGTTGCCAATTGGCCAGACACCCCCAAATCTATATAAACCTGGCCTGGGCCTTCAACCCCACATATATGGCCACGTATATAAGTGCCACGTACATAAGTGCCACGTACATAAGTGCCACGTACATAAGTGCCACGTACATAAGTGTCACGTACATAAGTGCCACGTACATAAGTGCCACGTACATAAGTGCCACGTATACAAGTGCCACGTACATAAGTGCCACATACATAAGTGCCACGTATTTAAGTGCCACGTATATAAGTGCCACGTATTTTAAGTGCCACGTATTTCACGTAAATGCCACGATATTTCAGTGCCACGTATTTCAGTGCCACGCATTTACGTGCCACGATATTTCAGTGCCACGTATAACCACGTAGTTATAGTATTTATAGTACGTGGCACTGAAATACGTGGCACTGAAATACGTGGCACTATGACTGTCAGAAAATGTTCATTAAATGGTTAGGGGTGAGGTTAGGGGTAGGGTTAGGGTTTGGATCCCTTTATCATCATCCGTAGTTCATTAATCGGATGTATCCAGAGTCGCCTCCGTCTCCGTTGCTGCAGAAGCATCCTACGTTTTTCCGCTGCCGCCTCCTTCTCCCGCACTATGATATCCAGGCGATTTGTCTCAAAGATAACGTCGGTAACCAAACTAGCAATCCTCCCAAGAACACCTTCCATCGCTGCCACAAAACTAAAACCCTCAAAGATGGGCTGTAAAAACAGTAACTATATAGTTTTCCATATTTTCCAGTAGCCAATCAAATTTGGGAGCCTCCCATTTTAAAAACGGATCCGTCGGAAAAACGGATGCAACGGATGGTAAAAACGGATGCAACGTATGCAACGCATCCAGTATTTTCGACGGAAACGTTTAGTGGATTTGCGACGGATCCGTCGAAATGCTGTATGCATGGCATACGTTTGTCACCGTTTTTCACTTTTTTTACGCATCCGTTTTTTCGGCAAAAAAGACGTTTTGAGACGGTTTGCAGTTAACGCTAGTGTGAAAGTAGCCTAACACGAAGAAAGGAGAGAGAGCTGTCAGGAGCTCCGATGGATTTGTAACATTGTTACAATGCCCTACGCTCAATGGATTTGTAGATACTCTGCGGCAGCAAAATGGTAGAACATGTTTCATGAAGTGTATTTCTAATTTTGCTTTGCATTTAAGAAACTAACAATAAAAAAAACAACCAGTGTGAAGTAGCAGTCCGTGTTTTTTATAAAAAGTAAAAGACTAGCTCCACAGTGTTGTTTGACCACTGTTCTCATTCGCTGGGCCGCAGGAAACCGCGCTGGATGTAAGCCGGAGTTGGTTTTATCCAACTTCATATATTTTAACGGGGTAGTTGCTTGGGTAGCAAGTTATAATTCCTAAATCCCTCCCCTATGCTGTGCCAGAGCCTGAGGGGACATGACCTCTAGGACATCTAAGCATAACACATTTGTGGTGGGGTCAGTGCGTAGCAATATATTGAGTAGAGCAGCCTTATACTCTTCCAAACCTCAATAGGACTGACTCTGAAGGGAAGGCACCAGCTGGCCATTTCTTAAGGTCTTTGGCTTTGCCTCCTGGGAGGCGTTCAGCTGTGCATATTGCGGTCTGGTTTATACATTGGGTTTTTCTTTTGGACAGGTATAAATATTCATGCTCGGGATGCATACACTGGTCGGACGCGACCACCGCTCTCCTATAGGATCTCTCAGACAATGATAAGATTTATAGGTTGTGTGCTGAGCATCTGACTTGAGAAACGATCTTTCTTTGGTTGGAGTTGTACAGCAAATGTCTAAGTCAATCTCTCCATACAGTGCACACATAAAAGCTTCATACATAATGTAATGTAAAATCAGTGCTACACAATATCTAGATAATACAATTACTATCTAGATTACTCTTATAGGCCATCAGTGGCGCCCCCTCCAGGAGAACATGCTTCTATACCCTGATGGAGCACAGAGTGGGGAAACTTCTTAAGGAATATCCACCACCTATGTGTCAGGTGCTCCCCACCAACACAACAGGCCTGGATAGCCACAGGTAGATTGTCCAAAGACGGACAGATGTCTCGCCAGCCATTCTGGATGATTGGAGTAGTCTGTTTATTGCAGGCCAGCGAGTCTTTCTCGTCACTAAATGGCGTCAGTCCCAGCGCAGGGTTTACATCAGAAGAGAGCCATTATTATGACTGTATGCAGCGTGACTGGGTGATAGGTGTTTAGAGATTTCCACACTTCACCCTTTCATGACTATCCAGAGAGTAATAGCCGCAGGGGCCCTCTCTGCTGTACTAATATGAGAAGTTCAGAGCTAGGCGAGCCTCCTCACATCAAAGATCTCGCAGGGCTGTAATACTCCCATTCTGCTCCAGTCTTATTTAAACTGTGGGGAAATGCCTGCCTCTGTGGTGTGACATCGCCTCCCCTGCACACCTTCTCCAGGATCGATGGCCCTGCACATGAGCTGCTCTGCTGGACGCATTCTTCAAGGATCGCTCGATTGACCCATCGTTCTGTAGTGCCGCATGCAGCCTATTTAATGTGGCTAGGAAAAGGATGCTGGGAATATATGTAGCATAATGGGACATAGCCATGCTTTATTTCATGTGGCGGTATTAAGGTTTTATAACATGAAGATTTATTTTGTGTGCATTACATTCCTGCCATATATTTTACCCAAGTGAACTATGCTGAGATCCGCCTCGCACCATAATCAATCATTGGTAATAAGTCCTCCTCGGGCTATCGGATATCAGTTCTCTCAAATTGACTGAGATTTTTGTAAAGCTCCAGTTTGATAGTGGAGTGGCGCCAATTTATAAAGGGACACACATACTTCTCGATAATATGCCGGCCATATAGCCAAAAAAAGTTGTGTGCTCCAGCTATAAACTGATATAGATTTGCTCCAAAATGCATAGTTCTCTGACTTGCTGAAAAGACCATGTCCCCTCCAAACAGGGCTGTGGAGTCGGTAAGCCAAACCTCCGACTCCAACTCCTCAATTTCCATGACACCGACTCCACCAAAATGGTCTCCGACTCCACGACTCCGACTTCACAGCCCTGCCTCCAAAGTGGACCCCTCTTAGTATTTCTAATTTTCACAAGTACGTTGTAAACACAAACTCTTTTTGCAATTTTGCCAATAATTTTCAAATATTTCCGGCACAAGTTACATCAAAAATTGGCACAAATCCATTTATAATTTCCCAGTTAGAGCACCTCTGATCTAACTTCTGTCCAGGTTTATTCGCTTCTTGACATAGGAAAAGACCCACTCTGCTCACCACTCCCAAATGTCTAATTAAATTCCTCTATCATCTGTCTTTGGTGCATGGACTGATTAGCATCGTATAATAGTAAAATTCAGGGATGATCCAGCACTCAATATATTCTCATAAAAACATTATTACTTTTTTATTCATTTAATCCAAAGATGGTAAACGATAGACAAAGTTTAAGATCCATCAAAACAACACGTTTCAAGTGGATAAATCACTTAGATGCCATGTATGACAGTGGTTTATTCACGCGTTGTTTTGATGGATCTTAAACTTTGTCTATCGTTTACCATCTTTGGATTAAATGAATTAAAAAAAAAAAGGAATGGTTTTGAGAATATATTAAGTGCTGAATCATCCCTGTATCTTCTCTTCAAATCCTTGTTCTGGGCCAAAATGCTTTCATGATGTATATGTGAGCTTATCCATAGGCCCACAATGAGCCGGCATGTGTGGCTTCTTGATTATCAACCAATTCTAATGGGCCAATAATCAATAAAAAGCCTTCCCAGAAACGCTCAACTTAGTGGGCTTCTTGGAATTAAGTTTGGCCCCCTGACTGAAAGTTCAGTAAGTGATATTTCACCCACTTAAAGGGGTATTCCCATCTCTAAAATCCTATCCCGATGTGTAGTAGGTGTAATATTAGCAAATTCCTCAAATTAGAAATGTACTGTAGTTCTTCTGATTCGCTATGTTGCTTACCCCATGTGCAGGGCATTGCAGTGGCTAAGGTATCCATGGTTACGACCACTAACAGCTAACTGTCACTATAGGAGTAGTCATAACCATGGATACCTAAGCTATTGCAATGCCCTGCACATGGGGTAAGCGAAGGTGTTTGCTGCTATTATTCATATTCATAGTCATATTATTATTATTCTACCACTTATTGGGATAGGATCTTGGAGATATCAATACCCCTTTAATTTAGCGCTATTATGTGACAGAGATCTGCTTCTATGATGGATTCCCTTTTACCCTATCAGTGATTGCTAGCCACTTCTCTTGTTTTTATAGCGCAGTGATCTAGCTGTGGCAAATAGACGTGTAAATGGAGAACATTATGAACGCAGCGGCCTATTTATTCACAGCATATGTGAACACAAAGATCTCATGAGCAGAGATAAAGGATCTGTGGAGATTGATGGGCTGAGCTGACTTATCTCTAATTGAATAATTGGTCAGTGGAATCTTTTCGCCAAGGAAAGTCATTTAAAATCCGTAATCCAATTTACAATTCCACTTAACAAATAAAAAAAATCTTAACAAGTCCTTTTGACTTACTTTAATGTACTGAAAGGGAAGAGAGAGAGCGAGAGCGCAGGAAGCAAATAAATGCTCAAGTAATTGTGAGGTGTAAAAGGCCAAGAGCAGCGAGAATATTTAACATGTATTAAAAGAACGCTAAAATCAGAAGGCGCAATAAAGAGAGAAAATCCAGCACTTCCTCTATAAGCTCTGCTTTCTTTTAGTTATTTTGTCTCCAACTATAATGAAAACTAAGAAATATACAAAGAAATGTTCAGTGTCTCAGGAGCTCAGCCATGGTAACCCTCCTATTCGTGAATGTCCTGTGTCTGTCTGTGAGGCAACCAGCTGCAGCAGAATCCTCCAAGGACTGTCTGCGGTAGGACCAAAGATTACCAAGTCCCTACTCCTTGACTAAGGGGGTAGCTATCCAATGGTAGAACTGATTTACTAATCTTCCTGGTCTATTACATATCAGTACCATATACAAGTAGTATCTCTACCATCAACCTTTCCATACCAGATAATACTTGTAGAATTGAATTCTGACTGTCAGTTTTCATTATAATAAATATATGTGTATATATATACATATATATATATATATATATATATATATATATATATATATATATATATATATATATATATATATATATATATATATATATATATATATATATAATTTGTCTTAAGGATCACTTCTGTCTTTCTGTCTGTCATTCTGTCTTTCTGTCTGTCTGTCACGGATATTCATTGGTCGCGGCCTCTGTCTGTCATGGAATCCAAGTCGCTGATTGGTCGTGGCAAAACGCCCACAACCATTGCCACGACCAATCAGCGACGGGCACAGTCCGGCGGCAAAATGGCCGCTCTTTCCTCCCCGCAGTCAGTGCCCGCTCCATACTCCCCTCCAGTCAGCCCTCACACAGGGTTAATGCCAGCGTTACCGGAGCGCGGTGTAACGCACTACGGTTACGCAGCTATTAACCCTGTGTGACCAACTTTTAATGTTACAAATAATAATAATTAAAAAAAAAAGGTTATTCTCACCCTCCGACGTGGCGCGGTGTCCTCGGCAGTGCAAGCGGCAGGTTCCAGTGCCAAGGATGCTATGCGAGAAGGACCTTCCATGACGTCACGGTCATGTGACCGCGACGTCATCACAGGTCCTGCGCGCATACCCACCCTGGGACCAGAAGCTGCCGCGTGCACCGCACACAGGGCCAGGACTTCAAGGGGCCTTCGGAGGGTGAGTATATGTTTATTTTTTATTTTAAGTCTTTTTTTAACCACGCGTATAGTGCCCACATTGCTATATACTACGTGGGCTGTGTTACATACTGCGTGGGCTCTGTTATATACTACGTCTCTGTGCTATATACTAACATGGCTGTGTTATATACTGCGTGGCTGCTATATAGTGCGTGGGCTGTTATATATTACTTGGCCAGTGTTATATACTGCGGGGCCTGTGCTATATACTGCGTGGCTGCTATGTACTGCGTGGGCTGTGCGTGGGCTGTGTTATATATTACGTGGCCAGTGTTATATACTGCGTGGCTGCTATATATTACGTGGCCAGTGTTATATACTACATCTCCTGTGTTTTATATTGCGTGGCTGCTATATACTGCGTGGGCTGTGCTATATATTACGTGGCCAGTGTTATATACTACATCGCCTGTGTTTTATATTGCGTGGCTGCTATATACTGCGTGGGCTGTGCTATATATTACGTGGCCAGTGTTATATACTACATCTCCTGTGTTTTATATTGCGTGGCTGCTATATACTGCGTGGGCTGTGCTATATATTACGTGGCCAGTGTTATATACTACATCTCCTGTGTTTTATATTGCGTGGCTGCTATATACTGCGTGGGCTGTGCTATATATTACGTGGCCAGTGTTATATACTACATCGCCTGTGTTTTATATTGCGTGGCTGCTATATACTGCGTGGGCTGTATTATATAGTACGTGGGCTGTGTTAACGCAGCGGGTATTCTACAATATGTACAGTCATGGCCAAAAGTATTCACACCCCTGCAATTCTGTCAGATAATACTCAGTTTCTTCCTGAAAATGATAGCAAACACAAATTCTTTGGTATTATTATCTTCATTTAATTTGTCTTAAATGAAAAAACACAAAAGAGAATGAATTAAAAAGCAAAACATTGATCATTTCACACAAAACTCCAAAAATGGGCCAGACAAAAGTATTGGCACCCTCAGCCTAAGACTTGGTTGCACAACCTTTAGCCAAAATAACTGCAACCAACCGCTTCTGGTAACCATCAATGAGTTTCTTACAATGCTCTGCTGGAATTTTAGACCATTCTTCTTTGGCAAACTGCTCCAGGTCCCTGATATTTGAATGGTGCCTTCTCCAAACTGCCATTTTTAGATCTCTCCACAGGTGTTCTATGGGATTCAGGTCTGGACTCATTGCTGGCCACCTTAGAAGTCTCCAGTGCTTTCTCTCAAACCATTTTCTAGTGCTTTTTGAAGTGTGTTTTGGGTCATTGTCCAGCTGGAAGACCCATGACCTCTGAGGGAGACCCAGCTTTCTCACACTGGGCCCTACATTATGCTGCAAAATTTGTTGGTAGTCTTCAGACTTCATAATGCCATGCACACGGTCAAGCAGTCCAGTGCCAGAGGCAGCAAAGCAACCCCAAAACATCAGGGGACCTCCGCCATGTTTGACTGTAGGGACCGTGTTCTTTTCTTTGAATGCCTCTTTTTTTCTCCTGTAAACTCTATGTTGATGCCTTTGCCCAAAAAGCTCTACTTTTGTCTCATCTGACCAGAGAACATTCTTCCAAAATGTTTTAGGCTTCTTCAGGTAAGTTTTGGCAAACTCCAGCCTGGCTTTTCTATGTCTCGGGGGTAAGAAGTGGGGTCTTCCTGGGTCTCCTACCATACAGTCGCTTTTCATTCAGACGCCGACGGATAGTAAGGGTTGACACTGTTGTACCCTCGGACTGCAGGACAGCTTGAACTTGTTTGGATGTTAGTCGAGGTTCTTTATCCAACATCCGCACAATCTTGCGTTGAAATTTCTTGTCAATTTTTCTTTTCCGTCCACATCTAGGGAGGTTAGCCACAGTGCCATGGGCTTTAAACTTCTTGATGACACTGCGCTTGGTAGACACAGGAACATTCAGGTCTTTGGAGATGGACTTGTAGCCTTGAGATTGCTCATGCTTCCTCACAATTTGGTTTCTCAAGTCCTCAGACAGTTCTTTTGTCTTCTTTCTTTTCTCCATGCTCAATGTGGTACACACAAGGACACAGGACAGAGGTTGAGTCAACTTTAGTCCATGTTACCTGGCTGCAAGTGTGATTTAGTTATTGCCAACACCTGTTAGGTGCCACAGGTAAGTTACAGGTGCTGTTAATTACACAAATTAGAGAAGCATCACATGATTTTTCCAACAGTGCCAATACTTTTGTCCACCCCCTTTTTATGTTTGGTGTGGAATTATATCCAATTTGGCTTTAGGACAATTCTTTTTGTGTTTTTTCATTTAGGACAAATTAAATGAAGATAATAATACCAAAGAATTTGTGTTTGCAATCATTTTCAGGAAGAAACTGAGTATTATCTGACAGAATTGCAGGGGTGTGAATACTTTTTGCCATGACTGTATGTATGTATATAGCAGCCACATAGTATATAGCACAGGCCACGTAGTATTTGTCTGCTATATACTACGTGGCCTGTGCTATATACTATGTGGCGGCTATATACATACATACATATTCTAGAATACCCGATGCGTTAGAATCGGGCCACCATCAAGTATATATATATATATTTTGGCACCCATTTTTTTGCTCACCGTGCATGCAGAGATCAGTTATACACATCCCGTGGGCAAAATTGCTGGTACCATTCTTGTCACTGAACAAAACATTAAACTGACTACAGTAATTTTCAGTTTAAACTTATTGAATATCAGCTAATCAAAATCAGACATTGTTTTTGAATTGCAATTCAACAGAAAAATGTAAAAAACAAACAAACAAAAACCTAATGAAAATGGCCTGAACAAAAATGATGGCATCACTAGTAAAGATTGAAAATGTATTTATCCATAGGGACATGTTAAAGAGAACCTGTCAGCCGGATTGTGCACAGTAACCTACAGACAGTGTCAGGTCGGCGCTGTTATACTGATTACAGTGATACCTGGTGATGAAATCCGTCTTGTGGTTGTTTCAAAAGGTACCTTCACACTAAGCGACTTTACAACGATAGCGATCCGTGACGTTGCAGCGTCCTGGCTAGCGATATCGTTGTGTTTGACACGCAGCAGCGATCAGGATCCCGCTGTGAGATCGCTGGTCGTTGCTGAAAGTCCAGAACTTTATTTCGTCGCTGGATCTCCCGCTGACATCGCTGAATCGGTGTGTGTGACACTGATCCAGCGATGTCTTCACTGGTAACCAGGGTAAACATCGGATTACTAAGCGCAGGGCCGCGCTTAGTAACCCGATGTTTACCCTGGTTACCATTGTAAAAGTAAAAAAAAAAAAAACACATACTCACATTCCGGTGCCCGGCGTCCGCTTCCCTGCACTCCTCCTGCATCCTGTGTAAGTGCCGGCCGTAAAGCAGAGCGGTGACGTCACCGCTGTGCTCTGTGGGAGATGCCGGAGATGTTCGGCGCTGACACAGGATGCAGGAGGAGTGCAGGGAAGCGGACGCCGGGCACCAGAATGTGAGTATGTGTTTTTTTTTTTTTACTTTTACAATGGTAACCAGGGTAAACATCGGGTTACTAAGCCCGGCCCTGCGCTTAGTAACCCGATGTTTACCCTGGTTACCAGGGGACTTCGGCATCGTTGGTCGCTGGAGAGCCATCTGTGAGACAGCTCTCCAGTGACCACACAACGACTAAACAGCGACGCTGCAGCGATCGGCATCGTTGTCTGTATCGCTGCAGCGTCGCTTAGTGTGAAGGTACCTTTAATCTTTATTTTCAGTTTCAGTTTCAGTTTTGTGTTAATGATATGCCGGTGACCTAAGGCGGGGCTGGTGCATGTGGTGCTCTGATTAGATATCCATAGTGCAGCCTGCTGACAGGTCACTGCTCCCTCACTGGCCCGCCCCCTAGTTTGCATAATGAATATGCTAATGTAGGTATTTGAAAAAAGCATGTCACTTAATCACAATGGCGGCACCTGCTCACTTTCTCTTATCGGTTAGTGCTTATTATCTTACTGTGTTTCAAAGAAAAAAATCACCATCAATATGGCGCCGTTGGGTGCGCCTGCGCATTAACATCTATCGTGTTCCAATGTAGCGACAACATGCTGGTGGTCAAGTACAAGGACTAGAGGGATGTCCTCTTCTTGACCACCATAGATGGTGATGGCAGCACCCCCAGCACTGTACTCTACTCAGGTCCACAAACCACACTGGGTACTGGGGTACAACAAGGACCTGGGAGGAGATAATCTCTCTGATCAAGTCCTCCAGCTGTACAGTGCCATGAGAAAAGCCAAGGTGTGGTACAAGGAGCTGGCAGTGCACATCGTACAGATGGCAATGTACAACTCTTTTGTGCACGCCAGGCCGGGACCTTCTTTCAGTTCAGGAAGAAGTGATCAAAGCACTAATATTTGGCAGTCAGGAAGGAGCGGGCCCCAGTGCTTCCAGAACTGAACGTGCCCATGTTGTACCAGGGCAACATTTCACTGGTGAGGTCCCTCAAACTGCAAAGAGAGGAAGGTCGCAAAAAAAGGTCCAAAGTGTGTTACAGAAGGGGGATAAGAACACCACTTATCAGTCTGACACCTGCCCTGAGAAACCTGGTCTGTGTCTGAAAGACTGTTTCAGAGTCTACTACTCATCCATGGACTAATAAATTTATTTCTGACTTGCACAACTCACATATGCCAACCTGATGGACTCTACACTACTCACTATGCCAACCTGGTGAACTCTACACTACTCACTATGCCAACCTGACGTACACCACACAACTTCTATGCCAACCTGATGTACACCACACAACTCACATATGCCAACCTGATGTACACCACACAACTCCTATGCCAACCTGACGTACACCACACAACTCCTATGCCAACCTGACGTACACCATACAACTCCTATGCCAACCTGACGTACACCACACAACTCCTATGCCAACCTGATGTACACCACACAACTCACTATGCCAACCTGATGTACACCACACAACTCACTATGCCAACCTGATGGACCCTACACTACTCACTTGTACCAACCTGACATACACTACATTACTCACGTATGCCACCACAAAATTCACATACCAGGAAAAAACCACAAAATTAATTCCAATATAGGGTCACTTGTGGGGGGTTTCCACTGTTAAAGCACATCAGGGGCTCTCCAACCATGATATGACTCCTGCAGACTATTCCGTCAAAGTCTGCATTCCAAAACGTCTCTTTCTCTTCTGAGCCCTGCCATGCGCCCAAAGAATGGTTTTCCCTCCACATATGGGATATCTGCATACTCAGGATAAATTGCACAGCAGGTTTTGGGGTCCATTTTCTCCTGTTACCCTTGTGAAAAGAAAAAAATTGGAGCTATGTTATAATTTTTATGGGAAAAATGGGATTTATTTATTTTTTTACATTTTTGTTTTCCATGGCTCTACGTTATAAACTTCTGTGAAGCACCTGGGGTTCAAGGTGCTCCCCACACACCTAGATTAGTTCCTTGGGGAGTCTAGTTTCCAAAATGGGGTCACTTGTGGGGGTTTACACTGTTTAGGCACATCAGGGGCTCTCCGAGCATGCATTCAAAAAGTTAAACTGCGTTCCTTCCCTTCCGAGCCCTGCCGTGCACCCAAACAGTTGTTTTTACCCACATATACGGTATCTGCATGTTCAGAAGAAATTGCACAACAACTTTTGGCATCCATTTTTTTCCCAAAAAATTTGGTCTAAAGTAAAATCCTTATATTTCTAAACACTCTTTTTCGGTGATTACTTTGTATCTCCGTTCATATTGCACTCACACACACAAATGATACACGATTTGAAAGGTAAACTTGCCCCCTTCAGCAAGAAAATAGCCAAACAATCCACACATCCACGATTTGATCACAAAATACAGTTTAAACATTAATTTTCATAAACCTGCAGTAAGGAAAAATGACCTGCAGGTGGCACCACACTTGCTAACACTTGCCTTGGGGGCTTTTCAGCTTGCCGAACTCCTTGCCCAGCCGATTTCAGGCACACTGGAGTATTGCACACTTCACTGCAGGTGAGTCACATATGCAAACACATTTGTAAACATGCACTGCCTATTCAATTGCACACTTGCTCCGTTTATACTCCACCGACACACACAAATGATACACCATTTCAAAGATCAAATTACCTGCAGGTGGCATTTGCCTTGGGGTCTTTCCAGCTTGCCGAAGTGCTTTCCCAGCCTATGCTTGTCCAGCCTATTTCGGGCAAATTTGAGGATTGCACACTTCACTGCAGGTGAGTCAAATATGCAAACACATTTGTAAACATGCACTGCTTTTTCAGTGATTGCTTTGCCCCACACACAAATGGTGAGTCACATATGCAAACACATTTGTAAACATGCACTGCTTTTTCGGTGATTACTTCGCCCCACACACACAAATAATACACCATTTGAAAGGTAAACTTGCCTCTTTCAGCAAAAAAAGACACAAAACACACATTCAGGATTTGATCAGTAAATACAGTTTAAACATTCAATTTCAGAAACCTGCAAAAAAAACAATAACCTGCAGGTGGCACCACAACCTCAAGACATTTTTTTTTTAGCCTCTACTTATCAAACCAATTCATTGTGTTCATTATCTCATTAAATACATTAACATTTGACCAGCTTGATTTTCCTGAAATTGCCTGCGCCCCCAACATCCAATGTGCGAAAATTTTCACACGGGACAATTAGTTTTAGTGAAAAAAGTTAAGTTCATTTTTTCCTTCCACATTCCATTGATTCCTGTGAAGCTCTTGAAGGGTTAATAAACTTTTTTAATGTGGTTTTGAGCACCTTGAGGGGTGCAGTTTTTAGCATGGTTTTACTTCTGGGTATTTTTTATCATATAGACTCCTCAGTCACGTCAAATGTGATGTGATCCCTATATACACTCACCGGCCACTTTATTAGGTACACCATGCTAGTAACGGGTTGGACCCCCTTTTGCCTTCAGAACTGCCTCAATTCTTCGTGGCATAGATTCAACAAGGTGCTGGAAGCATTCCTCAGAGATTTTGGTCCATATTGACATGATGGCATCACACAGTTGCCGCAGATTTGTCGGCTGCACATCCCAAAGATGCTCCATACAAGGCAGGATGGATCCATGCTTTCATGTTGTTTACGCCAAATTCTGACCCTACCATCCGAATGTCGCAGCAGAAATCGAGACTCCTCAGACCAAGCAACGTTTTTCCAATCTTCTACTGTCCAATTTCGATGAGCTTGTACAAATTGTAGCCTCAGTTTCCTGTTCTTAGCTGAAAGGAGTGGTACCCGGTGTGGTCTTCTGCTGCTGTAGCCCATCTGCCTCAAAGTTCGACGCACTGTGCGTTCAGAGATGCTCTTAGGCCTACCTTGGTTGTAACGGGTGGCGATTTGAGTCACTGTTGCCTTTCTATCAGCTCGAACCAGTCTGCCCATTCTCCTCTGACCTCTGGCATCAACAAGGCATTTCCGCCCACAGAACTGCCGCTCACTGGATTTTTTTTCTTTTTCGGACCATTCTCTGTAAACCCTAGAGATGGTTGTGCGTGAAAATCCCAGTAGATCAGCAGTTTCTGAAATACTCAGACCAGCCCTTCTGGCACCAACAACCATGCCACGTTCAAAGGCACTCAAATCACCTTTCTTCCCCATACTGATGCTCGGTTTGAACTGCAGGAGATTGTCTTGACCATGTCTACATGCCTAAATGCACTGAGTTGCCGCCATGTGATTGGCTGATTAGAAATTAAGTGTTAACAAGAAGTTGGACAGGTGTACCTAATAAAGTGGCCAATGAGTGTATATATATATATATATATATATATATATATATATGTGTGTATATATATATATATATATATATATATATATATATATATATATATATATATATATATATATATATATATATTCTGTAAATTTTGTTGGAAAAATTAGAAATCATTGGTCAACTTTTAACCCTTATAACTTCCTAACCGAAAAAATAGGTCATGGTTCAAAAATTGTGCTGAAGTTGAATGGGAAATATTATGAATTATCTATTTTTTGTGTGATAGCACGCTCTGATTTAAGGGCATAAAAATTTAAAGTTTGCAAAATTTTCAACTTTTTTGCCAAATTTTAATTTTATTTTTTTTCACAAATAAACGCAAGTCATATGAAAGAAATGTAACCACTATCATAAAGCACAATATGTCTTGAAAAAACAGTCTCAGAATCACCAGGATCCATTTAAGCGTTCCTGAGTTGCTACCACATAAAGTGACACTGGTCAGAATTGTAATAAAACCAGTATCAGGGTGAGCGGGTTAATATATCTAAAATGAGGACTTTTTATTTTTTCTTGCCCTCATGTATGTCCATCCCTAATGATGTTTTTCTGTTTTGCTATTCGTACATATATTGGAGACTGCCGGTTCCCAGTATATCTGCAATAGTCCTAAGCACATTGTACTGTAGTGGGATCTGGGAGATAACCGCGTCCGTGCCAATCTCCGCTCCTTCATCTGGCAATTACTTTCCCTGCTGTGTAAATCGCCAGAAGTTGATTAGCTATTGAGCGTTTATCTGCAGAAAACGTCACTTTTTATTCCAGCCTTCAAAAGGTGTCGAGTGATATGGAAGTCACTGGATAATCGTATGGAGCAATTCTTGTAGAATCAGTGAGAAATATATTATTTAGTTTGTGGTCCATAGACCTTTGTGTGATTTAGTTTATTTTTGCTGTATATTTGCACATTTATTACATTATTATGTAAAGAAACCTCCTACCAGTAAAATTTAGAAGGACAGTACATTTAGAAATTTTGGGGGAAGGAGTAAAAGGTAAGGTTCCTTGTGGTTTGTGTTTAATATAACGAAGTTACAGTTAATTGAAAAATATAAAAATATCCCAGCACTTCCAGCCATAATCTCCTCTTCTTTTTTTATCCCATTGCATCGAATATTACAAAATGTCTTAATATAGTTTTAATTGTCTGCGTGTCTCAGGAGCTCATCCAGGATCCCCCCTTCTCCACCTCAATGTCCTGTGTCTGGCTGTATGACAGCTGGCTGCAGCAGGAGCCTCCCCCCTCTCTCTGCAGTAGGACAAAAGATTGGTTAAGCCTTCAACAACCATGGTGATGCTGCAGATTAACAAACTGAGGGCATCATATTTCCTGTTTTAAATTAAAATATTTTTTTATTTATAATTCGTGTTTTAAGTGTCGATCTTGAGGTCAAAACATTGCTGGTAGGATTTATCAGCCATCTTTGGGCTTCTTTGTCGATAGGAATTATTGATAGGAATAGAACTGTAAATATTACAGATGCCCGATTATGCCAAATTATGGCTGCAGGAAGACTTGTTTGATGGCTTCCAGGAGATTCACACTGTCAAGGGCAGTGACCAGTTGCTGTCTTGTGAATGTAGATCAACCATGGTCGTCGTTATTGATTGTTGAGGTCAAGCACTTTGAACCAATCAAAGTCTAGGGGAGCAAACCTGTAATGATCATGGGCAAAGCTTTTTCTTTTTAGCATTTTAGACATGTCAGGAATGGCACTTTGCAGACATTCTTCCAAGAGGGATGTCCCTATGTTATAAGGACCATCGGGGACCTCAGAAGTTGGACCGCCACACATTGGATGTGTCCCTTTGTCAACAATGCCAGGGTCATCATGTCAAGGCCTTTTTGCCCTCTTCATTTGTTCACCTGGCACAGTTGCTGTTAAACTGCCCATCTAAACAGGTGGGTAAACCATGTGCTTTCTGCCTTTAGTAAAGAAATCTCAGTGTCTTCAGATTGATATAAAGCTCCAAGCAACACCTGAACAGAAATCGCATAGGGAAATATTTTACGACTTGCCTTTATAAACCAAGGTGGGGGGATAAATAACCAATCTATCTTCAGTTAGGGTCCATTGGCACCGCCCGATTATTGTGAATGAGCATTCTTAGGAACATTTGTTTCTCAATATTTTAGCAGTATAAACAGACTGACAATCTCTCGTTGATCAAGCAAAAAGCTCGTTTGTTGGGTGAAATGATCTTTTGTGCTACAGAAAAGATCTTTGTTCTCGCAGCACATCGTCCTGTGTAAACCAGACTTGCGCTGCCGAGGACATTGGCAGCTTATGTTCTCAAAATGATCTGTTGCATGTGGTTAGATCATTAAGCGCGGTCTGTGTGGGTAAACCGGGTATGAAAGGGCCGCTGATCAGTCAATATTTACGGTACCAATCGGCCGTCGTTTAATGCCACGAGTCATGTTGTAAACACTAATTTTGGATGTTGCTGTAGGAACCATATCCCATCTCCCTGGTGCCCGTCATTAGCGGACTGGGTGGTTTTCACATGCGTTCCACCATGTAGTGGTTAGGTACATGTAATATAATGCTTGCTGTCTTATGCGTGTAATGTATCGCCACCATTAATCACACGTCCTCCCCACCGACTCTGGGGCTATTGATTACATGGCACATGTTTTGTATCGGATCACAGACAGAAGTCATTTTATCCTGCCCATCGCCGACCTCTGTCCAATCTGCTTGTTAATTGTGATGCTCTTTTCATATAACAATTTCTCTTAATTTTATTGATTCTTAATTGACTCAATTTTCTGAAACACTGAGCAAGCAATGGTATCAGAAAAACCAATTCTGTTCTAATTAAATTCAGTGGACTGGTAATGAGCAACCTGGGTTAAAGTCTGCGGTTCGAGGAAAATGGATGCGCCCTTCGGAATATTTTCAGTAACTAAGGATAATTATCAGAAGATTGCCAATGCCGCTCAGACGGAAGCCAGAGCAAAAGGTAATTAAGCCTGGCATTTTGTGAGCGCAATTTTCTTCTAGTGACTTTCATTATATACACGTCATCTGTATACACCGTTGTGCAGCTGCAGCCCTGATATTGAGGACTGATTAGGTGCCAGCATTAAAAAAATGGACTGCGATCTGGTAGACTTTGAGATTAGCACAGTTCTCATTAAGGTACGGTGCTAGGTGAGGAGTTACTTTTGGCTACTGAAAACGGGTGAACTGTTACTCAAGGGAATGTGTCATCTAAGATGAAGTCATTGTGTGTAACTTGGGTAAAAGCTCCAAATAAACACGGTCTCTTTTAACTCCTTAGTGACAGAGCCAAATTTTTTAAATCTGACCAGTGTCACTTTATGTGGTAATAACTCTGGAACGCTTCAACAAATCCCAGTGATTTTGAGATTGTTTTTTCGTGACACATTATACTTTATGATAATGGTAAATTTAGGTCAATATGTTTTTTGTGTTTACTTATAAAAAATATCAAAAATTTGAGAAAAATGTTAAAAAAATTAGCAATTTTCTAAATTTGAATGATTATCCCTTTAATCCAGATGGTCATACTACAGCAAACCATTAATAAATAACATTTCCCACATGTCTGCTTTACATCAGCACCATTTGTAAAATGTTATTTTATTTTGTTAGCATTTTAGGAGGTTTAAAAATGTAGCAGCAATTTTTCATTTTTTCAAGGAAATTTACAAAATTTATTTTTTTAGTGAGTTATCCATGTTTGAAGTGACTTTAGGGGTCTTATATATTGGTAAACCCCCAAACGTGATACCATTTTAAAAACAGCACCCCTAGACATATTGAAAACTGCTGTCTGGTAGTTTATTAACCCTTCAGGTGCTTTACAGGAATTAACGCAAAGTGGTATGACAGAAATGAAAATGTGGATTTTTACCACCTAAATGTCTCTATCTTCTGAACAGATTACTAAAGCTGTCAGACTGTAAAGGCCCCGTCTCACATAGCGAGATCGCTAGCGAGATCGCTGCTGAGTCACAAGTTTTGTGACGCAACAGCGACCTCCATAGCGATCTCGCTATGTGTGACACGTACCAGCGATCAGGCCCCTGCTGCGAGATCGCTGGTCGTGTCGGAATGGCCTGGACCTTTTTTTGGTCGTTGAGGCCCCGCTGACATCGCTGAATCGGTGTGTGTGACACCGATCCAGCGATGTCTTCACTGGTAACCAGGGTAAACATCGGGTTACTAAGCGCAGGGCCGCGCTTAGTAACCCGATGTTTACCCTGGTTACCAAAAAAACAAACAGTACATACTCGCCTTTCGGTGTCCAGGTCCCTTGCCGTCTGCTTCCTGCTCTCACTGACTGCCGGCCGGAAAGTGAGAGCAGATCACAGCAGTGACGTCACCGCTGCGCTCTGCTCTCAGTGTACAGCGGCACTGTCAGAGCAGGAAGCAGACGGCAAGGGACCTGGACACCGAAAGGCGAGTATGTACTGTTTGTTTTTTTGGTAACCAGGGTAAACATCGGGTTACTAAGCGCGGCCCTGCGCTTAGTAACCCGATGTTTACCCTGGTTACCGGGTGCTGCAGGGGGACTTCGGCATCGTTGATGACAGTTTCAACGATGCCGAAGTCGTTCCCCTGATCGTTGGTCGCTGGAGAGAGCTGTCTGTGTGACAGCTCCCCAGCGACCACACAGCGACAAAACAGCGACGCTGCAGCGATCAGCATCGTTGTCTGTATCGCTGCAGCGTCGCTGTGTGAGACGGGGCCTTAAGGCCGCTATTTGGGCGTGAATTGCCATGGCAAACATCAGGACCACAAAATCGTGATCTGAGGGCACCAGTTTGGATAAAGAGGAAGCCCCCACTCTCTGTTAACCTTTTATAATGATGTAGTCACTATTGACAGCAGCATCTAAGGGGTTAAACAGATTTGGAAGGTGCAAATACTGATCGTGGCTGATACAGCAAGTTGTCAGCTATAGTGTACAGCTGACAGCTGCTAGATTGTCACCTGCATGGGGAGGCTATTCTCTTATATCTCAGGTCAGTTAAAAGGCGTATTGGCTGTCATTAAGGGGTTAAGTCTTTTAACTTACTGAAATCTGGAGAAATAAGGATTCTCCTCTCTCCCCATTGGGTGAACATTGCGTTGTCAGCAGCCATGAGTGGTGCAATACCTAGGCCGAAGAGTATATGTGACTGTATAATACCTGTGCGATACAGTATACCAGATACTATATACTCACAACTGTCACTACATTGTATCTACATCATAAACTTGTGAATAATATCATACCAATTCCATGTAAATGGGAATATACGCAGTACAGTAATACACTCTATATAATATGCAGCTGTCTAAATGGTATGTACGAGTTGTATCTACAGCATACACATGTGAATATACGGTATGTATAGAATACAATACTAAATATATATTGTGTGTGTATATAGTATGTGTTGGGGTAGAGAGTTCCAGAGTATGGGGGAAGCACGGGAGAACTCTTGTATGCGATTGTGGGAAGAGGAGATAAGAGGGGAGTAGAGAAGAAGATCTTGTGAGGATCGGAGGTTGCGTGCAGGAAAGTACCGGGAGACGAGGTCACAGATGTATGGAGGAGACAGGTTGTGGATGGCTTTGTACGTCATGGTTAGGGTTTTGTCTGGAGTCTCTGGGCAATGGGGAGCCAGTGCAAGGATTGACAGAGGGGAGAGGCCGGGGAATAGTGGGGGGACAGGTGGATTAGTCGAGCAGCAGAGTTTAGGATAGATTGGAGGGGTGCGAGATTGTTGGAGGGGAGACCACGAAGCGGCAGATTGCAGTAGTCGAGGTGGGAGATGATGAGGGCATGGACTACGGTTTTTGCAGGTTCTTGGTTGAGGAATATGTGGAATCTGGAGATATTTCTGTGTTGGGAGTTGCAAGAAGTGGAAAAGGCTTGGATGTGTGGTTTGAAGGAGAGCTTGAGTCAAATGTTACCTCAAATCAGAGAGCTTGCGGGACTGGGGAGAGTGAGCAGCCATTGACTTTGATGGATAGGTCTGTTGTGGGGCTTAACTGAGACGGTGGAAAGATGATGGATTCTGTTATTTAAGTTCTAGAAATCTGGCAGAGAAGAAAGATGAAATGGCAGACAGGATGCTAGTTAGTGAGGAGGTGATATCAGGTCCAGAGAGGTAGATCTGTGTCATCAGCATAGAGGTGATACTGAAAGCCATTGGACCCTATGAGCTGTCCCAGTCAGAAGGTGTGGATGGAGAAGAGGAGGGGTCCTAGAACTGAACCTTAGGAGACACTGACAGAGGGTGAGATGAGGAGGTGATGTGTGAGTGGGAGACACTGAATGTCTGGCCTGTTAGGTATTAGGGGGCAACACGGTGGCTCAGTGGTTAGCACTGCAGCCTTGCAGCGCTGGGGTCCTGGGTTCAAATCCCACCAAGGGCAACATCTGCAAGGAGTTTGTATGTTCTCCCCGTGTTTGCGTGGGTTTCCTCCAGGTTCTCCGGTTTCCTCCCACATTCCAAAGACATACTGATAGGGAATTTGATTGTGAGCCCCATCAGGGACAGCGATGATAATGTGTGCAAACTGTAAAGCGCTGCGGAATATGTTAGCGCTATATAAAAATAAAGATGATTATTATTATTCTGAGGAGATCCAAGATAGGGCCGAATCTGTGATGCCAAGAGATGAGGGAATGATCCACTTTGTCAAATATATTCTATGTTGAGTATAGTTGTAGTGAATATACGATATCTATGGAATATTGTTGTGGATATAAAGTACCTGTGGTATACTAATGTGATTATACAGTGCCTATTGTATAATGTGATTATGCTGTGCCTACGCTATGCTGTTGTGATTACACTGTGCCTATGGTATATTGTTGTGGTTACGCAGTGCCTACAGTATACTGTTGTGGTTACACTGTGACTATGGTATGCAGTTATTAAACAGTGTCTACGGTGTACCGTTTTGATTATGCAGTGCCTGCAGTATGCTCTTGTGATTACACTGTGCCTACAGTATACTGTTGTGACTACGCAGTGCCTACAGTGTGTTGTTGTGATAATACAATGCCTACGGTGTGGTGTTCTGGTTATGCCTACCGTGTGTTGTTGTGATTACACAGAGTGGCTACACTGCGCTTTTGTGATTACACAGTGCCCATGCTGTGCTGTTGTGGTTACACACTGCCTACGCTGTGCTGTTGTGAATACAGTGCCTACGCTGTGCTGTTGTGGTTACACAGTGCCTACGCTGTGCTGTTGTGGTTACACAATGCCTATGCTGTGATGTTGTGGTTACACAGTGCCGATGTTGTGGTTACACAGTGCCTACGCTGTGCTGTTGTGGTTACACAGTGCCTACGCTGTGCTGTTGTGGTTACACAGTGTCTATGCTGTGCTGTTGTGGTTGCACAGTTTCTACGCTGTGCTGTTGTGAATACAGTGTTTACGCTGTGCTGTTGTGGTTACACAGTGTCTACGCTGTGCTGTTGTGGTTACACAGTGTCTACGCTGTGCTGTTGTGGTTACACAGTGTCTACGCTGTGCTGTTGTGGTTACACAGTGTCTACGCTGTGCTGTTGTGGTTACACAGTGTCTACGCTGTGCAGTTGTGAATACACAGTGCCAACTCTGTGCTGTTGTGGTTACACAGTGCCAACGCTGTGCTGTTGTGATTACACAGTGCCTATGCTGTGCTGTTGTGATTACACAGTGTCTACGCTGTGCTGATGTGATTACACAGTGCCTATGCTGTGCTGTTGTGAATACACAGTGTCTATGCTGTGCTGTTGTGAATACAGTGTCTACGCTGTGCTGTTGCGAATACACAGTGCCTACGCTGTGCTGTTGTGGTTACACAGTGCCTACGCTGTGCTGTTGCGGTTGCACAGTGCCTACGCTGTGCTGTTGTGGTTGCACAGTGCCTAAGCTGTGCTGTTGTCGTTACAGTGCCTACGCTGTGCTGTTGTGGTTACACAGTGCCTACGCTGTGCTGTTACTACGCTGTGCTGTTGTGGTTACACAGTGTCTACGCTGTGCTGTTGTGGTTGCACAGTGTCTACGCTGTGCTGTTGTGGTTGCACAGTGTCTACGCTGTGCTGTTGTGATTACACAGTGTCTACGCTGTGCTGTTGTGGTTACACAGTGTCTACGCTGTGCTGTTGTGATTACACAGTGTCTACGCTGTGCTGTTGTGGTTACACAGTGTCTACGCTGTGCTGTTGTGGTTACACAGTGTCTATGCTGTGCTGTTGTGGTTACACAGTGCCTATGCTGTGCTGTTGTGGTTACACAGTGTCTATGCTTTGCTGTTGTGGTTACACAGTGCCAGTGGTATATTGTTGTTGTTACGCAGTGCCTACTGTATACTTTTGTGATTACACAGTGCCTACGCGGTGCTGTTGTGAATATACCACTTATGAATTACATTTTACCTCCGAATACCCGACATTTGTCACAGCTGTAATTACTGAATTCTGCAAATAAATCTTGGTGATTTCTGAGCCCCCCAGAACATGCAGTGTAGCACAACATACACATGTCAGAAATCTCACTTCCCCTGTGTGATGGTGGCTGGGAGTAGCAGTTGTCTGGTGTGTCCTCACTTGACCACCCCCGGGTTCACACCCATGTCACGCTCACACAGGAGCCCATCAGCCGTCACAGCTTGTTTACCGCTGTCATGGATCTTCAAAGAAATCCTTTTCTGACTTATCCTTGACCTCATTGATTAACAAGTAATTTACATAATCCTCCTCAATAATCTATGATCACGATGTATTTACAGGGGCAAATAAAAATATGCAGAAGTCAAGAGCTGACTTGTTTTATAAGCCCTGTCACGTTGTATGGAATTTGTTACTGATTGCTTTTTTTTTTTTAACATTTCCATTTTACTGGTTTCTTAAAGAGAGCCTGTCAGAGGATTTGCACACTTGTCTGTTTTTATTAAAAGAAATTGTAATCTCCATTCAAATAGCATTTTTTGAAAAAAAAAAAAATTTACAAAAACTCGACATTAATACCAATAGAGAGACAACTGAAGGAGCGATTCCCAATATAACAAAATGTATTGATATAAAATAATTATCATGCAAAATACATATACTACACAAATGATCACAAAGAGTACAATTCAGATGGTGCAACCATCTGTAAACTGGTTTTGTCAGAAAAAGAAAATAAACGGGAACATGACACCTCGACCAAATAATCTAGTCAAAACAACACAGGATGCTACACCAAACTGAGCCCATGTAAACATGCCATATAGAGCACTTTACTGGCAAATTATGGATGAATGTGCAGTATACAAATCCTCACCGAGTCGCCAGAAAAGATTGCTTCCAATATTATTGCACTATACCCCATTATTGCACTGGACCCTATAGCCTAGAATGGCGTGAGTAGCCCATAGTATAATTTGACTAGGATGGCAAACGCATGATACCTGTGGTCATTATGGTTTTAGTGTGATCCCGTAGTATGGACACCTCACCTCCTCCTCCATGCTTCACGGTGGGAACCAGCATGTAGAGTCCATCCGTTCACCTTTTCTGCGTCGCACAAAGACATGGTGGTTGGAACCAAAGATCTCAAATTTGGACTCATCAGACCAAAGCACAGATTTCCACTGGTCCAATGTCCATTCCTTGTGTTCTTTAGCCCAAACAAGTCTCTTCTGCTTGTTGCCTGTCCTTAGCAGTGGTTTCCTAGCAGCTATTTTACCATGAAGGCCTGCTGCACAAAGTCTCCTCTTAACAATTGTTGTAGAGATGTGTCTGCTGCTAGAACTCTGTGTGGCATTGACCTGGTCTCTAATCTGAGCTGCTGTTAACCTGCGATTTCTGAGGCTGGTGACTCGGATAAACCTTATCCTCAGAAGCAGAGATGACTCTTGGTCTTCCTTTCCAGGGGGCGGTCCTCATGTGAGCCAGTTTCTTTGTAGCGCTTGATGGTTTTTGCAACTGGTTTTCCCCAATTTTTCGGACTGACTGACCTTCATTCAGTCTATTCAGTAGGACTATCAGCTGTGTATCCACCAGACTTCTGCACAACACAACTGATGGTCCCAACCCCATTTATAAGGCAAGAAATCCCACTTATTAAACCTGACAGGGAACACCTGTGAAGTGAAAAGCATTTCTGGTGACTATCTCTTGAAGCTCATCAAGAGAATAATCATAATTTTTATTTTTTATAAGAGAATGCCAAGAGTGTGCAAAGCAGTCATCAAAGCAAAAGGTGGCTACTTTGAATAACCTAGAATATAAGACATATTTTCAGTTGTTTCACACTTTTTTGTTAAGTATATAATTCCACATGTGTTAATTCATAGTTTTGATGCCTTCAGTGTGAATTTACAATTTTCATAGTCATGAAAATACAGAAAAATATTTAATGAGAAGGTGTGTCCAAACTTTTGCTCTGTACTGTAAAAGGGTTGTCTCAAGATGAACCTTCCTGAATCTTGACAATTCAGACCGGTCGCTTCCTTCCTCTGTTGGTTCGATCAGTGCTTTCTCCCATGCTGTTATGGGGGTGCGTTGCCTTAACAGCATAAGAGATGTGCTGGGGAACCAAAGATAGCCAAAACCGTGGATCCCGGCCATTTCAGAGTTGGGTGAGCATAGGTCCTTCTCACGCCATGCACTTCTTGCCCAGGTAATTGGCCATGCTAGGACTGCAGGGTGGTCAGTAGCATAAGAAATGACGTATACACTATAGAATTCCTTGAGAACAGAGAGGAGTTTTAATGAAGTGTGAATTGCAATGAACTCAAGGCAACCCCTTTTTAAGGCCCTTTTACGTGGGACATTTAGCCAAGCCTGTTCCTAATCTGTCAGTCAACAGACAAGCTAAAGTGCCATTGGCCGCTCATCTCCTCAATAAGTCGCGTTTATGATTTTTCCTTTCCGTACGTACAACATTAGTCCCTGTAAAATTACCCTTCAAGGCCAAATGGCTTGGAAAATATCATCATGAGTGTCCATATCTTGGACCCTAGTTATGTGTTTGTGAAACTCCAGGTTTACACTATGTTTGAAAATTTTTCATTTTCAAGAAGATATTGTTTAGCTTCCTAATTAGTGGGGGTCCAACCACTGAGACCTCCATGAAGAGCCGCGTCTGAAGGGAGAGGAGTTTGTGGATGCTGGAAATTAAATGGATGTGAGTGAAGATGTACACACACACTCAACAGCTGCTCTTTTCATATGGGGTCATCATTCTTTGGTTTGGTGGGGGTCCCAGTGTTGAACCACCTGAACCATCCAGGGTTTGGGAAGTTATCCCAAATCCTGTGGATATGGGCTACCTTAGAAAATTGATAAAAAAAAACCTTTAAAGGTAAATTTTCACAGATCTGTATCATTGATATAACCACACCAATCATCCACGAGAGGTTCGTTCACAATCCCGTTAATTATGTTTAATCTTATGCTTAGGTAAGCCAAATCAGACCATGCACAGGTGGTATACTTCACTCCAAAATGCGGCTCTGAAAGCCATGACACCACCTTCAGTTGAGTTGTTAACCTGAAGATCGACAGGAGTAATTCTGAATTATCTCATTTTCAGCCAAGATTTCTTCTTTTATAGTCCCTGGGAGAATTATGGCTGTAATATATGAAGAGACCTCTCGCTCCTCCGGTGAGCAGGGAATCCCTCTATGGCTACTGATGCCTTTCAATGTTTGATTTTGTAGAGAGACATTTTCTCAATATAAAGGTCATTCAGATTAAAAAGGAGTTTGAGATTAGCAAAAAAAACAGGACATTTTTGGAGATTGACGTACCGACGAAATAAAGTGCAAGATAGATTTTTAAGCATCACTGCCTTAGCCTTTATAGAGGCATAGGGCTCTGCAAAAAGGAAGTGTGGGACTTGTCAACAGGACCAGTGACTAAAATGCTGTATACCGTCACTCATGGTGAGAAAGGGCCCCTATTGGTGTCCTGGGGACGTTTTCTAAAGCGGTCACCTGTCATAGCAGTTTCTGGAAATGTTACTCTCATCATATCTACAGCTCAGATCACATCTTTGTAATGATATCTAGTTATAACAGAGACCATAACCCAGTGCTAGATCCGCCGCTCAACAAATATCACCGGCACTCAAATTAGCCCTGCATTCACCATTATTCTCGCCATTAAATATAATCGAGTTTGCTCTGAATGAACAGAGAATTGTGAGATATACACTGCTCACAAAAATAAAGGGAACACTTAAATCCCACCTCCTAGATATCACTGAATTAAATATTCCTGTTGTAAATCTTTATTCATTACATAGTGGAATGTGTTGAGAACAATAAAAGCTAAAAATGATCAGCGTAAATCACAACTAATATCCCACGGAGGTCTGGAGTTGGAATGATGCTCAAAATCAAAGTGGAAAATTAAGTTAGAGGCTGATCCAACTTCAGTGGAAAGGCCTCAAGAAAAGGAAATGATGCTCAGTAGTGTGTGTGGCCTCCACGTGCCTGTATGATCCCCCTACAACGCCTGGGCATGCTTCTGATGAGATGGCGGATGGTCTCCTGAGGGATCTCCCAGACCTGAACTAAAGCATCCGCCTACTCCTGGACAGTCTGTGGTGCTACGTGACATTGGTGGATGGTGTGAGACATTATGTACCAGATGTGTTCAATTGGATTCAGGTCTGGGGAACGGGCGGGCCAGCCCATAGCTTCAATGCCTTCATCTTGCAGGAACTGCTGACACACTCTAGCTACATGAGGTCTGGCATTGTCCTGCATTAGGAGGAACCCAGGGCCAACCGCACCAGCATATGGTCTCACAAGGGGTCTGAGGATCTCATCTCGGTACCTAATGGCAGTCAGGCTACCTCTGGTGAGCACATGGACTGCTGTGCGGCCCTCCAAAGAAATGCCACCCCACTCCATTACTGACCCACTGCCAAACCGGTCATGCTGAAGGATGCTGCAGGCAGTAGATCGCTCTCCACGGCATCTCCAGACGTCTGTCACATGTGCTCAGTGTGAACCTGCTTTCGTCTGTGAAGATCACAGGGCGCCAGTGGCGAATTTGCCAAGCCTGGTGTTCTGTGGCAAATGCCAAGCGTCCTGCACGGTGTTTGGCTGTGAGCACAACCCCCATCTATGGAAGTCGGGCACTCAGACCATCCTCATGGAGTCTGTTTCTAACCGTTTGTGCAGACACATGCACATTTGTGGCCTGCTGGAGGTAATTTTGCAGGGCTCTGGCAGTGCTCCTCCTGTTCCTCCTTGCACAAAGGCTGAGGTTGCAGTCCTGCTGCTGGGTTGTTGCCCTCTTCCGGCCCCCTCTATGCCTCCTGGTGTACTGGCCTGTCTCCTGGTAGCGCCTCAAGCCTCTGGACACTACGCTGACAGACATAGCAAACCTTCTTGCCACTGCTTGCATTGATGTCCTATCCTGGATGAGCTGCACTACCTGAGCCACTTGTGTGGGTTGTAGAGTCCGACTCATGCTACCATGAGTGTGAAGGCACAACCAACATTCAAAAGTGACCAAAACATCAGCCAGAAAGCATTGGTACTGAGATGTGGTCTGTGGTCCCCACCTGCAGAACCACTCCTTTTATTGAGGGTGTCTTGATAATTGCCAATAATTTCTATCTGTTGTCTATTCCATTTGAAAGCATGTGAAATTGATTGTCAATCAGTGTGGCTTCCTAAGTGGACAGTTTGATTTCACAGAAGTTTGATTTACTTGGAGTTATATTCTGTTGTTTAAGTGTTCCCTTTATTTTTTTGAGCAGTGTATATAATTATACTTTGCCCCTCCTTTACTACGGCCTCATTCAGACATCTGTTTTTTCACCTACATGATCAGTATTTTCCTCTCTTTTGAAAACATGAACACTTGGCCAAGCGATCGTGTATATTTTATATATATATATATATATATATATATATATATATATATATATATATATATATATATATATATATATATATATATATATATATATAGAGAACATGATGAATAACTATTTTTGTCCATTGTATGACTTGTATCCTTCCTTTTCACCACTTGTCACCCATCTTATTTCCGTTGTCTCTGTGTTAGTGGGGTAAGGCTGGTGCTATGCAATCTCCCATACACAACACACGGATGGATTCCTGCTCCTAACCTCTTTGTTGCACATGTTCAGAAGCTGCAATATGTAGACCACAGTTCAGCAGTACTGAGCTGCGTACCTGTGCATCCATCACTTAAGCGAGAGAAAAACTAGACAGCAGCACCATCTCTGTATTAATGTATCTGATTTTCTCACACTTTCCCATCTCAATAGATAGCAGTAATCTGAAGTCCGTGAACTGGAAGTTAGTTTTGTTTTGAACAAGATGGATTTTAGCTAGGTTACCCTATGCATCTATTTGGGTGGGGGTGGGACACCGCGGTGATGGGAGAAGTGGCTCATATGTGAAGCATATTTGTCTAATAAGATATATCACATAGTAGGGAGGGAATGAATGGAGTAGAGGTTGATAATGCACCCTGCGGCTTCATTCACAGCCTTTCATTGATGAGAACAGACATGAAGCAAGCGGTTGCCACCGATGTAGCGTTTTCATCTATCTGATGGCTGTGTGATAAAATCTTTTGGCTAGAATGCGAATTATAATCTTTGCAGTTACTTTCTAATGCTGGTCCTTTTTGGCAATTGCCGTTTTTTGGATTATGATGAAGTAAACAGATGGATTGTTCTGTCTTCAGCATTTCCAGTATAGGGAACATAAGAGGAATTGAGTTTAGGAAGGAATATAATTCAGAGAAGATTGCGAATATCGTGACCTGCATTTCTTTGGCAACGCTTCTTTTAAGAGATTTAAATACATTACAGGATCAAAAATATGGAAATGAATCACATGGCCGAATTGGCTCTCGGAAAGCCACGACGTGACTGAGCCACGAGCACTCTGGCCCGGCAGTGGATTTTATGGAGACGGCACCGGTATTATCTGCTTGAGTTTCCGCTATCTGCACCTTATATAGTGTAAATATCACTGTAGTTACGAGCGCTGACAGAACGGCCATTGTCGGAGCCTCAGATTTCACCCCTGACTCTGACTGTTTAGTGTTAATCGAAAAACCAGTCCTGAGCCGTAACGGGGATGCAACAGATCCAGATAATGAAGCCTTCTCCTCTGCCAGCCTTTAGAGCGGGCGTCCCTGATCCTAGCATGCGGCCCTGATTAGTGCTCCTCGCTCACGCTGCAGTCCCTTCTTCCTGCGCTGCGAGCTGCATAAATAAAGAATCATCAAAAATTGATATGCTGTTTATGACAGCGCGTTTGATGGAGCGCGGTGCCCGGCTAAACGTGCCCTGCTTGGCATCAGCAGGTTCCAGCATCAATCTAGTTAAAATGGGAAATAATAATAGGAGGTGGCGCGTTTTGTCCTTGTGCATTAAGGATGACATGACAGCAATTTTGTCTCTGTGGGTCTCTCAGCTACACGGTCATGCCTGTGCTACAGTCCAGGCCTTTTTGTTTGTTTTTTTACATCAAGTAAGCTTTGTCAGAGTCTGCATCTTATTCTAGAATTGCTCAAGGGAAAAGACCTGTTCAACATTCACATTAGAACGCTGAGATTTTCAGCAACCATGTTTGTCCCCCTTATCTGTTGGTGCAATTTTGTGCCCATGACTTTAGACTTTCTGTATACCTTGACAAATGGTTACCCCAGATTACCCACATGGATCCAATTTTATAGGGGTTCTCGTCTACTTGACGGTGGGGTAGGGTCACAAAGGCCGACTACATCCTCGGCTGAAATGTTTGCCCGAAATGGCATAAGACCCTCAATCCCTGTGTAATGCAACATTTGCCTCGTTTTACCCATTTCTGGTACCACCATTTGCCATCTAGATGTTGGCCCGTTTTATGTTACTGACAGATAATATTTAGTTTTGAAAGCACTTAGGCCTTATGGTGACCTTACACTTTTAATAGCTGTTGGCCAAATGCTTGTTCGTTTTCCCCTGTGAGGTCTATAAACAGGGGAGTCTGACTGTGTCGGACACCTGTGGTGGTGTCATATTTATTATACTTTTTTGGCGCCATTTATTCCATGGCACTTTACATGTGAAAAGGGGGCAAATATAGACACATACATTAAACATGAGCAAAAAACAAGGCACACAGGTACATAAGGAGGGAGGACCCTGCCCGCGGGGCTCACAGTCTGCAGGGGATGGGTGAGAATATACTAGGAGAGGGTAGAGCTGGTTGTGCGGCGGTTCAGTAGGTTGAAGATCACTGTAGGCTTGTCGGAGGAGGTGAGTCTTCAGGTTTTTTTTTGAAGGTTTCTTTGGTAGGCGAGAGTCTGATGTGTTGGGGTAGAGAGTTCCAGAGTAGGGGGCAAGCACGGGAGAAGTCTTGGATGCGGTTGTGGGAAGAAGAGAGGGGAGTAGAGAAGGAGATCTTGAGAGGATTGGCGGTTATGTGTAGGTAAGTACCGGGAGAGCATGTCACAGATGTATGGAGGAGACAGGTTGTGGATGGCTTTGTATGTCATTGTAAGGGTTATATTTTAATTGAAGTTAAAGTATTGGGCATGTTGAAATCCTGTATGCCTGATCCTTCTTTTGTCTGAAATCTACTGTCAAGTAGGATTCTGGACACGGCCATACACATTAGATGTTTGTCCGACATTGGTGAATCTGGTGGTGATTCTCAGCCAAAGCTTACATGCCAACATAATAAGAGATTACAAGCACCCAATAAGGGTAGAGATTGTTCCTCTTGATTAGGGATGTGTCGGGGGGACTTCTGTAGACGGAGGACTTCATTTAGTAATAAATAATGTCATAGCAGATTATTTTCGAAGTCAAGTTCGCTTTTAAGATTAAGGGTATGTGCACACGCTCAGGTTTTTTCGCGTTTTTTTGCGGTAAAAGCGCTATAAAAACTCATTAAAAACGCATGCATTATGCATTCTATCATTTAGAATGCTTTCTGCATGTTTTGTGCACATGGTGCAGATTTTCCGCGTTTTTCCCGCAATTCTATGCATTTGGAAAAAACGCGTCAAAAACCTCGAAAAAAACGCATGCGGATTTCTGGCAGAAATGTCCGTTTTTTGTCAGGAAAATTTCTGCTAGAAATCCTGACGTGTGCACATAGCCTACAGGTTTTATTCTTAAGCTGCCCACAAACAACTGATTTGGCATAAATGTCCAGCCTTTCTAGGACAGCAATGCTTTAGTAGCAAATGTTCAATCTTCCCTGGGTCATAACAAAATGGCAACCATTACTGCTCTTGCATTCATACTCTCCTTTTTTCCGAGAGGGTGTTAAAGATGATATGTCTATTCATTGACAGAGGAACTTTTTTTTCCAGGTTGATCCTTTCTGCAAAGTAGAATATATTACTATTAACTTAATTCTGCAGGGAACCTCTCAGCAGTTTAATTCTCCTTTAACCACAGGCAGCCTAACATTGTCGATGGGCTGCCTTATTGGAGTAAACTTTGTTTTAGTCCCAATTTAGTAGGCCGTTTTTCACCTTTGATGGATCCAATTTTCATCTGTTTTTCTTCCATGTTTTACATATTAAAGTCTTAATTTTATGCAAAAAAACCCCTCCCATGCTTATCACACGAATGATACAAGGATTTCAACTTCCTGCAGGTTGTGTTGGTTTTTTTTTTTTTTTTTCTCTTCGACCAATTGATTTAAAAGGGTGACAGATCAGTGACTCGGTTATCGTTATTTTCTCCTATGAAGATTGTCAGCTTGCTTGTTCTGAGCGCTTCCACGAGTCCTATGTCGTGCCAACAGTAAAGTATCCCGAGATCATTCATGTGGGGGGTTTTATCCAGTGGAGAGGGGGTTCACTAACAATTTTGCCTAAGAACACTGTCACGAATAAAGAATGGGATCTAGACCATCTCCAAGAGTAACTTCTCCCACTATCCAGCAGCAATTTGGGGGTGAACAATTCTTTTTCTATCAGGAAGGAGACCATGTCGTAAGGTCAAAAGTGAGTACTAAGTGGCTCGGTGAACAAAACATTGACATTTTGGGCCCATGGTTAGGAACCTACCCAGATCTCAAACCCATTAAGAAACTGTGGTTAAAACTCCCAAAGCGAGAGAGAAAGCGAGGTCCTCGTAATTGCTCTGTTCCTGTTACTTACTGCAGGTTGTGAATCAGGGACCTCGTTCTTTATATTTTGAAATCTGATGGCCCCATTATATTAGAGGGCTTGTGTTTATTATTTCAAATGCTTTCTTATTGTTTTTACATGAAATCTCACAAGTGCATCCATCATCTGGCACTCCTGCCTTTTATAAGGCCGCAGCAGATCATCTATCAATCACCCCAAAAGTGAGATTTCGGAATTAATTAGTGAATAACAGGAATGTAAGTGTTGAGTAATTTCCAGGGTGTGTCAGCTTGCACATTATAGAAATATCGCTTTATTGATGTTGGGCTGAGAAAGTGACAGTAACAAATGAGCGAGTGACAGACCCGTTAGACAAGCCATTATACAGCCGCTTGCTAATAAATCTTTGGTTTCGGCATTACTTTTTTTTTTCACCCTTTGCCTGCGATCATGACATGACTGTCAAGTGTCCCAGGCGGTGGCAGGAAAAAAGCTTCCTTACCACTGTGCATTGGGCAACTATCTCCAGCAGGCATTACATATCTGTGGCGACAGTGTCACTTTGCATTAAGACACCGAGAGCAGACAGTCGGAAGGGAGCGCACAATTCCCATTGTGCCCAGTTCAATTTCACAGAGTAATTATGTGCTAATAATGAGCGTTCTAGAGGACGCAGAGCTCAGGTAAGGACGGGCAGCTAATTATAAGTTCCATGAATGACATTTGCATGGTCTGATATCCATTCACACAACCGATCGCTGACGCGTTTCGGGCACGCACCTTACAGATACATGGACGGCGCATTTATTCTAGGTCGAAACCTGTTTGGTTTGCTACTAACGAGCTGCATTTAATTTGCAGATTTTTCGTCCTGATTTGATAAGTATTTTTGGCCGTGGTTCATTGTGTATTCACTACAGTCAGTTCCTTTTATTTTATCCATGATAGATTTGATCTGTGAATGCGGTCTTTATGGAAGAGGCGATGTAATCCCCCTTGGTTTAGAAAGAAATTGGAACAGGTAGTAGCGTACACGACTCTTATGGTTCCTCTCTTCCTAGTGACGCAGATGAGGTTTTGTACTTTAAGGAGGTTGTATGAGGTGACAAAACCATGGATCCATTCCAGAAAAAGTTCCACTCCTGTCCGACCGTGTGTGGTACCGCGGCCTAGCCTTAGAAGTGGGGAGGATAGAATTGGTGCCGTTTTTGGAAAGCATGAAAAAAGAACTTGGACAACCTCTTTAAAGAGGATGTTAGCAGATTTCACAATACAATTGCATACATTTTAAAATGAGATATTTTAGACCTGATGAGTCTGATATACTTACTATTAGAATCCTTAGTTATTTAATCCTTTTTTGCAAAATTATTTCATATTAATTTATATGTGTGGGTCCCCTTTTCAGTAAATGTTTGCCTGCTGGCTCAGTTCGCTGTAATACAGTAAACCGCTGTAATACAGTAAACCGCTTTACTCATCATCTCCAAGTCTAGAGCCGGGTCTCCACCGCTGCAGCAGTCACATCACGTCAACAGCGCTGCAGCCAAACACTGAGCTGTAGCCACTGTGCGGATGTATACTGCATGACTGCGAGCGCTCAGTGATTGGCTGCAGTGCTGTCAATGGGACGTCACCATCTGTATGCAATCATCACAGCATCAGCAGACACTCCGCACTGGACCCGGTGGAGAGCAAGCAAAACTTTTTTATTTATTTATTTTTTAAATATTGAATTGAGCCACTAACTTACCCTTTTTAAATGTCAAAATGGATCATTAAAATAATACATACAGGTTTTTAAGTAGCCAATTTATAGAGAATAATTAACATTTTTTATTCTAAACTCAGATGTTTCTAAAATAAATATATACACAGGCTTGCGATAGTATTTCCCCCCCTTGACTTTTTACCTATTTTGTTACATTACAACCTGTGTTTAAATATTTTTGTAAACTGATTTGTGCCTCATGCATCAGCACTAAATAGTCTAAGTTGGTGAAGGGAGAAAAATATAGACATAAATTTAAGGGAACAAATAACTAAAAATTTCCATCTGCATATGTATTCACTCCTTTTGCTATAAAGCCCCTAAAAATTTCTGGTGCATGAAATTTTTTTCATAAGTCACATGCTTAGTGAAAGGACGTGTGGAATCTAAGTGTGACATGTCGGTCAGTATATACACTTTACCTTTTCTGAAAGGCCACAGAGGCTGCAACACCATTAACAAGAAGCGCCACTAACCAAACACCATGAAGACCAAGGAGATCTCCAAACAAGTCAGGTACAAAGTTGTTGAGAAGTACAAGTCAGGGTTGGGTTATATAAAAAAAAAAATAAAAAAAAAAAAAAAATAATAATAATAAAAAAATAAAAATAAATAAATATCCCAATCTCTAATGATCCCCCAGAGCACCATCAAATCCATCATCAAAGGTGAAGAACATGGTACCACAACAAACCTGACAAGAGAGGGCCTCCCACCAAAACTCTCAGCCTGGATAAGGATGGCATTAATCAGAGATGAAGCACAGAGACCAAAGGTAAACAGAAAGGAGCTGCAGAGGTCCCAAGCAGAGACTGGAGTATCTGTCCATACGACCACAATAAGCCATGCACTCCATAGAGATGGGCTTTATGGAAGAATGAGCAGAAAAAAAGCCTTTATTTGCACACAAAAATTGCTTGTTTTGAGTTTGCCAAAAGACATGTGGAAGACTCTCCAACTTTATGGCGGGAGATGCTGTGGTCAGAAAAAAATTGAACTTTTCGGCCACCAATGTAAGCGCTATGTCTGGAGCCAAACCATCACAGCTCATCACCTCATGAACACCATCCCCACAGTGAAACGTGGTGGTGGCATCATGCTGTGCGGATGTTTTTTGGCAGCGGGACTGGAAAATGGCCTGAGTCGAGGGGAGGATGGATGGTGCAAAATACTGGGATGTTCTTGAGCAAAACCTGTTTGTCAGTGATTTGAGACTGAGACGGAGGTTCACCTTCCAACAAGGCATTAACCCAAAGCATACTGCTAAAGCAACACTTGAGTTCTTTTAGGGGAATCGTGTAAATGTTTTGCAGTAGCCTAGTCAAAGCCCAGACCTTAATCCACTTGAGAATCTGTGGTCAGACTTGATTGTTCACCAGAGGAAACCATCTAGCTTGAAGGAGCTGGAGCAGTTTTGCCTTGAAGAATGGGAAAAATTCTAGTGGAAAGCACATAGAGACTTGCAGCTGTAATTTCCACAAAAGGAGGCTCTGTGAAGTACTGACTTTAGTGAGGGTGAATAGTTATGTACACTGAAGTTTTCAGTTATTTTGTCCTATTTGTTGTTTGCTTCACACAAAAAAAACAAATTGCCACAGTTGTAGTCATGTTCTTGACATGAACTGATGCAAAACCTTAAAAAAAACTGGAAAATTCCAAGTTATGAAGTTACGAAACATGGAAAAATGTCAATGGGTGTGAATACATCTGCAAGCCACTGTATAATGTATTATTTTATACACTAGAACTGTAGAGGAAAAAGAGATGGAGCACACATCCAAAACGTATACTTTGATCTTATTCTGTTAAGAAGAAGTTTACAAAACTGGAGATGAGTTTCTTGGTTAACATGATGATCAGAACCCAGGTGAACCACATTATTGATGCTGCAAGGCAAAGCCCCCATGGCCCAAACATCATGGCATCCATGGCCCGAGATCATCACCAAACAGCAACAATGGCTGCAATAGATCAAGGGTTACGTCATGTAGATGTTCAGTTCATGTGGTTTTGTTTCCTCCACAGTTATTACGTGTGTGTGTGTATATACACAGACCCAAATTAACATCTTTAAATGCATAGACCGGAATTTGCAGACATGAGATGAGTGTGCGTCCGCTATACTGGCATTTGTATTGGACGTTAATCAATATCCGATCAGTGGTGTTCAGACCCCTATGTGCTGCACCAAGCTCCATGTCCCCTATAAAGTTTTTGAGTTACAACTGTGCATCTCTTCCTAGATGGATCCATTCTGAGTAATGCTCCTTCAAAGAGTGAGGTTCCTGGAGGTTCCACCGGTGGCTCAGCTGGTCTCAAGGCCATGGAAATCCTGGACTACCTACAGAGCCATTAATGGTGGTCGGTATATTGCCTTTGGGCACGTTTCTGGGCCGTTATAACCCAATATGCGGAGGAATAAGTAATGAGTGTCCACTTCCCAACTTCTATCTTCTGGACGCATTTCTTTGCAGCAAGACCGATTCCTCCTGAACGCGTTAGACTGCAGACCAGATCCTTATTCTGTTTGTGACAAGCTTTTGCCATTATTCTGCCATAATACGTCACTGTATTTTATTTACAATTGCCTCATTTGACAAGTGGCTTTGAGTTGGGACCGCGCTCAGGAGTAATGACCCCATGTTAAGTATCGCTTTCAGCATCCTCACATAATGGAAGGGTAATGTGGTTTTTTTTTCCCTTCTGCTGCTTTAGGATGTGTCCTCCATAGAAAGAAAAGTGCTCCTACATTTACTCAATAGAAGACGTGGGAGTAAATTAGATCCACAAACCAATAATGGGCATTAGAGAAATACTCTATTACATCTTCACTGTGTTGTATCCGTCTTGCTTTTTTGAGATAAGAGGTACGTTTAGGATTTAAAAAGCTGGAGCATAATGACGAGCTCGGTTATCACCGCAGCATGGTACAGTAAATTTGCTTAACAGCAGCACATTAGATTTATAGGGGTAATAAATACCTGCTGGAGATATGATTTTCTTTTTTTTTTTTTTTTTTCCACTTCGATTTCAGCATAGCATTAAATGGCCGGACTCGTAATCTATCTCAAAAGATGCTTCTTTTCCTGGCAATAATGTGCAACTTTCCTTCCTAAGCTGCGGCATTTGATAAGATGCTTAATAATACACAAGGCAAGAAAAAGCAGACGGAAAGTTCTCCAAAAAAATCCATGGTCCTGAAATGAAAGGATAAAGCACAGACAGGGGGGTTTTACAAGGAGCCTGGGTGGTAAATTTACCCAGTAAGTTCTTCTATGGGTTGTCCAAAGATGACCTCTTCCAAAAAGTAGATGCTCATGAATGGTCATGAGTAGAGTTGAGCGAATTTTTCAAAATTCGGTTTCGATTAAGATCGGCAGCGAATATTGTTTTTTGCAATGTTCACCGAACGTCATTGGAGTCAGTGGGAGTAGAAATGACCGAAAATCTTCGGAATCGATCATCAAACATAAATTTGTCAATGGTTAGGATACCAATATGGCACAAATATGGCAAATTCAGATTCGGCAACTGATTCCGAACAGATTTGCTCAACTCTACTATGGAATCAATGGTGCTATATAAATTAATAATAATAATAATAATAATAATAATGAGCTGTGTGGAAATCTGAGCTTTACCACGTACTTTCAAACCTCCTTTAAAATGCATTTTACAAAAAGGAAATTAGTGAAAAACTTGAATACTCATTCCCCATTAAGACTTGTATTCCCTAATTGAAAATAGATATAATGCTAAAGCAAAGAAGTCCAGGTGAATCCACATAACAGACCCACCCCGTTTAGTCATTTACTAGACCGAAGCAAATAGTCTTGATATGCAGCTTTGGACTCCGTTTTGCTGGACACCGCAGCATAGTCTACCATGATAAGAAAAAAGAGAGATGTAGCTGGAAAGGAGGCGAAACTGAATCTTATCAATTGCTGCTTCAAATAATTACCCCAATGGAGTGCCCAACGTAGAGCAGACCATATGTGAGCCCTACCTGTAAGATCTCCAGATCTATTAAATTGGTATTCCCAGATTGGATATTTGTGGCACAGCCACGGAATGCTCTAGTATTGTATGTCCGATGTGGGTATGGACAATAGGGATCCCCATTGTGCATCATGAGGAATGAACAGATAGGTGGCCGCTTAGCTGTAGTTCAGATGACCCCGTTCTTCACTTAGGTGTGGCTTTGATTTAATGTATACAAGCTGCATGCTTATTGATGGTCTCGGCTACCAACATTTTTTTTCCTCCCTTTACACTGCATAGTAGAACTGGACAGGTAAAAAGAAAAAAAACAAACAGATGTTTAAATTGGTATTCCCATTTCAGCTCGATCATCTATCTACATGAAAGCTGGCACCTCTCTATTCCAGTCTGCCCCTCGAGACAGTCTTGTTCTCTAGATGGATGCAGGAGAACAGTGGTGTGACCCTCTTTTTTTTCCTACAAGTGTGGCTATGCCATGAGTTTCCAATATGGAAATTGATGTATAAGGCAGTTATGCCATCATGACAACCACCTTTTTTTTGTTTTAGAAATGAAGACCTGCTGTGGGCTTACTGACTGGCTTTTTCTTCCTCCAGCTAATGATGAGAAGGTCCTGAGTGAGGTCCTATGTGCCTTAATGCCATTTGGGACAACATTTTTCAACTTTTTCAGATCACAGTAGTTTACAAAGTTTCTTGACATTTGCCAACTACTTTGCGACTGTTCATCAAATATGCAGCTCACACATTTAAGATATTTTGGTATTTAGAAGAATTTGCAGATTTCAATAAAGAATTGAAGTAGTACTAATTGTGCAGAGCAGAGAGTACGGTACTTCAGATATTGTGGATGTAGGGGCTACAAGTCAAGGGGCACCATGCAAGAAAAAACCCTTGTGACTCAATCCCAGCTCATGAACCTTAGAATAAGCCATGAGCTGGGATTGAGAGTCACAAGGGTTTTTTCTTGCACATGACTTGTACATCCACCATATCTGAAGACCTTTCTCCTCTGGTAGATATTGAGGTTCCTCATTTTCAGGACAGGGTGTTTAAAAAGCATTTGTCGATCTGGAAATCTAAGCCTCTGTGTTGTCTTATGTTTTTTGAGTCTCATTTGTTCCTGGGAAAGATGAATGATCTCAGAGGTATCACACTTGGTCCCCAATGCACGTCCTATGACATTGGTTGTAGTTCTGAATGGAGTATTAAAGATTAATTAGGGCCCTGAGCCGCTTTATATTCACCACGGACATATGGTCCAGCTAACTGTTTTTCACGTCTTCCTGGATAGCCGCCTGCTCCCAGCATCTCCTACACCCTTATCCAATTGTTTCCTGTCCTCGAGAATGTCTTGGCAGTGACTTGGGATTTGGAGAATAGACTGTCATTAGCTGTAAGAGGCAGACTACTTTTTCTCAAGGTGATAACGTTTCCTTCAGGGCTCCCAACCTCATTGTGTGATTAATCACATCAAGTAATGATTTGTTGTTAAACTCTAAATACCCGTGTGCTTATAAAATAAAAGAGCAGCAAAGACGCGGTGAGCCTGATTTATCTGTTTTTTTGGTTTGACGTGGAGTGCGGAGAATTGTAGATCATGTTGATTAGTGGAAATCGCACGCAGTAGACAGTTGGCTTGTTGTGCCGCCTTATTTCTGCAGACACATTCATTCAGCATTGTTTTTTTGGTTCCTATTCGGAACATTTTGCCAATTAAAACCAGCTCCCGCATTGTAATGTCATGATGAACGAAGCCTATTAGTAAGAGTCCTGATACAGGGTGAGCAAGACGGAGACTGAGAAACAACCTCTCTGAACGCCGGATGGGAAAATGCAAACCTTGTACCGTCATCAGGTCATGGCTGCTCTGCATCCGCTCATGCCGGTCCTTACACCTGATCAATACATAATCCATATCGTGTATGCGCTAACGAGCTCAACTCTGCTCCATAAATACTTCCTAATGGGGCTGTTCTCGTGCACATCTTGACATTTCTTTGATCATTTCACAAGCTTGGGTGTTGATTTCTGAGAACATCAATCTTTCCTATTGTCATGTTTTATTTTTCTAGTATATGTTGTATAGGGAAACTAAAACTAGGGAAAAAATAGATAAAACAGGAGACGCCCTTGCCTGCCCTGTAAAGTTTTGGGCATGTGCCAACCTGGCAGAAATTCAGCATAAACAAGGGGGTTACGGTAATTTTCTAGTGAGTTTCTTCCATTTTTTTTGTCTTGCTAGTAGAAGCTAGACTCCCGCCCCACCTATCGCTTTTTGTTTCCAGTTTTTTACAGCTTTTTAAAGTCTACCTGTCTTTTTAGGCACAACCTGTAGAAGCGTGCGACCTTGTTGCCCTCATCACCCTACAACAGGTTAAAACTGTTTTTTCGTGCACGTCTAAGGAACTGTCCACCAGCAAACCCATGCTGACAGCCCCCCCAAGGAAGCCCACGCGAAACGCGCGTTGGGGCTGCTGCCTGACTCATCCTGGTGTGACATTATGGGTAAGGACCTGGATTAACTGACAGACTCCACCCTCAATAGATACCTGAGTTTGTTGGTCGGGATTTTTTTCCCCTTATTATGTGTTTTTTTTTTTTTAACAATTGAATTTATTCTGACTGGATCTTACTCTTTCCAGCAACACCATGTTTCATTTTGGGATGATTTGAAATGCAAAAGCACTAGCATTCTGTCCACTAATACATTAGTACTCTGTCCATGGTTCATGAGCTGGTTTCTCTGTTCTTACTGAGCCCTTCATATGCCCTTGTCCATATATATATAATGTACATGTTATGTTTATATACCTGTCTTTATATGTGTTTTTTGGTGTATTGCATCGTATTTATGGAGTGTCCTTAGTACCTTAGGCCTATTAACCTATAGATATAGGGCCTTTGCTCTGATGGTCTGTATACCTATGTTTTCTAGTATTATTGTCTGCATTTGAAGCCTGCCTACCTACAGTTTGGGTGCTGAGATACAAGGATCTGTCCCCAGCTCCTGCAATCCGTCTTTCTCTGCTGCTAGAGATGGATTACATTAGACAGCAGGATGTGTACGACTCCTAGACCTAATAGTTGCCACTTTGTAATGATTTTTTTTTCCAGTCTGGTAATTGCTAAGCTGAATTGTTTGCAATACATAGGGTATTATCTCAGAGTGGCCTTTTAAATGTGATATTTTATTAGACTAATAAATATGTAAGATGTTTCCACCAAACGTTTTTTGCTTAGTAATCAATTGCTGAATATATTTATTCACAATAGTGTACCATCAGCCATATTCATCTTCTAAATTTTATCATTTTATTTTAATACCGAATTTGGCTTTTGACTCGAGTAATTGATGACACAAATGATTATACAACAAAGGAATTTGCATTTTCCTGCCATCACTGCAGCCAAGCGGCTTTTTCCCTTTTCTGCCAGTGTAAGAACCAGATCTGTTCTATGAGGTTTAAAGGGAATCTGTCGGTAGGATCAACCCTCCTAAGCCGTCCATATGGGTATGTAGGTCATAGGAAGCTGAGTAAAATGGTACCTTGATATCTGCAATTTGATGTCTTATTTCACTGAAATCCACATTTTTCTTTGTATGTAAATGAGCTGTTAAGATCTATGGGCCAGACATAGATCTCCCCGAAAATTTGCCTCCAGGGCGTATTATAAAAGGGAGATGTTACCAGTGTGAGACATGTAATGACTGACAGTCTGCTCTCCAGATCTACATGTCTCACACTGGTAATTCCCCCTTTCATTTACAATAATCTTTGGAGGCGGATTCTCAGGGAGATCTATGTCCGGCCCATAGATCTTAACTGCTCATTTACTTTAGAAAAATGTGGATTTCACAGGAATAGAATATCAGATCTCAGATAAGGTATCATGTTATTCCATTTTCTATAAGCTCTATTTCCGTTTGGCTGGCATTGTAGCATTGATCCTTCTAAGAGGATGCCCTTTAGGCCGGCGTCACACTACCGTATAACACGGCGATAAAACATGGCATAGCACACAGCCCAGTGTTATACTATGGGGCAGATCACATCTGCGATTATTTTCTCATGCTGATTTGATATTAGAGAACAATGGCAGCATACTGTGACTGGCAGCAAGACTCGGCTCACACGCACCCTCACAAGGCTATGGGTGCATGTGAAACATCGGACTGCGCTCGGATGTCATCCCAGTGCAGTCCGATATACTCCGAGTCAGGCCATGGAGGAGATAGAGATATTACTTGGTCTCATCTGCACCTATGTGGTGATTCTGTCATGCCAGAGGTTCGGATCACAGAAGCATGACACCTGTAATATAGATCGGAGCACAGAAGCATGACACCTGTAATATAGATCGGAGCACAGGAGCATGACACATGTAACATGGATCGGAGCACAGGAGCATGACACCTGTAAGGCTACGTTCACATTTGCGGTCAGCGCCGCAGCGTCGGGCGCCGCAGCGGCGCCGCATGCGTCATGCGCCCCTATATTTAACATGGGGGCGCATGGACATGCGTTGTGCTGCGTTTTGCGCCACATGGCCGCAAGCGTTGGACGCAAGAAACGCATCAAGTTGCATTTTTTTTGCGTCCAACTTTCGGCCAAAAACGACGCATGCGGCGCAAAACGCAGCGTTTTAGCGTGCGTTTTGCCGCGTTTTTGTTTGCGTTGTGCGCTGCGGCGTCGACGCTGCGGCGCACAACGCAAATGTGAACGTAGCATTACATGGATCGGAGCACAGGAGCGTGACACCTGTAACATGGATCGGAGCACAGGAGCATGACACATGTAACATGGATCGGAGCACAGGAGCATGACACCTGTAACATGGATCGGAGCACAGGAGCATGACACCTGTAACATGGATCGGAGCACAGGAGCATGACACATGTAGCATGGAGGCAGCTGAGCTGGAGCTGAGAGTCATTAGCAGATCACATCTGATGCTATCACATTGGATGTTATACGTTCATGTGATTCCAACCTTAAAGACACAATGTTCCCAGAAACTGTCTCCAATTGTAGTTTTTCTGCTCAAGACAGGACTGCCACTAGAGCAGGGATTAAAGCGGGTCTGTCACCAGAGGCCAAATACACTCTCTGTTAAATTGGCCCCTAAGACCTGGTGAGACTAGTGTGTTATTTAGCCATCCTGACACAGATTTTCTATGTAATTCTTTTTGAAAAATATATTTTCCTAATCTTAAAAATGAGCGTCTTTGAGTCCAGCGAAATGCTGAAGAAAACATTCAGAAAGGATTCAACTCATTCTGACCTATAATTTTCAAAGTTAGTAAATCGGCCTCATCAAGTTTTAGAGATCTATTTACTGACATATAAAGTTTGTTTTGTGACTTGTAGTGACCGATCAGCTCAGCAGGGTAGAGTAACCTGTTAGATTAATATTTGACCTGAATCTTTGTTTTCTGATCTGCAGTGCATTAGTGGCTAAACCTATTTCTTGTTGTGGCGATGCCACTTGTACAATGCTTGTCTAGCATTTTCAATGACTCCCATAAAAGTTATATGGAAACTTCACATAGTTTTCCATCTCTTATATGATAGCTAAACCACCAAGACAGGACAGGAGTTTAGAAAGCCGCTGCTGATGGGTGTGGGTCTCAGAGGTAGGGTTCCTATGAGACTTTTGTAGCATATCTAAGGAAGGAATACCCCTTGAGCTTCCATTGTGGGGTCACTACCTAGGTTTTGGAAGCAGATTTGTCTCCTGGTATATGTATGGGAAAGGTATCAGTATTGTCAAAAAGCAAACACGAGTGCTGACCACTGAGCCAACTAATATACATATTAATACCTCTCCACCGGCTACGTTGTTCTGCTCTTCGCCTATATAACTTTTTAATGACACACTGCTTCTTTCACATTATTCCGGCATTTTTTTCACTAGGTATCTCCATACATCTGATACTTTGCTGGGTACGTTTATATCTCACTGTGTCGCCATATGTTGCGCGATCATATTGGATACAGAAAAGCCACTGTAGCAGTGAAAGCCCCGTAATCTCCCCCTCTCCTGCCCTCCGCCCTCATCCATGGTACAGAGATAATACCAGTTGGTATTGAAACAACAGAAAGCAAATAAAGCCCGAGAGGCAATCCGCTTATAGTATGCCAGGACACGGATGAAACCTTATAATGGGATAAAGAGGGATCCAGATAATTATCTCCGCCGCATGATAGCTGCCTCCACTGCAGGTTACTCATGCCCTGCGAGCACAGGAATAAAACAGACACTTTTTTTTATTTTTCTCATTCTCTCTTTGTGAAATGGAATCGCAGCCTTTCTATACATAGGAGCATTGTCACCTTGTGAACCTGCGGCTGCCTACGCACACATCTGCTATTGGTAATCTTTGCTCTAATTTCATTGTGTTGCTTTTCCCTGATCATGCCGGGGGGGAGCGTTGCATCTGTAGGAAAGTAGCCGGATTGTGTTATTGTGTGCTGTGCATTACAGGGTTGTATCTACATGCCCGCCTAGACTATGCAAGAGTCCCCTCAGAGCTAAGGAAGACCGGTGCCAGTCTGGATGAGCGTGGAAGACCGAAATGAGAATGTTAAAGCTTAATAATGACCCCCATTGAGGATTGCTGATTGGATGTTGTTTGGTGCCAGCAACCTCCGAAACCTGACCCTTTGGATGCCGAGACAGACAGTTTACTTATTTATTCTAGAGATCGCAGAACTAGTTTATGGTAATCTAAATGGCTCGGATATCGCAGAGTAGACGGACACGTGTGCTGTAGGCGAGGCAGGAGGGGGCAGCAGCATCGTCTTGCCATTGCTTTAGGTGATCGTAGATGTGTGCTAATATTTGTGTAGAAGACCTCTAATAGCAAAGTATTTTAAAGGAGCTTTACAAATAAGCTTGGATAAAACCACAAACTATAATAAAGGAAACTATGTATTATTTCGATTGTGCACCACAACCAGTTTTCCTGAACGCAGCCAGGAGTAAAAGCCATGGCGTCTATCCTGGTGTGGTTATGGCAGAAGAATAAAAGTAACCAAACTAAAAAGGACTCATGGGGTGTAAGTCACAAAAAAAGCAGAATAAAACCAGGGAGATGATGTAGTGAAGGCTCATGTGCTAATATAAGCTCAACTCTACATTAGGAGGGAGAAATGCCGTCAATGTCCAGGTTCTTAGGGTATGTGCACACGCTGCGGATCCGCAGCAGTTTTCCATAAGTTTACAGTACCATGTAAACCTATGGAAAACAAAATCGGCAGTGAACATGCTGCGGAAAAAAACGCATGGAAACACAGCAGTATATATTCCGCAGCATGTCAATTCTTTGTGTGGATTCCGCAGCAGTTTACACCTGCTCCTCAATAGGAATCCGCAGGTGGAATCCACACAAAAACCATGGAAAAAATGTGGTAAATCCGCAGTGCAGTTTACCTGCGGATTTACCAAAAACAGTGTGGAAAAATCCGCACACCATTCCGCAGCGTGTGCACATAGCCTAAATGGAATGTTCTGCAATGAGATCTGCACAGTCTGGACTTCTTCGGATAGAGGGGAAAATGGATCCCAGATAGAGAACGATAAAAGCCGGGAAAATGAGTGCAGTCTACAAATACAATGCGATTTGAGGCTCAGAGTCCTCTGTTTCAAGTATACAGAGATATAAAAGCTTGAAAAAGGGGACTGTGATCCCCAAAACATGTTGTGCTTTAATCACCAATTATTAAAAAAATAAAAACACAAACAAACAGATATATAAATGTAAGTTAGATAGCTGCTGGTTAATAGTGTACCATGATTTCACGTTTTAGATTGAATACATTGCGATTTGTATGTTGGTTACTTTCCTATAGATGTCCTCGTATCTTTGATTTCAGTTTTCTGATGGTACAGCCAATGTATTTTAGATTGTAAGCGCGACATTCTATAATATAGTATTCTGAGTGGCAATTTAGAAACTGTTTTATTTTAAACGTTTTGGAGCCATCAGTGGATAACGTTTGGGGTGATTGAGTGTCATGTTTACAGGGAAATTGGCCACATTTGAAATAGCCATTTCTAGAAAGCCAGTGTTGGGGGAGGGGTAAGCTGAAATCACGAAATAGTTCTTACCTAGTAATGATACTATGCAGTCACTGGAGCTGCAGACAAGGTAGTATTTTGATTCTCCCTTTGCTCCCTGATAGAAGGTCGCCCACTTTCTGAGTGTATTGGGCCAGTGAACTATAAATGCAGGAAATAATAGTGCAAGTAAAAAATGCTTTACTGCTGCAATAAATGCCCTCTGTTGAATGTTAGATGAACGCTCAAGCAGAAAACCATTTGTGCCACTTTTCAGCTGAGCCGATGCCCACTGTGATAAGTAATGGCATCAAAAATCCAGGCAGCAGATTTCCAAGCTATTCTTTCTTAAATATCTGAACGTATTTTGTGTTAAAAGTAATTTATGCAATTGGGTTTCATTAAAGAAGCATTCCTCCTCCTTCTCCTCCTCCCCTCAAAGTTTTTATCCTCTATGATATTGCAGTCATCATATTGTATAACACTGTGTACTTACAATTGCTCATTTTACCTTTCTATCCAGGTTAATTTTTCTGTTTTTCATTAGGTCTATGACATCACATAATTAAAAACAGACTATCTGTTTTCCCTGCCTGACCCATAAATCCCTGGGAGGAGGGAGCAGCTGGGCCAGGAGGTGAAGTGGGGAACGATTCATGCAGGGAAGAGAGACTTCCTGTTTCTACATAGAGTGGAGAAAAGAAGAATTGACTGGGTAAAAAGGCAAAATGAGCAATTGTAAGCACACAGTGCAATATAATATGATTGCACTATGTAAAGAGGATAAAAACTTAGATGGGAGGAGGGCTTCTTTAAAAATATTGCACAGTTTTGCTTTTACAGGCTTTTTTTTTCTCTGCACATTGCTGTCTACAGAACGAGCTTGTTCCGACAGTGGAGTATGTAACATCACGTTTACACTACCGGATTGACAGTTGCTTAATGGGGTTGTTTGGCCTTTGGGTACAAGTCTGCAGTCACTCAGTGTGCACTGTGAGCATTCTCCGGTGCCGAGAGCGATCTGCATACTCTCCGGTGCCGAGAGCGATCTGCATACTCTCCGGTGCCGAGAGCGATCTGCATACTCTCCGGTGCCGAGAGCGATCTGCATACTCTCCGGTGCCGAGAGCGATCTGCATACTCTCCGGTGCCGAGAGCGATCTGCATACTCTCCGGTGCCGAGAGCGATCTGCATACTCTCCGGTGCCGAGAGCGATCTGCATACTCTCCGGTGCCGAGAGCGATCTGCATACTCTCCGGTGCCGAGAGCGATCTGCATACTCTCCGGTGCCGAGAGCGATCTGCATACTCTCCGGTGCCGAGAGCGATCTGCATACTCTCCGGTGCCGAGAGCGATCTGCATACTCTCCGGTGCCGAGAGCGATCTGCATACTCTCCGGTGCCGAGAGCGATCTGCATACTCTCGGCCACATTCCAACTAGTCCTATCCAGCCTATTTACTTGTATAGACCAAGGCTGTGCATGTCTAGTAGGCACTTGACCGAATATATACAAATCACATACTCATGGCCAAATGCCTGTCACATTCCCAAGTCTGCAGTCACATACAGGCTGCACAACCCCTGGTTAGACAGGCAGACCTCATTTAATATGCGCTCAGAACTATCAGTAATAGATCGTCCTGTGCACATAGGCCACCATTGTTCTTGGGGAGAGGGGAAGTTTGTGGAAACCACAAAAAAAATGCGACATAACGATCTGAAATGTGTGCAACACAAGATCTTTATTAGGACCTGTAATGGGACCAGTGGGGAACACGTGCAAATACATGCGAAAAGTGCAACAGTGCAGAAAAATGACGACGGTCTGGAGAAGAAATCACCATAGATGTTATTTCTAATGACAAATGTCATAAATACATAAAAGCACGGCAATAGTGACAATAATAATCTTCACCTCAGAACAACTTAGTGTATGAATATATACAAAAAATAATGATAGAATGTATAGGAGAAACCTGGAGGTATATCTATCAGGGATGGTTAATATGACTCCTCAATCAGTAAAAATAGTAATACCGCAATAACAGTTGCCAGCTGGTACATAAAGAACCAGCCTATTTACGATAGACACATAATAGTGAGTGCAAATAGCACTTTAGCAACCGAGAAGAAAGAGGTGACCTGAGGGGGGAATGGTAAAAAGACCATCCGTGTATAGATACCTGAATGCCGGCTGGTGAAGATTTACAGACCGCCCGTCTGTCCCGACGCGCGTTTCGGAGACTGGCTCCTTCGTCAGGGAGCCAGACCATTGTTCTTGGCAGACTATTGTGTCGTTTACAAATGACAATGTGCTGCTGAGATCAAAGATATTTTAAGAAAAAGATAATTTCACCCAACAAGTGAGTATTTTGTTTTTTTTGTTGGGTGATCGGCAGCATATTTATATTGTACCTTTATTGGAAAACGATCGTTGCTATAAATGCCCCCTAGATCTTTAATTGGTTTCAGCTGAGATAGAACAGAATGCATAAAAATTGGGCTGAACTTTGCTGTGGTCGTAAATTGGCACAGGGAAGCTCAGAAAAAGTCAGCTGAAAGAAATGTGAACTGAGTTAACTGAGGGTCCATCTGTGAGCTCGTTGTCACAATCTGTAGGCAGCAAGGAACCTGCGAAGCCTAAATGTGCAAATTGTTTCATAAAACTCAAGTAGCCTAAAATACATGCATTTAGATGAAAAAAATGTATATTCCTCTGAATGGGTCCAAATCTTTTAACCCCTGTGCCCAGAAGTCTACTTTTTTATATACAGGCTTGTTTTCATGGTTTAGTGTAGCATATGCTCATGTATTGTAATGAGAATGTCGGAAATAGCAAACTTTATATGAAATGTATTAAACTCTAATCTTTTTGGTAATGTTATTACACGCCTGTAGGGCAGGACTATAAATTCACTGGCGAGAGCTGCTTTCCTGTGACTCAGGATCGTTAGGGGTCCCAGGGGTCAGATCCCTACTAATGCCGCAGCTTTATAAGACAGTAAAACCCCTTTTAATCTTCATTAGAAAAATCAAGTCTTGAACCTGATTTGTGACTACGAGTAATTCTTCCGTTTTTTTTTTTCTTCTGGATTTAGGGTAGCCACTTGTGGGTCCGCATCTCCCCCTCGTACACACACAGCGTTCATTAATTCAGAGCCTTTCATGGTTAATATCACACAGACCATTTCTAGAGCTGCGGCAAATGGGAAAAGAAGGGGTCTAATTAAGATGGATGTATCTCCGGAGAGGCTCCCGTTAATGGAGGCTGTTTAGTCCTCGCGTAGACGGGGAAACTGCTGCTCATTTTCCTTGGCCGAGTTCAAATTAAGAAACCACAAAAATGAAACACTGCGAAGTAGGAAAACAATAATAGGATAATAGTGAATGTATGGCTGTGTAAGGCTATTACTCCTGAACATAGCGGCCCATGTAGTAATCCTTTAATTTTCCATCTTGTCTTTACAAGCTCCAGAGCTTTGCAGATAATGGAGGAAAACTTCTCTTCCTAAATGGAAAACTCATCCACTTATTACATTTATTTTTTTTTTTCCTCTCTTACGGCCATTGCATATAATGGAATAATCTATATCTATGCACTCAAAAAATATACAGTATTTCATAAAAAATGTTATTGCAACATGTCTGAAGACTTTATGGTCTACTCAATGCGGTTTGGGTTAAGAAATGTTTCCCAAACTCCTGTCCTCACGGACCCCAACAGATCATGTTTCGGGATTTCCCTAGTATTGCACAGGAGAGAGAACCTGGGGCAATTTCTTATGGCTTGAAGTTAATTCCATTACCTGTGTAATACTTGGGAAATCCCGAAAATGTGATCTATTGGGGCCGTGAGGGCTGGAGTTTGGGACACACTGGAGTAGAGGAACGTTAAGAGTACACTGAGATTTCCGAACGCAGCCTTTCTTTACCCTGTGACCACCAGGCACTTTATCATTAAAGTTTTTAATGCATCTTGGAAAGCAAAGGAAAGGAAGTCCCAGCTCCTATAGTGCTGGCAGAATAATGATGGATATCAATCGCCCACTTAAAAAGAAAATATGGCAGGTTACAGAACATGAAAATCAGGACAGATCCTGGCATAGCAGACTAGTACTTGTACCAAAAGTTTGCTTTGGTTTGGGGTACTAGCGTTGCAGGACTGCTTTTATTTTGGTTTAATGGCATGGTACGCCTTCAACAGAATTTTTTTTTATTTTTATTGCACATTTTCTTGCTAAATGCAAAATGTAAGTAACTTCCCAAATAGTCTTAAAAATTGATTTAATTAAAAACGGTCTTCTACCATGTTGCTGCTGCTTATTCTGTGCTTTTCAAAAGTGATGAAAATTTGTCAGAACTCTTCCTTGTTCTGGTGGTTCCCCCTCCCTGATGCCAGTGTTAGAGATGGCTGCACAGAAGGGAAGAGGTTGTACACAAATCTTAACAATTTGCAAAATAGGGAAAGTATCTACAGTGTTAGGGAGGGCAGGGAAAATGAGTTAAAGCAGGGTTCATTATATAAGCTAATGACAGCACCCTGGATACAGACGTCACAACAAGCCTTTATTACTAGGAGGGGCATTCCTATAATGGAAGAATTTGAAATTTGGATCAGGCTGAAAATATATGAAAGAAAGAAGATTGCAGACTGACACGTTTTTTATCTGAATGTAACAATTAATGTATGTAAAAATCTTTTTTTTTTATTCATCAAAGGCGTCCATAGCCTTTAAATGAAGGTAAGGGCTTGCTTGTTGCCCCGAATCCCATTTTTACAGATGGGCTCTGAGTGAGGGCAGCTGTTGTGGGGTCATCCAGCATACTTTTTCATGGCATGGCGCATTGTAATTGCTGGGAATCATCAGAAGTATGTGAATTTGTAAATCTTAAGACCTTGCCCTCATGGCAGCAATCATATAAAGTGCCATACTTTGCACAGGTTTTCCTGTGTTTCTCCTCTCGTTTTGTACAGTTGAATAGACGATAGATTCAATAATAAAAACCTGTAAGAATCCTCTGTGAAGCGGCGTCCATGCGTTCTCTATGCTACACAGGCCTTTCCTTGGGCCTTCAGATTGCAGAACATTACTGATGCGTAATTAACTTCCCACAAAATTAAACCTAGTCATGCGTTTGTTAAGAAAATTAGACTGCAAGTTCCAGCGGCGCAGGAGGCGTTGTGCTTCAGGACGTTCTCTCCGAGGAGATGCAGAGTCTTTTGGCGCTGTGTCACTACATGGGGATGGAAAACGGCATTTCCTTCTGAAACTGCCAGTAATATACTGCATCCTCATGACCGCAGGTCTCTGACCCCTTGGGTTTAGGGTGGACAACACTGACAACAGTATAACCCCCAACGACATCACTGTGACCGCTTCATGTGTACACTGTATATTGTCAGCAAGCTGCGTATCAGTGGTGGGGCAGGGTCACACAGATCAGCCTGACTGGCCTGCACGTGACACCTAGTCAGGCAGTGATAATCTTCTGCTGTTAAAACACTGATTGTATTAAAACTACAGATCACAGCCTAGTAAGTGATGCATAGCTGGAATCGGGCTTTTTTGCTCTATATTATGCTGCTCTCAGATCAAATAGGAGCAACATACGGTAGTATGGAGACAGGTCTGCACTGGCACCAATATATTGCACCATCTGTCTAGTTTATACCAGATTCTGAGGCACTTCTTACCTCCTTGTCACTTGGCTATTGGTGGTCCTCACTCTCGTTTCACGAGTTACATTTTTCTTTTATTTTTTAACATAAGTCAGAGACTGTTACATTGTCCTCCCGGCCTCTAACTCCTATCAGCCAAGTGGTCTGGGCCCAGACGGGAAGCAATGATATCTTGTTTTTCTTTCACCTGACCACGAACACTAATAATTGGATGCTGCGGTCAATTCACTATATAGGGACCCCAATCATTGCTTCCTGTCCTGCCTGAGAACACACACTGGAGTTGGAGACGGTGAATATACTTTTTTTTTTACCGTAATTACTTTTGGACAATCCTTTCCTTTTGAAATCTATATAAGATATTTGGGATGTGATTGTCACTTACTAATAAATATTACAGGTTCTCCTCCTTCCTTGCAGACTGCTCAGCTTCCATGTTCTAACAATGACCGCTGATGGAGGATCATGTGACCGGCCACTACCAATTGACAGCAGCCAAATCTTGTGTCGGGTCCCTCGATTGTAGGGGGCTGGTGGGCAGGGCTGGTCACATGCTCCTCTACTAGCTGCCATTTTGAGAAGAGGAGAGGAAGGAGGAGGAGAAATATTTACATATTCGTATATACTAGCACCACAAAATAATGTCCCTGACACGATTGTGAAAATAAAAATAAAGTTGTCAATCCCTTCAAGTCCAACATTTCATTTAAGCCTCAGTCATTCTACAATATTACAGGCCAGCCACCTAGGATCACAATGAGATCTTGTGGTGATGAGCTTCATGGTGTTCTTCTGTTGCCATTTTAAGGAGTAGCTAATACTTGAAGTGATTTTTGGGATATGTGCTGCTGTTCGGTGGGAATCAGGATCTTGAGGCCCCTATGATTGCTCAAACACTGCATTGAGGTGCTCAGTACAGTAATTAGAAGTACTCCTCTCCTCCATAGGCGCACGTCGGGGGTGCATGGACCCTTACACTTTCTGTCGTGCCCGTCCAGCTCTCCGTGCGTGCGCTCGGCTGGATGTGGACTCTTCTGCTTGCTGAAGTGTGTGCTTCAGAGCAGTGTTTTCAGTGACAGGTTGGTGCCTTAGGACCCTGACCCCTCTGATCTGCTGGACATATGAGGAAGGGTAACAAATATTAACAAATGTGGGATGCGAGAACAATATGCTACTCCTCCGTGTATGTGCAGACATTTAGCACTACCTGATGTAATGTCATACTCTCGTAATGGGATTTGCTGATCTCCTCTGATACAGATCTCTATCTCTCTTTACATAAGATGAAATGTGTTATGTAGCCGGTGAACTTGACAGCGATGGATGCTCCTGACCCACGGATCACGCTCACAAATAAATCAATTTTTTTTTTTGTGAATACATCTCTATCTCCGGGCGCCAAGACTGTTTGTGTTTTGTAACAATTTCTTCTGGGTAATGGGAAAGTCCATTGAAAATGGCTTTGTCCTATTTTTCTTCCCCTCGCCGTGTCTCCGTTGTTTTCCTCTCCCCATGATATAGCATCATTACTGAGTGATTGACCTGACACCAGCAATGGAGGAGAAATGTGAGGCGAAGGCAGCAGGATATGTGAAGCTTTATGTGGGAAGAACAGACCTCGTCAATGGCACGGCAGGTTCGTCTGTGACTGCCACAAATAATGCAAATTGGCTCATTTCGAGTTATCCATTACTGTAAGTTATTCCTTCTCATGCCTCAGGCGGCCATTTTGTACTAGCACTAATATTCCCGACACTATGGTCTCACAGGAATTAATGAGATCACTGAGGCGCTAGTTCCCGAGTATTTAATTGTCAGGGAGCCTTGCTGGTTACAGTACTCGTGACTTCGGGTATCCCCCTTTTTCTGTGCTGCACTATTACCTCAGAAGCGGCCTGCAGTGTAAACAATGGGGGGTTTATTCTGTCAGCCGTAGCAAATCAAAGGACCTACATGTAACATTGTGCTACGCATGCCGAGAAGTTTGCCATAGTGCGTGACACCTACAAGTGTCACCCTGCTTGTGTGGCCTCCTCTTCATAGAAACCTCTGCTAAGTACACTGCACTCGATGCTATAAAGATTGGTAAGAAACAAACATGGCTGCTTTCATCCATACGCAGCACCACATACTAGTCCCTTCCCCCCTTCGCAGACGCACCACATACTGGTTGTCTCCCAACACCACAACCTCTTTCAGCGCCATTGCTGTCTTGTACTGAAGTGATTTTAGACCTATAGCTATAACATTTGTAAAAACATGTAACGGGACTGGTAACGACCCGCTCTATAAAATGGGCAAGTTCTGTTTGGCGAATGCAGTAAAAAAAAAAAAACATGCGAAAAATGTAGCTGTTTCATACTGAATATAAAGGTGATCAAAAAGTCATATGTGAAAAAAACCCATCATGTTATCCTAGAATTTTCGGGTGTTATCAGAGTATCTCGGACATGCTCAGATAATAATTTCAAGTCCCTGCGGGTGCATGTTTTGGGGCTGTTAGGCAGTCCCCGCAAGTGTTACAACTGTCTAACAGCCGCAGGGACTGGAACATAATATCCGAGCAGTACAAGATACTCGACAACAACCAAGCAGACATGGAGAACACGTTATCCGAGCACATTCGCTCATCACTAGCACTGATGCATCACACACACATCAAATTACAAAATGAATTTAATGCAATGTTGTCATGTAACAAAATGGGTAAAACGCCAAGGGGGAGAATACTTTATCAAGCCACTGTATGTTGTATAGATTATCTTTAGGTCACAGCAGCAGAGCTTCCTACTATATACATGCTCTCAGTCATGGTTTCTATCTTTATAACATACATACATTTTCACATACTATAGTGATCACTTCTCCAGACTAAATGAGTGAGTTTTGCTAAGTAAAGGTATTTAGGAATTGTAGAGTGACATGTTTTACTTATCTATCTCTTCTGTTCCTGAAGAACCATTTTCAAAAAAGGAAATCTGTCAACATGATTTTACTACCTCATCTGAGAGCAGCATAATGTAGGGGCAGATACCCTGATTCCAGCGATGCATCACTTAGTTTAATGGGTGCAGCTGTTGTGACACAATTAGAATTCTTAAATGTAACAGAGCAGAGATGAAAAAGCTGCCCCACCAGACTCTGTATGTACCTTGTCTATTGACAGTGATCTGCTCACCACAGGAGGTGATGGAGTCGGACTAGCAGTTGCCTGAGCTTCCGATCTGGTAGCAGTGATAATGTCCTAGTGATAAAACCTTCATTGTACGTAAACAGCACACAGCTTGATAAGTGACACATCGCTGAATTCAGTGTCTCGGCCCCTAGCTCCCACTTGTCTTCAGATTACATTGCAAAAAAAAAAAGCTGACAGATTCCCTTTAAAGAGAGACTTTCCATTACTACTGATGTCTGCTGTATCAAGCACAGAGAATAAAGGACTGTAGTTTGGGGTAATGATGGTGATCAGAAAAATCGCATTGATGCAGTGACTACCTGGAGAATAGGGTCAATAAATTTTGGCCTCATAAGTTGTCAGTAAATAGATTGTATATCAAAAGATTGTTGTTTGTGGAGCTGAAGCTGCAAGAGCCGTGTTTGGAGTTTGCTTTATTAAGTATATTGCCAGGTCTGTAATAACGTATTGAGTAAGTGGTCTGACAGCTGGGACCCCACAGTTCCTATAACAGCGTGGGTATGATGCCTGTGTCCATAACTGCTGCCCTGCCCCATAAATGTGGGGCTTCATCATTGCTGCAGGCTCGTCATTCTAGTCCAGCGATCGGACCCCCACTGATCAGTGTGATATGACTTCTCCTGCAGTTATTTGTGCCCAGTGCAGGAGGACAGGGATCTTCAGTATTGAGCGCCTTATTACCAGCTGATGTATTAGCATCCTATATATTTATATGTGACCATTCATATCGCAGCTCTCTGATGGATCGTTATCATTAATGGCTTTATAATAGTCTCCTCAAGGTAACGCGTTCCTTTATATCTGGATTTGTTATTGATGTGGATAGAAAGGTCTGTGCTCAGAATTGTCCTAATGATGAAGACCATATGCAGAGTTCAGGGAGTCGTATCTAAGACATAGAGGCCACATCCTTTACCCTCCATAACAACGAGTTTCTATAATTGAAGATATAAAAGGTTAGTGAAGTCTTAGATTGAAGTTACTGCTTACCCTGGAGCGCCAGTGATCATATATTCTAGATCAGACTCTGGTCTCATTGATACCTAAGTAAACTAAACCACCAACATGGATTATGCTCCCTTTCCCCCAGAAGGAATAATACAGGCTCTGTGGTGCCACCTACAGGTCGCTACCCTTAAGGCTGTGTGCACACATTTCGTTTTTTTCGCTTTTTTTTTTCTATAAAAATGCATAAAAAATGCATGCATTATGCATCCCATCATTTAGAATGCATTCCGCAATTTTTGTGCACATGATGCGTTTTTTTTCCGCAAAAAAAACCGCATCCCGGTTAAAAACGCATCATGTTCATTAATTTTGTGGATTTTTTGCGTTTTTCCCGCTATTTAATGCATTGGGAAGCTCCGGAAAAAAGCGTCAAAAATGTGCAAAAAAAGGCTATGTGCACACGTTCAGGAATTCTTGCAGAAATTTTCCTGAGCAAAGCCGGACATTTTCTGCAAGAAATCCGCATGCGTTTTTTGTGCGTTTTTTTTCCGGAGATTTCCCAATGCAATGATATAGTGGGAAATACGCAAAATTAATGAACATGCTGCATTTTTTACCGCGATGCTTTTTTTCGCGGAAAAAAACTCATCATGTGCACAAAAATTGCGGAATGCATTCTAAATGATGGGATGCATAATGTATGCGTTTCTTAATGCGTTTTTATAGCGAAAAAACGCAACTTGTGCACACAGCCTTAGGGTAGTGTTCCACCATTATAAAAAAAAAACAAAAACCTTGAAATGTTCTTTCTAGATGTCGGCCATCTGTAGGCAGCTGTTTCAGGCTTCTCGCCACTATCCAGTGCAATGTTGGATGAGATGCCTTCTCACATAGCTTTGCAGAGATCCAGCTGGTGTCGGGATACTTGCAGGCTTCCTTGCAAAAGCATCAACCAAAAGGGAGAAAGTTTAGTTTCTTTAATACCATTTACAGTTGCCTAGCCTATTAGTTAATGCCCTACCCATTAAAGAGCCATGAAGTATGACTATGGATATGACCCAAAGGCTTCTCCTCCAGACCACCAGTACCCTGCTCTATACTGAAGGGGAGTAAGAACTTGTCATCAGCTTTTGCTGATATCCCTAGTCATGTTTCAAAGCTCTTTAAAGGGGTTGATGGGTGGGAGTCTGACTACTGGTGTCACGCTCAGCACTGACTGGCAGAACGGGGTCCATATATCCCCGTTAGAATAGAGCAGCAATGCTCATGCCCAACCGTTGCTCCATGGAGCTGCCGAACAATGCATTTTTTTTACGGCAGTCCCATAGAGAATGGATCATAGAGCCCCATAGAGAATGGATCATAGAGCCCCATAGAGAATGGATCATAGAGCCCCATAGAGAAGGCATCTGGTAAAAGTGCCAGGCTCTGCCAATCAGTGTGGGCCCCCAGCGATCAGTGAGCTATCACCTATCCCATGGATAGGTGACAGCTCGTTTTCACCAGACAACCCCTCTAATGTATCAGACATTAATAGTAGCTACCTACGTTTGCGTCTATTTTCTTCCTTCTGTAGAAAAGCTAATTTCCAAATCTTGTGTCAAAATTTCCTGCGACACCACAAGACCTTTCTATCAATTGGACTCCAAACCCAAGATTATAATTGGCCATGTGTGCTCCGCTTTCCTCATCATTCCTCTCCCACTTTGAACTTTCCTAACAAGTTTCCCCTCAGAACTTGATGTTTTCTAAGGCACAGCTCCAAAGTCACCAAGTATGTCTCGTTGACAAGCAACATTTGATAGAGCGAGTGGGAGTAAAAGGCCGGATAAGAGCGGCACCGGGGCAGGTACTCAGCATGGTAATTATTGCTGTCAAGACCTGATGATTGTTTAGTGTGAGGAAGAGGAATAAATATAGATGCTAAATGCAATCAGCCTCCCTTTCATGTGATATGTTAAGCAGATTTATTTATTGTACTTTACCACTAGGATTAGTGACAGCTGACGAGAAGGATTAATTCAGAATACTTGGCATTAAAAATTACATTCTAAAATGCGATCTAGCATCTCAATAGGACAAATCAAATCTCACAAGTTGCTTGATGTAGAGGATCAATCTGTATCCGTATGTAGTGTTTCTACACTTTAATTATTCTCTCTATACATCTTTATAAATTCCTTACTTTTTCCTTTGATTTCATTTTCATAAATAATGTGTGTATATATGTATATAAGTATGGATTGACCAAAAGTGTTGGCACCCATGAAACTGTTACGTGATGGGGGGGGGATCTGCTGCTGACATTGTTTTAGGAGTAATGTCCCCCAATTCTGTACTAATATATCGTATAACAATCAACAAGCTTTTTACACCTCGCAACTGGATTTTTGGACCACTGCTCCAGGTCTTTCATATTTAAAGGGTGTCTTCTCCCAACACCAATTTTAACATCTCTCCATATGTGTTCATTGAGATTTAGATCCAGACTCATTACTGACCACTTTAGAACTATCCAACAATTTGTTTAGTCCATTTATAGGTGCTTTTTGAAGTATTTTTGGGTCATTGTCCTGCTGGAAGACCCATGACCCAGGACTTCAATCCAGCTTTCTGACATGGGGCACTACATTGCAACCAAAAATCCTTTGGCATTCTTTAGATTTTATGATGCTTTGCACAAAGTCAAGGAACCCAGTGCCAGAGGCAGTTAAACAGTCCCAAAAGATCTTTGAACCACCACCATATTTGACTGTAGGTACTGTGTTCTTTTCTTTGTAGACCTCATTCAGTTTTCGATAAACAGTAGAATATGTTTTACCAAAAAGCTCTATCTTTGTTTCATCTGTCCACAAGACGCTTTTTCGGAAGGATTTTGACGTGCGTACATTTTCGGCAAGCTGCAGTCTAGCTTTTTTATGTCTGTGTCAGCAGTGGGGTGCTCCTGGGTCTCCTGCCATAGCGTTTCATTTAATTCAAATGGTGACAGACAGTTCGCGCTGACACTGATGCACCCATAGACTGCAGGACGGATTGAATTTCTTTGGAACTTGATTGGGGCTGCTTATCCACTATCAGGACTATCCTGCATGGCAAACTTTCATCAATTTTTTTCTGTCGTCCAGGTAGGTTATCTACAATGCCATGGGTTGTAAATTTCTTGATTAGGTTGTGCACCGTGGCCAAAGGAACATAAAGATCTGTGGAAATGGGCTTGTAATCTTAAGATTGCTCCTGTGGGAGCTGAAGTTTACGGGTGAATCCTGCAGGTATATGGACTGTGCTGTAAGTTATCTTTTTTTTTTTTGCCGTTATGCCCAAAAGGCCATGTTTATTTTGTTACATCCTGCCATGGTTTACGCCGTGTTTTAATAAACCAGTAGAAGATTAAACCAAGCTACGTTCCTGTGTCTACCTCTGAGAGCAGCTGAATAGTGAAATCCTACCCCTAGGTACCTAGATATTGCCTCCGGTTTCCCTTACCCGTCTATTTGCTTGCTCTTCCGATGGGGGACGTCTAGTGACCACTTACTGACTGCAGCAGTCATGTGCCATCCAAGCTGGAAGAGAAAGCCTTATTGCTCTTTTCTGCCTCTTCCTACATGTTTATTAGAGACAATAAAACCTATATTAAAAGATAGGCCACAAGCACAGGTAAACAAGGTGGGTAACCCAGGACAGTGACCCCAGATAAACTATGTGTGTGTGTATGTGTGGGTGTATATATACACTGTGTTCCAAATTATTATGCAAATTGGATTTAAGTGTCTTAAAGATTTAATTGTTTTGTTTTTCAAATAAGCTCGTGGATGGTATTGTGTCTCAGGGCTCAGTGAATCACTGAAATAAATCTTAAACACATGTGATAATTAGTTTTCCAGGTGATTCTAATTAAAGGAAAACTACTCAAAAGTGATGTTCCACATTATTATGCAGGTCACAGGTTTCAAGCAATATGGGAAATAAAAAGGATCTCTCTGCTGCTGAAAAGCGTTAAATAGTGCAATGCCTTGGACAAGGTATGAAAAAATTAGATATTTCACGAAAACTTAAGAGTGATCATCATACTTTGATGAGATTTGTGACTGAAACAGAGCACAGACAGAGTTCATGCAAATAAAGGCATAATGAGGAAGGTTTCTGGCAGACAAATTCATTGGATTAAGAGAGCAGCTGCCAAAATACCATTACAAAGCAGCAAACAGTTATTTGAAGCTGCTGGTGCGTCTGGAGTCTCTTGAACCTCAAGGTGTAGGATCCTTCAAAGGCTTGCTGTGGTGCATAAACCTACTATTCGGCCATCCTTAAACAGTGTTCACAAGCAGAAATGGTTGTATTGGGCCCAGACATACATGAAGACTAATTTTCAAACTGTCTTGTTTACTGATGAGTGTCGAGCAACTCTGGACGGTCCAGATGGATGGAGTAGTGGATGGTTGGTGGATGGCCACCATGTCCCAACAAGGCTGCGACGTCAGCAAGGAGGTGGAGGAGTCATGTTTTGGGCTGGAATCATGGGGAACCAACTGGTAGGGCCCTTTAAGGTTCCTGAAGGTGTGAAAATGACCTCAGCAAAGTAAATAGGGTTTCTGACTGACAACTTTCTTCCATGGTCTAAAAAGCAGAAACGTGCCTTCAGGAGCAAAATCATCTTCATGCATGACAATGAATACCTCTGAGTAATTGGCTGCTATGGGCATAAAAGGAGATAAACTCATGGTGTGGCCACCATCTTCCCCTGACCTCAACCCTTTAGAGAACCTTTGGATTATCATCAAGCAAAAGATCTATGAGGGTGGGAGGCAGTTCACATCAAAACAGCAGCTCTGGGAGGCTATTCTGACTTCATGCAAAAAAATACAAGCAGAGGCTCTCCATAAACTCACAAGTTCAATGGATGAAAGAATTGTGAAGGTGATATCAATGAAGGGCTCCTAGGTTATCATGTAACTTGGCCTGTTAGGATGTTTTGGAGTTAAATAGCTTTTCTGTTCAGTGAATGTGACCTCCTAATGCTGCAAATTCCACAAATGAGCATTTTCAGTTCTTTAAAACATATCAAATGTTTAGAAATACTACTGTGCATAATAATTTGGAACAGTGCATTTTGAGTTTTTATTCATTTTGGAGATTATACTGTTATCATTGGGAGGTTTCTTCAATAAAATTCGATGTATACTCTAACGGGTGATGACTTTTATTAGACTGACTGTCATTTGCACTGACCATTTAGGAAAATCCGAGAAAAATGTCATTTGCATAATAATTTGGAACATAGTGTGTGTATGTATGTATGTATGTGTATGTATATATATATATATATATATATATATATATATATATATATATATATGTGTATGTATATATGTAAATAAATTACTGAAGTTTATCTACACAAGATAGTCCTGTGTGACCATGTACAAACAAAGCACCAGATATAACAGATATTAGATATAATAGTATACAAGTGTATAACAAGGTAAGTATACATATAGTTACCAATGGAGTACTCCTGGGGACCCACCACACCCGACGCGCGTTTCACAATGGACAGACCCCTGGACGAAGCATTTAATTGCGAAACGCGCGTCGGGTGTGGTGGGTCCCCAGGAGTACTCCATTGGTAACTATATGTATACTTACCTTGTTATACACTTGTATACTATTATATCTGTTATATCTGGTGCTTTGTTTGTACATGGTCACACAGTACTATTTTGTGTAGATAAACTTCAGCAATTTTTTATATATATATATACACACACACACACACACACACACACACACACACACACACACACACACACACACACACACACACACACACACACACTGTTTATCTGGGGTCACTTTCCTGGGTTACCCACCTTGTTTACCTGTGCTTGTGGTAATATACCTATCTTTTAATATTGGTTTTATTGTCTAATAAAGATTATGGTTTATTTTATTGACCTGGTGTGAAGTTGTTTCTTGGTTATTTATTATTGTATACTTCATGGCTTGACTTGGTGGATATATTTAGGTGTTTTTTTTTTTGTTTGTTTTTTTTTCTTTTCCTACATGGCAGCGCTTGACTGCTGCAGCCAATCAGTGACTTCTGATTGGCTGCAGAGGTCGCTTGACATTCGCCAGTTATTATTCATTGTCTGTAGGGTATGTGCAGACGGTCAGTAAACGCTGCGCACTTGTGTGCCTCGGCAGCAGTACTGAAGACTTGTACCCATCGGTTAATTCTTAATTCACGGCTATCTGAGGAGATTGGGGGTTATATGGGGGGGCATTCTTCACCATCGGGAATATCTCCAGCTTTGTGCCCTCGTTTGCTCTTTAGGCTTCCTTTATATAACCGCTCCAGTATGCGCCCTGTTGGTATTTATGACTTCCGCTATATGTTTTGTGTTTATGATCTCCTCAAAGAAATAATCTGACATTTTTAGTGTCGACCGAGATGCCCCATATTTGTCAGCGTGAGATCGGATCCTCTGTGACAGGCATCATGTTTGTGTCTGGAGCTGGTAATTAAATGTACATTTATTCTTAACTGGGCCCGAAAATCTTCCGCGCACTTATGTAATCTTCCCCGATTTCCATGTTCTTGTCATTTCCAGTAGAGCAGACTGCTTTAAAATAAATAAATCTCAGTCAGTGTAAATGGGTAAGATAGCCTATAGCCTGCTGTCCCGTAGAGATTTGATAACTGGAAGGCATTCTCCGCATGCTGCGTTTCAATATCCTCGGCTGATTTGTGCAGCCATTATTACTATCTGTATTCTCATATAACATTTCCTCTGCTCTCCAGTCTGGAATAACTCACACACATCACCCCGGCAATGGTAGACAGCGTCGTGCTCCTACCCTCTGCAATAAAGGAAGATAAAGTACAGAAACGGATCATCATCCAGTATCATCACATTAATATCAGGTGAACAGCCTTGTCATACGGAACCTTGTTTTAAAATGGTGAATTCCTAAAATAAATTTTCCAAGACCTCTTTATTCATCCTTTACATCCCCCGCTGCGATGCTTCCTGCCAGGCCCTGCTCACTCCCTGCAGCGATGATATGCTGTCGAGGTGCACATGACCGCTGCAGCCAATCTCTGGCCTCAGGTTATGGCTGCATATACCAGAATTTTATCAAATTGGTGAGTGAAGGTCACCTGTTTTATTTCCATCTTCTCCCTGTGGCCCATTTTGTTACACTGGCCAATTGCCATGAGGAACGTTTGTGTCCTGATCAGAATGAGAAAACAAGTGTTCATTGGGTGAAACTATAATTCAAGGCAGCACATCATCCCGTGTAAACACCACGTGTTGGCGAGAACAATTGTAATAATTATAGGGGATAACTCAGGAGACTCTTTGCGTGGAACAAGACAACTACAGGACACAGTTTTATAAGTGGTAAAGTCTATATTATCACACGGTGATTCAAACAGGTGCAGAGAGAAACTCAAGTCTACAACACTTGGTGCAAATATCAAATGCAGCTCAGCAGTCTATAGGAAACTTCAGAGGAAAATGCAATCACGCAGAAAGTCTATGAAGCACAATTATTCTTGAGGATACTTGACACGAATAAATCCTTGTCTTAGTCCGAACACAGATAGATAAGCTTATAAGGCAGTTCAAATAATATCTTAGCTCAACCAGGGAGGCTGGTTTAATAGTCTCAGGTTTTTGCAGAGCAGCAAACAGCTTACATGTCCAGCAAATGCAGATGGAAGTAAATACGAGCAGCAGATAAAGGAGGATTACTGGAACTGGTGTATGCAGCAGGAACTCAGAGCAGAGTAGCAGGATCACCACACAGGTTCACAGGAGCAGGTATATAGCCAGGGAGTAATCATAGGTCAGGAGCTGGATGCAAGGCGGAATACTCTAGCACAGACTGAAGGCTGGGGTGGAGTTTTATAGCAGGAAGACACAGTGCACATGAGACCAAAGACGCCATCTTGGAAAAGGGCAGTAATGCACAAAAGGTAAAAAATGTTCAGAGTCCTGACAACAATGCACACAGAACGCTCTATTGCTGATTGTTCTGTACACGTCGGAAGCCCGGCTTGTAGATAGATGTGAGAGAGAGCTGGATATAACAACCGTGCCATAAGGCCAGTCTCACACGTCCAGATAATTCCGGTACCGGAGTTGTCCGTGTGCTCACGTGGCACATCAGTGTGGCACACGTGCGGCAGCCGTGTGCCGACTGAGGACCACACGGACTGTGCAGGAGACAGCGCTAGAGTTAAGCGCTGTCCTCAGCGTGCGGTGCTGAAGCCGGCATTCATTCTTTCTCCCCAGCACCGTTTGCTGGAGAGAAGGAATGAAAAATCAATGGTTTTTTTTGTGTGTGTGTAAAATAAAGTTCCTGGTCACCTCCCGCCTCCCACCCCCTGTGTGCCCGCCTGCTGGCATTAAAATACTCACCCAGCTCCCGCGATGTCTCCTCTCAGCGCCGGCAGCTTGTCCTGTGTGAGCAGTCACGTGGTACCGCTCATTACAGTGATGAATATGCGGCTCCACCCCTATGGTGGATTTTTTATTCCTTCTCTCCAGCAAACACTGGGGGGACAGCGCTTAACTCTAGCGCTGTCTCCTGCACGGTCCGTGTGGTCTTCAGTCGGCACACGGACGGCATCCGTGTGTGGTACGTGTTGACACGCACCCATTGACTTTAATGGTTCCGTGTGATCCGTGCGCTCCCACGAACACTGACATGTCTCTGTGTTTTTCAAACGGACACACGGTCTGTGAAAACACGCTGACATGTGCAGAGACACATTGATTTTAATGTGTCTACGTGAGTCAGTGTCTCCGGTACGTGAGAAAACGGTCACCACACGTACTGGAGGCACTGACGTGTGAAACAGGCCTAAGGCTGTACCTCGTTGTGTAGAAATATTGACAGGTGGTTACCTAATATCGCTCAAAGGGTTCTTATAATGAAGAAAAAAACAAAACAATACTATAGAAAAAAAAAAACTGCAAACCACTAAGCATGCTTACCATGCCGCTCCCCCTGCTGCTCTACCAGTTTTTCCTGGCCTCCATACTTCCAATACTGGACGGCCATGTGTCTGATGCAGCCGCGACACTTAGGCTGTCGTCACACTAGCAGTATTTGGTCAGTATTTTACATCAGTATTTGCAAAACCAGGAGTGGGTGATAAATGCAGCAGTGGTGACGTGTTTCTATTAGGCTGCCGTCACACTATCAGTACTTGGTCAGTATTTTACATCAGTATTTGCAAAACCAGGAGTGGGTGATAAATGCAGAAGTGGTGACCTGTTTCTATTATACTTTTCCTCTATTTGTTCCACTCCTGGTTTTGGCTTACAACAAATACTGATGTAAAATACTGACCAAATACTGCTAGTGTGACGGCAGCCTTATAGTGATCTTTAACCCAAGAAAGCCATAGACGTACAATAGCCCCTTTTGCCACATTTGTGAATTTGTGTGTATTTTTTTTAAACAAAACTTTTTACTTTGGCTTGAAGCCATCAATGACTGTAAAGTGCCGCGTGACATCTTCGCCAGGTGTCTACTTGGAGAAAATATTTCAGTATGGGAAGATTTAAAAAAAAAAAAAAATTACTATTCAGCTTTTATTTTTCTTTCCCAGCCGTCCTGAATGGATAAAGTGGAGCCACTGAGCCTCCATGTGATCTAGTGTGTGCTGTATACGGCATAATACTGGTCACTCATCCACATGAGTAATATAAGTGTCTGATCCTATTTGCATACGATCTCCCAGCATGCCTTGCCCATTGCTGATGTATATCCATCTGGCAGGGCAGGGTTATTTTGTTGCTTGGCAGATGAAAACAAACTGGTGAAGGTTCTTTATATGCCACCTTCTCGAAGGAGAGAATGAAGTGCTGGAGACCTTCGCGTTGGATTTACAGTCTGAGGCAGATGCCAGATTTTCCTCATAAATCCTGTGTATTTGAAAAGCTGCCGTGGTCGGATTGGTCAGAAATCATGGACCCGTCTCAGAATGAAATGTTCAGCGCTGCCGTACAAGTATTTTATGGCCAGCCTAATGTGAAGCACTTGGCAGAAAAACACGGGGTTAATTTTGTTCTGCGGATTTGTCCTCCTAGGACCAGAACTTCTCTGACAACTTTGTAGCAGCAATCTTATCTGCCAGTGTCTCAGCGGGCATCTGGAGTGGTAGCTGGTGTAGAACCTGCCGGTGCCCAAGGCTGTGCCTGCCTTTTATAATAAGCAGAGAGTTGTTCCCTGCGGTTTATTGCAATGTTCTAACAGCCAGGTGCAGCGTTCTGCGGAGGCTTACGGGGCTCTTACCCACCAAGCAGGAGCTAATCTAGGGTGAAATATAGAAGAGTGAGTGTTAGACGTATAAAAAGGCTTCTTACTGTGCGATACATGGGATTTTATTATATTTATATGCTTATATTGCAGTTGCCACATGTAAAAGCAGATGTGGAGCATAGCAGAGAGCAGCGGCCATAGCGGAAGAAGGCGGAGCCCTGCAAAGTCAACGGCCCTGGCACTAAAAACTTCTTTTGTGCAGTCACTTTGTGGTGCACTCTGCCTCCAGCTCAGATCAACAATCCTTTCCTAACTTTCCTGTGCTGTGGGATAGGAAAGGCAGGGAAGACGTGGTTTGGACTTACCACTGCAGTCCTCATGCCATTGTGGTGAGCATCTTGGGTGCAGAGGGGACAAAACATCAATCCGACCACAATTGGCAGCATGAGGAACACGAGCAGGGTGACACTGGTAGTCGCCCTTCCTGGTGCCCTCGGGGTTGCCTCCTATTTCCTCCTTAGCTCAGTTCGGCATTTTGTTCCTCCTGCTGCCAAGATGTAGGGGCGTTTTTTAAAGGGAGTCTGTCATTTAATCTGAAGACAGCAGATTTCAACAATATATCCCTTTTTTGCTGTGTGCTGTGGTTTCAGTAGAATGAAGGTTTTATCACCAGGGGATTATCATTGCCTGGACTACAGCTCCTGAGAGCCCTGGTCCCCGATCATGCCCCCTCCTTTGTCTATTGATGGTAAAAGCGGCTTAACAATGTATACAGAAAGCTGTGGTGAAGGCGGGGTTAATTTCCTGCTACATCTAAATACTGTATCACAACCTGTGCACCCAGTACAGGAAGTGATACATCACAGGAGTCTAATTTCTTACATTATGTTGCTTTCAGATGAGGAAAAACCTGGTGACAGATTCCCTTTAACGATCACAATATCGCCACATCCGTTGTAATGATTTCACAATGTACCATTGTCATTCGCTGTGGGAAGTCTGGAAAATATATTTGTCATGGAAATGAGGCAACATTCTGATGGCACAAAGGTATTTATATGGGACCGGTCGGCACAAGTCCCAATAGTATTGTGTTACAGAGCCTTAGGCACAGTGTGTGCCACCTTATATGTGAGATCGTGCCAATGGTGCCATATTATGGATCCATACAGGAGGCCTTATTCTCATGAGTGGCAGTAAAATATAATGTGTTGCCAGACTGTCGGCACAGTACAGGCCACTTGTATCTCTCCAATTGTTTTTATTAATTTTTTTTTTTGCATACATGTCCATTTAAAAATATCCACCCCGAGGGTCGACCAGCCTAATGGCTCCAATCCAGTTTTTGGCTGGAAAATCCGCACATGGTACATGTCTCAAATGGCACATTTTATTTTCTGGGCTTGTGTGTCATTTCTAAGCTTCCATGGATTTTCTTACTTTACATGCCAGCTTTCCACTTTTAATATTGGCCATGTTGTAAACTGTAAGACAGATTAGGATTAGAGTTATATAGATGAGGGCTGCGCAGTAAAATCCGTCGGTTTTACAGTGTTTGGAAAGGTACCCAACTGTTCTCTGACAAGCGGCGATGAATTAATATCTGTTGTGTGCTGTAAGTACGAGTCTCCTACGGTTCTGTGATTGGCAAGGTCTTAAACGAGATCAGACGCACCATAAGTAATGTTTTGCTGTGTAACAGGTGAAATCTGCATTCATTTCTCGATGTCGGTGCAGCTAATGAGTAGTTTGTGAGTCTTTCTCACATTTGCACATTTACCGTACACATTATGTCATTGCTTCTTACAGACGACCTGTCACTTGCTCAAAATAACTGAGTTAAATACCTTGAAAAAAAAAAATCTGAGCTCCCCTGATTCTACTGCTGTTTTAAGTTTTGTGCTGACTTGCTCCATTGCAGAGATATTCACAATTGTTGCTTTTAGAGCGCTTTATGTGAAATCTCTGCTTGCAGTTCAACTCTGCATTTTTTTGCAGTCTTCTCTGGGGCGTGCGCTTTCACCATTCCCTCCAAAAAAAAAAAAAACATCCTGTGCTTCACGGGTTCTCTAGTATTTTTCAAAAATATTCACAAAGCACGAATGTTCTACAATGGCATAATATTTTGCTGACCCTGCCAGTTTTTATTATCTGTGTTGTAGTGATGATGTGCCATCCGCGCGCACATGATGGCTGCATACAGACAATCACTAACCTTCGTGGTCCTGTGCCAACCTTTGTATCCTCACTGCTGAGGACACTGGCTGCAGCGGTCACGTGCACATGGTTGGCATGTAGTGATGAGTGATTGTGCTGGGATAAGGTGTTATCTGAGCATGCTCGGGTGCTGATCGAGTGTCATAGGTGTGCTCGAATAATATGTTCATGTCCCCGCGGCTGCATGTCTCACGGCTGTTAGACAGGCAGAACACATCCAGGGATTCCCTGTGTTTTGGCTATTAAACAGCCGCGAGACATGCAGCCGCAGGGACACAAACATAATATTCGAGCACACCTAAGACACTCGGTTAGCACCCGAGCATGCTCAGATAACACCTTATCCCAGCACGTTTGTTTATCACTACTGGCATGTCATCAATGTAGAAAAGTTGGATCGTCAAAGACCCGTGAGACCACTAGCTCAACATTACTGAACCAGCGGGCCATTTACTAGATGAGCACATGCCCTGTTGGAGCGAGGCGTATTTATGGGGGGGGGGGGGGGTTCGGGTTTCTTTTTTCTATAATTACTTAGGATAGCGATTTGGATGCTGTAGCCAAAACAAGCCGGGGATGGCGCTAGTGGACTTCTGGGCTATGTTGGTTAGTAGTGCCATGGCCTTTTTGGCCCTACGTGTCCTCCTGACCCTTTCCGGACACCTTTCTACAGCTGAATGCTCTTAGGTTTTGGGCACAGGTGATCCAGTGATGATGTTTCTGGATTTTGCTGCCAGATCTAATACTTTTCAGTTCTTTAATATGAACGTACACCTCATGAACCAGGACGGAGCGGTTGGGTGTCACACTGTTGATGTTGCAGATAATGGAGGCCGGTGTCTTGTCCTTGACATGAGCAGCTGAATCATATAATTTACAGAAATACAAACAGGCAGATGCCTTCATTCGTTGTTTGTCATCGTAACAGTTGTTCTCCATGGGCGTCCTCCGCTAATCCCTCTCCTGGCAGATAAATCTGCGGCAGATTGGACAGACAGGGGGTAACCTCCGCGGCTTAGAGTCACATTGTCATCACTGGAAGGACGTCTGTTTTATCTGGGAATTAACGCTGTTCCTACCGAAATAACATGACACCCAGGGAGCGCATGGAAATACCTGGTGACACGATGTGCAAATAGGAATGGAATAATCCAAAAGACAGAAAATAATATCGACTACATAAAATGTCACATTTTGCGGAAAAAAATATTTTATTTCTGGGTAAAATGTTAAAAGGGTCTCATTTGGTAAATCTGTAAGATTGATAGTCATTATTTGGCTGCAGAAATGTTGGCATGATCCCGGTTATTTGAGGAGGCCAATAAGTGACGAGAAAGTGCAGCCATATTGATTTGTGACCTGTAAGGCGCATCTGTCCCTGGACTTCACGTTACAAGATTCATCTATAATCACATTGGAAACCTTTCCAGCCTGATACTAAACACGCATTGTCTGTCCTGATGAAATGCCGGCCCGAAGAATAGCGTTAACTCGCTTTTTATCGCACACAATGAAAGCCATAAAACTAAAGAAAAAGAAGTCAAATGTTACAAAACTGCTGTTTGTTTTCTCAATCCTCATCCACTTTATTTTTTATTTTTTCCTCCCATTGCATGTACCCTAAGAACATACCATTAAAAACAAAACAAACTGTAAAAAAAAAAAAGTCCTCATAAAGCTGCTTCAATAGAAAGAAAAGATGTTGGTGGTTTCAAACTAGAAAAATTGTCTTTTCAAAAAAGGTGTCCTTAGGTTTTAGCTACTTCATTTGGGAGCAGCAAGATGAGACCCCGATTCCAGCGCTGTCACTTGGCTACTTGCTGTCATTTTGTATAAATTCTCTGCTGCAGATCTAGCAGTTCACTAAATGCTGAGCTCTGTATGACCCCACCCACACCACTGATTGGTAGTTTTCTGTATACACTGTGCATAGGCAGAAACCTGCTAATCAGTGGTGGGTGTGGGGTTATCCAGAGCCTATGAATATACTTGACTACTTGGCAGCAGGTTTACTACTCCTTTAGTGATAATCTTCTGCTGATAAAACTGGTTTTATCAAAAGTGCAGCAAGCAGCCTAGTAAGTGACACATTGCTGGGATCACTGTCTCAACATTATTTTGCTCCCAGGTTAGGTAGCAAAAACCTGGTGATAGCTTGCCGTCAAAGGCTTGTATATACAGTAAGTACATAAAAGAAAATCAACAGCCAAAGTTAAGCAGTATGACATTTTCCTGGAAAGTTTATTTTTTAGCATTTTTCCAGGACACATTTTAAGTTGACGAGTCTTATTGTTACTTTTCTGCAATATTTTTTTTTTTGTGTGTCTATGATCTGCGAGTCCAGTCTGTCATGTTGGGCATTTGGCTGAGCAGTACATTGTGCGATTTGGTTTGACACATTGGGACAGATTTTCTGTTAAAAGTCTCTCGACATTGACAGTCACTGTACGAATTTTTTTTCCCTATTTTTTTTTTAGAGCGATTTTAGGCAAGAAGGTTCACTAAAAAAAATATTAGAATAGCTTTACAGGGAAAGGTGCGATTTATAATACACCAAACTGCATAAAAATTTCAGCTCGGAAAAATGGTTTAAAAAGAAGCCAATGAAGAAGTGGTGTCATTCTGACAAAAGGATCTAGAGATGGCACATTTATCAGCCAACACAAGTGTCTTTGGTAAATGTGGTGAATGTCCAGACTGTGTAGTTCCCCTAGTCTCCATATTGCTGTGCATTAGTAATCCGCCCCGTCGTGTATGGCCAGGAGCTTATGGTTTTGCTGCTGATACCGTGGTTGGACTCTAAATGGATCTCGCATCAGATTTCACTTTTACAGAAAAATTAAATGGGCACCGCGATAGTGGGGGTCTGCTGCTGTTTCCCTGCAGAAAACCCACTCCTTGTGATCAAGGCTAAAGTGACAGAAGAATGCATGTCCGGGTTGGTCAGGTTCCCTTTAAATCTGCTGACGTGTCTTGTTTGTGACATCTCTTGTGAATGTCCATTACCGCCCTTGTTGTTTTTGGAGCATCCACCGAGGGTTATTACTGGCATTTTCTATTTTTTAATCACAAAACTAGCGCTTGATTGAGTCTGACTTAATCAGCTCTGGAGGAGGAGATGCACAATAAGCACTTCTCACTTTATTTATGATGTGCCCGGACAGCGGACCACTCGGACAGCGGACCACTCGGACATCAGACCCCCTTATTTATACTGTTATGCGTCCAGTGTGTGTATTTTACTGCAGATCGGTATTCTGGTTTGTCGCTTTATTTTTGGAAAAAAAATCTAAAATTTCTTCCTTTGCTGAAAAATACAGTCTGTCCTAGGTTTCCCGTAACATACTTAGGCGAACTGTGTGCGGAATATCCATGGTTACTCTATAATAACAGCACTTTTTCTACTCTACAAAACAAAAAGACTTTGGGACACGTGTAGCAAATGTCACTACGCCTTTTCAAAACCACGAATACATGTAGAGGAAATGAGGAGCAGGATGAGGACCTGAATTTCACCCTTGTGATTGTGTAAAGTTGCTGTGCACAATCCTGTGCAAAGTCGTTATATAACGGGTGTGGATTTTGCTGCAGATTCATTTTGCCTTAGATTTTTGCCTATATATCTGGATTTATGCTTGAAGTCCTCTGTGATAAAATAATCATAGTTTAACATTTGGACTTTTATATACAATGGATTTAAGCAATTTGGACAAATAATTGAGACAATAAATTACGGTAGTTTTTAAGGTCTGATGCACTTATCACATTAGGCGTTTCGCACAAAATGTGAAGAAAGCCTGGCCTTGCTACCCTCGTCCCTTCTTACCAGTTTATGTCCAGGAATATTTTTTTATTCTAATGTAACTTGTCATCCACTGTTTTCTAGCCGGTGATTCTCCTTCATCAGCATTCTGCCAGCACTAAAGGGACCGGACCTTTCCTTCCCTCTCTTCCTAGCATGCATTGTTCCTGCCTTTGTCCGATGACTGCCTGCCCTAACCCTAGTGTTCACCTCTTATACCTGTATACAGTCTGACAGGCAGGAGACCAGGAGCAGAGAGATAAAAACCTGTCCTCTATTTCCTGTAATCTAGAGACAGATTGTGCTTGACAACAGGCAGTGAACAGAAAGCAGACACCAAACTTTCTGGTGTCTTTATGGGGTAAGATAACATATTTTTTAATAAAAGGGGATTTGTTTATTTCAGATTTATCAAATTATCTGTGAAATAAGATCATGTCTGACATTAGTGCCCATTTGAGCCCATGAGAAACTTGCTTACAAGGGGCCTAGATGTTGGCCCAGGAAGCTGGAAGTCCCCTCCTGTCCCCTAGTATGGACCCCCAGTATGGTGCGTTCATGAGGAAATCGGCACACAGGGGTGCAGTCCGTACCCCATATAGATTGTGTCCTGATCTCACAAACATTCGTGTTGTACGCAGAACATGGATCTGGTAATATTACTGCTTCATTTACTGCTCAGTTCTTATTGAATTGGTCAGAATGAAGTAATTTATCCCACAGCATCAATGATTTGCTGCATCCCAGGTTAATTCATTTAACAAATTAGTGTTAGAACGTGGAGCGGAGCGGCGTCATGAAGGGGGTGAGTCATTGGTGGGTACGTGTGCAATCCTACTCACCATTGATTCACTAGGATACAGCTGCCGATACGATCAGTGCGGCTACTGGAAACCATATTGGCCACAAAATCAATTGACACCGGAAACTGAAACTGTGTGTAATCAGCGCCAGTCCAGGGTCGATAACTACTATAATCAAGGCGATTCAGAAAATGTAGTTGGAAGTAAAATACTCCTCGAGTCTAAGTTGGCTGTAACTGGCTCTCTAGCTTTACCTCAGGACCTAAAACCAGTCATCTCTACACAAACCAGGAGGCTGTACCTTAAATTCCACCTGAAACCAAATTTGCCTAAAAACCCTTTAAAACCTGTCTTTCACACTAAACATGTAAAAAAATGTGTTTTCAGTAATTCTTCCCCACACATACCCAACAAGCTAAACCTTCCATTTGTGCAAATAAGTGTCTAGTATAGGCAGGAACTGTCCCAGTTCCCAAGTTGCCATTCCCTTTTTTTGACTGGTTGTTTCCTCTTCATTAGTATTCTATCAGCACTATAGGAGCAGGAACGCCATTGCCCTCACTTTCCAGCATGTGTTGCCAATGCAGGTGTCAAATGTCTTGCCTTCATCAGCATTCCACCAGTATTCTAGGACCTGGAACTGCATTTCCTTTCTTATGTAACATGAATTGTCCCTATTGTCCAATGACTTGCTCACATTGAGCTGGAAGCCCACCCCTTTGTTAGGTCTTTGTGCAGTTTGGCAGACAGGAGAGCAGGAGCAGAGAGAGAAAAACCTGCCCCAACATCTTGTGATTTGTCTGTGTTGCTGCTGCTAGAAACTTAACAGCCAGTGGAAAGTAGTTTAGACGGAAGGGAGACATCTAGGTGCTGACCCTCTGGAGTCATTTCTTTGTGGTATGACAGAAGCATTTTTATTACATGGTGATTTGCTGATTGTCTGTTTTTCACATTATCTACCACATTAGATCAAAATGTCTGAAGGTATAGGGAGCATTTACAGCCAATCTCTACCGAAGTGACTGCATTCTAGGGGTCGGTTAATTAAGACAGACATTGTACATGCCAGTCTTCATGAAGGAGTGTGTAGGAGTAAGATGCGCCTAATTTATTAAGAGGCATTTGCCACTTAACGAATTAGATGCGTCTTACAAGTGCTGCACCCCACCGCCAGAGATCAGTCAAGTACTGGAGTACATTTCCGGCAAAATTGACACCACCAAAGTGGTGTAATTTTTCATGAATTAGACTAGTGGGCATAGCCATTCCCTATCTTACCAGTGCTCTACCCATTCTAGTCAAACTGGCTAGGACAGATATACAGTATAAACCTTAAAAATCTCATAAGTTGCTCAAAAATGTTGCGACTTTGTTAGTTATTTTTTACTTCAAGTCCACCAGGCCTGGCACATCCACCAGGCCTGGCACACCCACCAGACCTGGCACGTCCACCAGGCCTGGCACGTCCACCAGGCCTGGCACGTCTACCAGGCCTGGCACGTCTACCAGGCCTGGCACGTCCACCAAGCCTGGCACGCCCACCAGACCTCTCACGCCTACCAGACCTCTCACGCCCACCAGACCTGGCACGTCCACTAGGCCTGACACGTCCACCAGGCCAGGCACGTTCGCCAGACCTCGCACGTTCGCCAGACCTCGCACGTCCACCAGACCTCGCACGTCCACCAGACCTCGCACGTCCACCAGACCTCGCACGTCCACCAGGCCTCCCACGCCCACCAGGCCTCCCACGCCCACCAGACCTCGCACGTCCACCAGGCCTTCCACGCCCACCAGGCCTGGCACGTCCACCAGACCTCGCACGTCCACCAGGCCTTCCACGCCCACCAGATGTGGCACGTCCACCAGGCCTGGCACGTCCACCAGGCCTGGCACGTCCACCAGACCTGGCACGTCCACCAGGCCTGACACGTCCACCAGGCCAGGCACGTTCACTAGACCTCGCACGTCCACCAGGCCTTCCACGCCCACCAGATGTGGCACGTCCACCAGGCCTGGCACGTCCACCAGGCCTGGCACGTCCACCAGACCTGGCACGTCCACCAGGCCTGACACGTCCACCAGGCCAGGCACGTTCACTAGACCTCGCACGTCCACCAGGCCTTCCACGCCCACCAGATGTGGCACGTGCACCAGACCTCGCACGTCCACCAGGCCTTCCACGCCCACCAGATGTGGCACGCCCACCAAACGGCACAGGACTTTCCATCTGGTACAAATAAAGATTTCCTCCCCAGGGCCTGATGGAAGTCCCTCCCCGTAGGGGAACACACCTCAGGTAACGCCGGCTGACTGGTTTACTAAATCTTTATTCTACATTATGTGCTGTGAAGATGTATTTGTAGGAAATTCTTCTCTCCAGACCTCAGTCATCTGTTCTTCCACAACTAATTGCTACTTTAATCGCCTCTCGTCTCCTCCTGCGTTGTAATCATGAAATCTAATTTGTGCGCTTTCTCACTCTTATTTCGCTTACCTGCTGTTTGTTGAAATAGAAAAAGGTGGGGGGAAGCAAACAACCACGTCAAACAATGCCACTGCCCCAGGTACTCTTCTGTTAAATGTTGCTTCCTTTTCCACTTTATTTGGCACAATATACAGTTGTGAATAAGGGATGGATTTGGAAGAGTTTGCTTCTGCCCAGAGGTTTATTTGTGTAGGGATGTATCCTGGCGACATCACTCACAAAAGAAAAATATCTCTATAAAATGAAACGTCCAGCAGCCCCTCGGGTAGTCATAATAACGGTCATTTTGGTTGTTACCGAGCCCCCTGGCGTAGAACCAGTGATATGTTGCATTACTTTTTGTGATTATCCCATTATTCGGGATGGGGTCCACTATAGATACTATATTGAATGGATTCTCAGTTGCAATTCGTGTTGAGCAAAAAGATTCACAGGACAATGGTCAGTGGCCACGTTGGTAGTCCGTGGCTGCCTGATCGGAGCCCTGTGAACCTCCTACCTGCCAGGATCCCTGGTGCCTCTTGTGATTGGTGGCTTGGGGTGGCATCATGCGTGCGTCATACCAGGTCTATAGGTGCCAGGGATGCCATAAGCTAGGAGGGGGTTTCCAAGGCTCAGATTCGGCAGCCATGGCATGCCGATGTAACTTTGGGACGAGGGTCCTACTAAATGTTTCTTTGACAGATCTGCCCACGTGAGTATATTTTTTTGTTTTAAGTAACCCTCCAGAGAAAACTATTCTCCTGTGTTAGGTTGGTTATACCCGTCCGTGATCTACAGAACTTGGTTTGGATCACAATACCTAGCCCAACAGCAGGGTCTCCTGACCTAACCGCCTCGTAGGCGTATATGAAGCAGTTGGCTCAAGTCCAGAGTCCAGGCTGTTGACCTGGATATTGCGATCCGTTCACAGTCTGTTACACGGACACATGAAATAGACCTTATGCCTAATGAAGGGCTTGAGGGTTTGGTATATGGCAGAAGTCCTGAATCGTCCCTTCAGGAGCGTTGGGATACAGTACGCTATGATGTGCCTCTTTTTCTGGAGTGTCTCTTTAAATACCGCTGTATCTGTGTAATGCCCAAAATGCTATTTAAAATTAAATTGTATATGTACAATCCCTGCGTAGTAATGTGTTTCTGGCTGAAAACAGCTGATCCAACCATATGGTGATTTTTTACTTGCACTGCACTTCTTCCTGCTGTACATGAATCAAGTTGCCAAATAATCGTGTATTCCGGATGTCTCATTAGGAAATTAAAACAACTTTGAAACACCAGTGGCTTCATCAAATTTGGAGCAGTGATCCTTAAGAAAAAGGACATTTGATTTTCAAAAGAAGAATCTGAATGGCACCCAGTCTGAGGCCAGTGCAAAATGATCTTGAAGGATAGCTGTTCTTTCACAAGAAACTTGTAGAAAAGAGTCGTCTTAATGCCCTCATCCCGTACAAGTTAAAACTAAGCTCTTGGTGCACATGCCAGTCCAGTATTCCCAGGAACTGCCCTGATTCTTGTGTTCTGTTACTTGACATCCACTCCTTAGTTGGCAGTTTCTCTTATTCTGTCTTCTTACAGTCTGTATTCTTACAGCACTATAGGAGCTGAAACTTTCCTTTAGGCCAGTCTCACACGTCCAGATAATTCCGGTACCGGAAAAATCGGTACCGGAGTTATCCGTGTCCGTGTGCTCACGTGGCACATCAGTATGACACACGTGCGGCAGCCGTGTGCCGCCCGTGTGGCGACTGAGGACCACACGGACCGTACAGGAGACAGCGCTAGAGTTAAGCGCTGTCCCCTCTGCGTGTGGTGCTGAAGCTGGCATTCATTCCTTCTCCCCAGCAGCATTCGCTGGAGAGAAGGAATGGAAAATCAAGGGTTTTTTTTTGTGTGTTTAAAATAAAGTTTGTGGTCACCTCCCACCCCCTGTGCGCCCGCCGGCTTGCATTAAAATACTCACCCAGCTCCCGCGATGCCTCCTCTCAGCGCCGCAGCTGGTCCTGTGTGAGCGGTCACGTGGTACCGCTCATTACAGTGATGAATATGCGGCTCCACCCCTATGGGTTGATAGGGGATATTTTGATTTTCTTGGGAATAGCCATTTAAGAAATTTTTCCCTAGCATAAAGATTTATGGTTGTCACATAGGTAGTATATTTTTTAGCACATCTGGAACCTATGAAACTAAAAGCACACTTGCTTCTTACTGTACATTACTTTTGAATAAGTGATGTCCACATACAAATACATGTACTCTTGGCACACAATACTAATGTATGGAATCCTAATGCCAATTTTATATTGGCAAAGTAATATGAATCTGAAAATGATTCTCTTCTCTATTTGATGTTTTTTTTTTTTTTTTTTTTATTCTACTCCCCCAAAGTTTGGGTTAAGCGTAAAGTTGTTGTCCAAGTTTAATCCCCTGTTGAATTTTCATTTCTAGGGATCCCTTCTTTTATTTTTGACAGTTCATGATCTACAAATATTGTAAATGAAAAAATGACAGCTAAAAGTAAGTAATTATACAGTCTGTTTTCCCTGCCTTTTTAGATAAGACTCTGAAGGACAATATATGTCTGGCAGGATTCACATTCTTTGCTTTATTACTTCTACTCTAATTGAAATGCTGTAGAGGTTTAGTCATTATTGGTGGAGAATGCAAAAAATGTGGGGTGATCGATTCATTCCACTTAACAAGCAACACACCAAAAATAACAAATGGATAACGAGTGATCCTTCCAATGTTATTATGCCACCGAACCGTAGAATGTGTTGGCACAGCAGACTATGGAAAAGTTGTACATTGTTTCATGCCAACCTGCCATTTCAGTATGAGTAGTGCCTTTCCACAACCAGCCATGTACAATGACCTGTACCAATGCCACGTGTTCATTAACCTTCCCCAACCATCACCACAGAAACACTACTGGTTCTTAATGAGATCTGTCTTCTGACATTGGAGTAATTTTATTCCCCATAATATGATTCATTTAGATCTGTGTTCTGCTGTTCTTCAGTTATTCCTCCTGAATAAATTGACAACTGGGTGTTGCCCATTCTGGCCATCCTTGCACACATCATCCTGCGGGACTTTGCCTTTTGATAAGGAAAATGGATTACGCCCAGTTGTCAATTCATTTTTTTTTAAATGAGCTTTCCACTATTTTGAAGAGACTTGTCAGTAACATTTGCCCTAGAAAAGCAGAGGTACTGCTAAGGCAGTGTAAAGCTTTCCAGCGATACCCATATCCTCATTATTTGGTGCTTCTTTTACCCTTTTATTCATGCGCCAATTAGCTTTGCAGGTTCATTGGGGGGGGGGGGAGTATCTGTGCATTGGGGGGAGTATCTGTGCATTGATGGGTATATGTTGTGAATTTGGATTCTGGGCTCCCCCGGTGGCCGCTTGTGGAATTGGACTTGTCATCCTCTTTCCTGTTTCACCTGATTCCATCAGTAGTGGGTGTCGCTATTTAAGCTCATTTCTCTGGTGGTTTCTTGCCGGTCAACAATGTTATCTGATGCCTCTCAGTGCTTGTTCCTGCTTCTAGACTACTACTAGATAAGTTGGACTTTTGTCCATGTTTTGTTTTGCCTATTTGTTCCAGTTCACAGCTGAAGTTTTGTTACTGTGTCTGGAAAGCTCTCGTTGATCAGGGATTGCTACTCTGGCGTTATGAGTTAATGCCAGAGTTTAAGGTAATCTCTGGATGGTGTTTTGTTAGTGTTTTTCTGCTGACCATGAAAGTATACTATCTGTCTTCTGCTATCTAGTAAGCGGACCTCAAATTTGCAAAGACTATTTTCCTGCTGCGTTTGTTGTTTCATCTGAACTCACCGTCATTATATGTGGGGGGCTACTGTCTTCTTTGGAATATTTCTCTAGAGGTGAGCCAGGTCTTATATTTCCCTCTGCTAGCTATTTAGGTCTTAGGCCAGAGCTGGGCATCTAGCGTTAAATAGGAAATGCTACCTGGCTATTTCTAGTTGCGCGGCAGGCTTAGTTCATGGTCAGTATAGTTCCATCTTCCGAGAGCTTGTCCCTCTATAGGCTTGCTATGATCTCTGCCTGCAGAGATCATGATAGTTTGACCGGCCAATAAAGTGTTAAAGACCCAGGTTGAGAAAGGAGAGTTATAAGAAGTCTGCTGAAATTTTTTTTTTTTTTTTTTCCTCCAGTCTGCCTTGCTGCAGTCTTTTCTCTCTCTCTCCTCCTAATCTCTGTGTGCACCTGACAATAATGGATCTCCAGAGTGTAACTGCGGGTTTGAATAATCTCATCACGAAAGTACAAAATTTACAAAATTTTGTGGTACATGCTCCGGTATCTGAGCCGAGAATTCCTTTGCCGGAGTTCTTCACAGGGAATAGAGCTAGCTTCCAGAATTTCCGAAATAATTGTAAGCTTTATTTGTCCCTGAAGTCTCGTTCAGCTGGAGACCCTGCTCAGCAGGTTAGGATTGTGATTTCCTTGCTCAGGGGTGACCCTCAAGATTGGGCCTTCTCATTGCCAGCAGGGGATCCTGCGTTACGCGATGTGGATGCGTTTTTTCTGGCCTTGGGCTTGCTTTATGAGGAACCTCATTTGGAACTTCAGGCAGAAAAAACCTTGATGGCACTATCTCAGGGGCAAGACGAAGCTGAAGTTTTCTGCCAAAAATTCCGTAAATGGTCTGTGCTTACTCAGTGGAATGAGTGCGCCTTGGCGGCAACTTTCAGAGAAGGTCTCTCTGATGCCGTTAAGGATGTTATGGTGGGGTTCCCTTTGCCTGCAGGTCTGAATGAGTCCATGACAATGGCTATTCAGATTGATAGGCGTCTGCGGGAGCGCAAACCGGTGCACCATCTGGCGGTGTCTATGGAAAAGACGCCAGAAAGTATGCAGTGTGATAGAATTCTGTCCAGGAGCGAGCGACAGAATTTTAGACGGAAGAATGGATTGTGTTTCTATTGTGGGGATTCTACTCATGTTATATCAGCATGCTCTAGGCGTACAAAGAAGCTTGATAAGTCTGTTTCCATTAGCACCATTCAGTCTAAGTTTATTTTGTCTGTAACCCTGATTTGCTCTTTGTCATCCATTGCCACGGACGCCTATGTTGACTCTGGCGCCGCTCTGAGTCTTATGGATTGGTCCTTTGCCAATCGTTGTGGTTTTGATTTAGAGCCTTTGGAGACTCTTATTCCTCTGAAGGGGATTGACTCCACCCCATTGGCTAATAATAAACCACAATACTGGACACAAGTAACCATGCGTATCAATCCGGATCACCAGGAGATTATTCGTTTCCTGGTGCTGTATAATTTACATGACGATTTGGTACTGGGATTGCCATGGTTGCAGTCTCACAACCCAGTCTTGGACTGGAGAGCAATGTCTGTGTTGAGCTGGGGATGTAAGGGTATTCATGGGGACGTACCTTTGGTTTCTATTTCGTCGTCCATTCCCTCTGAAGTCCCTGAGTTCCTCTCTGATTATCAAGACGTCTTTGACGAACCCAAGCTTGGGTCGTTACCTCCGCACCGTGAGTGCGATTGTGCCATAGATTTGATACCGGGTTGTAAATATCCAAAGGGTCGTTTGTTTAATTTGTCTGTGCCGGAACATGCTGCTATGCGGGAATATATAAAGGAGTCTTTGGAAAAGGGACATATTCGTCCATCTTCTTCTCCCTTGGGAGCTGGGTTTTTCTTTGTCTCAAAAAAAGACGGCTCTTTGAGACCATGTATTGATTATCGGCTTCTGAATAAGATCACTGTTAAGTATCAATACCCATTGCCATTGCTTACTGATTTGTTTGCTCGTATAGAGGGTGCTAAGTGGTTCTCTAAAATTGATCTTCGTGGGGCGTATAATTTGGTGCGGATCAGGCAGGGGGATGAGTGGAAGACCGCATTTAATACGCCCGAGGGCCACTTTGAGTATTTGGTCATGCCTTTTGGTCTTTCTAATGCCCCTTCAGTTTTCCAGTCTTTTATGCATGATATTTTCCGCGATTTTCTGGATAAATTTATGATAATATATCTGGATGATATTCTGATTTTTTTCTGATGACTGGGACTCTCATGTCCAGCAGGTCAGGAGAGTTTTTCAGGTTCTGCGGTCTAATTTTTTATGTGTGAAGGGGTCTAAGTGCGTTTTTGGGGTCCAGAAAATTTCCTTTTTGGGGTATATTTTTTCTCCCTCTTCCATTGAGATGGATCCCGTCAAGGTGCAAGCTATTTGTGACTGGACTCAGCCCTCCTCTCTTAAGGGTCTTCAGAGATTTTTGGGCTTTGCCAACTTTTACCGCCGATTTATTGCTGGTTTTTCGGATGTCGTTAAACCACTGACTGATTTGACCAGACAAGGCGCTGATGTTGCTAATTGGTCCCCTCATGCTGTAGAGGCCTTTCAGGAGCTTAAGCGCCGTTTTGCCTCTGCCCCTGTGTTGCGTCAGCCTGATGTGAATCTGCCTTTTCAGGTTGAGGTTGACGCTTCGGAGATCGGAGCTGGGGCAGTGTTGTCGCAGAAAGGTTCCGACTGCTCCGTCATTAGGCCTTGTGCCTTCTTTTCTCGCAAATTTTCGCCCGCAGAGCGGAATTATGATGTTGGGAATCGGGAGCTTTTGGCCATGAAGTGGGCGTTTGAGGAGTGGCGCCATTGGCTCGAGGGGGCTAGACATCAGGTGGTGGTATTGACTGACCACAAAAATTTGATTTATCTTGAGACTGCCAGACGCCTGAATCCTAGACAGGCGCGCTGGTCTTTATTTTTTTCTCGCTTTAATTTTGTGGTGTCATACCTACCGGGTTCTAAGAATGTTAAGGCAGATGCCCTTTCTAGGAGTTTTGACCCGGACTCTCCTGGTAATTCTGAACCCACAGGTATCCTTAGGGAGGGAGTAATTTTGTCGGCCGTTTCTCCTGATCTGCGGCGGTCCTTGCAAGAGTTTCAGGCGGATAGACCGGATCGTTGTCCGCCTGATAGACTGTTTGTTCCGGATGATTGGACCAGCAGAGTCATCTCTGAGGTACATTCTTCTGCATTGGCAGGTCATCCCGGAATTTTTGGTACCAGGGATTTGGTGGCAAGATCCTTCTGGTGGCCTTCTCTGTCACGAGATGTGCGAGTCTTTGTGCAGTCATGTGACGTTTGTGCTCGGGCCAAGTCTTGTAGTTCTCGGGCTAGCGGACTGCTGTTGCCCTTGCCTATTCCTAAGAGGCCTTGGACACACATCTCGATGGATTTTATTTCAGATCTGCCTGTTTCCCAGAAGATGTCTGTCATCTGGGTGGTCTGTGACCGTTTCTCTAAAATGGTCCATTTGGTTCCTCTGCCCAAGTTGCCTTCTTCTTCTGAGTTGGTTCCTCTGTTTTTTCAGAATGTTGTCCGATTGCACGGTATTCCTGAGAATATTGTTTCTGACAGAGGTACCCAATTTGTGTCTAGATTTTGGCGGGCATTCTGTGCTAGGATGGGCATAGATTTGTCTTTTTCGTCTGCTTTTCACCCTCAGACTAATGGCCAGACCGAGCGGACTAATCAGACCCTTGAGACATATCTGAGGTGTTTTGTCTCTGCTGACCAGGATGATTGGGTTGCTTTTTTGCCATTGGCAGAGTTCGCCCTCAATAATCGGGCCAGTTCTTCCACCTTGGTGTCCCCGTTTTTCTGTAATTCGGGGTTTCACCCTCGATTTTCCTCCGGTCAGGTGGAATCCTCGGATTGTCCTGGAGTGGATGCGGTGGTAGAGAGATTGCATCACATTTGGGGGCAGGTTATGGACAATTTGAAGTTGTCCCAGGAGAAGACTCAGCGTTTTGCCAACCGTCATCGTCGTGTTGGTTCTCGGCTTTGTGTTGGAGATTTGGTGTGGTTGTCTTCTCGTTTTGTCCCTATGAGGGTCTCTTCTCCTAAGTTTAAACCTCGGTTCATCGGCCCTTATAGAATATTGGAGATTCTTAATCCTGTTTCTTTCCGTTTGGACCTCCCTGCGTCCTTTTCCATTCATAACGTTTTTCATCGGTCGTTATTGCGCAGGTATGAGGTACCTGTTGTACCTTCAGTTGAGCCTCCTGCTCCGGTGTTGGTTGAGGGTGAGTTGGAGTACGTTGTGGAGAAAATTTTGGACTCTCGTGTTTCCAGACGGAAACTCCAGTATCTGGTCAACTGGAAGGGTTACGGCCAGGAGGATAATTCTTGGGTCAATGCATCTGATGTTCATGCTTCTGATCTTGTTCGTGCCTTCCATAGGGCTCATCCTGGTCGCCCTGGTGGATCTGGTGAGGGTTCGGTGCCCCCTCCTTGAGGGGGGGGTACTGTTGTGAATTTGGATTCTGGGCTCCCCCGGTGGCCGCTTGTGGAATTGGACTTGTCATCCTCTTTCCTGTTTCACCTGATTCCATCAGTAGTGGGTGTCGCTATTTAAGCTCATTTCTCTGGTGGTTTCTTGCCGGTCAACAATGTTATCTGATGCCTCTCAGTGCTTGTTCCTGCTTCTAGACTACTACTAGATAAGTTGGACTTTTGTCCATGTTTTGTTTTGCCTATTTGTTCCAGTTCACAGCTGAAGTTTTGTTACTGTGTCTGGAAAGCTCTCGTTGATCAGGGATTGCTACTCTGGCGTTATGAGTTAATGCCAGAGTTTAAGGTAATCTCTGGATGGTGTTTTGTTAGTGTTTTTCTGCTGACCATGAAAGTATACTATCTGTCTTCTGCTATCTAGTAAGCGGACCTCAAATTTGCTAAGACTATTTTCCTGCTGCGTTTGTTGTTTCATCTGAACTCACCGTCATTATATGTGGGGGGCTACTGTCTTCTTTGGAATATTTCTCTAGAGGTGAGCCAGGTCTTATATTTCCCTCTGCTAGCTATTTAGGTCTTAGGCCAGAGCTGGGCATCTAGCGTTAAATAGGAAATGCTACCTGGCTATTTCTAGTTGCGCGGCAGGCTTAGTTCATGGTCAGTATAGTTCCATCTTCCGAGAGCTTGTCCCTCTATAGGCTTGCTATGATCTCTGCCTGCAGAGATCATGACAGGTATACCTGCATTGGTGGGTTTATGTGCATTGGTTAGTATCTGTGCATTGGTGGGAGTATCTGTGCATTGGTGGGAGTATCTGTGCATTGGTGGAGTATCTGTGCATTGGTGGGAGTATCTGTGCATTGGGGGAGTATCTGTGCATTGGTGGGAGTATCTGCATTGGTGGGAGTATCTGTGCATTGGTGGGAGTATCTGTGCATTGGGGGAGTATCTGTGCATTGGGGGGAGTATCTGTGCATTGGGGGGAGTATCTGTGCATTGGGGGAGTATCTGTGCATTGGGGGGAGTATCTGTGCATTGGGGGGAGTATCTGTGCATTGGGGGGGAGTATCTGTGCATTGGGGGGTGTATCTGTGCATTGTGCGGAGTATCTGTGCAATGGGGGAGTATCTGTGCAATGGGGGAGTATCTGTGCATTGGTGGGAGTATCTGTGCATTGGTGGGAGTATCTGTGCATTGGTGGGAGTATCTGTGCATTGGTGGAGTATCTGTGCATTGGTGGGAGTATCTGTGCATTGGGGGAGTATCTGTGCATTGGTGGGAGTATCTGCATTGGTGGGAGTATCTGTGCATTGGTGGGAGTATCTGTGCATTGGGGGAGTATCTGTGCATTGGGGGGAGTATCTGTGCATTGGTGGGAGTATCTGTGCATTGGGGGAGTATCTGTGCATTGGGGGGAGTATCTGTGCATTGGGGGGAGTATCTGTGCATTGGGGGGGAGTATCTGTGCATTGGGGGGTGTATCTGTGCATTGTGCGGAGTATCTGTGCAATGGGGGAGTATCTGTGCAATGGGGGAGTATCTGTGCATTGGTGGGAGTATCTGTGCATTGGTGGGAGTATCTGTGCATTGGTGGGAGTATCTGTGCAATGGGGGAGTATCTGTGCAATGGGGGAGTATCTGTGCAATGGGGGAGTATCTGTGCATTGGTGGGAGTATCTGTGCATTGGTGGGAGTATCTGTGCAATGGGGGAGTATCTGTGCATTGGTGGGAGAATCTGTGCATTGGTGGGAGTATCTGCATTGGTGGGAGTATCTGTGCATTGGTGGGAGTATCTGTGCATTGGTGGGAGTATCTGTGCATTGGTGGGAGTATCTGTGCATTGGTGGGAGTATCTGCATTGGTGGGAGTATCTGTGCATTGGTGGGAGTATCTGTGCATTGGGGGGAGTATCTGTGCATTGGGGGGGAGTATCTGTGCATTGGTGGGAGTATCTGTGCATTGGTGGGAGTATCTGTGCATTGGGGGGAGTATCTGTGCATTGGGGGGGAGTATCTGTGCATTGGTGGGAGTATCTGTGCATTGGTGGGAGTATCTGTGCATTGGGGGGGAGTATCTGTGCATTGGGGGGGAGTATCTGTGCATTGGTGGGAGTATCTGTGCATTGGTGGGAGTATCTGTGCATTGGTGGGCGTATGGGTGCACTTGTAATCCTCTTCTCCCCTGGAAATCAAGAGTCTGCTGCGTATGTCTCCTCTGCTCTCCACTGTCAATCATCACTGGTGGTGAGAAGCGAAGAAGAAGAATCGAGGACATGTAACCACTGCAGCCAATCAATGGCCTTGATCGACTGCAGTCTTACGATTACGTCCGAACCTGAAGAACAATCTCTCTACTGGCTCAGACAGAATATGAAGGCTTGTTATTGATCTAGGAAGATTGGTTGCTGGTGGCTAATAACCTGGGACCATTTTGAATGTGTTTAATGAGTCACCAGCACAGTATGAGGTCATAAGATTTTCCTCCTCACACTTGATTCCCCCAGATTATACCCCCATCCACCCACCATGTCTTTCCACGCTGGACAATGCCTCCCAACACACATTATTGATGCATCCACAGTCCTCTCCCACACACACGTTAATGCCCCCCACACAGTTCAATTCCCTCCACACAGCACGATGCTCCCAAAGTGCCCCTTTACATTATTATGCCTCTATAGAATATGCACCCTCAGAGCCTCCCACATGGAGTATGTCGCCATAGTGCCCCCCACATACACCATGATGTCTTCCTAAGTCACTCCTGTACCAAGTATCATGTTCACACACACAGTATGATGCCCTACCTGTGCCCCCCACACACAGTATCATGCCCGCACAATCCCCCACATAATATGATCCCATCCAGTTTCCAGTGCCCTCCATACGCAGTATGACACCCCGTCACACAGAATGCTTCTATACTTTCCCATCTACATTAGATAGGAGACACTTCCAACATCACAGAATGTCTAAATATTGAGCCTCCTCCTCCATTCTAGGACCTGAGGCTGCAAGAGCCACTTCCCAGCCCAGTCTTCTTCTGGTGACTGTTCCTACACTCTGCAGATGCGACATGTTACATCCTCCTCATCATCTGGGAGGAAACGTCAGACGTGACCTTGCAGTCATGTTGTCGCACATACCGGTGAAGAGCCTCCTCGGTCTCCTCTGTATGGGCAAATGCAGAGCCTCCTTTTGCTCATTAGGGGAAAGAGACTGTCATCTGACAGGTGATTCAGAAATCGGAGCTTCTGCTCAACAAAATAGCTAAAGCTGACCAGACAGTGATGCTGCCGATGTAACTGAAGTTAAATATCGGTACTAACTGAATGGTGGAGCAGGTAGTGGTCGGCTCCCTGCTCCATCATTATGTACAACTGTGCATTTATCTCAAGGACACAGATACAGGTGAAATGAGGACGTAGCACGGGAGAGCTCCTATGTCTGGGGATGATTTGATGGATTCACGTTGGGTGGGAGGTATGGCATAAATACGTGTGTAATGTAGGATGATGCTCAGGTTAATTATGTATTCTATAGCCCTGTGTACATTGTAGTATTCGGTACTGACTGCTCTACATTAAATGGGTATTAGACATTCAGACAATTCTCTCTCATCACATCTTTGTCTTCATGGATTTCTTATAAGATCCATCAATTCTCTTCCAACAACGTTGTTTAAAAGCGAATCGTGCGAAGCGTCAAGATCAGTTTGTTGTCCTCCACTTTACAGCTACTAATGGGGTTTAGCAGCAGAGTCTGCACAACAATGAGGCTTTTATTCCCCTGGTACAGTATGTGGTATAAACATGACCACAGATTAGTCATAGGACCGGCTGTCATCTGGGAACATTCTCTCCTGGATGTCTGCCGCCGCCTCCTCCTCCTGGGATGTGTCCGACACATTAACCATTGCTGGAAGGAGGCCTTAAATCTCCATACCAGTCTATGTCGTATGGCTTCTGTTCTGAGTGTTGTCAACTCATGCCGCAGAGATGGGAATATATCATGAGTTGCCAGGAACCATGTTGTAGTTATGCAATCTGAATAGAGCAAAGTTAATGAAAAGAGCAGTCTTGGCAGTGCTCCTAGACTGTTGTACTTAATCTGGGGTCCTAGAGGGCGTACCCATGGCATAGCACTGGGTGGTGATTCCTTCGTAACTTCTAAATCTATGCAAATAGTTTATCCTTCCAAAATGGTAATGTCACGTCTCTGTTGTTGGGTGTCCTGGGACTTGGGGATCCTTCCCTGTCCCTAATGCTAGGGGCGCCCTAACTCACCCTGTTCCCCAGATTATGTCCTACGTCTGTACCCTTCCCCCACCCAGGGAAGAGAGGAGAAGTAGTATACCGTAGTACACCAACCAGACTAACAAGGTAATACGAACAGGGATAACGAAAAATGCCAAACATGCAAATATACTCACACAGACAACAAAGGTAAATACTGGGGAGTGGAGTATGGGGTTAAACCAAAGTAGGAGAAGAAAGGGAATTATCACAGACTCAAAACCTAGCAATAGTCACAGGTAAATCCACCAAACGCCTTCTCCAATAACAACCACCAGCCATGCAGCATAAGCTACTCTGACAATGAGTGCTAGCCAGGGCCCAGTTTATATAGGAGATGGGAGTGACTAACAGTGAACAGTTCAGAGCCTTAATGCAGGAAAGCTTCCAGGAGCTCTCAACTGAGATTAATCCTTGCACTGTTAAAAGAAATTTACACTGTTTAATATGAAGGTGAAGTGCTTCTAACCAGCGCAGGAGTAGGAGAAATCAGACTCTGCGATCTTTTAGTTCCTCTCTTTTGCTTTAAACCCATGACAGGTAATATTGTTTCTGAAACTCTCCACCCCTACCAAACACTCAGCTACTCGTCTCATTCAAATTCAGTCCAAAATGTTGTTTGTGTAATACTATGTGGTACATGTGGTTGGGGCCCCCTTACGCTAGCTATACAATTCAGATAGATTTAGATGGCAGTTCTCATTGGTAAGGGGTGAGTAAACTGGTGTGAGACATCTTGAGCGTGGCCTATCAAAAAGATTGTGCATGTTGAAATTCCACATGTCTGACCCTTCTTTCCTTGGTATCTTCTGCCAGGAATGTTGGAACATTTTTATGCACATTAAATGTGTTTCTTTTAGCCTGATATTTGGCAGGTTAATTGTCATAAATTTGAAGGAGTAGTGTACATTAAGAATATGTATTGCCTATCCTTAGAATAAGCCGTATTTAGCAGTTTAAATTTTGCACCTTCTCAAATTGAGTGTTTGAAGGAGCTGTGAGAACCTGGAAAGCCCCTAGAATGTATAAGGCCTTCTTCAGACACTATGTTCTTGGTGGGAATGCTACCCTTGTCTGTGAATGTCAGCATTATTATGGTGCACCCGCTCTAATAAAAAAAAGTATGGCAAGAAATATTATGTGATGTGACTTTTTCATCTGTGTCCTGGTCTACACAAACCAAGTAATGACTGCAGGTGTCTGAATTCTTCATTTAGGCCAAAGACCATTTTGGAGACCAAGAATTGGGAGCCATGAGATACGAGAAGGTTAATTACGTTACATTTGATCTCTGCGGTGCATGTAGTAACGGGAGCCAGGTCATTAATTCTAGACCTGTACACGCACCTCTTCTGTACATTTAGGACACCATGCCCCGTCCTATGGATTCTTGTCCATTCTTGCGCCTCCTTCCTATTGGGTTTCTCCATTCTGGCTTTGTTTACACCTCTGATAATGTAAATATCTGTGAGGTTTTCATATTCCTCATCTCCTGCGTCTTTTCCTTGCGTTGAGGGAAGGGGTGAATGTCTCGCTTACAGAGCATGCTGACCTGTTGCCTGCATTACTGCTGTAGAGCGTGCTTCCGACCATTGTGGATGGAGCGTTTCCCAGGCTGACGTCCCAGTCCGTCTCCAGCAGGATGATATTCTGTTTATAATGGCTGTTTTGGAGTTACACAGCTCCTTTTTGGGACAACGATTGTGCTGCATTCAGGGTCTGTCATTGACGTCCCCAAAGCATTTGTCACTGTGGGTTGTTCCTGTCCATGGTACTGCTGAATAGTAGCGGGTTTTTGTGGGCCTGTGAGGCTGTTACAGAAGTCTTTGCTGACTTTCAAGAATATCACCAAGTGTCAGGCTCCACACACATCTCGGAAGGAAGCGGGGAAAAGATCTTCACTTTGTGTCAGTGTTTTTGCAAAATTTAAGAGCTTTGTTTTTGACACTACACAATCCGTAGCAGGAGGACACGCTGTGTTAAGGGTATGTGCACACGTTCAGGATTTCTTGCGGAAATTTCCTGACAAAAACCAGACATTTTTGCCAGAATTCCGAATGCGTTTTTTTCGCGTTTTTTATGCTTTTTTGCGTGTTTTTTGTGCATTTTTTCTTGTTTTTTTTCCAGAGCTTTCCCAATGCATTAAATAGCGGGAAAAATGTGAAAAATCCACAAAGTTAATGAACATGCTGCTTTTTGTTTTACCGCAATGTGTTTTTTTCGCAGAAAACGCATCATGGGCACAAAAATTGCGGAATGCATTCTAAATGATAGGATGCATATATATGCGTTTTTTATCCGTTTTGATCATGAAAAAACGCGAAAAATCCTGAACGTGTGCACATACCCTAAATAATAGACCAAGTAATCCCCTCTTAAGCCCCTACTATTTCAGCTCTGGTGTTCCCCCTATCACGTTTTGGCTGCAGCAATCACCCGTTGTATACAGGACGTCATCGAAGCCAATCACGGCCTTCATTTCTACCTGAATCCAGTGATTGGCTGCAGTGATTTGGTGTAGAAGATGGCACTTCCACTAAATAACGACCTTTAGGGCGCGCCAATGTCGCCATGTGCCCACACAGAAGACTTAGCAGGTATTTGGTCTTTCATTATCTTATTCCATTTCTGATTTTTTTAATCCCTGAAAGCCCCTTTGGGCTTCAGCCACAAGCACCTATCTACTGAATAGGCGGTAAATGGCAGATTGGCGGGAGTCTGATTGCTGGAATTTAGGTCTGTTTGTTTGAACACGAGGCAGGGCACATGGTTGACCGCCTTTCTGTTCCAAATACTTTATAGCCATGGATATGGGGCCAGCAAAACCTTGTCTCTCCTTTCTACTGGGACCCCACTTGGTTCATGTCCATTTCGGTCACTCGTAGACTTTGAGCGGTGAGGCAGAGCACGCGGTTGACCACCTTGCCACTGCAGTTATAGCCTTGTTTGTGTGGCCGGCGAAACAGGGTCCCTCCTTTCAAGTGGATACACCCCTATTCCTATTTTCCAGCCTTATTATTGTGATATTGTAAGATGCTACAATAAAAAATATTCTTACCCCCGCCATGTCAGCTTGGCCCACCGGAGGTATTTTAGCTCCATGTGGCTCAATTCTTCTGTATACAACTCTGTTCACTTCTTTAAATACGTGCTGAACACTAAATGGAATTTTTCAGATAAGATCCATTATTTGGCGTCCGCCTGACACTGCACAGCATCTCTATTAAAATGGAAAGTATTACCTTCTCGCTCCACTTCAGGCAGCCGAAACCCTGGCTCCATATTTACAGCAGGTGCTAGAGGAATCTAATGCAGGTCAAATACAGAGAATGCAGTCAATTGTGCGCTTGTCACATCGCTGTCTGTGCCCTATATGAATCAGCGAGGTCGTTGTGTAGAGTCTGCCGGGCGCTCATTGACTGTGCCTGCTATCTGGAAAGCATCGGCCCCTTATTATGGGGCACACACTGAAATACGCATTTACCATCTAAATTACCTGGAATTCTTCTTCATACATTAATAGATTTACATTGGTAATGCAAAATAATTGACAAATAGACTCATTCATACCGTGTGAATGCATGGAAATATAGGAGCAAGGACAAGTATCGCCTGAGCGGGATCCCACCTTTTTATTTGCCTCTATACGGCATGCCCTTACTTTCCCAAACTTTTAGATGGCTTTCCTGGTTATGGATTAATGTACTTACCAACTTAATTAATTGCCAAAATCAGTACTTTACAATATATATAATTTCTACCTTGTGTAAATGCCGTTGTTCTTCAGAATCTCACGTTGATTTTCCTTTGTTTCTGTGCCTCTCCATTCCTGAGTTATGGCCCCCTCTTCCTTTCATGCATTTTTCTTTTGCCAAGTGAGTGTGTTGCACAACTTGAGGACCATGCCCACTTGGATAAGTAGGCCAAGACTAACTTAATATACTGACAACGAAGACCTTATCTAAGGAACAAAGAAGTGCAGTGTTACATAGTTATTAAGGTTGAAGGAAGACTTTAAGTCCATCTAGTCCAACCCATAGCCTAACCTAACATGCCCTAACATGTTGATCCAGGGGAAGGCAAAGAAAACCCATGTGGCAAAGAGTAAGCTCCACATTGGAGAAAAAAAATTCCTTCCCGACCCCACATACGGCAATCAGACTAGTTCCCTGGATCAACGCCCTATCAAGGAATCTAGTGTATATACCCTGTAACATTATACTTTTCCAGAAAGGTATCCAGTCCCCTCTTAAATTTAAGTAATGAATCCCTCATTACAACATCATACGGCAGAGAGTTCCATATTCTCACTGCTCTTACAGTAAAGAATCCGCGTCTGTTATTATGCTTAAACCTTCTTTCCTCCAGACGTAGAGGATGCCCCCTTGTCCCTGTCTCAGGTCTATGATTAAAAAGATCATCAGAAAGGTCTTTGTACTGTCCCCTCATATATTTATACATTAAAATAAGATCACCCCTTAGTCTTCGTTTTTCCAAACTAAACAGCTCCAAGTGTAATAACCTATCTTCGTATTGCAGACCCCCCAGTCCTCTAATAACCTTGGTCGCTCTTCTCTGCACCCGCTCCAGTTCAGCTATGTCTTTCTTATACACCGGACACCAGAACTGTGCACAGTATTCTAAGTGTGGTCGAACTAGTGACTTGTATAGAGGTAGAATTATGTTCTCCTCATGAGCATCTATGCCTCTTTTAATATATCCCATTATTTTATTTGCCTTTGTAGCAGCTGCCTGACACTGGCCGCTAAATATGAGTTTGTCATCCACCCATACACCCAGGTCTTTTTCATTGACGGTTTTGCCCAGAGTTTTAGAATTAAGCACATAGTTATACATTTTATTACTTCTACCCAAGTGCATGACCTTACATTTATCCCCATTAAAGCTCATTTGCCATTTATCAGCCCAAGCTTCTAGTTTACATAAATCATCCTGTAATATAAAATTGTCCTCCCCTGTATTGATAACCCTGCAGAGTTTAGTGTCATCTGCAAATATTGAAATTCTACTCTGAATGCCCCCTACAAGGTCATTAATAAATATGTTAAAAAGAAGAGGGCCCAATACTGACCCCTGTGGTACCCCACTACTAACCGCGACCCAGTCCAAGTGTGCTCCATTAATAACCACCCTTTGTTTCCTATCCCTGATCCAGCTCTCAACCCACTTACACATATTTTCTCCTATCCCCATTATTCTCATTTTATGTATCAACCTTTTGTGTGGCACTGTATCAAAAGCTTTTGAAAAGTCCATATACACTACATCTACTGGGTTCCCTTGGTCCAGTCCGGAACTTACCTCTTCATAGAAGCTGATCAAATTAGTCTGACATGAACGGTCCCTAGTAAACCTGTGCTGATACTGGGTCATGAGGTTATTCCTCCTCAGATACTCCAGTATAGCATCCCTTAGAATGCCCTCCAGGATTTTACCCACAGTAGAGGTTAAACTTACTGGCCTATAATTACCGAGTTCAGTTTTTGTCCCCTTTTTGAATATTGGCACCACATTTGCTATACGCCAGTCCTGTGGTACAGACCCTGTTATTATGGACTCTTTAAAGATTAAAAATAATGGTCTATCAATGACTGTACTTAATTCCTGCAGTACTCAGGGGTGTATCCCATCCGGGCCCGGAGATTTGTCAATTTTTGTGATTTTTAGACGCCGCCGTACTTCCTGCTGGGTTAAGCAGGTGACACTTAATGGGGAATTTTTGTTATCACTGATCATATTGTCTGCCATGGGATTTTCTTGTGTAAATACTGATGAAAAAAGTCATTTAGCATATTGGCTTTTTCCTCATCCTCCTCCACATTTCCCCCAGACTATTTTTAAGGGGGCCAACACTGTCATTTTTTAGTTTCTTACTATTTATGTAGTTAAAGAATATTTTGGGATTATTTTTACTCTCTCTGGCAAGGAGTCTCTCTGTCTCAATCTTTGCTGCCTTGATTTGCTTTTTACAGAATTTATTTAATTTTCTGTATTTATTTAGTGCCTCATCACTACCTACTTCCTTTAATTCTCTAAATGCTTTCTTTTTGTCCCTTATTGCGCCCCTTACAGCTCTATTTAGCCATATTGGTTTCCTCCTATTTCTAGTATGTTTATTCCCATACGGTATATACTGTGCACAGGTCCTATCCAGGATGCTAATAAACGTCTCCCATTTTCTTTGTGTATTCTTATGTCTCAGGATATCGTCCCAGTTAATTGCACCAAGATCATCTCTCATCCGTTGGAAATTTGCCCTCCTGAAGTTTAGAGTCCTTGTCACTAGGGTTGAGCGACTTTTGCTTTTTTAGGATCGAGTTGGGTTTTGTGAAACCCGACCCTCTCGAAAGTCGGATCGCGTGAAATCGGCCGATTCTACTGTAAAGTCGGGTTCTCTTTCTCTCTCTCTCTCTCTCTCTCTCTCTCCTCCGTGCAAATGTTGTGTTTGACTGCGGAAATCACTGCAGCCCAAACGGTAATATGGCTCTATGACGCCGCAGAAACCAGACCGGAACCTATGCCATCACGCTGCCCACACTCCTTGATTGGCTGAAAAAATGGCGGGGAAGGCGTCATACGAAACGCGACTTTGGCGCCAAGATCGCGTACCGCATGGCCGACCCCACACAGGGATCGGGTCGGGTTTCATGAGACGCCGACTTTGCCAAAAGTCGGCGACTTATGAAAATGAACGATCCGTTTCGCTCAACCCTACTTGTCACCCCTCTGCTACACATCTTATTAAAGGTTACATGAAAACTTATTATTTTGTGATCACTATTCCCAAGTGACCCCCAACCCTTATATTTGATATGCTGTCTGGCCTGTTGGTTAATATTAGGTCTAGCAGTGCCCCCCTCCTTGTTGGGTCCTGAACCAGTTGTGAAAGGTAATTGTCTCTCATAGTTGTCAAAAACCGATTACCTTTGCTGGAACTGCAGGTTTCTGTTCCCCAATCTATTTCAGGGTAGTTGAAGTCCCCCATAATAATGACTTCTCCTTGAGTCGCAGCTTCATCTATTTGCTTTATGAGGATATTCTCCATTGCTTCTATTATTTTTGGAGATTTATAACAAACCCCTATCAGTAATTTATTATTTTTTCCCCCTCCCCTTATCTCCACCCACAGGGACTCTACATTTTCATTAGATTCACCTATATTATCACGCCGGATGGGTTTTAAGGACGATTTTACATACAGACACACACCTCCCCCTCGCTTATCCGTTCGGTCATTTCTGAAAAGGCTATAGCCCTGCAAGTTAACAGCCCAGTCATGGCTCTCATCCAGCCACGTCTCAGATATCCCCACCATGTCATAATTATGTTCCAACAACATTAGTTCTAATTCGTCCATTTTGTTGGCGAGGCTTCTGGCATTAGTATACATGCACTTGATGTTCCTCTCTGTACCTCTATTCTTTCTTAAATTACTAACTGTTCTAACCCCACCCCCCATGCCACCGCCACCCCCAACTTCCTTATTTGTGCCCAGGTCTCTATCTGCACTATCTTCCCCTCCTATAAAATGAATACCCTCCCCCCCAATCCCTAGTTTAAACACTCTTCCAACCTCCTATCCATTTTCTCCCCCAGCACAGCTGCACCTTCCCCATTGAGGTGCAGCCCGTCCCTAGCGTAGAGCCTGTAGCCAACTGAGAAGTTGGCCCAGTTCTGCAGGAACCCAAACCCCTCCTTCCTACACCAATTCTTGAGCCACTTATTAACCTCCCTAATCTCCCGTTGCCTCTCTGGCGTGGCACGTGGTACAGGCAGTATTTCGGAAAATACCACGTTGGAGGTCCTTGCTTTCAGCTTGCAGCCTAATTCCCTGAAATCATCTTTAAGGACCTTCCACCTACCTCTAACTTTGTCATTTGTGCGAATGTGCACCATGACCACTGGGTCCTCACCAGCCCCTCCCAGTAATCTGTCCACCTGATCAGCGATGTGTCGGACTCGAGCGCCAGGTAGGCAGCACACCGTCCGACGATCCCTGTCTTTGTGACAGATTGCCCTATCTGTTCCCCTAATAATTGAGTCCCCCACCACCAGCACCTGTCTGGCCTGTACCGCTCTCCTATTTCCCTCCTTACTGTAGGGAAGGGTGAATGTAATGCCGGTGGATGTGGACCCACTGTGCCACAGGTCGGGCCTGCCCTGGAGGGGCGTAACTAGGGGTCTACCGGGTCTTCACTAGAGCCTCTGGTGCCACCAGGTACTGAGACTGCAGCAGCTGACCAGGTGGGGTGGGGGAATAACAAAAATACTCACCTCTGTGGGATTGGTGTGCAAGAGTATCCAAGCAATTAGGCACCGAAATAGAGGCGTTGCAGCTCTAGAAAATATTTGCACCTTTTAGAATTTCCATACAGACCCTACAAATTTTCAAAAAAAGTGAATGTTCCTTCGCATGAGTGGCGTGAACAAGGAAAGTTTACCAGAAAGTGGCATCAATTGTTACAGAAATCTGGGAATTTAATCCACTAAATCAGAATTGATTTTAAAGATTAGCCATCATTTTTTATTTTTGTTTTTTCATAAATCAGTGGAACACCTGAAAATAAGAACTGTGTAATATATCTTATGAGAGAAATCCACTTCTGTCTCCACCAGGACTGATCTTACATTCTCAATATTCTAAATTCATAGGGAAAATGTTTCTTCAGTGAAAACAAGAGTTTGCCATTACTGAGATAGAAGATGACTGTTGGAGCTCATAAAGTTCTATGGAGGACTGCAGCTGTGAATTCGGGAGGACTTGCAGTAACATGTCCCTATTCCTCTCCCGTAGAGTTTTAAAGCACCAGCTGTGATCTCCTCTCTCAGTAATTGGGAAAAAGTGTCATCCCTGAATACAAATTTTACAATTGTTACCCATGAATTGAGTGAAAGATCAGTCCAGGGGGGAAATTAGGCAGATGTCTCTAAAGGCCCCGTCTCACTAAGCGATTTACCAACGATCACGACCAGCGATACTGCCTGGCCGTGATCGTTGGTAAGTCGTTGTGTGGTCGCTGGGGAGCTGTCACACAGACAGCTCTCTCCAGCGACCAACGATCAGGGGAACGACTTCAGCATCGTTGAAACTGTCTTCAACGATGCCGAAGTCCCCCTGCAGCACCCGGGTAACCAGGGTAAACATCGGGTTACTAAGCGCAGGGCCGCGCTTAGTAACCCGATGTTTACCCTGGTTACCAAAAAAAACAAACAGTACATACTCGCCTTTCGGTGTCCAGGTCCCTTGCCGTCTGCTTCCTGCTCTGACTGAGATCCGGCCGTACAGCGAGAGCAGAGCGCAGCGGTGACGTCACTGCTGTGCTCTCACTTCTCACTGTACGGCCGGCAGTCAGTGAGAGCAGGAAGCAGACGGCAAGGGACCTGACGGACATCAGAAGGCGAGTATGTACTGTTTGTTTGTTTTTACATTTACGCTGGTAACCAGGGTAAACATCGGGTTACTAAGCGCGGCCCTGCGCTTAGTAACCCGATGTTTACCCTGGTTACCAGTGAAGACATCGCTGGATCGGTGTCACACACACCGATTCAGCAATGTCAGCGGGGCCTCAACGACCAAAAAAAGGTCCAGGCCATTCCGACACGACCAGCGATCTCGCAGCAGGGGCCTGATCGCTGGTACGTGTCACACATAGCGAGATCGCTATGGAGGTCGCTGTTGCGTCACAAAACTTGTGACTCAGCAGCGATCTCGCTAGCGATCTCGCTATGTGAGACGGGGCCTTAAGATATATTACAAGGTTAGCTTAATGTCATGTGTGCTATTGGTTTGTGAAATAACATTTGAAGCAACGGTTATTGTTAAAAAATAAAAATGTTTTCTAATTCATCAGTAGGCTTGCTCCTTTTTAGTGAAGCAGGCACTTGATGAAGCGTGCGAAACATCAGTCTTGAGTGATTCTTACATAGTTTAGCCAAGGTTTAATAAGGCCACTGCTACCGACAGCTCGTCCTCCTGGTCATATGAGGTTACTACATTGTAGTTTTCAGGGGTTTTGTGTATTTCTATTATTACAGTACTTGGCCTTTGCCATTTCCAGATCACCAGAAAGCCCAATACTGACACTCGTCTCTAAAGCAAGACTCCCACAATCCACCTTTTGCTCCTCTGTGCATAGTTTTTTGGCTGGCGTAAGCGGACACGGATTAGCTTTCCGGGTGGGATTTGTAGCTTTCCTGAGTGTCGTTTGTACATGTGTGAATTGGATGTGTGAAGTTTTTGCTGTGGACCCCCGGAGGAGCTCGCACCGCTGATCCCATCGCAGTTCTGGATTGTCACTTCCATTTGTCTAACAAGAAATGGGTTCAGCTACAGTTCTGCCGCAGCGCTGGGATTTACACATTATAAAGCCGGATACTTCTACTTCAAAGACTCTGAATAAAATATATCTGGACTCCATTGTTTATGAGCTTGATTACAAGCTTTTGTTTCATGTTATCCATAATTTCAAGCTTGGGAGCATCTTTTTGCGTCTTTTTTGTGGACTCCTGATAATAGGTCCAGTAAAGTGATGGTTTACATCTCCATATATATTTTTTAAAACATCTTTAAAAAAAAAATCAGCAACATAAGGGTACAACATCCTGATGGATAACAGCAGATTTTTTTTGTTTTGTTTTTTTAGCTGTCCATTTCTACTTTAAATTTGAGTGGCTTTTTAGGATTTTTTGTACTAATCTGGTCAAGATGGATTTAATTAATGTAACGTCAGACGTTTTTCTGATAAGTTAATGAGGTCCCATGGCGATTCCGAAGGAAAAATTGGGACCTCCTATATCTTGTGCATATACACTTGATTCCCCCGGGCCTTTAGGCGTGGAGTTACTGAAAATGTGGAAGTAGGTCATACTCCCTGTCCTGGATAAATTACCATATCGCCTTCAGACTTCTAGGATCATATCCAGACGAGAGCGGGAAGAGTTTTATAGTAACGTTTGGTAAATGTGAAGGGTAGGACGGTTCAAACAGTGTGAAGATCGGTTTCATTATATGAGCCCAACTATAGAATCCCTTTCACTAAGGCTACATCCCTGTGAAGTCTGTGGTCTGATTTTTTTTTTATTTTTTTTTGGTCTTTTTGCGATGTCCTGTTGTGATCCTCCTAAAAGAAAAAATACTCTGGGCACCACTGAATATTTTTGGGATCAGCCCAACACTATAAGCTATATAAAACATTAGGAACATGGAGCCAACAATGATTAATAAACTTTTTCAATCTTATTAAATTCTATTATATAAAAAAGTAGGCAATCACATTAAATACATATAACAGACAAGATCGTTAATGAAAAGACTCTGGATGTAAGTGATGACTCCTCACCCTTATTACAGGAGACATGGAGAGCGGGTTAACAACAGATGCTATGTAAATCAAGTATTGCATCCATCAATGGCCATGGAGTAATACTGTACTTCCTAAATAATATCAGTAGTGCCCTCCTGTGAAAAAGGACAACCAGTCATGATTCTCAATGTACACCTGTGAATGGCACTTTATAACTGGGGGGTGGTACATAAAATATATGTATACAAGTAATATAAAACATGACTACTATGACACCCGATCTTACTTGACGACTCCTGACCCCATGCTATTACATCTACAGCATTTCTGCCAAACCCTGAATGTTTTTGTTACCTCTCCTTTTTAGGGTTTTGCCGTCATCACACTTGGATCTTTTTTATTATGGATATTTGAATGCTAATTTCTCTATTGTATCATCTATGGGGAGATGTGCCTGAGAGTAGTTTTTTTTTGTTTTAAATGTTTTTAAATGTTGTCCATGTTACCCAATAATCTTTGGTATATTTGTTGATAATTTGGGTGTGCTCATCAATATGTGATGCCTTCTTCTTGTTGTTGTAAGTTCAGGACAACTGGATAAAAATGGCGAGTATCGGGAGGGCCTTAGTTTACTTGTGCCGAGGAACTAATTTTCTGTGTTGTATGAACCCTGCATAGAGAACCACTCATGTGATAGTTGCCTCTACAAGTGACATATGGGCTTATGGACCACCATTCGAGTAAATGGGCAACCAAGTAATATATGGTGGCTCTTAGTGCACAAGAGCGCTGCTAGGGGGAAAGGATCCCTAAATGTCGTCCATAAACCCTATTAGGACTTATAGGATAATAGGATGATTGCTTTATAGCAACACTCGGGGTAAATCCTGTGTATACATTTTGCTCCGATTGCCCCTTGAAATTAAAGTTTTAACCTCTGTACGACAGCTGGAAAGTCAGGATTAACAAATGGCTCTTGGAGAGAAATGAAAAGTCAGCAGCGCTCTCCATAGAAGCATCTTATTTGTTGGCCTCCTGACAAAATCTAAATCCTGATTTCCCCGCAGGTGTCAGCGAGTGTGGGTGACGGGTAACATTTAAGACCTCACTAGCTGCAATATGTCCTCCTGCTGGAGAATAGCGTCCCTTTCAGGCATCCTTCTGTAATGTACCTGCAGAGTATAGCCGTGCACAATGCGAATAGTCCCAGGCGCGATAATCCGTTCCTACTCGTTTACCCACATTTGTATAATTGATGCAAATTATTTAGTATAAGGGGACCTAATCGCCATGGCTAAATAGGAAATGCCATCCATTTTTTTTTTCTTTTTTCCTGGTGATCGAGAGCGTGAAAGGTAATTTTCTGTTTTCGAAAAAAAAGTTTCAGCTGCATAAAATATCAGCAGTGAGCCATCCCGATCTCCCAGCAGAGCTAATTAAAATGTTAGCAAGACACCTTTTTATGCTATAATCCATCACCTTGCCGGGAAGGTGCTCGCGCTGTAATGTCTGGCTCCCTAAAACTTAATCTTCAGGGATGCTGTAAAAGTTAAGGCACTGGAGATTGGAAAATGGATCATGGATTTGTAATTCTACCGAGGAAAGAAAAGGCCATAAACAAATCATTAGAGAAAGGGGTTGAGGCAGGAATGTATCCCAGGTAGGTGAAGTGTTTTGACCCCAATTACCTTCATTTAATAGCAATCTGTTATTGCACAGATAGTCCTGTAATGACTGTGCCGCATTATTAGCTTTTTTTTTTTGCTTTTCCTTTTCTTGATTGAGTTTTATGGTTTCCATACAGAAAAGCTATGTACTTTTGGACATTTCCTTTTTTTCCATAAATGGTCCTCAGGTAATAAGCGGACACCAAGATGTCCCACTGTTGGGTAAGAAGCTATTTTACTTATATTCAGTAATGGTACATGTGAATAGAGGTAGCTGGAGCAGCCTGGTGGCTCAGTGGGTATTACTATTGTTTCCCCTTTAATCTGTAAAGTTCTCGGTGCAGTTGTTGCTTTACAGCATTGGGGTCTTGGGTTCAAAAGCCATCAAGGAGAACATCTGCAAGGAGGTTGTTGTTTGTTCCTGCTTTCCCTGAGATTGCATGCTGTGAGAGGGGAGGAAGAACCGAACTTAAGACGTTGATTGGTTACCAGTATGCCAAGAAGAGCAGAGAAGAAAATAGGCACAGTGCACCCAAAATGGTGCACAAGCCTAATCTACAGGGTTTGGTGCAGATTTTGCTTCTATGGAAAACTTGCTCCTGTGTGGATGTACTATAAATGACCAACTTATGTTTTCACTATTATCATCTACTTTCCGACACCTTCAGCTCCATATACCCCCTCTATATACCCCCATTCATTACCCCTTCCACTATATTTCATGGTCACCCACTGCCCGTGGATCTACTTTGAAAGCGAAGAATGGCACCAGTGACCTCATCCAAAGCTTTCAAGATGGCGGCCGTCATGTGGTTTACATACCGCAATAGCCGCCTGCTCTTGTATCTCCCTGCAGATACAGAATCTCTAATGTCCACACATGCGCAGAACACGTTTACCTACTGTCAGCATGAGTTAGTAGTATATATTAATAGAGGTATACCTCTTAATTTGGGAAAGAGATCTTCTAAGGCAGTAAAACACCAGTCTATAGTGATATGAGGAAGTGTTAGAGCTGAAGGAGGAGGGTGCAGTTGCAGTTTCTCTGAGACTGTGCGCTGTGAGAGGGAAGGAGGAGACAAACTGAAGAGATTGGTTTGTAATCCATTGCAATATTCATCTACATTCTGACAATTTCTGTGCCCTCATTAATTACCCCGACACTGCATTTCAGGGTTTCCTGCTGCCCCTGGATGAGCTTTGTAAATGGCGGCCTCCAGCAGTGATGCCATCCTTGGCTCTCAGTATGGTGGCACTCGTGATTTGCCCACATGACCTCGTCAGTTACGTACTCCCGTATCTGCCTGTGGACACAGATACCAGAATCTCCACACATGTGCTCGACACTTTCAGCCACAGTCCGCACCAGCACTGAGAAGCAGGCAGTCACGTAGGTGGTCACTGAGGTAAATGGCGCTATGGACAAGATCACTCATTACAAAATCACTCCAGGAGCAGTGAAGTGGGGTAAGCAATGGAGGCATATGGAGTGGCCGTTTAGGGCGTTTTTGCTGTTAACAAGTGAGCAATGCCTTTAATACTAGTGAAGTTTCCACAGTGAGACTCCATTTTTTTGAACCAGTGTATTAGCATGGAATTCATCAGCTGCGTTAGGCCAAAGATTACGTTGTTGTTTTTCCTGACCCGTAAATAACCAGCCTGTTGCCAAACCTAATTAAAACCAAGGCAAGGGAGCGGCGAGTGGATAATTAAAATATTTTCTCATGTGGACAATGCTTTTTCAAGTGCCAATGCATTTCGCACCATCAGAAATCTGCAGCCATGTAAGGAAAGGCCATGGTGGCTGGGAGGTAGCACAGCAGCCATAACTGTAATCTAGGTCACATTACTGACACAGTAAGACAACTACTTCTTCATTCACAAACCTGTAGCACATACAATTCTCAGCACCCTGCCGGGAGGAGGAGGTGTTGTCTCATTTGCAGCAGTCGGAACTTTTATATTATTTTTAGAAAACATAAAAACAGGTGGAAAAGTGAAATAAAAATTTAAATCCACAGAAAATGTGAACTGAAATGCGTTGATTCCCCTCCCACCCCCCTGTGACTCTGTATAGCGGTACCTAATGACTGACACAATGGCGGGTGCTGCCCTCTGAGACCTTTCCCCTTGTTCCCATGAGAGCGCTGAGCTGATTAATATTATCAGTTTCAAATCTTTGTGTATAATTCAGATTTTTATCATGGCTTCATGGACCAAATCTGCAGATGCAGCAGAGGAGAGTCTGTCATGTGGCACAGGGCATGAGGATATCGCAATGTGTTAGCTCAGATTTTGCTTGGTTTAACAAATACATCTGTTATCCATCCTTCTATGTGAATTGGAAATTGTATTGACGACTTTGCATTATTATGATGTGATTATTATCGTTAATGGATCATTCTTTTGGGAATAGATAACATTGCTTCCCTGCACAGTGTTGGGGGAAAGGGAGAGAAACGCGCTCCGGGACTACAGAGGGTGTACAAAATTATTTACTGTAAGTAATGTTGTGCACCCTCCATGCACTTCATAAAGGGGCTGCTGACGCAGGGGGGCTCCCATTGTGGGTGGGGACCCTAGGCATTTGCCTTGTTTGCCTGCCCCTAATGCCGGCCCTGCCTGCACATTAGGTTCAGAAAGTGCGATCGCTTTCCCTTCCTGTAAATGATATAGGCACAGGCAGTATTTCTTCCCTGTCCTTTCTTGAAAATGATGTAGGCACAGGTAGCACTGGGTTCCTGTCTCTTTTGTAAAAGATGTAGGCAGAGATAACGCTGCCTTCCTGTACATTATATATGGTAGGATAGCACTACCTTACTTTCCATTCCCCTAACTGGTATAGTGCTGCTTCCCTGTCCCTCCATGAAAATGTTACAGGCACAGATAGTACTGTTTACCTGCCTCTCCCTGTATACTATTTACCCACAAAATCATGCAGATATTCATTTCTACCTGACTCTACTGTTAGACACCTACATCAGGAAAGGGCAGTAAATTCTGTAAATGCTGATAGTACTGCCTAATTTGTAAATGATGAAGACACAGACAGTATGGTCTGATTGTTTTTCATTGCAAATGACATGGGGACTGGTAGTTCTGTCTATAGATTTGCTTTAGCCTGGTCAGGTGGCCACGTCTGACGTTTATGGCTGCCGGCCCAGAGCAGCTCGAATATCCTACTTACATTGGGGTCTCCAGACCCTTTTTTAATTAGTAGGCCATCTTGATGTCCTGCCACAATGTAATGCCATCTGTCCTTTTCTGAGTTCTTGGCTGATTTACGTACACAGACCACATCAAAGTTGAGTGTGCTGGAAGACCATGAGCCTGTAAAAGCCAAACACTGCAAAGTTTATAATGAAATTAGATCACAAAAATTCATTTTAGCACAAAATGGAAGCAAACACGAAAAAGTGGACAGCGCCTTCATAACGTGAAATATGAATGGAAAGGTGCTCGATTGCCATTACACCATTGTAACCAATAAAAACCATGAATAACCCCTGCATATATTACAGTTACCATATCGTCATTGCCACTGACAAAAATTAAACAGCAAGTAATGAAAATGGCTTGCACAACAATGATGATATTCCTAGAAACAATTGGTGATAATTTGACCATAGGGACATATGACATTAAGGTGTGTCTTATAATTATTAGTAAATTGTGTATCTACAAACTGGTAATCAGTCAGTCTGCCTGTTTACAGGATGAAAAGTAGTCACTGTGCTGTTTGCGATCATAGTGTATACTAATCTATATAATGGTGTTGGTCATCCTGTGAAATATTGCCTAATTCGCTTGCCACTATATATGATCCACCCTGCAAATTCCCCAACCGTCTCATGGAAGCAATGAGTGCTACCTGGTCACAGCCGAGCCTACCTAAACAAAGCCAAGCTTCTACGCTTCAGTATCTATTTTCTGGGCTATTGGGTACCAGTCCCACTGGCTTCTAAAGGCCACATTTATATGTCCACATTATCCATTACACAGTAAAATACATGCAAACAGAAATGTCACTCACCCGCCTGGGCCTAAATATTGTGGCGCTGCCGCTTTTTCCCTACGTTGTAACAGCTGCTATCTGTTGGTAGAATAAGCTCATTATGTGTGTGCGTGGGCACGATAACCCGTAAGTAAACACCGAGAAATTCCTGGAAGGAGCCTGAATAATTTGTATGAGGGATAAATTACGTTTTATCACTCGAATATTGGAAGTCAGCTGTCACACATAAGATCCTAAACTAATAATCATATTATTAATCTCATAGAGGCTCATCGCGCAGTGGTGGCATTGATCCGATATTTGCACACGCTCCCGTAAGCACTGCCGTACACAGAGTTGGCCGCTCAGTAACGCCCTAATCACAGGTGATCGGCTGGTTCAATAAATCATGTTTGGGGGATTTATTAAAGTGAATGTGGCAGCAGGTTTTTACTATGTAAGCTGAAGACAGCATGATGTAGAGGTTAAATCACAGATTTCAACAATGCCTCTTATCAAGCTGTGTGATTTTGTTTGCTTGCAATGATTGTTTTAGCACCAGAAGATTATCATTGCTGTGACTAGCTGGTCATGTGCTCCCTGGTCAGACACGCCCCCTCCTGTGATAGGCAGCTCACTGTCTATGGACAATGTACATACAGAGCCTGGTGTGGGCGGAGTTAGCTTCCTCAGCTCTGCTGTATTTCTTAATCTAAAAGCTCTGATTGTGTGAGAATGGCTGCACCCAGTAATCTAAGTGATACTTCTTTCTCTGTGCCTCCTTCAGTTGCTCTCAGATGAGGTAGGAAAAACCTGGTGACAGATTTCCTTTAAAGGGAATCTATCAGCATGTTTTTGCTATTTAATCTGAGAGCAGCATAATGTGGAGTCAAAGAGCCTGATTCCAGGAATGTGTCACTGCTCAGCATCTTGCTGTAGCTTCAGTACAATCTGTTTTATTACCAGGAGATTATCGCTGGTGGACTAGGTGGCGAATGCAAGTCAGTCGGGCTATTCTGTGTAACCACGAGGCCGCACCACTAATTGGCAGCTTCCTGTGTACACTGTACGTTGTCATCAAGTTGTCAATCAGTGGTGTTGGTGGAGTTATACACAGCTCAGCATTCATAGCACCGCTACATCTACAGCACAGAAAACAGGGATTGTTTCAGAACTGCACCAAGCAGCCTAGTAAGTGACACAACACTGGAATCGGGCTCTCTTCTCCATCATCCAAGAGGATTACTCAGCAAAAACCTGTTCATAGATTCCCTGTGTGAAACAGAGGCTGCAATTCATTGTGTGCCATTGTTTGAAACTTTTTTTTTTTTTACTCCAGACTTCTGGTTTTTAGCTAATAATACATTCTATTTATAGTGATCAAAAGAGGTAAAAAAAAATCTACAGCTCACAGAATGAAGAGGGCAAAAGCAAAATGCCCATTTTCCAAAATATGGAAAAGCTAATCTCAAACCCAAGACAAGTAATAAAACCAACATGCCAACAGTCAGGGACAACCGTATAAATAGCAATATTTTTATTAAAGTTTACAAAAAAGAACAATAAAAAGACTTAAAAACAATTTAGAAAACTGCACCCATAACAGGGAATTAGCCCCAAAGACAAATATGCATCTCAAAATATATATGCAAAAAGTACTTAATACTTACTAGGAGAATATGTATGAGTGGCAGGTCTCCCCCCTGGAGTGGCAGGTCTCCCCCCTGGAGTGGCAGGTCTCCCCCCTGGAGTGGCAGGCCTCCCCCCTGGAGTGGCAGTTGTCTGTCCCCTCGAGTGGCAGTTGTCTGTCCCCTCGAGTGGCAGGTGTCTCCCCTCGAGTGGCAGGTGTCTCCCCCTTGAGTGGCCGGTCTCCCACTGATATGTCATTCGTACCTGTCTGACATCATACAGATCATACAGCCAGTGCCTGGGCAGCATAGATCAGTGTAAGGTTCCCTTTAATAAAAATCTAAATGTCTGTTAATCTTTAAGGACAAGTTTTCATCTGAATATAAACCCTGAATGAGGCCAATTGCAGATGTTGAGAAAATGTGCGCAATTAAATGGATAATTATATCAAAATGCTGTATAGCTTTTCATCTCTGCTTTCTGTGAGTCTATAAGAACCTTAGAGATATGCCCACTGCATATGAGCCCCTGAGAATGAAGGAGCACGGTGCAGTTCCCCCGCACAACCAGGGGAGGCGCTGCACAGGAAAAACCATGAACAGGTTGCTGCACTTAATGCGGTGGCTAATTTCTCGGGATCAGTGAGGGTCCCATGGGTTGGGCCCCCTGCAAATATATCGTTCTCTCCTGAATGGCGGCAACCAGAGATGTTGAAAGATGTAAAGGATTCATAAGAAAGCATATTGGAAAATTGCCTGCCTTCCATTATATCGCAGATGACCTTTATTTGCTGAAGCCACAAGACAATATGAGGGTTGATTGGAAAGGAGGAAGAGCACACAAGCAGATCAGATGAGAGCGCGCGGCCTGCCAGCTCCATGAATTATTCCCGGTCCCCTCCGCCGGCGGTTTACGTGCCATCAGCATTGGCTTGTGTTGCTGAGCGGACCCTCGCCGGTGACCCCTCCAGCTGCAGTAATCACACTCCTATTTGTCTCTCCACAAAATTACCAAGATGAGTTATTTCTAAACCAGTGGATTGTATTATCTGGATGATATCTGTGAGCGGCGGCTTTCCAGCTCCAGATGTGATGAGGCGCCTGTGATCCTTCTAGGTTACAGCCCTCGTTCTGCTCTCGGAACATTGAAGGCATCTGTCAGCCTGTCGGCTTCATTGGGTCTCTGCCTGACATGTCGGGGGTCATTCGGTCCGGCGAGCGTCTCTGATGGGACGTGTTGTAAAAATTAGTATATTTCATTACAATTTCTTTGAAAACATTGATGCAAATCTCGCGGTTCACATTGCGCTCATCCTCTCGGACCGTTCCCTTTTACTTGTATATGGAATATCCTTTTAAAGGCGTCACTGATAATAAGTGATGCTTTATTTAAAGAGTAACCGTAAAAAATATTCCTAGAAATCATTAGTAAACGTGAAAATAAGAAACTTTACAATCAGGAGCGTAACTATCATGGTGCAGTGTTGCAATTGACCCCTTGGCCCCTATACAAGACCATTACTATTGAAGATTTGTAACAATTGGGGGCCATGTTGGAGCTTTTGCATCCGGCCCCCCGAGCTTCAAGTTACGCTACTGTTTATAATCTATTTTATCAGAGAAATCCGCTTCTTTCACCACCTGGACTCATCAGTCATTCTTGAAATTCTCACAGGTAAAACCACTCTTCAGTAACTACAGACTTTCCCATTACTGAGCCAGGAGATGGCAGTTGGGAGATTTCAGCTCTGAAGCTTGCAGAATTCTGAATGCAGCTCCTGTAAACTCTGTAATGCAATGTGTAGGACATATTAACGATTAGCTGCTTTCTGTGATGCATCAGGGCCAATCTGTGATGCTGGTTTATAAGGGATCTTCTTTCCAGCGGCGGTAACGAGTTTGTTAGAGGCGGGTGTTGGGGCGATTGCCATTATATATGTTGTTTTTAATCAATGTGTATTCCTTGCTGACCGCTCTTTCTAGGTCACTGTGAATACCTGCAGCTAAATGTGTTCCTGTTCTCCTGTTTATGAGCTGAAACGAAATTGTAAATCTAAAGCAGGAACACACAAAATGTGGAACGTGTCGGCAATGGCCATCAGCGTTGGGGCTAATCACTCGCCAGGCATGCTGCGTTTTAATAAACCTTCCCCGGCGTGGCACGTTCGCTCTGCATATTGCCCATATGCCAACTGTGCTGCTCTGTGTGACTCCAGCGCAGGGCTGTCAGCTCCGGAGGGGGTCAAGGAGGAGAGTCACGGGTAATTTAGGAAAATGAGCCACTGGAAACCTGTTCTGCACTGACACCCAGCATGCGTCTGATGAAAGATGGCTGCTGTCCTCAAGCGCGGCATCCCAATAACATGAGGACAGGCGCCGCTCTGCGCCTCTTGTCTTCATTATTTCCACCACTTCCTTGATGTCCATCACAGCTGGCCTTCTGTGCTAGCCTAGAATCCAATGCTTTTTGTAGCCTTGTTCTGCAGAAACTCGTCAAATTTCCTTAACCACTTCAGGACCTGCACATTTAAATAAAAAAATATATATATATTTTTTGTTCTTTTCCTTTTTCCAAGAGCCATAACTTTTCTATTTGTTAATGTCTTATTACATCTAGCATACCGTAAAGTGAATCTGTCAGTAGATTTTTGCTATCAGTCTGAAGGCAGTATGGTGTAGGCTCTGAGAGCCTGATTACAGTGATGTGCCATTTATTAGGCTGTGTGCTGTTGTTTCAGTACAATGAGTGTTTTATCAGCAGCAGATTATCACTGCCTCATGATCCAGCCCCTCCCCCAGCACTGAATAGCCGCTTGCTGTCAATATATAATGTACTCAGAAAACTGTGGTGAGGGCAGTGTTAGCTTTCTGCGCTCTACTGCATCTGAAAACTCTGATTGTATCACAACTGCTGCAACTAATAAGTGATACATCTCTGGAATCAGGGTCTCCGTCTCTATATTATGCTGCTCTCAGATGAAGTAGCAAAAACCTGGTGACAGATTCCTTTTAAAGTTACAGGCCCAAAGCTTGAGGCTGCGCAGTAGACACTACTGTTGGCAGAATGTGATCTGATTCCTGATAGTTTTGTGGTTTCCATCCCGCCACAGTGGTTTCCTTTCTCTGGGTATGAGATTGCTCGTATTGCTCAGGTGATGTTTTCCCTTCCTATAAGATCGCTCTGTTTGCAGTTTCCTAATCTTTTCTGCCAGTTTCTCTTCCTATGTGGTATATGTTGTATGACAGACGCACAATTCCTACACACATGAGCCTCAGCTTTTCTGCTCATAACGATTTTGGATGTTGCCAACCGTACAAGCCTGTGTACTGTGTTACAGAGCTGCACAATCCTGGAATAATCAGCTTCTACTTTCTTCGACTATGTTATGTGCATGTGCCCAGCTTTTACATACTACAGGGAGCCTCTCACCAGGTTTTTGCTACCCAATCAGAGAGCAGTAGGATCTAGGTGCAGAGATCAATATTCCAGTTATGTGTCACTTACTGGGCTGCTTGCTGAAGTTTTGATAAAAATCACTGTTTACCATTAAACAGACAAAATCGAAGATAGACACCAATGAACATATACCTTGCTGTATGAAAAAAATCAATAGCGCATATACAGTGCCTTGCAAAAGTATTCGGCCTCCTTGAACTTTTCAACCTTTTCCCACATATCATGCTTCAAACATAAAGATACCAAATGTACATTTTTGGTGAAGAATCAACAACAAGTGGAACACAATTGTGAAGTTGAACAAAATGTATTGGTTATTTAAAATTTTTGTGGAAATTCAAAAACTGGAAAGTGGGGCGTGCAATATTATTCGGCCGCTTTAACTTAATACTTTGTTGCGCCACCCTTGTCTGCGATTACAACTGCTAGTCGTTTGGGGTATGTCTCTATCAGTTTTGTACATCGAGAGACTGAAATTCTTGGCCATTCTTCCTTGGCAAACAGCTCGAGCTCAGTGAGGTTTGATGGAGATCGTTTGTGAACAGCAGTTTTCAGCTCTTTCCAAAGATTCTCGATTGGATTGAGGTCTGGACTTTGATTTGGCCATTCTAACACCTGGATACTTTTATTTGTGAACCATTCCATTGTAGATTTTGTTTGGGATCATTGTCTTGTTGGAAGACAAATCTCCATCCCAGTCTCAGGGCTTTTGCAGACTCCAACAGGTTTTCTTCAAGAATGGTCCTGTATTTGTCTCCATCCATCTTCCCATCAATTTTAACCATCTTCCCTGTCCCTGCTGAAGAAAAGCAGGCCCAAACCATGATGCTGCCACCACCATGTTTGACAGTGGGGATGATGTGTTCAGGGTGATGAGCTGTTTTGCCTTTACGCCAAACATATCCTTTGGCATTGATGCCAAAAAGTTCGATTTTGGTTTCATCTGACCAGAGCACCTTCTTCCACATGTTTGGTGTGTCTCCCATGTGGCTTGTTGCAAACTTTTAAACAACACTTTTTATGGATATCTTTGAGAAATGGCTTTCTTCTTGCCACTCTTCCATAAAGGCCAGATTTGTGCAGTGTACGACTGATTGTTGTCCTATGGACAGACTGTCCCACCTCAGCTGTAGATCTCTGCAGTTCATCCAGAGTGATCATGGGCCTCTTGGCTGCATGTCTGATCAGTCTTCTCCTTGTTTGAGATGAAAGTTTAGAGGGACGGCCGGGTCTTGGTAGATTTGCAGTGGTATGATACTCCTTCCATTTCAATATGATTGCTTGCACAGTGCTCCTTGGGATGTTTAAAGTTTTGGAAATCATTTTGTATCCAAATCCGGCTTTAAACTTCTCCACAACAGTATCATGGACCAGGTGCATTTATACGGAGACTTGATTACACACAGGTGGATTATATTTATCAGCATTAGGCATCTAGGACAACATTGGATCATTCAGAGATCCACAATGAACTTCTGGAGTGAGTTTGCTGCACTGAAAGTAAAGGGGACAAATAATATTGCACGCCCCACTATTCAGTTTTTGAATTTCCACAATAATGTAAAATAACCAATACATTTCGTTCAACTTCACAATTGTGTTCTACTTGTTGTTGATTCTTCACCAAAAATCTTTATGTTTGAAGCATGATATGTGGGAAAATGTTGAAAAGCTCCAAGGGGCAGAATACTTTGACAAGGCATTGTATAATGTAAAATATATAACAGAAATAGATATGATATTGGATTGGGCACAAATAATTTGACAGCCTGGTGGCTGGTTGGCCAAGAGTCCAGCAGAAGATGACTGCAGTGTCTTCTTTATTGCACCTGTTCTGTGTGGCTGTAGGGAGCGCCTCCCTGCGCGGAGCCCATGGGGTCCCAGTTTGGCTCTGGATATAAATAATCTGCACCCCGCACAGCCAGTTATGGCGCCATCTCAAACATGCTGAAACAATAAACGACTTTGTGTGATGCTTAGGATTATTCCTAGCGTGATACGAACCTTATTTCCTGCCTTGTGCCTTTGTTTTCTGTTTCGGAAAGATATCATAATTTTGACAATTAGGCAGGAAATTAGCAGAGCTTCATTTCCCATCATGTCATGATCAAGGGCAGATAGTGCTGAGAATGCAGTGCAAATGTTCTCATAACTCGGATCAGCATTTTATTTTGTGGGAAAACACTGTCTCTTACAATAACACCAACATTTTTAGTTTTTTATGCCTTAGTCAAAATTAGGGACTTTTAATGGATAATGTTAACATAGAATTCAGCTTGCTCGCTTGTAATTTCCTGTTTTGATGCAATATTAAAATTGTTAGTCTGTCTGTAGCGGGATCTAGTTATTTAATGGGAGTCTGTTAGTACTAAATGACTTATCAAACCAAGCACGGACGCTATTTACAGCTGTAATGCGGCCAAACAGTTCGGTGCACTTTACAGCCTACTTTCTATCTTCTCTCCACCATTTCTGTCTCCTGGAAAAGCCAGTGGTAACAATATAGGAAGATTTATGCAATTTGCCTCTTCTAAGAGGAAGAGGATTGCCTTTTCCTCTCTGTGGAGGCAATTGGCATATTTAATTTCCCAGAAGAGGATTGCTTGTCCTAGGAGTCTCCTTACCTTGGCATGTCAGACATGTCACTCTCTCCACAAGGACAAACATAACCCCTTAGACTTAAGGAAGAGGAAGGCAGAGATGGATGCCAAACAAGTAGGTGGGAATGTGCACTGAACTATTTGGCCTCGCCAAGTGTATTGAGCATAAGTGCATGGTTTGAGCAGTCATTTTTCTCCAACAGACTTGTTTTAATTAACTTCTGATTGCAGCAGTATCTGCACTGATTCACATTACAGTCGCTACTTGATTGAAAGGAAAGTGGGGCAGGAGAAGCGCATGAGTGGCAGGTATAATGTGCGTTGTGGCAGGTATAATGTGAGTTGTGGCAAGTATAATGTGAGTTGTGGCAAGTATAATGTGAGTTGTGGCAAGTATAATGTGAGTTGTGGCAAGTATAATGTGTGTTGTGGCAAGTATAATGTGAGTTGTGGCAAGTATAATGTGTGTTGTGGCAAGTGTCATGGGTGAGTTGGGGCAAGTGTAATTTGTGAGTTGGGGCAAGTGTCATGGGTGAGTTGTGGCAAGTATAATGTGAGTTGGGGCAAGGGTGATGGGTGAGTTGTGGCAAGTATAATGTGAGTTGTGGCAAGTGTCATGGGTGAGTTGGGGCTAGGGTAATTTGTGAGTTGGGGCAAGTGTCATGGGTGAGTTGGGGCAAGTGTCATGGGTGAGTTGGGGCTAGGGTAATTTGTGAGTTGGGGCAAGTGTCATGGGTGAGTTGGGGCAAGTGTCATGGGTGAGTTGGGGCAAGTGTCATGGGTGAGTTGGGGCAAGTGTCATGGGTGAGTTGGGGCAAGTGTCATGGGTGAGTTGGGGCAAGTGTCATGGGTGAGTTGGGGCAAGTGTCATAGGTGAGTTGGGGCAAGGGTGATGGGTGAGTTGGGGCAAGTGTCATCCGTGAGTTGAGGCAAGTGTAATGTGCCACAGGCCCCCAGAAAAAGCAATAGCGAAACGGCGCTCGTCGGGTGTGAGGGGAACACCGCACGCCATCTTCACTACACTACCATCTGTGTGGAAGTAATAATTATTCTATGCCCTTCTAGCGAGATATACATCACGGATTGTGTTTAGACCTTATTCATAGGTTCCTTTTTTGTGGCAATAAGTAATTACCTTATATTCACTGGTCCACTTGCTTACTCACTATAAGTATACAGCCTCATTCTACAGCCCTTCTTTTGACTTGCTTTCCCGGTGTCTACCTCCCCCGGGGCACATGCCCCGGCTGCCCCCCCCCCAGATACGCCACTGCTCTCCATTATCAGTGACTTAATATTTGGCGTGCAGCAGTTTCCCCTCCCATTTGGGAGGTCTTATACCCTGTCTTTTTAGATGGCTTTAACGTTGTATATCAATAAAAAACATACTATTTTATCTCTATAATGTTGGGAATCTCTACTTAGCAGATGGATTTACACTCCACCGGTCTTTAGTGTTTCTAATGAATTTTTGAAGTGCTTAACGCTGATTTTTTGCATTTGGACTTTTGATTCTAATACTTTAGCATGGCCAGCCCATTTCTCCGTCACTAAGACTTCAGTGGTTGAATTGATATGCAAATTAGGCTGTAGAGCTGAAGCCTCTGTCACTCCAGCTCTATTCCCAGCCCAGCCTCTTAAGGGAGCTGCGAGCAGCGTATTTATTACAACGCTGCTGCCTGAACTGTCGCTCATCAGGAATTCCTGCCCCAGCAGCAGCATCAATGTTGGGCTGGCATTGGAGCGGGGTACTCTTCAAATGTGAAGATTATGATGCTTAATCTCACATACTCATATGGTTTTATGGTTGTAAGTTTACTACAAAGGTGTATAATTGTTGTTTCCCCTTTAATCTGTATATCTCTCATAGAAACTCAGGTTTTGCTTTATAAATAGGCTTATCCAAAAAGGAAGACGTGCGATGTGCTTGATCTGCTGCTGCCATTTGTGTCTTGTTGTGTTCTCGATGACCCATAAGAGCTAGAAGTTCAGTGGCAGATGGCCGAGCCTGCGTCCTTCCCCTTAATCTAGAGCACCGATGAAGCTGCAAATATCTCAGACCTCCGTCTACACGTCTTCTTTAGCTACGAGAAACAATACGGTAATTAACTCTTGGGACTATGCGTTATAGATCCCTACACATGGCAGCAAGGTGCTGTGTTTTTTTTTTTTTGTGAGGACCACTAGCAGGTTAAAGAAGTACACCTCCTCTGCCCATCAAAGTTTTTATCCCCTTAAGATATTGCTGTCTCTGTCATACTGCGTTGTTTACTTACAATTGCTCATTTTGCCTTTCTACCCAGCTAATATTTCTCTTTTCTTTTCTCTATGTAGAAACAGGAAATTTATTTTCCCTGCATTTATCATTCCACTCATTTGAAGGCCTTGTAGTAGGGTAAAAGGGTACCGTCACACAGTACCATTTTGATCGCTACGACGGCACGATCCATGACGTCGCAGCGATCGTATGATTATCGCTCCAGCGTCGTAGACTGCGGTCACACTGTGCAATCACGGCGCTGGAGCGATGCCGAAGTCCCCGGGTAACCAGGGTAAACATCGGGTAACTAAGCGCAGGGCCGCGCTTAGTAACCCGATGTTTACCGTGGTTACCAGCGTAAACGTAAAAAAAACAAACAGTACATACTTACATTCCGGTGTCTGTCCTCTGGCGTCTCAGCTTCTCTGCACTGTGTAAGCACCATAGCCGGAAAGCGAGCACAGCGGTGACGTCAGACGTCACCGCTGTGCTCGCTTTCTGGCTGGCCGGCGCTCACAGTGCAGAGAAGCTGAGACGCCGGAGGACAGACACCGGAATGTAAGTATGTACTGTTTGTTTTTTTTACGTTTACGCTGGTAACCACGGTAAACATCGGGTTACTAAGCGCGGCCCTGCGCTTAGTTACCCGATGTTTACCCTGGTTACAAGCGAACACATCGCTGGATCGCTGTCACACACAACGATCCAGCGATGTCAGCGGGTGATCAAGCGACGAAAGAAAGTTCCAAACGATCTGCTACGACGTACGATTCTCAGCAGGATCCCTGATCGCTGCTGCGTGTCAGACACTGCGATATCGTAACGATATCGCTAGAACATCACGAATCGTACCGTCGTAGCGATCAAAATGGCACTGTGTGACGGTACCCTAATGGACCCCTGTCACTGGACTAGAGAGACGATTTTTTTGTTCCCTGGAGAGCAGCTGGTTTATATATATATTGGGCAATGATCAGAAACAAACATTCTTACAAATATTCTTTTGGGCTATATTCACACTGTGCAAAACGCCCTTTACCTGTGAGAGTTGGTAGACATGCCCCCTGTGTAGGTGGTCCTGCTGAACAGCGAGGCAGGGTAGGGGGGTCTAGTGAAGACTTTCAGCTGAACATCATTTAGCAGCACCTTTCATGTTCTCTGTAGTAACGAAGGGTCCCATGCGTCCCCCATGACCCCCATATATTTAATTAATGCTCATCATTTTCTCATTTTTCACTGCTGGGGCTCAAAACTCAAGACCTGTGGTGTTGGGAGGCAGAAACTCTAATAGTGAACCCACTATGAGTATGAGGATTTTCACTTGATTAAAAATGTTAATAACATTCTCTATATACCAGGACATAATAGGATAAAAAGTCAAAGTTGGAGATTTTTTTTTTTAAAGTTGCAAAATAATGATGCACTTTTTTTTAAATAACTACAGAGCAGTGAATAAGACACATTTGGTATTACTGTAATCATAACCAATTAATTTTGCATTTTTTTTCCTTCGTGTCCCTCTCCGCTCTTGGAGTGTTTTTACTATTTTTTTTTTTTCCTCTTTGTTTAGCTGATGCATAGAAATTGTATGCCTAAAGAAAAGCCAATGGTTTTCACTCCAATATTCACATTAATCCCATTCTGTTGAGTACGGTAATATCATCTCCATGAATACTCGTTATGTCATAAATAATTTTGCGGATTATCGGCTTCTTTAACCCACTCACGGTTTACTACCGGGTCCTATTTGACTTTACACAAACGACATCTCACTCTCGGCTATTTGGCTACTCTCATATTTGTTGAGACTTTGCTCTGCTAATTCCGGCCTGAACAAATATTTTCTCATCTGCTGAGAAACAACTGTCTGGTAATTATTTGTTCTGAATTCTCCCATCAGTCAGAAAGACTATGGCCACAAGTATAGACTTGTTACATGAATGTGTCTGTTAAATGTCTAGAATAATGATTGTTTAATGCACTTTTTACCATTTCATTAGAAGAGAAAAAAAGTAGGGAGTCTTCACACTAACATTGCGACTTAAAGATTAGCCATCGTTTACACTTTTATTTCATAAATCAATAGTACATATGCAAATAAGAAACTTTGTAATATAGATTATCAGAGAAATCTGCTTCTTTCTCCTCCAGGACTGATCATTCATTATCAAACTTCCCAATGACAGGTAAAATCTGCCTTTAGTGGTTACATAGTTTCCCAGACTCGGCTATTCTTACCACCGCAGAGCATTATTTCAGGTAATAGTTTCCTTTCTACCCTTAGGCTGTGTTCACATGTTGCGTTTTGCTGCATTTTTTTTGCTGCTTTTTTAATGCAATTTTTAAGCTGCTTTTTACAGTACCAGCACAGCTATGATATTTCAGAAATCTCATGCGCACTTTTTGTTTTCCTGACTGAATTGGAAAGCTGCTGCTTTTTTTTTAAAGAAGCAGCATGTCACTTCTTTCAGTGTTTTTCACTCATAGAAAGAAATGGTTAAGTGCATAAACACTTGTTTTGTTTTGTTTTCTTATTTGTTTTTGTTTTTTTTGGGGGAGGGAGGCACTAAACTTTATCACTATGAACAAGACACAATGAAAACTCCGCAAAACCTGCTTTTTGTAAGCGGCTTCTTTACTACCAAGAGAGCAGGTTTTACCTGCAGAAAAAAAGCAACATGTGAACATCGCCTTAAAGTGTATATTACGGTCTGTATTCTATTCTGAGCTGCATTTATAATTCTCTTTGTACGTCCGAGCTGAAATCTGTCACCAATTTTTATGCTATGTTCAAAAGCAGCTCCTGCTATCTGCCCAGGGGGTCACTGAGCTCGTCTTCATGCCATTTTTGTTTTCTCAGATCCTTACAATCATTGCACTGTCATTGTACCTTGAACTCCAAAGTCCCATTTTATTCCAGCGCACCAAGCTACAATCCCTTCTCTGTCGTGCCTGTATGCAGTTTGGTAATCGGGGAGACAAATGCCCAGCTCCAGTCCTTGTAATCCAGCTCCACATCTCTGCTGCTAATCAGATTCACCGGACAACAGGCAGTGGACAGCAAGCTAGAAAGAAGGGAGCCCCCTAGTGACGGACATTATCAGGAGGAGAGCCTCAGCTGCCGCTCACTTCTTTATTAGGCTATGTTCACACTTTGCGGTTTTTGCTACGGATCCGCAGCGGATTTGACGCTGCGGATCCGCAGCAGTTTTCCATGCAGGGTACAGTACAATGTTACCCTATGGAAAACAAAAACCGCTGTGCCCACATTGCGGAAAATCCCTTTAAAAACCACGCGGAATTGCTGCGGAAAAAAAGAAGGAGCATGTCACTTCTTTCTGCGGATTCCGCAGAGGTTTTCAACATGCACCAATAGGAAAGTGCTGTTGAAAACCCGCAGAGGAATCCGCAGAAGAAACCGCAGGAAAATCCGCAGAGAAAACCGCAGCGGTTTTGCACTGCGGTTTTTCCAAATCCGCTGCGGAAAAATCCGCAGCAAAATCTGCAAAGTGTGAACATGCCCTTACTTAACCATACAAGGGCAGACACAGTGACTCCAGCACTGATTGGGCACCAGGCTCACATGTCACAACAACTGCACGAGAGCCCCGGGGACCGCGAGTGCTGACACCGCTGGAGCGGGACCTGCAGGGGAGGTGAGTATTGGTTCACTTATTTTATCTGGCCCAAACATTTAGATCAAGAAGGGGATTTCCTTGTAATGGACAAGTTTATTCCAACTCCCAGGTGTACGCCTTAGTGTGGGAGATCCCAAAAGTCTTAAAGGGAATCTGTCATCAAGTTCTTGCTATATATTTTGAGATCAGCAATAATATAGGTCAAGAAAACCTGATTCCAGGGATGTATCCCATACTGAGCTGATTGGTAGCTTCCTGTGTACACTATGCATTGTGATAAAGCTGCTGCTCAGTGGAGGGCACATAATTAGCCTGACTGCTGGTCACAGGAGATGTAGTCCTGTAGTGATAATCTCCTGCAGATAAAACGCGTTGTATTGAAACTACAACACACAGCCTAATAAGCGACACATCATTGGAATCCGGGTCTCGTGCCCTATATTATATTGCTTTCAGATTAAATGGCAAAAATCTGCAGACAGATACCCTTTAAATGGCTTTTTCAGGTGGATGTACTACTGTACTAGTCTTTTTATCTATTTGTATAGCCCACAAAACTGACCAGTTCCTTGTTCTTCCAAGACTTTTTGCTGACCTTTGGGAAAGCTTTTTGTTTCAGCAAATTGACTGGTTGGGTAAAGGCTGAATTTTCAGCGATGCAGTCTCAGATTACGATATATTGGAGTAAACCTATCCACATCACCTTCCTGCAGAGGGGAGCACGACTGCACAGATCATTGATCCGTGGGGATGAGACCCGTGAAGATGTCTGCTGCCTGAGTCACTTAGCATTGTAATTACAGTGGAGCGGGGCTAAACATCGCATTCTGCCCGCTTACCGCTCCTTTTAGCTAAAAGCTTATGCAGACGCAGGTTTCTAAAGCGCCATGGTATATAATTTTGTCGACAAGAAAATTCTCAAGGTAACAGAAGGAGACATAGTAATTTAAACTATGTTTACCCAATTTTCTCTTCACATGTCCCTACGTATAGGCGGTCTTTCCTGAATTGCCCCTCAGAAGTAAGAGCTTTTATTTATGTTTTGTTCCAAAACATATTTACGGTATATGTTTTGTTTTTTGTTTTGAGCAATTTTTAGATGGCGATTGTGGAAGGAATCGATATGTTACTGTGTATTACAGAAACACTATTAGTAATGGGAGATTATCTACTTTATCACAGATAATGGTTTATAATATTCCTTATCTACGGTATTTACCGGGGGTCCAACTTCTGGGAACCCCATCACCCACCCATACTGGTATCGCTGCTCTGCAGCTCCATCAATGGAGCAGAGGTGTGCACGCTAGACCTCCATTCCATTCATTGTTTAGAAGAGTGCCAGAGGAAGCCAAGCACCACACTCCTCCATTTTCACCTATCCAGTTGACAATGAATGTAGAGGAATCTGTGGATGTGGACCTCCGCTCCATCCAGAGCGGGCTGCAGAGCCCCAATCTCAAGGTTACAGAGCCCCAATCTCAAGGTTACAGAGCCCCAATCTCAAGGTTATAGAGCCCCAATCTCAAGGATACAGAGCCCCAATCTCAAGGATACAGAACCCTAATTTCTAGGATACAGAGCCCCAATCTCAAGGATACAGAACCCTAATTTCTAGGATACAGAGCCCCAATCTCAAGGTTACAGAGCCCCAATCTCAAGGTTATAGAGCCCCAATCTCAAGGATACAGAGCCCCAATCTCAAGGATACAGAACCCTAATTTCTAGGATACAGAGCCCCAATCTCAAGGTTACAGAGCCCCAATCTCAAGGTTACAGAGCCCCAATCTCAAGGTTGCAGAACCCTAATCTCAAGGTTGCAGAGCCCCAATCTCAAGGATACAGAGCCTTAATCTCAAGGATACAAAACCCCAATCTCAAGGTAGCAGTGCCCCAATCTCAAAGATACAGAGCCCCAATCTCAAGGATAAAAAGCCCCAATCTCAAGGTTACGGAGCCCCAATCTCAAGGTTACAGAGCCCCAATCTCAAGGTTACAGAGCCCCAATCTCAAGGTTGCAGAGCCCCAATCTCAAGGATACAGAACCCCAATCTCAAGGATACAGAGCCTCAATCTCAAGGATACAGAGCCCTAATTTCTAGGATACAGAGCCCCAATCTCAAGGATAAAAAGCCCCAATCTCAAGGATACAGAGCCCCAATCTCAAGGATACATAGCCCCAATCTCAAGGATACAGAGCCCCAATCTCAAGGTTGCAGAGCCCCAATCTCAAGGATACAAATCCCCAATCTCAAGGATACAGAGCCCCAATCTCAAGGATACAGAGCCCTAATTTCTAGGATACAGAGCCCCAATCTCAAGGATAAAAAGCCCCAATCTCAAGGATACAGAGCCCTAATCTCAAGGATACAGAGCCCTAATCTCAAGGATACAGAGCCCCAATCTCAAGGTTACAGAGCCCCAATCTCAAGGTTACAGAGCCCCAATCTCAAGGTTGCAGAGCCCCAATCTCAAGGATACAGAACCCCAATCTCAAGGATACAGAGCCTCAATCTCAAGGATACAGAGCCCTAATTTCTAGGATACAGAGCCCCAATCTCAAGGATAAAAAGCCCCAATCTCAAGGATAAAAAGCCCCAATCTCAAGGATACAGAGCCCCAATCTCAAGGTTGCAGAGCCCCAATCTCAAGGATACAGAGCCCCAATCTCAAGGATACAGAGCCCCAATCTCAAGGATACAGAGCCCCAATCTCAAGGTTACAGAGCCCCAATCTCAAGGTTACGGAGCCCCAATCTCAAGGTTACAGAGCCCCAATCTCAAGGTTGCAGAGCCCCAATCTCAAGGATACAGAACCCCAATCTCAAGGATACAGAGCCTCAATCTCAAGGATACAGAGCCCTAATTTCTAGGATACAGAGCCCCAATCTCAAGGATAAAAAGCCCCAATCTCAAGGATACAGAGCCCCAATCTCAAGGATACAGAGCCCCAATCTCAAGGATACAGAGCCCCAATCTCAAGGTTACAGAGCCCCAATCTCAAGATTACAGAGCCCCTATCTCAAGGATACAGAGCCCCAATCTCAAGGATACAGAGCCCCAATCTCAAGGTTACAGAGCCCCAATCCCAAGGTTACAGAGCCCCAATCCCAAGGTTACAGAGCCCCAATCCCAAGGTTACAGAGCCCCAATCTTAAGGTTACAGAGCCCCAATCTCAAGGTTACAGAACCCCTATCTCAAGGATACAGAGCCCCAATCTCAAGGTTACAGAGCCCAAATCTCAAGGTTACAGAGCCCCAATCCCAAGGTTACAGAACCCCTATCTCAAGGTTACAGTGCCACCATGTTGAAGTGGTTGGACATTATCCCCGATAAATAGAATAACTTGTTTTTTTTGTCAACTTTTAATCTAAAAGTTTTCCTGCAGCTTTTGTAAGCAAACACTTCCCACACTACAGCATGACACTGTAAATAAAGCTAATTTCTAAAAGATCTTCAGTTAATTATGTTTTGTTTTATTCACATTAGTTGCTATTTTCCATTAAAAAATAAATAGCTGGCATTTGTTATATTTCGAAACACTTCAAAGACCCTGTCTTACTGTAGAGGTTGTGTAAAGAGCAAAACATAATGTGTTGGGTGAGAAGATCTTTCAAAATCTGAGAAAAAGTTGGATTTTTTTTGTGTGGGGGGGGACAGTGGGTTAGACTTAGCCATAAAAAGGTAATAATAATCCTATAATTTCCCATTAAAGGTGTCAGGATTTCCTACTAGCAGGACACTCCTGAAAGTTTGTTCCTCTTTATCCGCTTTCCATATGCACTTCTATTCCCAATGGGCAGAGAAGAGTGGGCATGTACTTCTGGCGATGGCTTCTATCTTTGTGGATATTGGCACCCTCGCCCTTCTTTATCCTTGAGATTTGCTGTCGGATAGTGTTATGACACCCTAATGCACTTTTTATGGTTGTCTTAGTCAGAAGGTTTGTGTATAGTGATGAGCGAATGTGCTGGGACAAGGTGTTATCTGAGCATGCTCGGGTGTTTCCAGGGTGCTCAAAAAAATATGTTCAAGTCCCTATGGCTGCATGTCGCACTGCTGTTCGACAGTCGCAACACATGCAGGGGTGGTCTGTTTGTTAGGATGTCGAACAACCGCGAGACATGCAGCTGCGGGGACTTGAACATATTTTTCGAGACTCTTGGATAGCCCCCGAGCATGCTCACATAACGCCTTATCCCACCACGCTCGCTCATCACTATTTGTTTCATATAACGGATTTGGAAACCTAAAGTATTTTAGCTGTTGTAAATTGTTTCTTCAGAGCCAAGATGGCGGTAAATGGAAGCATCACGTGCTTAGTGTCACCTGAGGTTCCTTTGGTCCAGCAGAGGAGATCATTCACCCGTCACCTGGACAGAGCATGTCACAGAGGACAGATCACCAGAAAGGTCTGATAGGTTATTCGTAAGGAGGAAAGATTGGCTTTAAAGTCCGTTCTATTTCTGGGCCCATTATCGTGTCAGAGCCGGAGACACAAGAGGATCCTTCATTCTCCGGCTCTGTCTGACCAACCTGGGTAAGAATTTGTCATCTGGGTAGCGTACACCAAAGCATAGTTAGGGAATCTGGGCGGATTTGGTGCACTTATGAGATACATTTTCTGGCTCTCGTATTCCCAGCTCCTCACCTAGCGTTATTTCGGATACACCAGCACGTACGATCACAGATGAGACTTCCAGGTCTCCATTTTCAGTCTTTAAAACGCAAAACCTTCTTTATGAACATTTACAATAGCATTTTCCAACGCGTTTTGGCCATGCCATCCTAATCATGGACACAAGACCTTCGAGTGGAAACGCGTTGGTAAAATGTTGTAAATGCTCCTTCTTTTCTGCGGTGCGGAGTGACTGAGCTTTGTCAGAAATGAAATCCCGGTCACATCGCACAGTTGCTTATCCGCACATTACAAGACTTTTATCATCTTCGTTTTCTTCTCTCAAGTTTCCGAAGTGTTGTCATTTCTCCTTTTTCTTTGTAAATCTCATTATCTGCATATGAAAAATCTAAGAAGATTATAGCATAACGAACTGACAAAAGCCGACCGGAGAAATAAAGGGAAGCGGATGGGAGGAGGGAATCCCCATTCATCGCGGTAATGAACATCTTGGCATTTCCACATCTTGAAGTTTTGCCTACACGGAGTGAAAACAAAGCTCGATGAATTGACAAGTAATTTCATTTGGGCTTTCATTATTCGGTGGCTGTTTGTTTGTGCACGTGCCATGTGTGGGCATCCAAATGCCAGGCTGGCGTGATAATCAGAGCAGGTGGCATTGGATCCACGTCTGGTTTTTGATTTCTCATGACCTTGGAAAGATTAGACTTTTACCTTCAAGGCAAACAACAAAAATATTCCTGTTTGTTCTCTGTAATGAAGCTTTAATGTTGACTACGGTGATTAACATCGCTGAAGGAGGAATTTATTATATATTTTTCGTTTCCTACTAATAATAATAATAATAATTTTATTTATATAGCGCCAACATATTCTGCAGCGCTTTACAACTTATAGAGGGGACTTATACAGACAATAGACATTACAGCATAACAGAAATCACAGTTCAAAACAGATACCAGGAGGAATGAGGGCCCTGCTGCTCGCAAGCTTACAATCTATGAGGAAAAGGGGAGACACGAGAGGTGGATGGTAACAATTGCTTTAGTTATTTGGACCAGCCATAGTGTAAGGCTCGGGTGTTCATGTAAAGCTGCATGAACCAGTTAACTACCTAAGTATGTAACAGTACAGACACAGAGGCTATTAACTGCATAAAGTGTATGAGAACATGATGGAGGAACGTGATTATGTTGTTGTTTTTTTATTAATAGGCCACACAGGGATAATTAGGTTAATGCGTTGAGGCGGTAGGCCAATCTGAACAAATGAGTTTTTAGGGCACGCTTAAAACTGTGGGGATTGGGGATTAATTGTATTAACCTAGGTAGTGCATTCCAAAGAATCGGCGCCGCACGTGTAAAGTCTTGGAGACGGGAGTGGGAGGTTCTGATTATTGAGGATGCTAACCTGCTACTACTAGTGGGAGTAGTTATCGCATCGCTGCAGTGTTCCCAATAGCCAGTACATAGCAGGCAGCGTTTCTGGCGACTAATTACCCCAGGTGCAGTACCTAATCTGACCTGAGAGTAAGGGGGGCGCCAGAGAGCTGCAAGTGTTAAGTGGAACTGTAAGCGGGATAGACACAAATCCCTGCAGTTCATGGTATATTGAAGAGCAGTGGGATACCTAGAATAAGCCCCTGCTGTAAACTAAGAGGTCAATAGCCTCGTGTGTGTTTTTTTCATCACATTGTGGCAGTGGAGGGATAACTAGGATAAGCCCCTGCACATGTGATAGCCGTCTGTTGGTTTAAAGTCACCCCGATCCGTGACATATTGTGGGCAGCGGCTAAGGGACCTTGACAAATTGGTGACAGTCACGGTGTGAATCGTGACATATTACTACTACTACTACTCACTACTAGGTCCATGGCCACTATGGCGGATCTGTTATGTGTTGTTGGGGTCCTCAACTTTGAGTGTGCTTTTTACTGGGTGGGTGGTGGTGGAGTGGCACATTCTGCTAGCACTATATGTGCTGGAACTTCCTTTCTCAGCATGCATTGCTCTTGTCATTGTCTAGGGAGCTTAAGGCTGACCTCTCTGTTATGTCTATGCAGTTTGACGGAGAAAAAAGACCCATGTATGATGTTGGAATGAGTGATTCATTACTTAAATTTAAGAGGGGACTGGATGCCTTTCTTGAAAAGTATAATGTTACAGGGTATATATACTAGATTCCTTGATAGGGTGTTGTTCCAGGGAACTAGTCTGACTGCCGTATGTGGAGTCGGGAAGGAATTTTTTTCCCCAATGTGGAGTTACTCTTTGCCACATGTTGTTTTTTTTTTTTTGCCTTCCTCTGGAACAGCATGTTAGGGCATGTTGGGTTAGGCTATAGGTTGAACTAGATGGACTTAAAGTCTTCCTTCAACCTTAATAACTATGTAACTTCCTTCAATTTGTCTCAACACCTCTGCTTCTCAAGACTGATTTCACTTAAAGGGAACCTGTCACCCCCAAAATCGAGGGTGAGCTAAGCCCACCAGCATCAGGGACTTATCTACAGCATTCTGTAATGCTGTAGATAAACCCCCAATGTATCCTAAAATGAGAAAAAGAGGTTATATTATACTCACCCAGGGGCCGTCCCTGTCCGGTCCGATGGGTGTCGTGGTCCGGTCCGGCGCCTGCCATCTTCATCAGATGACGTCCTCTTCTGGTCTTCAGGCTCCGGCGCAGGCGTACTTTGTCTGCCCTGTTGAGGGCAGAGCAAAGTACTGCAGTGCGCAGGCACCGGGAAATGTCAGACATTGCAGAAATGCACCTCTGTCTTCTGCTGCAACATATGGGACATGATGGACGTATGTACCTATGACCAGTAATAATAATCAAAACCAATTTCTTTGGTGCAAAGTCTGTAACGCGGTTCCCACCTACCATGTTTAATGCATGCCATTAGTGTTGTGTTATGCCTCGCACAGACCTTTGAGCCCCCCTCAGGTGCCACGGCCTGGGTACAGCTGCTACCTCTGCCCTCCTGTAGCTATGCCCCTTATGATAAGGGAAGCGACAACCTGAGTTTAATAAACTGTAGCCCGGAGCAGTTGTCTTTCACAGTGTGCACATATCATCAGTAGCGTTGCTCAGTCCGGTTTCATCCTATGTTTTGTTCTAGGCATTATGTACATGGAAATGGTTTAGTCTTTTATGTTTGACCTCATTACTGTCAGTGCATTTCAGGATAACACCTTGTGCAGGATGCGGAGCTGATCGGGTGCACACGCTGTCAGTCAGAGGCATAGTGCGGAGCAGCCGGTCCCCTGGGCTCTTCTAGGTGCTCTACTACAGCTGTTAGTGTGCCGGATGGCTATAAGGGGAACTTGGGTACATACCGGACAAAGAGCGGAACAGATCCGTGCTGATGTTTTCATTAATACAAAAGATGTTTTGTCTCTTTAGTAATTTAATGTTTGATGCCCCCATTAATGTTTCGTCAGCGGCCGCCAGGTACTTTGCTTGTATGCAGAATTATTTATCATAACCACAAAGTACACATTAGGGCCCACCGAACAATCGGAGCTCCAAGTCTAAGCTAAGCCGTGAATGCGGCCATGGACACCCCATCATCACCGTGTGAACAGAACAAAGGGTGGTTAGAAATTGGGAAAGGATCTGCACGGCCAGATTCATTGGTTGCTTGGTATTGAAGCTTTGAAGTTAATGGAGTTAAGGTCCAACACCAACGCTGTCCACAGACAAGAGTGGCAGTAATGCTGGAGAAAAGCGGGTTTTCTAATTCTGGGCAATTTCTCTTATTGGTTTTCTACCAACAATCAATAGTCAACTTAAAGGAGTCGATTGAATATTAATTCTAAAAATATACAGTACATAAAAAAAAAAAAAAAATGCAAAGTGGGCTGACAGGGATTGACAAGTTAAAAAAAAAACAACCAACACACTCACCTACTGGACCAGCGCCACTTCTCCATTCTGCCTCCGGCATCCCATACCTGGCTCTTGGATTCCTATTTCGGAGTGAGGGGGTGTGATGAGACCGCTGCAGCTAATCAGCCATTTCTTCTGCTCTGACGTATTGTCAAGGCTGCAATAGATGTGATGCTCTCGCTGGAAAAGGAAGTCGGGAGCCCAAGCCAGCAGCAGAATGGAGGACTTACTCCAGTCCAATAGGTTTTTTTGGTTTGTTTTTTTTACGCTCTCTGGTCCCATTGATATATTTTTAAAAGTAGTTTATTGCCTGTGTAACAGAAAAGTCTGAGATATTTTATGTCAGAACTTTATTTTCACAAAGAGGTGTTTTTTCCCCACAAATGTCTGACTTGCCCTACAGACGGTCCCCCCTAACAGACGGTCCCCCCTAACATACGGGTGGGTTTACTGCACGACGTGCAGCCTTTAGGCAATATGCTGGCTGCACTTCCATGAACACAGAATGACCAGTGATGGATTGTTCTGTGCACAGAGATTGTTGTTTTCTCGGCATAGGACATGTTTTGCCAAGAACGTTGATTTTTAAGAAAGATTAGCAGCCTTTTTATTATGATCAATTATTGCGGGGAAAAAAGCATATCTAGGAATGCTCACTCACTAGTCTGCCAGTGTGAGCGCGCCCTAAGTGATGGCAGATGATCGGAACATGCCATCATATACTGATCAATCGATCACGCTGCCTAAACCCAATGACCTGAACACTGACCGTGCACATTAGACAAATTTCCGTGAAGTGGACAATGTTCCAAAGTCTATCAGACATTAGACTGGGAGGGAGCAAAGGACCAGGCATATTACATTTCAGTATGCCCAATCTGTTGATTCCAATGACTGAAAGATTCCCCTTTTTTGATTGCTGATGCATATGTGCATTGGGGGAGAGGGGACTGGAGAAATAACTATCGGACCGATGTGCTGGATTTTTTTTTGTGTGTATGGGCAGCTCTCGATTAAAGAGGTGCTAGCACTAACCAAGGGCAATTTCTCATGATCAAAACTTAATGCCTATCTGTTGTGAATTTACTTTTTGCTCCCTCTAGTGGTTACTAGTTTTTTGACTCTGGTTTTTCTGTCATTCCTTTTATCCGCACCTGGGTCGTTAGTTAAGGGTGTTGCTATTTAAGCTCCCTGGACCTTCAGTTCAATGCCTGGCAACGTAGTTATCAGAGCTAGTCTGCTGTGCTCTTGTCTACTGATCCTGGTTCCAGTTATATCAGCTAAGTCCGCTTTTTGCTTTTTGCTATTTTGTTTTGGTTTTGTATTTTTGTCCAGCTTGTTCCAAATATATATCCTGACCTTTGCTGGAAGCTCTAGGGGGCTGGTGTTCTCCCCCCGGACCGTTAGACGGTTCGGGGGTTCTTGAATTTCCAGTGTGGATTTTGATAGGGTTTTTGTTGACCATATAAGTTACCTTTCTTTATTCTGCTATCAGTTAGCGGGCCTCTCTGTGCTAAACCTGGTTCATTTCTGTGTTTGTCATTTCCTCTTACCTCACCGTTATTATTTGTGGGGGGCTTCTATCCAGCTTTGGGGTCCCCTTCTCTGGAGGCAAGAAAGGTCTTTTGTTTTCCTCTACTAGGGGTAGCTAGATTCTCCGGCTGGAGCGTGTCATCTAGAATCAACGTAGGAATGATCCCCGGCTACTTCTAGTGTTGGCGTTAGGAGTAGATATATGGTCAACCCAGCTACCACTGCCCTATGAGCTGGATTTTTGTATTCTGCAGACTTCCACGTTCCTCTGAGACCCTCGCCATTGGGGTCATAACAGTTTGCCAGGCCAGTATTAAATGTTTAATGCATTGCAGAAGAGGGATTATAAGAAAGAAGATTCTGAGTTTTTTTTTTTTTTTTTTTTTTTTTCTTCTTCCCCTTTACCTCAGAGTGGCTATGCTTGCTGCAGACATGAATGTCCAGACCTTGATTACAAGTGTGGACCAGCTGGCTACTCGTGTGCAGGGCATACAAGACTATGTTATCAGTAATCCTAGGTCAGAACCTAAAATACCGATTCCTGAACTGTTTTCCGGAGACAGGTTTAAGTTTAGGAATTTTGTGAATAATTGTAAATTGTTTTTGTCCCTGAGACCCTGTTCATCTGGAGACTCTGCTCAGCAAGTAAAAATTGTTATTTCGTTCTTACGGGGCGACCCTCAGGATTGGGCTTTTTCGCTGGCGCCAGGAGATCCGGCATTGGCTGATATTAATGCGTTTTTTCTGGCGCTCGGTTTACTTTATGAGGAACCCAATCTTGAGATTCAGGCAGAAAAGGCCTTGCTGGCTATGTCTCAGGGGCAGGACGAGGCTGAAGTGTACTGCCAAAAATTTCGGAAATGGTCCGTGCTGACACATTGGAACGAGTGTGCACTGGCCGCTAATTTTAGAAATGGCCTTTCTGAAGCCATTAAGAATGTTATGGTGGGTTTTCCCATTCCCACAGGTCTGAATGATACTATGGCACTGGCTATTCAAATTGACCGGCGGTTGCGGGAGCGCAAAACCGCAAATTCCCTCATGGTGTTGTCTGAACAGACACCTAATTCGGTGCAATGTGATAGAAAAACCGCAAATTCCCTCATGGTGTTGTCTGAACAGACACCTGATTTAATGCAATGTGATAGAATCCTGACTAGAAATGAGCGGAAAATTCATAGACGCCGGAATGGCTTGTGCTACTACTGTGGTGATTCTACACATATTATCTCAGCATGCTCTAAACGTATAGCTAAGATTGTTAGTCCTGTCACCGTTGGTAATTTGCAACCTAAATTTATTCTGTCTGTAACTTTGATTTGCTCACTGTCGTCTTTTCCTGTCATGGCGTTTGTAGATTCAGGTGCTGCCCTGAGTCTTATGGATCTGTCATTTGCTAAGCACTGTGGTTTTACTCTTGAACCATTAGAAAATCCTATTCCTCTTAGGGGTATTGATGCTACGCCATTGGCAGCAAATAAACCGCAGTATTGGACACAGGTTACCATGTGCATGACTCCTGAACACCGCGAGGTGATACGTTTCCTGGTTTTACATAAAATGCATGATTTGGTTGTTTTAGGGCTGCCATGGTTACAGACCCATAATCCAGTCCTGGACTGGAAGGCTATGTCAGTCTCAAGTTGGGGCTGTCGTGGTATTCATGGGGATTCCCTGCCTGTGTCTATTGCTTCTTCTACGCCTTCGGAAGTTCCGGAGTATTTGTCTGATTATCAGGATGTCTTCAGTGAGTCTGAGTCCAGTGCACTGCCTCCTCATAGGGACTGTGACTGTGCTATAGATTTGATCCCAGGCAGTAAATTTCCTAAGGGAAGACTGTTTAATCTGTCGGTACCTGAACATACCGCTATGCGTTCATATATCAAGGAGTCTCTAGAGAAAGGACATATTCGTCCGTCTTCTTCCCCTCTTGGTGCGGGATTCTTTTTTGTGGCAAAAAAGGACGGATCTTTGAGACCTTGTATTGATTATCGGCTTTTAAATAAGATCACTGTCAAATTTCAGTATCCTTTACCGCTGTTGTCTGACTTGTTTGCCCGGATTAAAGGTGCCAAGTGGTTCACCAAGATAGATCTTCGTGGTGCGTACAACCTTGTGCGCATTAAGCAAGGTGATGAATGGAAAACCGCATTCAATACGCCCGAAGGTCATTTTGAGTACTTGGTGATGCCTTTTGGGCTCTCCAATGCGCCTTCAGTTTTTCAGTCCTTTATGCATGACATTTTCCGGAAGTATCTGGATAAATTTTTGATTGTTTATCTGGATGATATTTTGGTTTTTTCTGATAATTGGGATTCGCATGTGGAGCAGGTCAGGTTGGTCTTTAAAATTTTGCGTGAAAATTCTTTGTTTGTCAAGGGCTCAAAGTGTCTCTTTGGTGTACAGAAGGTTCCCTTTTTGGGGTTCATTTTTTCCCCTTCTGCTGTGGAGATGGACCCAGTCAAGGTCCGAGCTATTCTTGATTGGACTCAGCCCTCGTCAGTTAAGAGTCTACAGAAGTTCTTGGGTTTCGCTAACTTCTACCGTCGTTTTATCGCTAATTTTTCTAGCATTGTGAAACCTTTGACGGATATGACCAAGAAGGGCTCCGATGTAGCTAACTGGGCTCCTGCTGCCGTGGAGGCTTTCCAGGAGTTGAAACGCCGGTTTACTTCGGCGCCTGTTTTGTGCCAGCCCGATGTCTCACTTCCCTTTCAGGTTGAGGTGGATGCTTCAGAGATTGGAGCAGGGGCCGTTTTGTCGCAGAGAGGCCCTGGTTGCTCTGTTATGAAACCTTGTGCCTTTTTCTCTAGGAAGTTTTCGCCTGCCGAGCGAAATTATGATGTGGGCAATCGGGAGTTGTTGGCCATGAAATGGGCATTTGAGGAGTGGCGTCATTGGCTCGAGGGTGCTAAGCATCGTGTGGTGGTCTTGACTGATCACAAAAATCTGATGTATCTCGAGTCTGCTAAACGCCTTAATCCGAGACAGGCCCGCTGGTCATTGTTTTTCTCCCGCTTTGATTTTGTTGTCTCGTATTTACCAGGTTCAAAGAATGTGAAGGCCGATGCTCTTTCTAGGAGCTTTGTGCCTGATGCTCCTGGAGTCGCTGATCCTGTTGGTATTCTTAAAGATGGAGTTATCTTGTCAGCTATTTCTCCGGATCTGCGACGTGTGTTGCAGAGATTTCAGGCTGATAGGCCTGAGTCTTGTCCACCTGACAGACTGTTTGTCCCGGATAAGTGGACCAGCAGAGTCATTTCCGAGGTTCATTCCTCGGTGTTGGCAGGTCACCCGGGAATTTTTGGCACCAGAGATCTGGTGGCCAGGTCCTTTTGGTGGCCTTCCTTGTCAAGGGATGTGCGGTCATTTGTGCAGTCCTGTGGGACTTGTGCTTGAGCTAAGCCTTGCTGTTCTCGTGCCAGCGGTTTGCTCTTGCCCTTGCCTGTCCCGAAGAGACCTTGGACACATATCTCCATGGATTTCATTTCTGATCTTCCGCTATCCCAGGGCATGTCCGTTATCTGGGTGATATGTGATCGCTTCTCAAAGATGGTCCATTTGGTTCCTTTGCCTAAACTGCCTTCCTCTTCCGATCTGGTTCCTGTGTTTTTCCAGAACGTGGTTCGTTTGCACGGCATCCCTGAGAATATTGTGTCAGACAGAGGATCCCAGTTCGTTTCCAGATTCTGGCGATCCTTTTGTAGTAGGATGGGCATTGATTTGTCGTTTTCGTCTGCTTTCCATCCTCAGACTAATGGACAGACGGAGCGAACCAATCAGACTTTGGAGGCTTATTTGAGGTGTTTTGTCTCTGCTGATCAGGACGATTGGGTGACATTCTTGCCGTTGGCTGAGTTTGCCCTTAATAATCGGGCTAGTTCCGCCACCTTGGTTTCGCCTTTTTTCTGCAACTCTGGTTTCCATCCTCGCTTTTCTTCGGGTCATGTGGAGCCTTCTGACTGTCCTGGGGTGGATTCTGTGGTGGATAGGTTGCAGCGGATCTGGAATCATGTAGTGGACAACTTGAAGTTGTCACAGGAGAGGGCTCAGCGCTTTGCCAACCGCCGCCGCGGTGTGGGTCCCCGACTACGCGTTGGGGATTTGGTATGGCTTTCTTCCCGCTTTGTTCCTATGAAGGTCTCCTCTCCCAAATTTAAACCTCGTTTTATTGGGCCTTACAAGATATTGGAAATCCTTAATCCTGTATCTTTTCGTCTGGATCTTCCTGTGTCGTTTGCTATTCACAATGTATTTCATAGGTCCTTGTTGCGGCGGTACATTGTGCCTATAGTTCCTTCTGCTGAGCCTCCTGCTCCGGTGTTGGTTGAGGGCGAGTTGGAGTACGTGGTGGAGAAGATCTTGGATTCTCGCCTCTCCAGGCGGAGGCTTCAGTACCTGGTCAAGTGGAAGGGCTATGGTCAGGAGGATAATTCCTGGGTGGTCGCCTCTGATGTTCATGCGGCCGATTTAGTTCGTGCCTTTCATGCCGCTCATCCTGATCGCCCTGGTGGTCGTGGTGAGGGTTCGGTGACCCCTCACTAAGGGGGGGGTACTGTTGTGAATTTACTTTTTGCTCCCTCTAGTGGTTACTAGTTTTTTGACTCTGGTTTTTCTGTCATTCCTTTTATCCGCACCTGGGTCGTTAGTTAAGGGTGTTGCTATTTAAGCTCCCTGGACCTTCAGTTCAATGCCTGGCAACGTAGTTATCAGAGCTAGTCTGCTGTGCTCTTGTCTACTGATCCTGGTTCCAGTTATATCAGCTAAGTCCGCTTTTTGCTTTTTGCTATTTTGTTTTGGTTTTGTATTTTTGTCCAGCTTGTTCCAAATATATATCCTGACCTTTGCTGGAAGCTCTAGGGGGCTGGTGTTCTCCCCCCGGACCGTTAGACGGTTCGGGGGTTCTTGAATTTCCAGTGTGGATTTTGATAGGGTTTTTGTTGACCATATAAGTTACCTTTCTTTATTCTGCTATCAGTTAGCGGGCCTCTCTGTGCTAAACCTGGTTCATTTCTGTGTTTGTCATTTCCTCTTACCTCACCGTTATTATTTGTGGGGGGCTTCTATCCAGCTTTGGGGTCCCCTTCTCTGGAGGCAAGAAAGGTCTTTTGTTTTCCTCTACTAGGGGTAGCTAGATTCTCCGGCTGGAGCGTGTCATCTAGAATCAACGTAGGAATGATCCCCGGCTACTTCTAGTGTTGGCGTTAGGAGTAGATATATGGTCAACCCAGCTACCACTGCCCTATGAGCTGGATTTTTGTATTCTGCAGACTTCCACGTTCCTCTGAGACCCTCGCCATTGGGGTCATAACACTATCCTCATAAGTGATGTGTTTGATCAGCGGAGGGACAACTGCTGGGACCCCCACTGTTTGGAAGAATGGAAATCCCACGCTCCTGACCGTCTACTTGACTGGGAACACTGGTCCCTTCATCCTAGAAGTCGGACTCCCAGGGATCATAATACTTCAGCATATCCTAGTGTAAAGCCATAGCAATGCATTATATAAATATCCCTTTAAAGCACTTTCTTATTTGATTTCTATTCTCTAGCATCTCGGAGAAATGTATGTGCTTGACTCCCCTCCTAGTCATTTCCTCAGTAGTCTCGGCTGACCTGAATTTACTTCCCACTATTTTACTGCTATTGACAAGCGGCATTTTTCCATCTTCATAATATACGTGATTCTGTGCGGAAATAAATAATAATACAAAAAATAAAGCACCATTTAGTGAAAGCAGATAAGGGGCCGAAACTAATTAATTCAAAAGTCAGATCGGGCACAAAGCAAATCCTGCGCTGGAAGCTCTCTGGCCGCATTATATCTTTCCTTTTATTCGACTGCATTTTCTCAATTACTTTATTTATCAGAATGCCATTTGTTAAGACTTCTAATAGTAGATGAATATAGTCCTGTGCCTGGTAAATGGAAATCCACTTTCGGCTCGGTTTGCTTGGTTAATAAAAAATAACTAATGCTGAGTATATGAAGGATTGATGTGGCGAACAACACAGACATTTATATGCTAATAATAATAACACTTCTGTGTTCTGAACATGGTAAAGGGCTTGTCCGCAAGTCGTAAAGGGACTGATATGTATTTATTTTAATATAGAGAAATCACCATTCTCCTTCATGAGACGGCAGGTCCTCTATAATTGCAGGATGCAAGCAGACGTCCGTTTTTGCCCTTTACATTTATCCCCATATACACTGCTCAAAAAAATAAAGGGAACACTAAAATCGCACATCCTAGATATCTCTGAATGAAATATTCCAGTTGCAAATTTGTATTCATTGCATAGTGGAATGTGTTCAGAACAATAAAACATAACAATTATCAATGTAAATCAGAACTACCGTAATATCCCACGGAGGTCTGGATTTAGAATGATGCTCAAAATCAAAGTGGAAAATCAAATTACAGGCTGATCCAACTTCAGTGGAAATGCCTCATGACAAGGAAAAGATGCTCAGTAGTGTATGTGGATTCCACGTGCCTGTACAGTATGATCTCCCTATAACACCTGGGCATGCTCCTGATGAGGCGGCGGATGGTCTCCTGAGGGATCTCCTCCCAGACCTGGACTAAAGCATCCGCCAACTCCTGGACAGTCTGTGGTGCAATGTGACGTTGGTGGATGGAGCGAGACATGATGTCCCAAATATGTTCAATCGGATTCAGGTCTGGGGAACGGGCAGGCCAGTCCATAGCTTCAATGCCTTCCTCTTGCAGGAACTGCTGACACACTCCAGCCACATGAGGTCTGGCATTGTCCTGCATTAGGGGGAACCCAGGGCCAACCGCACCAGCATATGGTCTGACAAGGGGTCTGAGGATCTCATCTTGGTACCTAATTGCAGTCAGGCTACCTCTGGCGAGCACATGGAGGGCTGTGCGGCTCTCCAAAGAAATGCCACCCCACACCATTACTGACCCACTGCCAAACCGGTCATGCTGAAGGATGTTGCAGGCAGCAGATCGTTTTTCAAGGCGTCTCCAGACGTCACGTCTGTCACATGTGCTCAGTGTGAACCTGCTTTCATCTGTGAAGAGCACAGGGCGCCAGTGGCAAATTTGCCAAGCCTGGTGTTCTGTGGCAAATGCCAAGCGTCCTGCACGGTGTTGGGCTGTGAGCACAACCCCCATCTGTGGGCGTCAGGCACTCAGACCATCCTCATGGAGTCGTTTTCTAACCGTTTGTGCAGAAACATGCACATTTGTGGCCTGCTGGAGGTCATTTTGCAGGGCTCTGGCAGTGCTCCTCCTGTTCCTCCTTGCACAAAAGCTGAGGTAGCGGTCCTGCTGCTGGGTTGTTGCCCTCCTACGACCCTCTCCACGTCTCCTGGTGTACTGGCCTGTCTCCTGGTAGCGCCTCCAGCCTCTGGACAATACGCTGACAGATACAGCAAACCTTCTTGCCACAGCTGCACAACAGCATGTGAAATTGATTGTCAATCAGTGTTTCTTCCTATGTGGACAGTTTGATTTCACAGAAGTTTGATTTACTTGGAGTTATATTCTGTTGTTTGTGTTCCCTTTATTTTTTTGAGCAGTGTATGATTGCTGGGGGCTGGGAACTTCACAAATCCCAAAAACCGTTGTTCCAAAGTCCTATATGTGAATGGATTGGTGCATCACAGGCTTGATCACCACACCATTAAAGTATTTTTGCCAAGTTACCACCGGGGATCCGACATCTCTGCCTCCATTCATTCTGGATTGAGCAGCGCTTGAGCTTACACATCCACCCTATATTCTTTACCAATGGGAAGAGCAGAAAGATCTGAGCATGGTACTTGGGACATTAAAGGGAATCTTCTTTTGTTTTTGCTATGTAATCTGAAGACAGCATGAGGTAGGGGCTGAGACACTGATTCCAACGATGTGTCACTTATTAGGCTGTGTGCTGTTGTTTCAATACAATGAATGTTTTATTCGCTTTTGAGCTCTGCGACATGTAAAAAAGCTGATTGTTTCACAACTGCTGCACCCATTAAAGGAAGTGACAATAACTGGTATCAGGGTCTCTTTCCCTACACTACTATGCTGCTCTCAGAGGAGATTGCGAAAACCTGGAGACAGATTCCCTTTAAAGTCTATGGGACTGCCAAAGATCGCCATCAGTTGCACCCGCAGCAATAATTGAGTTAAGGTACTTGATATCTTGGTACAAATACTTCCCCACCCTCCATTTTATACAGGGGGACTTTGGGACTCAAATTCTCTGGAAACATTTATTATCTACATATCTACATTGTATATAGATGATAAATGAAATTAATGGGAAATTATGTTCATAGGTTTTTTTTTTCTGTGGATTTTGGAACTATTTCTGCTGTAAAATCGACTTCAAACAACGCTGTCTCTTTGAGTAAGCTTCCTATTTATTTCAGCGGGTAAACACATCTATAGCGCACATGGTGCTGGGTTTTTTTTCTACGTGGAAAAACAAGCAATTAGTTCTTAAGGTTTTTCTTCTTGCAAAAAATCTAATTTAACTGCTACATAATGAAAGCAGAAACAGCTGCCCTATACACAAAGATAGTGTAAAAACTTGGGCTCCGAAGCTGGGTTTTTTTTTTTTGCGTTGATTTTTCCGCGAGCTTCAGACTTGAAGATATATTACGCATACAAACCTACTGGGCATGATGGAGCATGGGCAGAGTCCCATTTTGGCCATATCTGTGTAATCCCGCCGGTCCTGCTGACTGCCCTCCTGCCATAAAACCTTCCCAAGTTACCATGAAGCAGACGGTACAGATGGACTTAATTGGTTGTCAACGGAGAAAAAAAAAGAAACTTCAATTTACTTTCTCCCTGGCCTCCTTTATACAAACTCCAGATACCAGCTGAGCAATTGAAGCGGATCGCCTCTTTGTAATTTTTAGATTTGGCACCGAGACACCGAGTGAGGACATTCTCGGACCCTAACAACCTCGGGGCGGCTTCAGCCCTCGTATCTCGCAGCACGAGAGGCCTTAATAAACCCACTGGGAGCAGCAACTGGTGATACTTCTGTCAGCCCCCACTGTTGGGCAGTCATTAATGGCCGTGACTTCCCTCTCCCGTGACAGGCATGTCAGTAGAAATGTGCATTGCCGCTTTGGCATAATAAAGCCGGCGATTCTCCGTCCTCTGGTAGTCAGATGTGCTGCAGAATTAGGCAGGCGATGACGTTTCCGTAGCCGCTGCCTCGGGTGGGCTGTGGACGAGGAAATTAAACTACTTTTCATTTTGCAGTCGAGTCTCCATATCTGTGTTTGACAGAGGGAGCATGGCGGTGTTCGGCAGATTGTGTATGCTCGTATGTTAGTCTTTTATGTCGTCACTGTACATGGTTTCTTCATTTTACCCTTTGTAGGTTGCTTCTTGGAGCAAAAAGAATGTGTGAGAACGGAGAACAGCTTGATTGACAGGTGGCAAAACAAAAATGTTACCTCAGACGTGTCGCCGCCTGTCTGGAGCGTCACAGAGCTCGTTAGAGAAATGTCTCACCCGGCTTTCCCTCTTTCACATGGGAATGTGATACTATTCCATGTAATGTCATTATACTCGGTCAGTAAAGAATTAGACCATGGTCGCCATGCAGGTTACAATCCCACCCAGCTGTTTGAGACACGGGGAAAAAACAAAAACTCTGAAAAGAAGCCAAGCCTGGCAAGTGCGGCAATGTCGGGGATCCGACACCCAGAAAAAGCAAAATTGATAAGTTGTATGAATGTAGTGGCTAATGGCACAGATACAGGGATGGTCTGGGATTTTAAGAGGGAAATTGTATCCCTGGCCCCAGCCGTGGTTCTTATATGTGTGCCACTAGGCTGGATGCCAATGATTGTGTGCAACAGTCCTGTGAATAACTGTGCCAACTGGCCTGGATGTCCAGGGTTTCCCCAGCTGTGGGTATCACAGGGTGGGCAGGGGACGTCTGAGATGGGGATGGGACTTAAACATCTCCAGAAATGTTGGCGACTATGTGAATGACCATGTGATGTTACTGCAGCTGGGCGAGTTTTTAGACAACTTTCCTAAAATCCCAAGCACCAATATTGTGTAGGTGGGAATCCGATCCCTGGCCGATTACAGGCCCCTCCATTGCTTCCATGTCACAGCTGTGTACATTTGGTAGTGGCCATGCCTGGTCCTGCGGGATACGTGAATGAGTGATGGGCAATGCCAGACACAGACACTATCAAATATGGAGATGTGCCTGGTAGGCAATATAAAGGCTACAGTTCTCGCCAGGGTGGAGCGGCCCCTCATCTGATCATTAGATCCATCACAAATCTAATATTGACAACCTATATGATCACATTACATCATCTTCTAATCTCTGTGTGAGCGTTCAACGGGGTACAGGCTGCCATGTAAATGCGGAGGGGCCCATGGGGAGAAGGGCCCGCACTGCTTTATTTACCTCTGCTACTGTAAAGTAAGAACCTGTGCAGGACTCTGTTCTGTATGAGAAAACCAAGAAGTATAACTACAATGCTGGAGACGCACCTACAATAAGGTGTGAGCAAGTATTCTAGTAATGTACTGTAATAGGTATTGGTGCTATAGAAAATCTCATATAAAGGATAACGTTTCGTATAAAGTTATGAATAACTACATTTAAATGACTCAATGGAGGACTTACAAAGACAAGACCAGGTAAATTGTCATATCTCTCGACTTTATTGATATGTATAGTGGCCAGTCACAATAGATTACATAGCGTGTAGGACCAAAAACTCTCAAAATTCATAATTACCCAACAAATGCATATGCAGAAAGCATGCTTTAGGTGTAAACTGCAAATATGCTTGTTAATCACAGTGGACAAAGTTTGTGATGTAGCCCTGTCACCCCAGCACCCCTCTGAAGAAGCAAGGGTGAAACTGGAGCTGGAGCTCCAGGGCTACGTCACAATCCAGGCTCCACGGTCATTACATTATGTAAGTTATCCTGGATATGCTGAGATACTTTATCCACCGTGATTTATAAGCATTTTTGCGCTTTCCAGCTATAGCATGCTTTCTGCATATGCATTTGTTTTATTTGCAGGGTTATTATGAATTCTGAGTTTTTGGTCCTATACGCTATGTCCTTTATTGTGACTGGCCACTATATATATTAACAGAGTCCAGAGATATAGCAATTCACCTAGTTTTGTCTTTGTATGTCCTCCATTGAGTCATTGCCTTTCTAAATGTTGTTGCTATCCATATCTTTATACTAGTAACGTTATCCTTTAGATGAGATTTTCTATATCACCAATTTCTTTGTTGGTGTCATCATAAGCAAATTGGCAGGAAATCTGACTAAGGCTGCATTCACACAGTCAGCATTTGGTCAGTATTTTACCTCAGTATCTGTAAGCCAGAACCAGGAGTGGGTGATAAATAGAGAAGTGGTGACGTGTTTCTATTATACTTTTCATCTGGTTGTTCCACTCCTGGTTTTGGCTTACAAATACTGAGGTAAAATACTCACCAAATACTGTGTGTGAACGTGGCCTATGGGCCATGAAAGAAAATCTAGGGAGAAAAAAACACCCCAATTCCTTTTGGTTCTGGGCACCATTCTGATCTGTTATATTGAGCCCTGACTCTTTGTAGGCCACCAATGGTGACATTGGATGTGCCATAGAGGGAGACTTTCGTATTTGGTTATTCAGTTTTGTTTTTCTTTCTAGTGGACGGTTCACTGTTCGGTCATTAATGGAGAGTACGGTATGTCCTATATGTAGGTTATAAACTCTTGAGATAACAAGACCAGAATAAAAGTCAAAGTGGTTGTTACTCAGTAGGGTTGGCTGGTTTTCTTATGGATGTATTGAAGAAGTGACAGTGAAGAAGGCAGACAGACCATAGACGTGATGGCCATAAGCAACGACTTGTCCATAAACATGAATGTTTGGCTCTGAGAGGGATGTACATGGGAAGAACAGAAGAAACAGACAAGTTGAAGGTCATTCTGTCAGATCCTAGTTTCTCCTGAGAAGTTATCTGTAGACGCTGTTTCTATGGCTAGCCTAACAGTTATTGAAGACAAGAATATGGGTCTAGGTGGAAGAACCGGCCCTACGTGGTATCGTACACATCCTATAGCTTTTAACTTTTTTAGTGGTCATTAGTCTAAACTTGATTGCAAAGGATAACTTCAACCAACATAATCAAGGGAACTCATCTGTTTGCCGTATGTGGAGTCGGGAAGGAATTTTTCGCCAAATGCAGGGCAATTAGCATCTCCCTCAAGGGTTTTTTGCCTTCCTCTGGATCAACATATTAGGCTATAGGGTGAACTTGATGGATTTGTGTCTTTCAACCTTAAAAGTATGAAGTTATATAATCAGTCATCCAATTTAATCAATGACCAAGCCATCATTTTAGCCAAACATGGACTCTCCATCATGGTCTGGAAAGATGTCAGCCATCTTTGATATTTTTATCTGATTGTCAACGCTAAATGAAAGATCTCTCTGTAAAGCTCTTTTGTCCGGTGTTGTGTGTCCAATATGGACTGAAATGTCTGTGGTTGTGGAATGGTCCCGGCCACACAATAGTTTGGTGTTTGGTCAGCTCTTGTTTCACCATCCACGTAATACTTTCTACTATATGTCATCACTTTGAAGGAAATCTGACACCAGGTGTTTTCTGTCCCATCTAAGAGCAGCATGATATTGGAGCAAAGACCCTGATTCTAGTGATCTTGTCACTTACTTTACTAGTTTAAGCAGTTTTCATTAATAACTGTTTTCTCCTCTTCACATCTTCCAGTTCTTTTGAATGCTGAGCTGTGTATAACCCTGCCCACATCACTGATTGACAGCTTTCTGCCTATGCAGAGTATACACAGTAAGCTGCCAATCAGTGGTGGGGGCGGGGTTAGACTGTCTGGCACCAAGTCCTCTTAGTGATGATAAAGCAGTGATTTTCTAAAAGCTACACTAAGCAGACCAGTAAGTGATAGATCACGGTAATCAGGGTCTCTGCCCTTACTCCATGCTGCTTACAGATTACATAGCAAAAACCTGATGACGGATTCATTATAAAGCCTTCTCTAGTTGATAATGTAGTGAAGTGCACTTTATATATGATAAGGAGGTACAGGAGAAATTTCCCAAAATTGCATAAGATGTAAGAAAAGTATAGCTGCTTGTATCCAGTAGTCTGAGATTTTTTTCATTTACATTTGTTTTTTTTTCTTTTTCTAAATAAATCCTGCCAAACATCTGACTTTGGTTGTGCTGGATGGAGCTTTGGGCTTTACTGTAGCAAATGTCATCTGTGCATTTTAGCAGCTTCTGGAAATTAAAACTAACAGGCTTATGAAGCCACGTTGCGGCCCGGAAAGATAATTAAACACCAGATTAATTTTATAAGTGACCTTCCAAAAGATTAATACAGCTGAAAGCTTGTAACAAGATAATGTCTGAAAGAGCAGAGCAGGTATGAGCGAGAGAGGATGGAAGGTAATGGCTGGTTGTTGCACTGGATTGTTTACATTTAAGCTGATTTTTTCCCTCCAATTGTCGCTGGGCCATTGATTTTGGATCAGTTTTTCTTTTTCTTTTGTGCCCCTCCATCCCAAAGTTATGGTCCCCCCTTCCTCCACACTCCTGGTAATAATGGTGCCAATTTTCCCTTCGACCAACTGGGCGTTTTCTGCAGAACTTCCCTGTGGGCGTTTGCTTTTTCCCCTCTTTTGCTGGCCAATCAAAACATGGCCACTCCCCTTTTATTCTGTGGTATGTGCCCAGTTGGCTAAGGAGAAAACTTGCATGTTTATTACTGGGGGGAAACCACTTTGGAATAGAGGGGCTCAGAAGAAAAAGAAAAACTGTTCCTAAATGGGTGGAGAAGCAGCAATTTGAGGAGTTTAAATTAAAATGTTCAGTGAAAGGGATTGTCCACTACTCGGACAACCCATTCTAGCTTCATTCCCCAGTATAAAAGAAAAATCACAGATGCTGTCCTCACTCACTGGTGCGATCCGAGCATTGGGTCTTCCAGGGTTTGTGTAATGCCACATGGGCACTTTAGCCATTCAGCGGTCAGCAATGGGCTCTCGCTTCGTTTGGACGTCTGACCGAAATGACCCATTAGTGACGGCTGATTGGCTGCAGTGTTCACATGGCAAATAAATGTCACGTGACACCTGGTGCCAACATCGCTGATATGGCGCCAGTATTGCTTATATGGCACCAGTGCATGTTATTTTTATTTTTCCTGGGTAAATGGTATTTAGGAAGAGGTTTTCCATGTAGTGGACATCCCCTTTAAGATCGCAGTTGTTCATATACTGATAGATACAACAAGCTACTGAGGAAAGAATCGGCATTTGGAAGCATTGTCATTCTCTATTTAGTCTTAAGGGGGCTGTCCATCATTATGGTGACCTAACTCCTTTAAAGTGAATTACAATAACAGCCGTGTGGATGAGAGATATGACCAGCTCTATGGGGGGCTTTATAAAGATGTTTGGTTTCACAATTGGATGTATTAAAAAAATAAATGTTAATGTGCTGAGATAATCTTATAAATGTGCCCCTGCTGTGTACTGTGTAATGGCAGTGTCTGACACTATAAAGACAAAATAGCAGGGGATCACAGCTGATTCTTTTTGGTGATGTAAAACATTTTTTTCTGTGAGATAAAACATTGTTTTGAAACAGGCAGGGACATTTTTCCTCACGGCAAGCAGCAGCTGTAAGGCGCTACTGTGTTATCTGTATAATCATTTATTTTTTCCTCCTCTGGCCGTGAGCAGTGGTATGTGCTGACCATGAGCTGGAGCAGCTCTACACGGTCAGACACAGCCATTACACAGTACACAGCAGGGACACATTTATAAGATTATCTCAGCACAGGAACATTTTTTAAAAACACATCCAATTGTGGAAATTATTTTTATTGCAAGATCTATTAATTAAAATGTGGTTAACACTTTAGCTTTGCAGCGCTGGGGTCAAATCCCGCTCAGGAAAACATCTGCAAGGAGTTTTTATGTTCTCTCCGTGTTTGCGTGGGTTTCCTCCAGGTTCTCTGATTTCCTCCCACACTCCAAAGACACACTGATGGGGAATCCATATTGTGAGACCCAATGGGGACAGTGATGATGTCTGTGGAATTAATGTCGCTATATAAGTGACTAAAATAAATAAATAAGCACAGAATCTGAGATTCTGCACACAAAAAATTATAGGGTGCAAAAAAAATGCTGTGTCAAATCTGCTTTAAAAATTGTTGCATTTTTGAGTGTTTTCCCCTTTTTTTAAAGATTGTTTGGTGTTTTGGTGCAGTCACCAGCCCCCAAAAATGTTGTGATTCTTTTGCTTTGGGTCTGAGGGAGGACATTTCTTTTTACACTGACTTGGCACCCTCCACAAGGAGAAACATTCCCCCTTAGACTTCCGGTCAGAGGCCTCTCACCCAGCCAAATTAGACCTCGGACTTTTCACTGATGAGGGGCGAACACCCCTAAACATGTGTCTACAAACGAAGTTTTTGGTTTGGCTTTTTTATCCTAAGTCATGCGGCAAGGCTCATTAAGGGATCGATATTGACTTTTAGGATTGCTACATCCGATAATTGGCAGAGTTCATATAGGATACACTTTATTGGTCCCGGGGGAAGTTACGGAGTTCATATCCACTTTATGTGGGAACATGGCCTTTGGTTGCCACAATATCACTGCCTCCAACTTTCCAGTATACACTGTGTTCCAAATTATTATGCAAATAATATTTCCTCATATTTTCTCTAAATTACCTATCTGAATTGCAGTCATTGTTATTTTCCAGTCATCTACTATTCTAGTATAATTGCAATGTTTTGGAACAAACTGCCTATGAAAACAGTATCTTTTAAAAAAATTTTTATAAAAATAAACACTCAAAATGCATGTTCCAAATTATTATGCACAGCAGAGTTTTCAACCTTTTTTATTTTATTTTGAACAAAAAAATGGTCAGTTGTGAAGTTATAAGCATTATCAGCTTATTACAAAATGAAATCAAACAGTTTTCAAGTGAAAACTTTATTCTAGGTGATGTTACATTTGCACATAGGACCCCTTGTTCGAAAGAAGCTTCTGAACTCTCTCGTCCATTGAATTTGTCAGTTTTTGGATGGTTTCTGCTTCAATTGTTTTGCATGTGGACAGAATCCCCTCCCCGAGCTGTTGCTTAGATGTGAACTGCCTCCCGCCATCATAGACACTCCTTTTGATGATGCTCCAGAGGTTCTCAATGGGGTTGAGGTCAGGGGAAGATGGTGGCCACACCATAAGTTTGTCCTCTTTTATGCCCATAGCAGTCAGAGATGCAGATGTGTTTTTTGCACAGCATGAGACGGTGCATTATTATGCATGAAAATGATCTTGCTGTGGAAAGCACGATTCTTCCTCTTGAACCTTGGCAGGAAGTGTTTTTAGAAACTCCACATAGATTATGGAGTTCATCTTTACCCCTTCAGAGATCATAAAGGGGCCGACAATCTCTCTCCCCATGATTCCAGCCCAAAACATTACTCCACCTCCTCCTTGTTGGCGCCTTAGCCGTGTTTTCATTGGGTGTCCATCAACCAGCCATCCTCCACTCCATCCATCTGGACCATCGAGCGTTGCACGGCACTCATCGGTGAACAAAACAGTTTGGAAGTCAGTCTTCATGTATCGTTTGGCCTACTGGAGCCGTTTCTGCTTGTGTGCAGTGGATAGAGGTGGTCGACAGGATGGCTTACGCACCTCTGAAGGACCCTGCATGTTGTTGTTCTGGGGACGTTGGAAGCACCAGCAGCTTCAAAAACTTGTCTTCTGCTATGACCAGGCATTTTTGCAGCTGCTCTTTTAATCTTACGCAATTGCCTGTTGGAAAGGGTCCTCAATTTTTCCTTATCGGCACGCACACGTGTGTGCTGGGAATCAGCTACATACTTGTTGATTGTGCAATGATCATGATGAAGTGTCTTGGTAATGTCGATTGCAGTCATGCCTTGACCTAAATACTCCACAATTTGTTGCTTCTCAGCAGCCGACACATCATTTTTTCTTTCCTATTTTGGCCAAAAATGTAGGCTGCTTAATAATGTGGAACAGCCTTCTTAAGTAGTCTTGCCTTTATTTGGACACCCCTGCCAAACTAATGTGCACAGGTATCTGCAATTGCTTTCAGTGCTATAAAGAGCCCTGACACACATCACCATCAATGAGTTTAAATGACAAACAAAAAAATTCTAACCTTATCCCTCCTAAACTCTTTGTGCATAATAATTTGGAACACAGTGTAAGCTCTTGTACAGCTTGTTTTTTACCACTAATCGCTCTATACCACGGCTATATGGGGCCTATTGCGGTGGAGTATATCAGATATAATCAACTTAATTTACTTAATTTTCTGGATTTAGGGCTCTCAGTCTCTGGTTTGCACATTCTTACAGATTGGAGTACCACTCCAATTATAGTGAAATTATTACATTTCTAAGTGAACAATAAACCACGTAGAAGTAATCAGCTGCTATTAAAACTTTCTAAAGCCGGGGGGAGTAAATTGCTATTCATTTACATAACCAAGCTTTAAAAAAAAACAAAAAACGTATTCCTCATAATGTAACACTTCGGGATCATCTTCTAGACCATTGTGCCATTCCTCTATTTCTCCTGGAAATGTTGGACATTGTTACTGTTACCATTCCACTAGTCTAAAAGAGGTATCCTTATAGGGTCTGATACTGACTAATAAATGCGGATCGTGTAGGGTCACATACCATGGACCAGGCCAACAATTATTAATTATTATTAATCAGGGGTTGCCCTGCTTTCCGAATCGCACCAAAAACAAAGGGATTGGCCATTGGAGTTCCAACAAGCTGTCGGAGGGAGTCAGGACGCCCCGGACACATTAATCTGACGGCCGATATTATGTGTCCAGTGACCTCCGTTATCACCTATCCTCTGCATAGGGCTTAACCTATTTAAGCTGGAATACCCCTTTAAATCAATGCTTACTGGATATCTAGTGATAATTTCCCTTTTCTTTGCCCATGAAGCCCCCATGGAAACTATTGAAGTATTTTGCAGTCAATGACTCTTTTACTTTCTACAGTTGCAGATAAATGAGCTGTGTACAGGAACATTTCACTTAGACCGTCAAGGGTGCCATAAAATGGCATTATTTCCTCGTTCAGAGTAAATTAAAGGTATTTAGCAGAGGTAAAGTAGGAATATTAACATTTCCTCATGTAAAAGCAGATACATTGTGTACTGGTTTTATGGTAGACTTTAATCATGGTGAATGCGGTGTTTTTACTGAACTGTGCGACTTTCTTATTATATAATAGGTTTAATTGAAATCCAAACAGATTAATAAAGGATTATCTAAGCATGCTGCGATATGATCGTTCTGTGTATTGGCATCAGATGTTTTTAGAAAATCACTTGTAATGGGGTGTATGACCAGACCAGATGAATGGTGGAAAGGCTTGAAAATGGAGAGAAGAAATAATTTCTTTAACTGCAAATTGTGATATATTTGTGCCCCCTATACTTACTGTTTGGATTCCCTGCTGGCATCGCCTGCTCAGCATGTCAGTTGGGTCTGCCAGGCGCTGATATGTAAGACTATGTCCTGATGAAGGCCACCCCATAACCCACGTGCCTTTGGTGTGCAGGTTCCTCCTATCTCCTTCAGTCTTACAGGAGCTCAGTGGTTGGCTCCACCCCGTGCAATTTACACTATTTTGCTTGAGGGTTTATATACCCCCTGCCCTATTAAAGATATAATAGAAAAAGTCATCCAAACCCTATGCTCTCATCTCATAGGTGATGTTTGAGAAGAGAAGAATCCAAAATGTTGAATTTCATTATTTTGTTTTTCTGGGAGACGGTCCACCAGTGGGGTCAGGTGGCCATTTCCACCCCTCTACTCAATGAAAATACACATACCATTTGGCAGAAAATGTGCATTTGTGTACATATGCGAGACGGGAGAGTTCGCTATCACTCAAATGCGTGTTTGTCCAACAGCTATCTGTCCAAGGTGTATGGGCACTATAAAGGCCGCCATTAACATTAGACCATCATTGGCCGATATTGGCGGGTTCAGATGACAATGTAATGTGTACAGGAAAGAAATATATCTTGGTACCGTGTTAGCCAGTAGATAGAAAAATATTTAGAATTGAGAGTCCTCAGTGGTTGATACCTTTTAATGGCTAACTGAAAAGATGGTAACAAATTGCAAGCTTTCGAGACTACATACGTCTCTTCATCAGGCAAAGACTAAAACAAATTCTGAAGAATCACATATTTATGCACAACATAGTATAGAGAAAAAAAAAAAAAAGGGGAAAAAAACCCATGGATAAGCTAGGTGACATGAAGCAGAATTACCATGGGTGATAAACAGTTACGTCCATAAATATTGGGCCAATTCTTAGATAAGGATTGTTTTATTGTCCTGTGATTAGGGTCTCGTTCTGTTGTGATGACCCCACATGGTCTGAGGGGCAAGTTCATTAGTTGATGTAAAAAGACATAAATCCGTGTGACACATTCATTCCTGCATTTAGAGTGTCAAAGGTCGTCATCAGTTTATACTCCCAGACTCTTCTGTCTCTCTGAGTTTTGAAGTTACTTTTCAATACAAGTAATTTCATGTCCATAATGCTATGATTTGGGAGACAGAAATGTATGGCCACAGGTATATCCATTCTTTTTTCTTTTATTGTATGGCGATGAGAGTTCATCCTTGTTCTCAGTTTCTGCCCTGTCTCCCCCACATACAGACCCCCAGTTGGACATTTAGTACAAATAATTAGGTACACCACATTAGAAGTGATGCAGCTGAATGTACCTGGTATCTTGTACCAGGACTACAAGATACCAGGTACATTCAGCTGCATCACTTCTAATGTGGTGTACCTAATTATTTGTACTAAATGTCCAACTGGGGGTCTGTATGTAGGGGAGACAGGGCAGAAACTGAGAACAAGGATGAACTCTCATCGCCATACAATAAAAGAAAAAAGAATGGATATACCTGTGGCAATATATTTCTGTCTCCCAAATCATAGCATTATGGACATGAAATTACTTGTATTGAAAAGTAACTTCAAAACTCAGAGAGACAGAAGAGTCTGGGAGTATAAACTGATGACGACCTTTGACACTCTAAATGCAGGAATGAATGTGTCACACGGATTTATGTCTTTTTACATCAACTAATGAACTTGCCCCTCAGACCATGTGGGGTCATCACAACAGAACTAGACCCTAATCACAGGACAATAAAACAATCCTTATCTAAGAATTGGCCCAATATTTATGGACGTAACTGTTTATCACCCATGGTAATTCTGCTTCATGTCACCTAGCTTATCCATGGGTTTTTTTCCCCTTTTTTCTTTTTTTTTTTCCTCTATACTATGTTGTGCATAAATATGTGATTCTTCAGAATTTGTTTTAGTCTTTGCCTGATGAAGAGATGTATGTAGTCTCGAAAGCTTGCAATTTGTTACCATCTTTTCAGTTAGCCATTAAAAGGTATCAACCACTGAGGACTCTCAATTCTAAATATTTTTCAATGTAATGTGTATGGAGACCTTCAGACTGACAGATGTTGTCGGGGAGATAAAGATCCAGCATGTCTGACTTGTTCATGGTGAGATAAGCCACTGCAAGAGTAGACTGGGAGCAGCTCTCGTAGAGAACACTGGAGTGCTCGGCAAGTAAAATGTTGTACAAGTTTCTTAACGCTTTTCACGTATAGTTGGGCAATTGCAGGAAGATTGGGGGAAGGTATGGACGCTGTAAAATAAGGGTTAGCTTGTACAAGAGGATCTAATTGCAAAATAATCCCATGCTGGTCCAGCACTGTCGCAGTCCTGATCCGGAGTCCAAGCTGCAGATCCACCTTCTTCGCTTGGTCAGATATTAATAATTTGAGTGTGAAACGCAAACCTAGGAGAAGCCACCTGGCAAGTTCCTTATGGGGGCAGCTGGCCAATGTTTGATCATACATATGTACTTAATAAGGTATATTTTTTTGAAAAAACGACTGACCCAGTTTGCTCTAGAAAACAAGTCTAACCTTTCCGCTTCCAATTTTCAGGGGATGTGGTGGATGTCTATCAGAGGGAGTTCCTGGCCCTCAGGGATCGACTTCATGCTGCTGAACAAGAGAACCTGAAACGATCCAAGGAGCTGAACCTGGTTCTAGATGAGATCAAAAGGGCCATATCCGAGAAACAAGCCTTACGCGATATCAACCGGACGTGGAGCAGCTTATCTGGTGAGATCCTAGCTTCTAAGAGAACAAAATCGTGTGATTCATTTCTGTGTGACCTACGTCTTCTGCTCACACTGCCGCCGAATGCGAGATTTGACAATAAAGGAATATTGGCTGTATTTTCTACACCGTTATCTTTCTCTCCATTTTATGTTCCTTTGAACAATGCCGACAGTTTTACAGTTACTGTGCCGTATGACACAGAGCCTAGAACGTGCTTTAGGTATAATGAGGACAATCGAAAAGTATATGTCTATTACATTTAGGTGTTTGGGTTTTTTATAAAAGGGAGTATATATATATATATATATATATATATATATATATATATATATATATATATATATAATGTATGTATAGTGTCCTTAAAAAGTATTCATACCCAATGAACTTTTCCAATTTTTTTTCACATTACATCAAGAAGCGCAAGTTTGTTTTTTTTATTCGGATTTTATGTTCTGTACCAATACAAAGAAACAAATATTTGTGAAGTTTAAAGGAACTGATACATGGTTTTCGAAATATTTTAAAAATATAAATGTGAAATTATGACGTGCATTTGTATTCAGCCCCCTTAAGTCAATACTTTGTGGGCACACTTTTTGCTGCAATTACTGCTGAAAGTCTTTTGGGTTATGCTACCAGCTTTGCACATCTAGAGTCTGAAGTTTTTGTCCATTCTTCCTTGCACACTAGCTCTAGCTCAGTGAGATTGGATGGAGACGTCTGGGATCACCAATTTTCAAGTCTTGCCATGTATTCTCAATGGGATTTGGGCCTGGACTGTGACTGGGCCATACACACACATGAATATGCTTTGTTCTAAACCAATCCATTGTAGCTCTGGCACATGTTTATGTCCTGCTGGATAGTGACCCTAAACCCCAATCTCAAGTCTTTTGCAGCCTCTGACAGGTTTTCTTCTAGGATTGCTCAGTATTTAGCTCTATCCATTTTCCCATCAATTCTGGCTAGCTGCCCTGTCCCCATCGTGCGGTGGCAGCATCCCCACAGCATGATGCTGCCACCACCATGTTTGACAGTGGGGATGGTGTTTTCAGAGTGATGAACATTGTTAGTTTTCCGCCACACATAATGTTTTGCATTTAGCCCAAAAATATCTAGTTTGGTTCATATCTGACAAGAGCACCTTCTTCCACATGCTCACTGTGACCCTTACATGGCTTTTTGCAAACTGTGAATAAGACTTCTTTATGGCTTGCTTTCAAAAATGGTTTTCTTCTTGCCACTCTTCCATAAAGGCCGGATTTGTGGAATATTTAACTAATAGATGTCCTGTGGACAGATTGTCCTACCTGAGCTATGGATCTCTCTGGCTTATCCAGAGTGACCGTGGGCCTCTTGGCTGCTTCTCATTAGTGCTCTCCTTGTTCCAGATGTCAGCTTAGGTGGACAGCCATGTCTTCTTAGGTCTGCAGTTCTGTCATATTCCTTCATTTTATTGGATGATGGATTGAACCGTGCTCCAGGAGATTATCAGAACTTGGGCTGTTGTTTTATAACCTAACCCTGCTTTTCTCTTTTCTACAATTTTATCCTTGACCTGTCTGGTGTGTTCCTTGGTTTTCATGATACTGTTTGATCCCTACTGTTTTCAAACAAACCTCCGAGGCCTTTACAGAACAACTGTAATATTGAGAATAAATCAATGTATTAACTATGTGACTTCTGGAGGCAATTGGATAGGTTGTTCAGGATTTTATTTAGTGGTGTCGGACTACAGGAGACTGAATACAAATGAACGTCACAATTTTCAGAGGCTAATTTTTAAAATAATTAGAAAACAATGTATCATTTCCTTTTCACTTCACAAATAATTATTACTTTGTGTTGATATGACATAAAATACCAATAACATACTTTTATGTTTGTGGGTGCCTTGGAAAAGTATACGTACCCCGTGTACATTTCCACATTTTTCACATTACTATTTTATTACACTTTATTATTATATATTATTTATACGGTATACTGTATTACTACAGATTTCTTCAGGAAGATATCATTCCTCAACCAATCTCAGGCAAAATTATTTGCATAAGTCAGTTGTACGTGTTTTCATGCTAATTTTACATGTTGTCCCTATAGATTACACATTTTAAAACTGTTCGGGGATTAGGCTAGTGTGGCGGATGAAAGAAGCATAGTTAATAATGGAGATATATTTTCATTTTCATTCTTTACATGTTTCAGGCTGGCATTGTCTGCCTGGAAAACCACGTCTTATAATGATTATTGAGGCCTAGTTTTTTAGCTATCAAGATACATATTGTAACCAACAGAACAGGTTTCTAAGATGAGACTGGTGTACTTTGGAAATGCATAATACCAAAATGGCTGTTTAATCCTGATATTATGATGAGTATTATGCGAGTCAAGCAATAAAGTGAGAGTTAAGTCCAAGTATATTAAATCTCTCCCCACTCAGGCTGTCTGACAGCTGCAGCTTGTACTGAGCAGTGGGAGACCTCAGCAGGGAGGAGGGACACTAAGGAACGGTCAATCACCCTAGGTCGGTGCAGTGCAGATAGTGTAAACTTTCATAAAAGATTATGAAGCCATTCTAATATAGATTTGTAATGTAGGTACAGCAGCCTCATCAGGTCTAAGAACTGTGTAATAATGTTTGCAGTGTTGATTGTGAAATCTGGTGACTAGTCCTGATTAAACATGCATACTTAGCTCGGCTAAGCATGTATGTTACGAGGAGAAGATGGCAGTGGCATCAGGTGTGATCCCTATATCCCCTGACACCTCCCATTGTCAAAATATTAAAAGACTCCCATGTTCATGAGATTAACGGGATCGTCCAACAACATTGGCGAGACCGATTGACTTTGTGTGCATGACCGGTTTAACAGATTAGGCAGTCTCCGTCTCTGATCACAATGATAGCTGCACATAATGCTGACATTACATTATGTGTACGGAGACTAATCTCATATAAATGTAAATCCTCATTATGAAATGTATCATAGCCGGCATTACTAAACATAACAATGCGTCCGTCTTATAGAGGATATTAAACTGCAAGCATTGTATCCATAACAAATGAGGTTCGCTAAGTATAATAATCCACAAGCTTAGCAACTCCGCAGCGATTATGTTAAAGGTAAAGTATCAATGGGTATCACACCCTGTATATGTCAGCTCAGAGATTGGTATTGTGCTTTAAGAAACAATAGACAGAAATAAGGCCCCACAACGTTCTCTTATAACAATGCACAAATCTGTACTAATTATCTAAATGTATAGATTTTTACTCTCTGGCAGGGGCAGAATTGTGTGCAATGATTTTGCAGCATGTGAACTTGCCCTATAATTCCTATATGCAGGAAATGTAATTAAGAAAGTGTAAGTGAGCCATGTGGAAATGCCTCTACTTCTGCATTGTTACTAATCAAATGTGGTCTGATCGTTACAATTCTAGACCAACACAGTGTAGCTAAACAAAAGGCCCATATAGACAGGCTGATAATCCCCATATAGACAGGCTGATAATCCCAATATAGACAGGCTGATAATCCCCATATAGACAGGCTGATAATCCCCATATAGACAGGCTGATAATCCCAATATAGACAGGCTGATAATCCCCATATGGACAGGCTGGGGTCTCGCGTGTTAATCTGAACGCTAAACAGACAACTATACACCCGACGGCCAGGCAAAATGCTCCCTGCTCGGGAGTGAGGAGATGTAAGAGGGCGTAAAATCCTCATTCTCGGCAGCACATCGTCTTATGTAAACCGGTGATGTGCTGCCGAATATGATGTTCTGTGGGCACAGAATGATGTATTAACGAAACATTATGGTGGGCTTATATAACCAATGTGCAATCATAGCCGAATACCACACAACCATTTGTGTGCTGTTCATGACTTTACATTACACATTCACAGTGCAGTGAGAAAAAGTAAGTGAACCCTTAAATTTATTAATGCAGTTTTCTGAAATTGTATCTTCAAGAGCGGACTCAATAACCAGCACATGACGAAATAGATCAAGTTTAACATTCATAGGCTACGTTCACATTTGCGTTGTGCGGCGCAGCGTCGGCGACACAACGCATGCAAAACGCATGCACAACGCAGCGTTTTGTGACGCATGCGTTCATTTTTTGCATGATTTTTGGCGCAGAAAAAACTGCATCATGCAGCGTCCTCTGCGCCCTGACAGTTGCGCCAAAATGATGCATGCGTCACAAAACGCAAGACCACGCATGTCCATGCGCCCCCCATGGTAAATATAGGGGCGCATGACGCATACGTCGCCGTGGCTGCGCCCGACGCTGCGCCGCACAACGCTAATGTGAACGTAGCCATAGACAGACAAAAAAAGAAAGAAGAATGGGACACATTTCACTCGTGTCTTATGGAAGCAGTAATAGCGTGGGGAGGGTCCCCTGTTTATGGAAATCTGTTCCATGTACCCCATATTTAGATCATGCCACAACATTTCTATTGGTTGTTGCAGATTGTAGAGCCTTCAGCATGTCTTTTGGTGTGGCCACTGAGTTGTTTCGCAGGTATTTCAGGACTGCCCTTTGTTCTCATGGAGTGACCGTAACAGGTCAAATAGCTGCAGTCCTGAATTTTCTCCAGTTATATGGACAATTTGTCTTCCAGGCTCATTTGTAGCCTCTTCCAGCCCTGTCTCTCTAGAACATGTTTTCTAATATATTCGTTAATTTGTTGGCTTTTGACTTCACGCTGAGCAGACTTTGAACAGGACAGGTTTGTCAGTAACTAGGCTTTGTGCTTTTTTACTGTGAATTCACATATTGTAGGTACTGTAAAATGGTGCTGATTCAATTTACAACCTCAAAGTGGATGAGTTTTAAAGAGAACCTGCACGGATGGCTCTGCTATAATGCCCCCTCCCACACACTGCCTGTCCAAAGCTGTGTCAGTAATCACTCTTATGTCTGTTTTGCTCAAAGCAACTTTAGAGCACAAGTGTGATTCCTCTCCAGACAGGCAGCGTGCGAGGAGGGTCAGTACAGCAGAGTGGACATTTCTATGAGAGGAGGAGAGTTGATAGAGGTGTTTGTAATGTGACACAGCTAAACTCAGCTGTGCTGCCCCTCAAACTACAGGGACCTTTTCTAAAAGGTGTCAGTCATCTGTGCTTTATAGCCAGCAAGGTCTGATCATGCAGAAGGTGAGCTGAGGCGATCAGATCTGTATCCTTATGTCTCCCACACTAAGGTATAGTGGGGGTGAGGGGTGTTCTTTTTTGCTGTCTGCTTATGATTGGGCAATATCATGGGAAGCGGAAGCACTTGCTCCAAGTGAAAATTCTGAAAACCGTCTCCCACCCACCCTTGAACTTAAGCGATTGTCCCATGCACAAAGTTAATTTTAAAGTTCATTTTAATCAATAGCTCTTGGAATAGTAATTTCCACAATTGGTTGTGTTTAAAAACAAAAATGTCCCTGTGCTAAGATAATCTTATAAATGTGCCCTGCTGTGTAATGGCTGTTTCTGACCCTACAGGATAATGGTCTGATCATTCCACAGCTCCTGGGCAGGGGAGGAAGCGAAAGAGGAAAGAGGATACAGACAGGGCAGCACAGGGTCACAGATGATTCTTTTTGTTAGGTAAAATATTTCCTTGCCCGTTTTTTACCCCTTCACGACATACGGTGTATATTTACACAATATTTTAAATCTGCAGGTAAAAGCTCTCGCTTTTTTTAATTTATTTTTTGGTGCATTTTTGTGGGCAAATAGACAGAAAAAACCCTTGAAGTAAATTACCCTTTAGCTCTTGAAAAAGTCATTAACACAGAGGTTCCCCTACTTGTTCTCCTGTCCTTGTAGACCTTTAGTCATTGTGCCCTGGAATATCCCCGAGCTGTACAAGTGCTAACCTCATGCTGGTTTAGTTCTGTTGGGTTTGTGACTTGGAGAACAATCCGGCCACACTTCATTTATAACCGATTCAGAAATCCAGGTAATATCTTAGGGTTCACTTACTTTTTTGTTGCAGCTGTATATATTATGCGTCTCCTGTTTCATTCCTTTATTTTCTGGGTTAAAAAAAACCCTGGTCTTTCTCTAAAGCAAATTGGACTAATGATTGTTCTTCGCGGCATGAGCCGAATCTCATCAATCAGCGGTCTGCTACAAATGAATTGGATTGTGTGCACGGCGTAATACCGGTTATATCCTCGCCGGGCGTCTTAATGGTGTTTTTTAAAAGATCAGTTTCTTAAATTACATTTATCTTGTTGTTGTCTTCAAGATGAAACCAAGCTGAAACTGTGGAACATCACTAACAAGAATGTGTTACACTTGCCCACCATCTTCCACCACCTACCGCACCTTCTGTCCAAGGAGAACAGCTTGCAGCCAGCAATACACGTGGGTCAGGGGAGGACTGGAGGTAAGTGCTAATAGTGTTATCGTGCGCCATGTATGTATACACCAGTGTTTCCAAGCACAGTACCCCTACTGAAATGTCACAACTCATGGCCACCCAACACTGTGACCGTAACTGTGCCGCACCTTATAATTGCATGTACCCCCTAGATACATGACGTGTTATTAACCCCAACCTCTGCTAGTCCAATACAGTTACAGATGAGCAGATTTATTGTTTTATTCATAATCATTTATCAAAGTGCATTTGCAAATTTCTCCAGTGATCCAATTAAATGGAATCTGCCAGTAAGGTCAACCCACCCAAACCAAAATATTGGCATGCAGATCTTTGAAACTGTAAATCCCTAGACACCATTATATTTCCTATTTGTATTCCCAAGTAATTACTGTTTTCACTCATATGCAAATGAGGCATTAAGTGCTCAGGGTGTGACAAAGCACTTTGGCCGCCTCTGCCTCCCTTGGTCAGTTCTCCGCCCAGCACCAGCCTCTCTTAGCTTGATTGATATCTCAGTCTCATTTCCTTGTCTGATGTCACAGATTGTGAGCTATCGGTCAGGCTAAAGAGGCTAGTGCGAGCCAGGGATACCATTCTGATCATATATATAAATAATGGCTTACTTACACTAGCCAGTAATCAGGAACACGCGTTCCTAAGTACACTCATCGGCCTAAGCGATTGTTCGTCAGGTGAGATGATTCTTAAGCTGGCTTAAGTCATTTTTTTCAGCAGTACATTGGCAATGTTCTCGGCAGCACACAAGACAGTCTATGTGCACAGAACGATTGTTTTGTGAGAATGGCGGTGTGGTCGTTCATTACGCCTGTTACATGACCCAATACCCCGTCAGCTGTTGTTTTACGGCTGCGATCAGCAAATGACTCAATGCAGAAACTTCTTTTCTTTAATTTCATTTTAAACTACCGTATTTATGTCCTTCACCTTTTATTTTTGCTCTTTCATTGTCCAGTTGTCCATTTTTTTTTATCAGTAATGTGTACCTCATTACTTTCACAGTGTCTATAGTAATGGGGATCCCCAGCGTGAAGAGAGAAGTCCACTCCTATCTGTCCGACACCCTCAACTCGCTGATCTCTGAACTAAACCAACAAGAGAAGGAAGACTGTGTGATTGTGGTTCTGATCGCCGAGGTACGAATACCTAAGCGAGGAAAAGTTTCAGAAAAATTATTTTTCTTAAGTTTAGATTATTATCGGACACTTTTTGCGATGAGGCTGCCAAGATACTGAATGTGAGGCTAAAAGGAAGAACATACAGTACCTTGACTTGCGGTATAATGGTTTTTCATGTACTATCTTCTTTAATATGTTCCCGTGGGTCAGAGGTGGATAACTGTCTTTTAAAAAATAAAGTCCTGTCACTTCCCATAAACGCCTCATTTCTTACCTGGTGTAAAAGCCTCTGTTCTCCTGAATCTGGTATTGTTGTTTCTTCTTTCTCCACCTCTCCATTCGTGAGATATGTCCCTATCTTCCCGATTTGTAAATCTAGTCTTTTTAAAATCTAACTGTACAAAAGTTCCCCCCCAGTAAAAGATAACTTTTATTTATCAGAGTTAAAAATGCCACCACCTGGTGAACTTTACTGTGTGGATATATTTATAAAGGTTATAGAGGAGGAATTAAAGAAGATTGAGATCAATACAGATTTCTGCCCATACAGGCAGCGTCCTTTACACCAGGTAAAAAATTATATGCTTATGGCAAGTGACAGGACGATTTTAAAGGGAACCGGTCATTTCATTTTTAGCAACTAAACTGTCCCCATTGCAATGTTAGTGATGTAATTTGGATCACTAACACGTTTTTGTCAATCAAAATGGCGCCACAATGATGTCCAAAATTCACTTTTATATAGTTATATAGTAAATGCTCATTCAGTCATAGGGGTGCGCATCGTTTTCTTTCAGTCATGGGCTCGTCATATTGTCGACTCCCTCGCACTCTGATGTTCCAGGTTGTGCCGATGCCACGTGAATCCGCTCTAAAATGCTGCGCTTGCGCACTGTTCAACGGGGAGGCGCACATGCGCAGTAACGTCACTGCACAAGCACGGCGAGCAGATCGTCACTGCGCATGCGCAGCTCCCTGATTGACACTACCCCAGCGCGGGGAGCAGATCGTCACTGCGCATGTGCAGCTCCCTGAATAACACTACCCCAGCGCGGGGAGCAGATCGTCACTGCGCATGCGCAGCTCCCTGATTGACACTACCCCAGCGCGGGGAGAAGATCGTCACTGCGCATGCGCAGCTTCCTGATTGACACTACCCCAGCGCGGGGAGCAGATCGTCACTGCGCATGTGCAGCTCCCTGAATAACACTACCCCAGCACGGGGAGCAGATCGTCACTGCGCATGTGCAGCTCCCTGAATAACACTACCCCAGCACGGGGAGCAGATCGTCACTGCGCATGCGCAGCTCCCTGATTGACACTACCCCAGCACGGGGAGCAGATCGTCACTGCGCATGTGCAGCTCCCTGAATAACACTACCCCAGCACGGGGAGCAGATCGTCACTGCGCATGTGCAGCTCCCTGAATAACACTACCCCAGCACGGGGAGCAGATCGTCACTGCGCATGCGCAGCTCCCTGATTGACACTACCCCAGCGTGGGGAGCCGCTCCGCACCGCTCGTCGGTGTCAACAATGACAAGTCCGTGGCCGAAAGAAAATGAAGCACACCCCTCTGAATGAATGAGCAGGTACCATATAAAGTGAACTTTGGACATGATTTTGGCGCCGTTTTGATTGAAAAAAAAAAAGTGTTAGTGATGCACATTACATCACTAACAACGCACTGGGGACAGTTTAGTTTCTAAAAATGACATGACAGGTTCTCTTTAAGATTTAGTGTGACATCCATTGAGTCATAGAGGACTTAGTAAGGGCCTATACTGACATCGTGGCAGAGATCCAGGTTTGGCAGGTTTTTTCGCACACTGGGTGATGGTGACCATCTGTGATGGCCTCCGGACCCCATTTACCAGCAGGTCGGGCAATAATGCGATTGTATTCAGGGGGAATCTTATCCATCACTGGGGTCATCTATGGGCCGCACACTGTTTCATTTGCTTAATTGCCTTTTATAGCTCCAAATGTTGTGTGTTCATCCGAGCGTGGATGTACTAAGCGATTTATATCTTTTATATCTTGAATATTAGTAGTCTCTATAAAACATCTTAAGAGATAAACAATGGCTTCTTAAGTATCTCTAATGCCTTCACTGACGGCTCTAGGAGCAGGAACGCTGTGTGCGTAGGTGGTGAAACACAGGACAAATGGTCGCAGTCAGTACAGTATTTATAGGAATATGAATGAGAACAAATAAAAATACATTAAGTATTTGTAATAATGTAATGATGTCTGCTGACTTTACTGGGTGAGATAATTGTGCATTCTTCAGGGGGTTTTAAGTAAATTTAGACTTGAAATTGGAGCAGACATTGTTACTAATTACATGGCATAATTAGCAGGTAGACATATTAAAGTTTCCAAATTAAAGTGGATAGAACCCCAAAAATGGCAACTTTAATGACCCTCTTTAGTGAGACCTTTTCCTCGCTACTTTATCTATTCATGCTTTACACTAGGAAGATTGTTTTAGTGGTAAAGGATCTGATCAAACTTAAGATTTCTATTATTTTATCTTTGCATTTGTTTTTAGGCCATTCTCCCATGTACCATAAAAACTGCATTTTTTTCCTCTTACATTTTTTTTTTTCTTCAGAAAATCCAGTGAATTTAACAGTCCAAGTAAATGGGTGGGATTTCATGAAAATGCAATGTGTGTTTTAAAGATGCTGTTTAATTGACGGGGGAGGTGGAATTTTGTTTTTTATAAGTTAACGGAAAAAGTTTTGTTTTTCTTTTTTAAGTGCAGAATCAGGGTGTTTTTTTACACTAAAATTAAACCATATGAAAGAAAGGTTACTTCAAATCTGCACCGAAAAAAGGAATGGGTATAACAAAAAAAAAACAAAATAATCAGATTCTATATAGATAAAGCAGTGTTTTCTCACGTGCGATCACAGCCTAGGTATTATTCTGGAGAGATTTTCAGCCGTTCCCCTGCCTGACCTCATTCAGAGTAATTCGTCTACCTATTGAGCTGTGTCGGTAAAGCAGACCCATTGTGATTAGGATTGATCTTTGGTGTCCTATAGGAGTCACATGTGAATACCACACTGTCGGTTTGTTTGGATTCATGATTACTTTTAGCTGTCTCTGCTTTGTGACATTACCTCTGCTGCCTGTCGAAATCTTGTTGCCTGCACCACTTTACATGTGGCTGGTGCATGTACAGTAGGCCACTGCCAATTGCCAAAGAGAGTGGAGCTGACTGCTACAAATGGGTTAACCTGCGCTGCCGTGGATGGATGATGAGACAGGAAACCTAGTAATGCGCTTTGTCTACGGATTTCAAAGTAATAAACTTCTTCATCAGGTCTATGTGTTTTCTCCTGATGAAGTTTAGTCCTGCGAAACGCGTTGATAAATAGACCACATTACTAGGTTTCCTGTCTTCTCATCATCATGGGTCTGCAGCAGGCTACAGCGACCAGGTGAGCACGATTGTGCATTTCATTGATACATTGTACCCAGGTAAAACCCTATTACGCTTTTTGTCATTCTCTAGTTTTCTAATATAACGGACTCCTGCAAGTGCACTGATATGCAAGTTAAACATGCAAGTGCACTTGTTGGGCGTGATAGATTCTCTTTTAAGTACATGTAGCCAATCAGCTTGTTAAAAAAAAAGATTCCTCCCAATTATTACGTTTTGGGGAACTCTCTCGGTTCTTGTGATACGCTGAATAAAATCCAGCAGTCAGGAATCACCTGGAGACAAAGAAGGTAAGTTGTAACTTTCACATTTACAACTTCTAAAGATTACATATAAAGAGAAAGTGTAGTTCCTGTATTACCCTGATCATTTTGGGCCTGTCGGAGGTATATTTCTGACCTAAGGCCACTCGAAGGACCATGTGTAGAGAAAACAAAAAAAATTGATGCTGCACAATATACGTTTTTTTCCTTGTACCCCTGTGCATAGGAAAGGCTAGTCTACAATAGTGAGAAGAAAGTGTGATTAATGCGCTATCCCAGTGGGGTGTGACCCAGCACTCCTACCTCACACAGGGTGGGGAGAGGCTCCTGCTGCAGTCATGTCCTACTGCCACAAACAGAATGCAAAGAAACTGACTTCTGTAGTCGCATAGAGAAGATTTCTTGTTATTTTTTCCAGCTTTAATCATATGAAGCAGAGTAGGGTCAAACAGGTGCGGATAAAGGGAGGGAATGCTGTAATTTTTTTTTCTTGTGCATTTCCTATGTTTAGCCTTACTTTAGTAAACTACTGATTTTCTTTCTTCACTTCTCCCCCGTGTCCTTTATCAGATAACCAATTATGAATTGTGAGATAAGAGATCGGGGAAGGAGAGCTCCTGAGAATTAATCAGCCTCAGAGTCCTGTTCAGGCCGATTAAATTGTCTATTTTTTGTGTATTTACGGACAGTCTGTCTCCCACCATCTTCGTCTGCCAGTGCATTCCTATGTGGTAATTGCATTAACACTACAGAGTTGCTTAAAAACTGCTTCTGTAGCAGAAACCATCATGTCCGCTCTAGTTCAGCGTCACAGTAATGGAAGGACAGTGTTACTTCTGCCGGGAGAGAAACTGTGAGTTTTTGTGCTGACAAATCATATACTGATTATGATAGAAGAAAGCATGTCCCTTAGTAGAAAAAACCTCCCCATAGTCTCATTATTTCTAGTACATATACAAATAAGATCTGTTATCCACTGTAGCCATATCCAAAATGTAGGATTCCCTGTCTGAAGAGCATTTTTATCTGTAAGAATTTACACTATGCAGTTAATGCATTCATATGTTAACCAATCTTACAGATTAGAGGGGTAACTATTGGGGTAGCACTTGCCAAGGGCTCTTGTGCTATTTGAATAGACTCCTAAAATAATTGCCATGATAGGTCAGGGCCCCGTTACAGTTATTGCATTGGCACCTCATGAATTTCCTAAGGGTGCCATTTTTTATACCTTCGGTCATGCCATAAGCAGGACTACATCGGGCACCTGTTAGCATTACACAGACGGTCAAATAATGCAATACAGAAGTATAGTAGGGTCTTGGGGTCATAGTTGACACAGAACTTTCCTTTATTCCCCATAGAAAATTCCTCACTCTCTCATGTCACCTGTACCTTAAATTACAGAATCCAACCTTTTCTTACCTCTTAAAAATTGCAAAAACTCTTTCAGTCGCTCTTATTCATTATCGTCTGGACTATTTCAACTCCCTATTGATTGGTCTACTTCTTACCAAACTTTCTCCTCTCCAATCAATCCAGAATGCGGCAGCCAGGGTTGTATTTTTGTCCAGCCATTACAACGATGTCCCCACCTTGTGCCAGCCATTACACTGGTTACCCATCCACTACAGAGTTCAATTTAAACTTTACTCTCACCGTAAAGCTCTACACATTTCTGCTTTACCATACATCTCTTTCCTTATCTCTGTCTATCACCTTACCCATGCTTGATTGAAGATTAACATCCTCCATAATCTGATCCTCCCACTTCTATCTCAAGACTTCTCTTCTGCTCCGCCAGTTTTCTGGAATGCACTACCCCAGGTGATCAGACTGATGACTATCCTTCACATTTTTATGTATTCTTTAAAAACCCATTTCTTTAGACAAGCCTATCACCTCACTTCACGAACATTCCTCCTTTTTAAAATTTTCTTAGAATCTGATTCCACTTACTCATCTGCGTCCACATTCTCCATGCACCCAATAGCACTTGGGGACTGTACTTATACAAATACCGGCTGATGACCGGATCCTGCAGCCTTATATCATAACCCTTATTTATTATAATCATGGCTGGACCATACACGACAAATACTTTTTACCTATTGTGTCCCCCCCCCCCCATTTTCTTATAGATGGTAAGCTTGTGAGCAGGGCCCTCATTCCTCCTCCTGTACCTGTTGAAATGTGTTGCATTGTATTGTTTTTATTGTCTGTACATTTCCCAGTGCTGCGGAATATGTTGGCGCTACAGAAATAAAATTATTATTAGTATAATTATAGCAGCATGTACTACTAGGTTCATGCATAATGGTCTTTTGGTTGGACTAAAAACATGTGAAATTTAGGAAAAAATATTAAAAAACTTCTTGCCAATTAAAAATACATTACAAAAAGTACACATAATTGGTATTGCTGCACCCCATAATGAGGTCAGCTATAAAATTATCATGCTACTTTTACCCACGCCGTAAATTCAGCTTCACACAGCACGGATGACTGAAGAATAAAAACTCTTTCAAAATGGCAAACAGAAACCATTTATTTTGTTTTAGTTTATTGTGCAAAATAAATAATTTTTTATCCCTGTAAAACTCAAACTGGAAAAAATAAATCCAATAAACACAACCTCAAGAAATTGAGGAATTGCTGTTTCACTCCTCACCCCTCAAACTATATATTCTTCATTATATGTTATGTCTTTCAAAACGGATCCATAAAAGTACAAATCGTCCAATCATAGAATGTTAAAGTTGGAAGGGACCTCGAGGGTCATCTGGTCCAATCCCCTGCTCAATGCAGGATTCACTAAATAATCTCAGACAGATGTCTGTTCAGCCTCTGTTTGAAGACTTCTATTGAAGGAGAACTCACCACCTCTCATGGCAGCCTGTTCCACTAATTGATCACCCTCACTGTCAAAAAGTTTTTTGTAATATCTAATCAGTATCTTTTCAGTTTCATTCCATTGCTTCTCTTGTTTCCATGTGCAAATAAGAATAAGCATGGCACCTCTACACTGTGAAAGCCTTTCAGATATTTGTAGACCGCTATTAAGTCTTCTCTTTGTCTTCTTTTTTGCAAGCTAAACATTCCCAGATCCTTTAATCGCTCCTCATAGGACATAGTTTGCAGTCTGCTCACTATCCTGGTAGCTCTTCGCTGAACTTGCTTGCTTTTCTTTTTTCTTTTTTTTTACAATGTGGTGCTCAGAACTGGACACAGTATTGCAGATGAGGCCTGACCAAGGAGGAGTAGAGGAGGATAATTACTTCACATGATTTAGACTCCATGCTTCTCATAATACATCCTAGAACTGTGTTTGTCTTGTTTGCGCCTGCATCACATTGGTGAATCATGTGTAGTCTGTGATCTATTAGTATACTCAAATATTTTTCACATGTGCTGTTGCTTAGTTCTTTTCCTCCCATTCTGTAGATGTCACTTTGATTTTTCTTGCCCAGATGTAGAATCTTGCATTTCTCCCTGTTAAATACTATTCTATTAGTCACTGCCCATTGTTCAAGCTTATCTAGATCCTTCTGAATCTTTTATCTTCTCTAGTGTTCGTTATTAGTGACGAGCGAGTGTGCTGGGATAAGGTGTTAGCCAAGTATGCTTGAGTGCTATCTGAATATCTTCGACTTGCTTGAAGAATATTTCCCTGCACCTGCATGTCTCACGGCTGTTCGAAAACTGCAACACATGCAAGGATTTTTTGTTTGTTCGACAACCGCAACGCATGCATGGATTCGACAACCGCAACGCACGCATGGATTGCCTAACAGCCGTGAGACATGCAGCTTCGGGGACTTGAACATAATATTTGAGCATGCCAAAGTCACTCGGTTAGCACCCAAGCATGCTCAGACAACACCACATCACTATTAGCTATCCCTCCTAGCGTTGCAGCATCAGTAAATTTGATTAGTTTACCTTCAGTTCCCTTATCTATGTAATTTATAAAAACTTTGAACAACACTGGGGCCAGGACAGATCCTTGGCTACTTGGACCTTTCATTATTCAGGTGGGCCCAGCGCTCATTGATACGAGCGGCTTTTCCCGGTACTGCAGCTTGTCCCGTTCACGTTACATCTCGCCTACAGCCACAATTGAGTCTCTTGAACTGCAATTAGCGGCACAGACTCTGCTGTATGTTCTGGGCTTCCTACAGTAATATGCCATTTATCTTGCCCCAGAAGGCTCCTTGTTGTTAGGATATGTCATTTTTAATGGCCGTTTTATTCTTGCCGTTGGATGATGATTGCGGCGCCCTGTTATAGTGAGGTTAATGCCTCTATGTTTGAGTGCATGTCCTCAGATGTACAACTTCTAAGGTAGCGCACAATTTGCTCCGAACCAAACGACGACCCGCCATAATGGCCTTTTCATGATTAACGGCAGCATTTCTGTATTTTCCTTCTATAAATATAGCTGTGCAAACTCATCATCGGGCTGAAGTGTTCTGGGCATTCCCCTATCAGTGCGGCGGTAAATTCTCCCCTGCTTCAGACCGTGCTTCAGCTCAAGTTGGAACAAGAAGCATTTTTCCTGTCTTTAGCAATATGTGTCAGGCTTTCTGTTGGCACATTCATATTTATTTCCCTTTTTTTTTTTTCCTCTCTTCAGTAGAATATTGTTTTCTTGCTCCTGGCAGACACTGTGTATGATTGATATGTATCTCTGAGGTTAAGGCACACTGTATGCCAGCGATCAAAAAGATGAATAGGATTTTAAATGCCATTTTATCTACCGGGATGACGGAGCCTCATTTACTACACGATATTGTCATGAGTCCACTTTTAGTATTTATTGGTTTAATGGCTGTTGAACGTTAAGTTTTCGCTTTTGTGTTGAGGTGCACTGACCATGCGTGAGCTTCTGGCTGTGTCGAATAATGCCACTTAATGCAACACGGCTCGTCAATTTTCAGTTCTCTCTGAGCTAGTGGGTGGACACTAGCTGATATGATACCTTCCATAAACTGCACACACCGAGATGGATTCCTACTATTTATTACTTATTTTTATAGTGCACAGGCAGAAGCAGCAGCATGGAAAACATGCAGCAGTATTGAGCTGTGTGGCTGTGAATCCATCACTGAAGTGAGATAAAACAGTTGCTAAGCTGTAGCTCAATCCCAGTGTCTCGTCATCGCTTCTCCCCTCTCCATGGAGTATAATAGGAGGTGTAACCTGACTCCTCACTGTACAGGCAGTCTATCTTGCCGTGAAAAAAGCTTTACTTCAAATCCTTCTTGCTCAGCGTGTATCATGAGTTGAGGAGGCAGGGTAGGTAGGTGAAGAAGTGGCTCATAGGTGGAGATATATTAGTGTTTCATACGTTCTCCTGTACTGATTTATGCAAATTTTGTTGAATTGACAGTGAATATTAAAAAAAAATAAAAAAAAATATATATATATATATATATATATATATATATATATATATATATATATTATTCAATACTGAGTAAATAAAATGATTTTGATGTTTCTTTTGCAGACTGATGCACAGTATGCGACCACAGTGGCTGACAACATAAAGAGCCTGTAAGTTTTGAGGGTTTCTTTTTTTTCTTATTTTTGTTATTTTCAGCAAATACACATTTCTTAATGTAAAAATATAGGATGTGAGATATAATGACGAGAGTGTAGAGTCTTCCGGGGCCTGAGCCTATGAATGGGGAGAAATCATCATTCTTCTGCTTATGAGATACTTCTTTTCAATGCCCTTGAAGTGTTCGTACAGCTTTTGGGAACATTTATGGGAAATCTTGGCACGACTCCGTCATTTTAATTTAAGCATTTTGTGCAGCGCTTTTAACAATCTAAAAGTAAAAGTCTGAATGGATTGGATGAAAACATTTGGACCTGCTTCATAAAGCATTTTACTGGAGGAATCCTATTGGGGAGACTTAACCATATAATCTTTAGCAATAAACCTCCTTGGCAGGTGGTGAATTGAGTATTTTCACTAGGGAAAAAAAATAATGGATAAAGAAGAACAAGTTTGGAAACAGAACTAAGGTTTTAGATTTAGAAAACGTAATTGAAGAAAAAAAAATATGGCACATTGTGCGTGACCACAAGCCTTTTAGGATATGGAATAGCACAAGACAGTCATGGAAGTATTGAAAGAAGTCATTAAGGATTTCAATATAGTTTAAAAGGCTCCCCAAATAGGCTTTTGCTTGGACCCCCAGTGATTTGTAATCAAAAGCGGAATCTTTGATGCTAAATTTCCCCCCAACGCCACCAAAGAGAACTGAAGTGTAACACAAGGCTCGTTCTCGTCACTATCCTTATAATGAACAGTCAGGTTGGGTCCTCCGGAGAGTAGGACACTTCTTGTGGCTGTCCCTGCTCGGGCTTATTGTTCATGGCGCTGCAGTTGAAATCCCTATTACTTTAAAGTGCCCTAATAGAGTATTTACAAATTGTTTTTCTATGATAGTTGCCCATATTGGCTAAAGAAGAGCAGGCCCAGACTGGGACTAAATAGCATCCCAGGCACACAAAGCGCTAGTCAGCCATATACAAAAATCACAGACTCCCGTTAATCTCCAAATCGTGGAAAAGTGGCGGTGGTCACTGCATGCTGCAGCTGAATGAGCTGGGCTGGCTATATACATCAGATGGCAACTGAGTTCCAACTGCTCAATCCTTATGTACCCCAAAATAATCTGTTGGGAGGGCAGGCGGCCTCTCCATACACATTAGCCATTTCGCCGATCCCACCGAAACTGATGGGTTGACTATTATCTAATGTGTATGAGGACTTTAGATATCAAAGATACAGTTGTTCTGTTTTTTTTATCAGACATTGATGCTCTGGACATTTATATATCCCCCATCCTAGTATCCCTAATGATGATTGGTGTCCCTTATCCTGGGCTCCATCTTAGTATTTATATCCCCCATCCTGGGACCCATCCTGGTATATAGAGTGTCATGTAAACGTTTGGGCACCCCTGGTCAAAATTACTGTTAATGTGAACAGTCAAGCAAGTTGAAGATGAAATGATCTCTAAAAGGCTTAAAGTTAAGTCTATTGCGTTCTAACAATAGCCTAACATGTTGATCCAGAATAAGGCAAAAACCCCATGGGGTAGATATTAATTGCTCCATACAGCAATCAGACTAATTCTCGTTATGAACATCTATGCCTATTTTAATGCATCTCTCTGAAACATTAAATTAGACTCCTCTGTATTGACTAACTTGCAGAAAATATCAGCTTCAAATACTAAAATTATCCTCTGTATGCCCCCTGCAAGGTCATTAATTAATGTCAAAAAGAAGAGGGCCCAGTACTGACCTTTGTGGTACCCCACTGTTAACTGTGACACAATGTGGCATGAGCTGCATTATAGACACTAGCTGACATTATGTGTAATAAAACTGTTGACCTATACAACTATTTATTAAGTAGCAATAGTGCCCATAACAAAGCACTAACATAGCACTGCTAGGTCAGACATGAAATCCTGGCTTTTTATATACACTGGAGTCTAGACTTCAGCTGCTGCCCTGAGGATGAGGACACTGAAAGGCAGCACCTAACAAGTGTGGCAGATGGTGACTTTAGGCCTGGTGTAGCTATGGGAGGTTCAGAGGCAGCAGTCTGTGTTGCAGCTCACCTTTAGAGATGACTGGGCTCAGGATGTATGCTGAGTGCCCTGCTCCTCACACTGGTTGTTGGACCAGCGGGTGCAGGTGAAGAAAAGAAGTCAACAATTGCAGACAGACAGCTAGTGAGGTACCTAGATAGAGCACTAGCTTCACCTACTCAGAAAATCCTGACGCTACGTGTCAAATTTAGGCCACATTCACACAGTCAGTATTTGGTCAGTATTTTACCTCAGTATCTGTAAGCCAAAACCAGGAGTGTGTGATAAATACAGAAGTGGTGCATATGTTTCTATTATACTTTTCCTCTGATTGTTCCACTCCTGGTTTTGGCTTACAAATACTGAGGTAAAATACTGGCCAAATACTGAACGTGTGAACGTGGCCTAAAGTTTTGTGTGCATCGCCTCGCGCAGAAAGTAGCTGCTTCTGCTTGTAATAAGTGGTTTCTTCTGTGATTGGGGCGACACATGGGGAATCTGCCTGGCTGGGCCTGAAGAGGAGTATCATAATCATCGGATTCCTCTGTATGATGTCCATAAGGTCCAGTAGGAATTACATACCATAGCTGTGGAGTCGGAGTCTGAGTCTGTGTCCATTGTGGTGGAGTCCGAGTTGGTATAAAATGGACTGACTCCGACTCCTAAAATATATAATAAATTGGGTTCAGTAGTACAATGCTGTAAATGTTTCCATAATAATTTGGGAAAGTTATGAATTGTCCTATAAATGTCTGTTCTGTTCCTGATCTGAGGATCTGGGTTTTTATTTGAGGTGAATTGGTGCTGCACTTTATGTACATGCTCAGTAGTGACCAGGGCTGTGAAGTCGGAGTCAGGGAAATTGAGGAGTCGGACTTGGAGTTTTGGCTTACCAACTCCACAGCCCTGTTCCATACAGGGGTTTTCCATTTCGGAAAAACTGTAAAAAAAATTAAAAGTCTGATCACTAGGTGTGCCTATCGAAATGCATCCGAGTGGCAGATGGGGCCTGTCCGAATCTTCTAGGAGGGGTACTCTACTAGTATGGGTCCACTTATCGGTGTGTGCGCTGTTAGGTGAGGGTCCAAGCTGAACACCAACAATAGAGCTGCATGTAAACTAAATCTTCTACAGAAGGAAGAAAATGGTCTCTATAGTGCCCACTATTAGTAGGCAACCATTAAGGTTAGTAAGGCGGCAGGAAGAGTAACAGCAAATAGAACATACCAAATATAAAGTGCTAGTGCTTTTGTGCCTTTCATGTAAAAGTATATAAGGATGCACAGGGATTAGTGGCATAATGTCTACTGTTAACATAAAGCCAATATAACTGTGAGTCAAAAGGGTATATCCGAATTATAATACCAATTGCATCCATAAGTATATTTACTAAAAGCTCCTACCCATTATTCCCCAAAGGAGACACCACGTCAATAGCCCCAATGCACGTTTTGCGTTGCTTCATGAGGGGGCTATAGTTATAATGGCTCTATGTTAAGAGTAAATATTATGCCACTAATCCCTGTGCATCCTTATATACTTTTACATGCAAGGCAGAAAAGCACTAGCACTTTTTATTTGGTATATTCTGTTTGCTGCTGCTCTTCCCACCCATTTATTATGTGAGATATGTTTGTTTACCAATCCTTGCTTCAATAATGATTTTGTATCGATACATGTCCTTTTATCTCTATATAAGCCTTTGCATATTTAATAAAGATATATATTGTTTTGAAATATATTATGGACTCCATACTCCTTGTTTATTGTTTACAACCTTTAAGTCATTGTCTGACCTGTAGAGTTGAGCAATGAATTCGCAGGACCTTGGTCCAAAGATCATGTCGGTAGTCTGTGGTTGCCAAATGAGAACCTTGTGATCCTCCTTATTCCTGCCGGCACCTCTTCTGGTTAGTGGGCCTGATGCAATGTCATCATTACAGCGTGAACGCTACAACTCAGGCACTTCATAATTTCTTATTATTGCTGGAGAACCTTGACTTGACTCATACTCCTTCAGACACCAGATCCTAAAACTTATGCAAACTCCAGACCACACACATACAAAAAATTGTATCTACTGCCATATCCTCTTACTGTTCACTTCCGACCACTCTGGACAGCAAGTCAGATGTAAGGGAAGCATTGGAGGACGCTATGCCCTCCGCCGGTGCACCTATGACGGCCGCTCTGTGGGATCCTGACAGCGGGCTTTTGCACCGTGGTCTAGAGGACATCCAGAAAGGCAGTATTGTCTGAGGGTGACCCTGCCTAACCTGCCGGAGGGCAATTATTTCCCCAGATTACACCAACTGGTGAGGCCACCTAGTGGAGCAGTTGGTGGTTTGGGGGATTATCCAGGAGATGCAGATTCATAGTAACTTTTCTATGTAAGAATGTTTCAAAAGTCTGTAAACTAAAGTGCAACTATACAAAGACTGATACACTGTGACCAGTAATTCATTGTGCGTCTTTGCATTCTCTAAAGGAAATCTCCATGACATTGCTCCATGATCTCTCTCACCGTAATACACTGACGTGTGACTTATGAACATCTACCTGCTCTCTAAGAATAGTCATGATGCGGAGCATTCTTCATTTCTCTTCACCTCCCACCTATTGATATCACATTTGCAGACTAATAACCTCTCGGATTAATCAATTATTGCTGCCATGAATCATCATGTCGGCTCTATATAACCTTTAAGCTATGGATAATTAAAAGAAGTCTGGTGGGCGGCAGGTACGGCCACAAAGCGTCCTCTAAAGCACCAGACACTTGGATTTGGCAGGACATGAAATGTGAAATCATCCATTCTTTACTATGTCCAAGGTCACCATGTTTGGTGTCGCTGTCTTTTTTATGATCTTTTGTATTATACAGTTTTATGTAATGGTCAGTTTTACACTTTTGCATCACATTATGGTACATTGTTTTAGGAAATCTAGTGTACTGAATATAAAGTTCTGGTATCTAAATGGATGGGTAATATACTAAGGGTAAGTCCTGCTCAAGCTGCCAGCTCAGATTTGTGTAGGGCATTGTATTTTTTGTATCAAGATATATCCCCATCTGTAAAATAAAAAGCCTGAAAGCCAACATACGTGGAAAAAGGGCTCCCCTTCTGCCCAAGACCCCTTTTACAGAGCTGAAAAATAAAGCATGTGGTGTGACGGGCAGTTCCTGCCAACACGCCACGTAAGGGATGGTTATCAGAGGATAATGGGCTTCTTGTAATGGGTTCATTGTGTAGAGACGGCTGCTGAAATTACCAGAAGTTATCTAAGAATGCGCTTTGTTCCCAGTGCATTGATTTCTCTTTTACTTCTGTTGTGATGGACAGGGTGTCAGTCAGCCGGTGCTTTACCCTGACCCCATAGGTAGCTCCAGCTATTATCCTTCACACCTAGGGGGCTTAATTGTACACACATGGGTAGATTTTGTCAATTTTGTAAACAAAGTTTGTTCTTATGGTTTCACCTAAATACATCTAAATAATTACAATCCCATAAGGTGCCCCTCCATCCTACCAGTAAGAAGTGGCTATACATTTCTCATGTGTAGTCGCCCAACCTGGTGCCTCCTCCTCTTCTCAGATCAGTGTTCTTTACTGTCTGCTTGCATTATAATGGGCGAGTTTTATGGGGCGTTTAGTGGTAAACCATTCCTGTGTTGGTGGATAGGAAAGGCATGGGAGGTGTAGTTTAGACTTACCACTGAGCTCATCATGCCACATCTGCAGCCTCAGATATAGGAGGAAAGGAACGCCCATCGGCACAGAGGCGGCAGCTGGAGGCAAACTGAGGTAGGGTGTCTATACTGAGGAATAGGTGTAATGGATATATGGCACTCCTGTGAAGACGGGGTGCTCAAGAAGGCATCCGCATCCGACAGATGAAACATAAGAATGTACTTGGTACTCCAGGGTGAGGATGACCATTCAGATTTTAAGGCACTACAAAAACTATAATGGTGTGGCTTTTCAGTTGCTTCATCAGACATGGCTGTGACAGTGCCCCACATGTAGCGCCTGCTCTCAGCGCTTTACCTCCACAGTGACCCCTGCTCTCAGCGCTTTACCTCCACAGTGTCCCCTGCTCTCAGCACTTTACCTCCAGTGTCCCCTGCTCTCGGCACTTTACCTTCCACAGTGTCCCCTGCTCTCAGTGCTTTACCTCCAGTGTATCTGCTCTCTGCGTTTTACCTCCCACAGTGTCCCCTGCTCTCGGGGCTTTACCTCCCACAGTGTTCCCTGCTCTCGGAGCTTTACCTCCCACAGTGTCCCCTGCTCTCGCCGCTTTACCTCCTACAGTGTCCCCTGCTCTCGGCGCTTTACCTCCCACAGTGTCCCCTTCTCTTGGCGCTTTACCTCCCACAGTGTCCCCTGCTCTCGCCGCTTTACCTCCAGTGTCTCCTGCTCTCTGCTCTTTTCCTCCCAGTGTCCCCTGCTCTCAGCGCTTTACATCCCACAGTGTCCCCTGCTTTCAGTGCTTTACCTCCCACAGTGTCCCCTGCTCTCAATGCTTTACCTCCACAGTGCCCCCTGCTCTCGGCGCTTTACCTCCCACAGTGTCCCCTGCTCCCAGCGCTTTACCTCCCACAGTGTCCCTTTTTACCCTATAGTAATCCATGTCTGATAAAGGTCCAGATATAGTGATTGAAACATCACACCATTATATTTTTTTTTTCATAGAGTCATAGAATTTGTAATCGCTTTAAAGTAAAATCTGAATTAGTATCCTCTCCTTAGAGTGCCAACTACCTTTTTATTTTTTTATACAGAGAAATAGTCACTTTTTAATCACAGGGTGAAGGTTCGCTTTAAGAAATAAAAATTTATATTCTAGCATCAAATATATCCTTCTGTCAGAATGATTGACATAGTATAAATGTATTTTGACATTTTTCTGCGTCATAATATGCCAGCCTTATTGCTGATACATGTATGTTGCTCATAAAAAGTATTCATGCTCATCGTATCGTGAAATAACATTGAGTCACAGTGGATCACAATAGAATACAGAACTATTCAACTCCCACAAGTTAGTATATTGTGCCAAATAGGGCCTTGAATAGATTGGACAGAATGGATAGGTCTCTATGATGTGTGAACATGTGGACACTGGACATTACAGTCTTCACCCATTATTCATTGCAGAACTGTTCAAATATCATGGGAACGGTGAGGGATCTACTTCATTGGTTAGTGCGCACTCCACAATTTAAGAGCGCGGCTGGACGGCCTTATAAATCAGACCACAATGCTTGGACTCGCCACGGCTCTTCTGACCCGAGCATGACCGCTATATAGAAATTAGTGATGAGCGAGTGTGCTCGTTACTCGAGATTTCCGAGCATGCTTGGGTGTTCTCCGAGTATTTTGGGCGTGCCCATAGATTTTGTGTCCCCGCAGCTGTATGATTAGCAGCTGCTTGACAACCTGAATACATGTGGGGATTCCCTAAGAAACAGGCAACCCTACATGTGTTCAGGCTGTCAAGCAGCCGCAAATCATGCAGCTGCGGGAACTCCAACATAATCTACGAGCACGCCCCAGATACTCAGAGAACACCTGAGCATGCTCGGAAAACCCGAGTAACAAGCTGACCAATCATAATGTAATGTGTAGTAATGTGCCCCATGCTGGCCCCCATCTTGTAGTAATGCCCCTTGCTGGTCCCTATCTTGTAGTAATGCCCCATGCTGGTCCCCATCTTGTAGTAATGCCCCATGCTGGTCCCTATCTTGTAGTAATGCCCCATGCTGGTCCCTATCTTGTAGTAATGCCCCATGCTGGTCCCTATCTTGTAGTAATGCCCCATGCTGGTCCCTATCTTGTAGTAATGCCCCATGCTGGTCCCCATCTTGTAGTAATGCCCCATGCTGGTCCCCATCTTGTAGTAATGCCCCATGCTGGTCCCCATCTTGTAGTAATGCCCCATGCTGGTCCCTATCTTGTAGTAATGCCCCATGCTGGTCCCTATCTTGTAGTAATGCCCCATGCTGGTCCCTATCTTGTAGTAATGCCCCATGCTGGTCCCCATCTTGTAGTAATGCCCCATGCTGGTCCCCATCTTGTAGTAATGCCCCATGCTGGTCCCTATCTTGTAGTAATGCCCCATGCTGGTCCCTATCTTGTAGTAATGCCCCATGCTGGTCCCTATCTTGTAGTAATGCCCCATGCTGGTCCCCATCTTGTAGTAATGCCCCATGCTGGTCCCTATCTTGTAGTAATGCCCCATGCTGGTCCCTATCTTGTAGTAATGCCCCATGCTGGTCCCTATCTTGTAGTAATGCCCCATGCTGGTCCCCATCTTGTAGTAATGCCCCATGCTGGTCCCTATCTTGTAGTAATGCCCCATGCTGGTCCCTATCTTGTAGTAATGCCCCATGCTGGTCCCTATCTTGTAGTAATGCCCCATGCTGGTCCCCATCTTGTAGTAATGCCCCATGCTGGTCCCCAACTTGTAGTAATGCCCCATGCTGGTCCCTATCTTGTAGTAATGCCCCATGCTGGTCCCTATCTTATAGTAATGCCCCATGCTGGTCCCTGTCTTGTAGTAATGCCCCATGCTGGTCCCTATCTTGTAGTAATGCCCCATGCTGGTCCCTATCTTGTAGTAATGCCCCATGCTGGTCCCTATCTTGTAGTAATGCCCCATGCTGGTCCCTGTCTTGTAGTAATGCCCCATGCTGGTCCCTATCTTGTAGTAATGCCCCATGCTGGTCCCTATCTTGTAGTAATGCCCCATGCTGGTCTCTATCTTGTAGTAATGCCCCATGCTGGTCCCTGTCTTGTAGTAATGCCCCATGCTGGTCCCTATCTTGTAGTAATGCCCCATGCTGGTCCCTGTCTTGTAGTAATGCCCCATGCTGGTCCCTGTCTTGTAGTAATGCCCCATGCTGGTCCCATTCTTGTCGTTATGTCCCCCATCCATGCCCCCATATTGCAGACATGTGCCCCATCCAGGTCCCCCCCCATATATAGCAGACATGTCCCCCATCCAGGTCCCCCCCATTTTCAAATAGACATAACAGAGAAGAAAAAAAAAAAGATTCTTCTCACCTGTCCTCCGTTCCCTTGGCGTCCTTTCTGCTCCTGTGGCCCGCAGGCACATAGACCCCGTAAAGATCGGGCTCGCTCCAGCAGCCGCCGACATCCGCGCTGTAGTGCAGTTTATTGCCGCGCAGAGACCGGCTCTCTGCACTATACTATAGCAATACTAGTTACAGCCGCCGGCCTATCAGAGGCCAGCAGCTGACATCTGTGTCCCGGCGCAGCGGCGTATGACGTCACTGCCTTGCGCAGATATCAGCTGCTGGCCTCTGATAGGCCGGCGGCTGTAACTAGTATTGCTATAACGAGCCCGATCTTTACGGGGTCTATGTGCCGGTGGGCCGCATGAAGCAGCTGGAGGGGCCGCGTGTTTGAGACCCCTGCACTATAGCTTAGAACAGGCTCTGTGTTAGACATAATGACACATTCTGCTCTCCTCACTGCAGACTAATTACATGGGCTGGAGCACAGCAGACCTGAGTGTGATTAACAGCTCTCATCGCTGGCGGTTAGTGTTGGGGTGGGACAGTGTTAGAGTAAAGTCTCCTTACAAACACCTTTAATAGCTCTCATGATAGTGCTGCCATACAAGGGGAAAAAGAACAAGCACCCGCTATAGCTTAGAACAAGCTCTATGTGAGACATAATGACACATTCTGCTCTCCTTGTTGCAGACTAATTACATGTGCCAGAGCACAGCAGACCTGAGTTGATTATGTGCTTTCATCTCCAGCAGTTGGTGTGGGAGGAGGGGCAGTACAGCAGAGTTGGCAGAACTACACCTTCTTTTGCAATGCTAATGTGTACTTGGCCATGCCAATGAAGCTAATTTGAGAGGAGAGCTACTAGAAGTGTTTCTAATGATACTCTTCCCCCCCACACTGACTGCCAGAGATGAAAGCTATTAGTTAATCACACTCAGGTCTGCTGTATTCCAGCACTTCATCACACTGCAGTCAGAAGAGCAGATTATCAACACATCTCACATTGAGCCTGCAATCGGCTATTATGGGGGCCTCTTGTTTCCCACGTGTGTTGCTGCCTGCTTATGATTGGTCACAATTAGATTTCACTGGGGGCATGTACTTCTTTCTATCTGGTAAAGCCCACTTTGACGTTTGTAAAAATAAATCACTGTTTGGGTGCCAAATACTGTCATCACTAATATCTCCACTACAGAAAGGTCAAATAAAAAAGTGTAATTCTGCTCTGCAGCGCCTCTTACATTGTGTGTCAGTTCAACATGAAAAATTTGGTAAAAACTCCTCTTAAAATTCAATTATTTTTTTATATGGGGGACTATTTGTTTTTTCCAAAATTATTCTATTCAGCAATGGTGCGTGCTGGGTAGGACATATGTAAATATGTTGTATGTATGGCTATGCTCTCATGAATGCTCAGCACACAGTATAACAGCGGATTACAGGCCTGGATTTGCACAATGTTTATGTATTGACTTTTTCTTGTTTTTTAGGTTCCCAAATGAAATCCAGTCAGGGCTTCTAGAAGTTATATCTCCTTCACCTCATTTTTACCCAGATTTCTCACGGCTAAGAGAATCTTTTGGAGACCCCAGAGAGCGTGTGAGGTAACCGAAAAATCCTCTACATGTATTTTCTTCCTAACTGACTGCTGCCAGGAGTGAACGTGAAGCTCATCTATTCCGCTGGCACAGCAGGCACAGTGGAAGGAAAGATAATGATAATTTTGGCTTTTCTAACGTAAAGCATATTAAGTAACCCTGACCTCTACTTCAGCTCCTGAGCGCAGCACAAGTCACAAAAACAGTTTTTGTGTCGCATGAAGATTACAAATGATTGTGTCCTTCTAGTGCTTGGCTCGCCATCACAAAATGCAATGTCCCGCCTCAGTGACTCTAGCAGAGGTTACTAATGGACATCTGTCATAAGACGTGAAGACCACCGCCTGCTCGTATAGTCGCTTTGTGTAAATGTTACCTTTAATTAGGGGTCTTGTAGTAGTAACATTAATGCCAGTATATAATACATAGTAATAGTAAGTATGTCACAGTATTATAAGTCTATAATACTAATAGTGTCACAGTACTGTACTGTGATATGAATAGCCCAGTATAGAATACTATAATTTTATAATAGTTTATGATGCAGCATATAATACTAATGATTAATGGCGCACTATATAATACTACACTGTCATACTAGTATTTTGTGACACAGTATATAATACTATACTGTCATACTAGTAGTTTGTGACGCAGTAAATAATACTATGCTGTCATACTAGTAGTTTGTGACACAGTATATAATACTATACTGTCATACTAGTAGTTTGTGACACAGTATATAATACTATACTGTCATACTAGTAGTTTGTGACGCAGTATATAATACTATACTGTCATACTAGTAGTTTGTGACGCAGTAAATAATACTATGCTGTCATACTAGTAGTTTGTGATGCAGTAAATAATACTATGCTGTCATACTAGTAGTTTGTGACGCAGTATATAATACTATACTGTCATACTAGTAGTTTGTGACGCAGTAAATAATACTATGCTGTCATACTAGTAGTTTGTGACGCAGTATATAATACTATACTGTCATATTAGTAGTTTGTGACGCAGTAAATAATACTATGCTGTCATACTAGTAGTTTGTGACGCAGTATATAATACTATACTGTCATACTAGTAGTTTGTGACACAGTATATAATACTATACTGTCATACTAGTAGTTTGTGACGCAGTATATAATACTATACTGTCATACTAGTAGTTTGTGACACAGTATATAATACTATACTGTCATACTAGTAGTTTGTGACGCAGTATATAATACTATACTGTCATATTAGTAGTTTGTGACGCAGTAAATAATACTATGCTGTCATACTAGTAGTTTGTGACGCAGTATATAATACTATACTGTCATACTAGTAGTTTATGACGCAGTATATAATACTATACTGTCATACTAGTAGTTTGTGATGCAGTATATAATACTATACTGTCATACTAGTAGTTTGTGACGCAGTATATAATACTATACTGTCATATTAGTAGTTTGTGACGCAGTAAATAATACTATGCTGTCATACTAGTAGTTTGTGACGCAGTATATAATACTATACTGTCATACTAGTAGTTTGTGACGCAGTATATAATACTATACTGTCATACTAGTAGTTTGTGACACAGTATATAATACTATACTGTCATACTAGTAGTTTGTGACGCAGTATATAATACTATACTGTCATACTAGTAGTTTGTGACACAGTATACACTGTTTTCCAAATTATTATGCACAAAGAGTTTATGAGTGATAAGGTTAGAATTTTTTTGTTTGTCATTTAAACTCATTGATGGTGATGTGTGTCAGGGCTCTTTATATCAGTGAAAGCAATTGCAGATAACTGTGCAAATTAGTTTGGCAGGTGTGTCCAAATAAAGGCAAGACTACTTAAGAAGGCTGTTCCACATTATTAAGTAGCCTACATTTTTTGCCAAAATGGGAAAGAAAAAGGATGTGTCGGCTGCTGAGAAGCAACAAATTGTGGAGTATTTAGGTCAAGGCATGACTGCAATCAACATGATCGCACAATCAAGAAGTATGTAGCCGATTCCCAGCACACACGTGTGCGTGCTGATAAGGAAAAATTGAGGACTCTTTCCAACAGGCAATTGCGTAAGGTTAAAAGAGCAGCTGCAAAAATGCCTTGTCATAGCAGCAGACAAGTTTTTGAAGCTGCTGGTGCCTCCAACGTCCCCAGAACAACAAGATGCAGGGTCCTTCAGAGGTTTGCAGCTGTGCGTAAGCCATCCTGTCGACCACCTCTATCCACTGCACACAAGCAGTGGGCCAAACGATACATGAAGACTGACTTCCAAACTGTTTTGTTCACCGATGAGTGCCGTGCAACGCTCGATGGTCCAGATGGATGGAGTGGAGGATGGCTGGTTGATGGACACGTCATGAAAACACGGCTAAGGCGCCAACAAGGAGGAGGTGGAGTAATGTTTTGGGCTGGAATCATGGGGAGAGAGATTGTCGGCCCCTTTATGATCCCTGAAGGGGTAAAGATGAACTCCATAATCTATGTGGAGTTTCTAAAACAACACTTCCTGCCATGGTTCAGGAGGAAGAACCGTGCTTTCCGCAGCAAGATCATTTTCATGCAGGATAATGCACCGTCTCATGCTGCAAAAAACACATCTGCATCTCTGGCTGCTATGGGCATAAAAGAGGACAAACTTATGGGGTGGCCACCATCTTCCCCTGACCTCAACCCCATTGAGAACCTCTGGAGCATCATCAAAAGGAGTGTCTATGATGGCGGGAGGCAGTTCACATCTAAGCAACAGCTCTGGGAGGGTATTCTGTCCACATGCAAAACAACTGAAGCAGAAACCATCCAAAAACTGACAAATTCAATGGAGGAGAGAGTTCAGAAGCTTCTTTCCAACAAGGGGTCCTATGTGCAAATGGAACATCACCTAGAATAAAGTTTTCACTTGAAAACTGTTTGATTTCATTTTGTAATAAGCTGATAATGCTTATAACTTCACAATTGACCATTTTTTTGTTCAAAATAAAAAAAAACCGGTTGAAAACTCTGCTGTGCATAATAATTTGGAACATGCATTTTGAGTGTTTATTTATTTTAGAAAGGATACGGTTTTCATAGGCAGTTTGTTCCAAAACATTGCAATTATACTAGAATAGTAGATGACTGGAAAATAACAACGACTGCAATTCAGATAGGTAATTTAGAGAAAATAGGAGGAAATATTATTTGCATAATAATTTTGAACACAGTGTATAATACTATACTGTCATACTAGTAGTTTGTGACGCAGTATATAATACTATACTGTCATACTAGTAGTTTGTGATGCAGTATATTACCGTACTACCTTCTTTTCTTTTTTTTTTACACTATTTACTTTTGGCCCTGTGGACTGTTGTCGGTTATTTTTATTCAGTTACAGTATTGTTGGGGTTTGGTCTAAACCCACCTCAGTCTATTACTGTTCTCCCTCATTCTTTGCACTGAAGCTCTGATTGTCCATGCTGACAGCGGTGTATAAGCCAGTGAGGGACGGGTACTGTTTTGTCCTCTGGAAAATGTAAAAATATCGCTGCTGTCCTCCAAAAAAAATAGCTTGTTATATACTGTGTGATGGTAGTACAGCACAATCCACTTCACTAGTTCTGAGCTGCAGTACCAGATAAAATACAATCTGTATTCTGCCAGCACTATAGGTGCCGGAACTCCCTTTCCCCTCACTTCCCAACATACATTTGTTCATGACATTGTCCAGTTAAGAAAGCGAGCGTCTGCTACTCCTGTATGCGGATTGGAAGACAGCTGAGCAGGATTAGAGCAATAAAGAACCTGCCACACACTACCTGTAATGAGCGTCAATGCCAGATGTGGCGCTGTTTTTGAAACGAACCCGCCATCATTTTTTTGTTCATTCTGTTATCTACTGTGCAATGAATTAGTTCTAAAAGTGCAATCTGGGGGATATATATTTTTCTAACCTTGTGTTTTCTATTGTCGTCTACTTTTCATTAAGCTCTTGGCAATTCTCCCCGCGGCCACTATAATAAGATGCGTGGTGGGTGTTTTTTTTTGTTTGTTTTTTTTGGCTGTTTTTTTTTTATTTTTTAATCCTGTTTTCCAGTTTAGCACAGCCTCAGTGATTTCCCCTGCTTCTTTCTGGTGCTCACGTTATTGCTACAAGCTGCAGACATTTGCGGGTCCTGCCAGCGCTGCAGGAGTCGTACCCAACCTGCGATGCTCTGATTAATTAGAAGTAAATAACATAATCGTTAGATTCTCGTTCCAGACACTAAATATAGAAGCCGTAATAGTCAGCAGCGCGGAAATATCCATCAAAGTAATTATCTTACACCGCTCATCCTACCCGACTTCCCACACCAACATTAATGTAAATCATTGTTTGTTTTGCAGGTGGAGAACGAAACAAAATCTGGATTACTGTTTCTTAATGATGTATGCTCAGTCAAAGGGCACCTACTATGTGCAGGTACGTGTACACACTGAGAAAATCCCAGATCAGCGCAAGAAATTGCGAGCAAAGGATTTCACTATCTTCTGTCACACCTCTTGGCTGTAATGAACAGTGACAGTCCAGTGTGTCCTTTGGAGATTTTAAAAGCAAGTCCGCACTAAATGACTGTTCAGACCGAGCACAAGCGCTCCGTGCACCATTGCTCCCCTCTTCCTTCATTACAGGAGCCATAGACAGAGAGAGATGGAAACCAATAGGTGAGAAGGTGCACTGAACTGCTAAGCAGTGCCAATGGTGGACTGCGTGACTGACTGTGCTTGGTTTGAACCATCATTTTGTGCCGGAAGATTCCCTTTAAAAGGGTTATTCGACCTTAGGTAAAAGTCTGCAGTCACCATATGTGTGTACGCTGTGAGGATCCTCCGGCACCAGGAGTGTGCGGTCATGTAATCACAAGTACATGCTTTGCGTTCTTCCAGCCACATTCCGACTAGATGTGTCCGGCCTCTTTCAATACATATGCATTGAGCAAGGCTAGACACGTCTAGTCAGCATGTGGCCAGAAGTATGCACCAGTGAAACCTCAAAGCATGCAGTGTCACGTATAGGAACTGCAGCCGTGTACCCTAAGGCTGGACAACCCCTGTAAGCACAGATATTATTTCATCCAAACCAGAGTAAAAGCATAGTCCTCCTGCTCTCTTCCCCTATAAAATGTTCAAACTGCTTTTGGTGCACATACCAGTCTAATATGTTCAGGAACTATCCTCAATATCATACTCTGTAATCTGCCATCAGCTTTTTTGTGCGTGGGTACTTCATTTTAATTTGTATTTTGCCAGCACTATAGGTGCTGTAATTTTTTTGCCTCACTTTTTTTTACCATGCTTTGCTCCTGTCGTTTTATAGTAGCTTGCCGCACTCAAACTGAAAGTCCATCCATGTTATGCCTTCATGCAGTTTTACAATCCGGAGAGAGACAAATGCTCCCTTCCCTGAATTGACAGACGAAAGGCACTTACTTAGTGACTGGCACTTTGGAGTGGTCTTTTGGGCTGAAATTTTAAATAAAGTACTGTGCAATTTTGCTATACATTTCATTGGCCGTTAGCTATGTTCTCACCTGTGCTGGGATATTAAATTGGGATTTCTGTCTTTTTTGTCACCTAATCTGATAGCAGCCAAACATAAAGCCAGAGAACCTGATTCCTGTGATCTGTCACTTACTAGGCAGCTTGCTCTAGTTTTGATAAAAAAAAATCATAGTTTGGTCAGCAGGAGATTATCACTAGAGGACTAGTAAACCTCCTCTATATTTATGAGATCTGTGTAAGCCGCCTCCACTACTGATTGGCAGCTTTCTGGCTATGCATAGTGTACACAGAGAGCTGCCATTCAGTGTTGTATGCTGGTTATACAGAGCACAGCAGTCAGAGAACTAGTAGATTTGCGGCAGAGAAAATGCTGACTTTAGCAAAATGACAGCAAGCAGCCCAGCTAGTGACAAATCACTGGAATCAGGGTCTCTGCTACCCTATCTTAGAGCAGCATGATCTAGGGGCAAACACCTTGTGGCAGATTTGTTTGGATGATTATTGCTGATCGGTGCACTTTATTTTCCCTTCCTGGCAGCTGGAGGACGATATTGTGGCCAAACCCAACTATCTGAGCACAATGAAGAACTTTGCCCTCCAGCAGCCCTCCGAAGAGTGGATGATTCTTGAATTCTCCCAACTTGGCTTCATCGGTAATCTTTCTGGAGTTTATTCTTCCAGTTTAGCTTTGTTGACTCTCCTATTTGATACAAATGATTAAAGTTTGTCGGACTTTATATAATATTGTGCATTCTCCAATATTTTGGCAGGCACCATGATTAAGTTTTGTGTATTGATGTAGGAAGCCATAGCAGCCTAAAGGCCCCGTCTCACATAGCGAGATCGCTAGCGAGATCGCTGCTGAGTCACAAGTTTTGTGACGCAACAGCGACCTCCATAGCGATCTCGCTATGTGTGACACGTACCAGCGATCAGGCCCCTGCTGCGAGATCGCTGGTCGTGTCGGAATGGCTTGGACCTTTTTTCGGTCGTTGAGGCCCCGCTGACATCGCTGAATCGGTGTGTGTGACACCGATCCAGCGATGTCTTCACTGGTAACCAGGGTAAACATCGGGTTACTAAGCGCAGGGCCGCGCTTAGTAACCCGATGTTTACCCTGGTTACCAGCGTAAATGTAAAAAAAACCAAACAGTACATACTCGCCTTCTGATGTCCGTCAGGTCCCTTGCCGTCTGCTTCCTGCTCTCACTGACTGCCGGCCGTACAGTGAGAAGTGAGAGCACAGCAGTGACGTCACCGCTGCGCTCTGCTCTCGCTGTACGGCCGGATCTCAGTCAGAGCGGGAAGCAGACGGCAAGGGACCTGGACACCGAAAGGCGAGTATGTACTGTTTGTTTTTTTTGGTAACCAGGGTAAACATCGGGTTACTAAGCGCGGCCCTGCGCTTAGTAACCCGATGTTTACCCTGGTTACCCGGGTGCTGCAGGGGGACTTCGGCATCGTTGAAGACAGTTTCAACGATGCCGAAGTCGTTCCCCTGATCGTTGGTCGCTGGAGAGAGCTGTCTGTGTGACAGCTCCCCAGCGACCACACAGCGACTTACCAACGATCACGGCCAGGTCGTATCGCTGGTCGTGATCGTTGGTAAATCGCTTAGTGAGACGGGGCCATAACTATTCCATATCTCAGGCCTCAGTATACAGAGCCAGCTGCTAAGTGATCCAGCGATTGCTCAGACGAAATCTATCCCACAGCATCAGCTGCATTCACAATGTCTTATCAAGTGTAGAACATCAAATACGCCAAGATATTGTGGATTAATGAAGCAAGTGGCCATGAAATCAGACAGGATTCCGTCCTAATTAGCAGATTGTTCCACATTAAGCCATTCTATTCATTTCATTCTTTTCTTTGGTGGGTAGACCCCGCTCCAAAATTGGAATTTCCCACTACGACTACACCTCTGACTCAGGTGGATAGTCACAATAGCAAAAGAATCTGATGCCTCCATCATAGGGAAATGAAAACATGAGTTTTATTAATGCTTCTTTAAAGGGAATCTGTCATCATGTTTTAGCTTCCCCGTCTGAGAGAAGCTTGATGTAGGGGCAGAGAGTCCTGATTTCAGCAGTGTGTCATTTACTGGGCTATGTGTTGGAGTTCTGATAAAATCACAGAACTGCGGTTTAGCAGTTCTTAAATGCTGAGCCTTGTAAAACCCCCCCAACACCACTGATTTTCTGCCTATGAACAGTGTACACAGAAAGCTGCTAATCAGTGGCAGGGGTGGGGTTATGCAGAGCTCAGCATTTGAGAACTGTTAATAATTTTATCAACAACAGCAAGCAGCTCAGAAAGTGACATCACTGGAATCAGGGTCTCTGTCTGTACATTATGCTGCTCTCAGATTAGGTGGCAATAACCTGATGACACATTCACTTTAGCAGGAATCCTCAGTGTATCACAACTGACTGCTGAAAATATTGCTAAATGTTTTGAGTATTATCTATCATAGGAAGTGGTGTAGAGTATGCCTGTTAATGATGGCCATTAATTCTCATTCTTATTCACCTCCTCATATCATTAAAACTATTGCGGTATATTTAAATATAATTAACAAAAAAACCTCTGAAAACCTTGGTTCACAACTGAGAATAAAATATTGTACATCATTTGCGGGTAGAATCCTAAAACCTGTTCAATAATGCATGAGTTCTATCCATTAATTTAGGTTTAGGTCTGAAAAATAAGCATATTATTTACTGCTGTGTCCTCAAATGTCCGATCCTTGAAAACATACAATTATTTAACTCGTAGAGTAAACCACATAATCAAAACAAAAGGTAAAGGCCACAATGGCTATTTATAGGTCCCAAAAATGCAATAAAAATTAGTCACATGTAAACCAAAATGGAGTCTTATCAATGGGAAATAAGAAAATAGCAACTCAAACCATTTTTTAATTTTTTTTTTTACACGCTACTAAAATAGTAGCTACTAAAAACACTATACAAACTTATGACCTTTATCATAGTGACCTGGCAAATCATTTTACCAGGTAATTTTTGCCACACAAAGAATACCTTAAAGGCAAAACCGCAGAAAAACAATTCCAGAATTAAGTTTTTGTTTTTCTATCATTACTTGGATTTTTTTCCCCTTTTTTCAGTATATTTTATGGTAAAATGAATTGTCATACAACCTATCCAGCAAAACAACTAGCCGTCATATATATGCTATAGCAATGTAAAAATAAAAAAAATTTAAAGGAGTTGTCTGGTCTGAAACTTCAAGTCTGCAGTCACTCTAACTACAATGTCACGAGAAACTACAAGGAGACACCAAACAAGGCTTCATAAAACATTGATAGACTGTATCAAAGAGATTCTCCCTCCCTCCTTATGTACCCGTGTGCCTTGTTTTTTGCTCATGTTTAATGTATTTGTCTATATTTGCCCCGTATTTCACATGTAAAGCGCCATGGAATAAATGGCTCTATAAAAATGAATAATAATAATAATAATTCTCAGGACCCCGCGCCAGTGTCCACTGGAAGAGGATCCTGCTAATTAATCCGTCTAAAATTTAGAATACAAATTACTGCTAGAATTTTGAGGGGGAAAAATATCTTGTCCCTTTTTAAGGTCAAAATTTGCCTGGGCTTCAAGTGGTTAACTAGAGACCAAATTGTATTTAAGTCTTGATTTTAAAACTAAAAGTGCCGAGTTACTAGAGCATCTCTGCTATTTGCTGCATATTGGATATGTGCAGTCTTTCAGTTCTGTTCTCCCCGCCTCTCCCGATAAAGTTGGCCATGAGATGAAAGCTGTAAGGCTATGTGCACACTTTGCGGATTCCACTGCGGATCCGCAGCAGTTTCCCATGAGTTTACAGTACAATGTAAACCTACGGGAAACAAAAAACGCTGTGCACATGCTGCGGAAAAAAACGCGCGGAAACGCTGCGGATTACATTCCGCAGCATGTCACTTCTTTTCTGCGGATTTTCACCTGCTCCAATAGGAAGATGCAGATGAAAATCCGCATAAGAAACCGCAGTAAAAACCGCGATAAATCCGCACTAAAAACCGCGACGGGTTTTCACTGCGGATTTTGGAATTCCGCTGCGGAAAAATCCACAGTGGAATCCGCAAAGTGTGCACATAGCCTTAGAGGTGTTTGTTATGACACACAGCTCTGCTGTACTTTACACAGTCATTACATGTCTCACACAAGAAAACCTGTTCTGACGTTTTGTGTTCTTTTTTTTTTTTCCCCCCTGTATGTTGCCTCCTGCTTTTGATTGGTCACCATCATGTATGGGAAAAAGTACACGCCCCCAGAGAAGAATCCCTCCAAATGCCTTCTTGGTGTTATCATAAATTATAACATTAACTTTTTATAGTATGTTTGCATTGGGTTCAAGAAATGTAAAAATAAAAACTCATGTTTCTCATGCTAAAACTAGTGACAGGTCCTTGTTTTGAATTTACCCAAAGAGGTAGCGATGCCCTCTGTACCCAGTAGGCTGCTGATCCTTCATATGCTTATGTATGCATTTAATCTTGTATAAAAGCCACAGACTGAAGTCCTGTTTAGCTGTGTGGCATGATGTGTATGGCACAAACCCGTGCCTGTCTGCTCAGTCATGTATTGCCAGTAAATATAACTTTACATTAATGGACCCAGCTAATCTTCAGGAAGGATTTCAGAGCCTTAAAGTGTGAAAATGTAAATCTTTGTGATTTTCTAAGGCTCTTCTTCTTGTTGAGTCTTTCCGCCCCTCCTTCGTGTAACCAGGAATGCAGCAATATCCCATTGTTGTGGAAAATAACAATCAGCCCTCGGAGCTCAGGAACTCAATCACTTTACTGGATAAAACTAGATATAAATGCAAATTGGTGCATCTGATGCTTCCCTTGTATTGAGCAGGTGGAGTGGTTTCTGCAGGCTTTTGTGCTTACATTTTAAGAAGAAGGAAAGTAGGAAATAAAATACTGTAAAATATTAAAAAGTAAAAAAAAAAAGTTTTGAGATGTTAGTTGATTTCACGAAACTTAAAGAACCATAAATCACCAGTTCCCACCACTCCGTGCCATGACAAGAAGACTGCTCTGCGGGATAAGCTGGTGTGGGGGATGGGGCTTTGGAAAAGTGATATAAAAAACTCTCTAAAGCGATTTCTCATAACTCCGCCATACACAGTGACGCTCAGATCAGCTGAACTTTCCTGTTTTCTTGTCTTGCTATCAGACTTTTCTGGCAGTAGCGTATCTCCAGTGTGGCAGAGCGTCCAGGAGTACTGCATATAAAGTCCTCATGTTCTAGTATACAGCATCTGTGGGGACAGCACACATGGTCCATGGTCGTCCTGCCTGTTATTTTCATAAAGATAACTTTATGACCAATGAGAAACTTGCAAATGTCTTGAATCGGGCTAAATTCTTCAGAATGTGGCACCCCTGGATAGTGAATGAGCATTTTTTGTCTTTTGGTTACTACCAAGTCACATGTGACCTGTATCAACTCCTTGTCCCTTCATTATCATTTTTGAGTGTCTCTTCCTTCACTTAATACACTTATCTCAGCCCCCATCACATCACTTTCTCTTTTCTGTCCCCACTATTATATTGTTGTACTGATGTTACATGCCATTGCTTTCTTTTGTGTTCGGAAAAATATAATTTGCATAAAGTGCTTAAATGAGTTATCCAGGACTATTTCTGCTGATTGACGGCCTCCTCCCTACTGAATAACTGCAGGAAGCCGTCTGTCAACCAGCATGAAGTCACCGTCACGCCCCGTCGACAGAGCAGCTCGGAAGAGGAAGAGCTGCTCTGTTGACGTGAAGCAGCTGAATAGCGGGCAGGAGCGGTCTGTGATCACTATGGGCAGGCTCAGGGCCAACAGGCAGGTAGTTAGCACCTACTTGTCTATCAGTTCTTAGCCCTATGAGAAAAAAAATAGTCCTGTACTTTCTTATGGGCCTAAGAACATACCTTCAGGTAGTTGCTAACTACCTGCCTGTTCACCCCGGCACTAATCTCTGTGAGTTCAGAGACTGCTCCTGCCAGCGATTCTGTGAATTCTGCTGATGTCGCAGGTTCCGGGCTGCTCTGTCCACATGGCGGAATTCGCAGAGTCGCTGGTAGGAGCAGTCTCTGAACTCGCAGAGATCGGTGCCGGGGAGAACAGGCAGGTAGTTGGCAACTACCTGAAGGTATGTTCTTAGGCCCATAAGAAAGTACAGGACTATTTTTTTTTTTTCTTATAGGGCTAAGAACTGATAGGCAAGTAGTTGCTAACTACCTGCCTGTACGGTCTTAGCCCATAAGAAAAAAATAAAATACAATAGGCCTTTGATTAGAATACCAAATGTTATACTTAGTTATATTGATAGAATACAATAAAATATTTGAAAGATAAAATAGACATGTTATTTGTCAAAGCTCCAACCACCAATATCCGATCAAAAGTCACACCTCTCACCTCGGTCGGACTCCTCTCACACAGCCAAAGCAGATCTCCACTTTGCACTGACGAGGGGCAGTACCCCGAAACACAGTGTCTGCAAATTGAGATTCTGGTTTGGCTATTATCCTAAGTCATGTGACAAGGCTCGTTAAAGGCTCGACATTGACTTTTAGGATTGCTAACTTCCAATAGATGGCACAAGAGTTCTAGTCCTCTTCCTCTCTGAAGAGACAATTTGCATAATTAGCATATTACCCAGAGGAGCATTGCAGCACTCAGTCTCCTCATCTCGGCATGCTTAGCATGTCAATCTCCACAAGGAGAAACGATACTTCTTGGATACCTCTCACCTCCCTAATGGAAAAGTAAGAGGTGCTGGCTAATCCCTTTAACATGATTGTAATATTTTGTGCAAATATGACCTGATTTTAGTAGATCTCATCTCTTGTCCAACATAACTAGAGTCCCTTTGCCATGTGACATGAACTTTTATACTAATGGGTGTTGAATGTGCCCTCTTGTTATTAAGAGTTTGGATATTTACTGTGCCTGGCATCTAGCTGAAAAGGACATTCCAGTTGGGGTATCCCTGGATGTTCACATCTCATTAAGCATTTTTTTCCTTTCATTTGCACCGCGTGTTCTCCGTGGAATATCATATCTATCTGTTGAAAAGCAATTAATGCTGCATTTTCTCATGTGTTGAATTGGATTTGACATTTCTTTACAAGATAATCTGTTGTCAGAAAAATGGCACATCAGTTTTTGCCATGAATGTCTGGCGCAGATCCGCATGAGGATTACCCCACTATCATTTAAAGGGGCTAATCCTGAGCTTTTTTTGTAGAAAATCTGCGGATTTCACTCAGAAAAGACAAGGATTAGGCCCATTAAATCACAGTTTGTTTAATCCTCCTGTGGATCTGCTGTCCACCCAAGTTATACATCCATAGTAGAAAGTCAAAGTATTGACCTCCATTTTTTTTCCCCCTGGAAATGCGACGTGTAAATAAGCGCAAAGCATAAGGCCGCTTTCACACTTAAAGGGGTATTCCCATCTTCAAGATCCTAATATATGGTAGGTGTAATAATAATAATATTAGAAAATACCTCCAATTAGAAATGTAGTATAGTTTTTCTGATTCAGTATGTCTCTTTCCTCGTGTGCAGGCATTGCAGGACCTTAGATATCCATGGTTACAACACTAGCAACTAGCTAACTGTTACTGTCACAACACTGTTGCCGGGTGTCCCGGGACCAGGGGCTCATTTCCTGTCCCTAATGCTAGGGGCGCCCTTGCTCAGCTTGTTCCCTGGATTATGTCTGATGGTGAAGACGCCGGGGCCACGTATCTTGCCTTAGCTCCTGAATTCGCCCTCAGTCAGTACCCTTCGACCCCACCCAGGGAAGAGGTGAGTAGTAGTGTACTGTAATACTCCAACCAGACTAACAAGGTAATACGAAAAGCAATAAAGGTAAATAGCAATCATTTAAATATACGCACACAAAATGAGGTATAGACTGGGGAGTTTAGGATGGAATTAATTCTTTCTTCTCCTACATTGGTTTATCACACACTCAAATCCTAGCAATATCCACAGATAAATCCACCAAATGCCTTCTACAATAACAACCAACAATAACCTACAGCCATGCAGCATAAGCTATCTCTGACAATGTGTGTTAGCCAGGGCCCAGATTATATAGGAGATGGGAGTGGCTAACAGTGAACAGCTGAGAGCCTTAAGGCAGGAAAGCTTCTAAGAGCTGAGCAGATTAACCCCATGCACTGCTAAAAGATATTTGCACCATTTAATATGAAGGTGAAGTGCTTCTAATCCATGTAGGAGTAAGAGAAATCAGACACTGCGGTCTTCTGTCTCCTCTCTGGAACGGTAAAGACATGACAGTCACTATATTAGTGATCATATCCTTGGATACCTAAGGTCCTGCAATGCCTCCACATGAGGAAAGAGACATAGTGAATCATAAAAACTATGCTATATTTCTAATTATAGGTATCTGCTAATATTATTATTGTTACGCCTAATACATATCCGATCTTAGAGATGTGAATACCGCTTTAAGTCATCCATGGTCTGAGTTCTAATTGGCCGCAGGTCACTGAGCGTGAATTCAATGAGCCTCAAATATGGCGTATTTGGACTTTTGAAAAGGCAAAATTGTGAAATGAATGATTTTACAGATGAGCGTAAAACAATCTGATACCTTCATATTTAAAACTGCTTTATACCATGTAAACACAGTCTAGATTATTGTCCATGAGGGCTTAATTAGGCGAAACCTTTAATAAATGGTAGTAGAAGTGGAAGACCTTCACGATGTGAGTTATAAGATAATAATGCTTACCTAAAATTACGGTACCAAAATGAATTAAAAAAATAAAATAAAAACCGCACTTTGATGTCAAATGCTTTATAGTTTTTCCCAGAGCTGGCTAAAATGTAGTAGGCTTCCCCTACAGAAAGCCTTTATGGACGAGGCCCATTTTCCAGTTTGGGATTATGAAGAGTGGATCTTGCATGAAGTTCAGTAGCTCAGAATTTCTTATATAATTCTTTCTAAAATGCCCCATTCACCTAAGGAGGACATGACTCCTTACTTACAGTACTTTCTTGCTGTCCTATGAAAAAATCTGTCCATTTTAGACCAGGTTCTCCAGAAGGTACCAGCAGTAAATAAGCTCCATTATCTGTCAAAGGCACAAGAAGAAGCTTGTGATCCGTTCCTTCAAACGTTAATGGCTCCGGAAAGGTTGTCAGACTTAGTTAAGTTGTCAATTTTCGGTGAGAATTTTTAAACACTTGGCCCTGAACACAGAAAAACCAGAATTTCAGGTAAGAGCCAGCGGGTCATAGAGTAGCAAGTTTAATTTGCCATCAGTACCTTTATCTCTCTGTTTGACATTTATTTTATTGGTCAAATATGATAATGGCATAGAAGATCTTAAAAGGCAGGATGATGTATCCTACACACAGGCATGGACTGGCCCACTGGAGAACAGGAGAATCCTCCGGTGGGCTCCTCTGCAGGACTGGGCCTCCAGTACTTGGCACAGTACACTTGAGTCACTATGTATAGACAATGGCGGCATCTTTATCAATCTACCCAGCTCATTGTTATATAAATTTGTGAATGAGGAGAATGTCACATTTGTATGTAGCTGAAAGGTGGGACCTGCGGTTGGTTACTGGTGGGCCCTCGACACCTCAGTCTGAAACGTCCTACAAGCGATCACATGGATCTCCCCAATGTTCAGATTTCCATGTTCTGGAGATTTAGTTTGATATGGGTTTGTAATATGGTGCTCATAAAAATCTAAGGCCCCATCCTGTACGCCTGTGTCATGTATATATTGACACAAAGGATCGTGCTGTACTGGAGGAAGTATTACGGAGATGTTGTCTTCTAGGAGAGAACATGGTATGGTTTTACCCAGAGGCACGTGACTATGGTACATGGAGTGGATGAAGCTCCAGTTCACAATATTGTGCACCGCCATAAAGACTCTAGGCTTATTCAGACCTTTTGGAAATTGAGGTGTGATGACATACTTGAGACCAGGCGAGAATCGGAGCAATGAAAAGTGTTTATTTTTTTAATATTTTTATGTAATAGTACTTATTGTTGTAGCGGGACACTCTTGTGTCTATTTTTACTTTTCATCATTTGTAAGGTTATTGATGAGCCTATAAGAAGTGGATATTTCCAAAATATCATCCCTTTTCGCTATTCTGTTACAACATGCGGTGTTCTGTGATTAGTGAGTGGCCATTTTATTTTACTTTCTCATTTGTCTCATTGGGGGACACAGAAACGAGGGACACAGAAACCATGGGATAGTCTGCTGCCACCTGGAGGCTGACACTATTAATACATCTAATTGAAAATTGGCCCCTCCCCTGCAGACTATACCTTGCCTGCTTGCATCAGGCTCTTCCAATTTTTTGTGGTGTCAGTAGGCAAGGTCTGGCCTATCTGCCTTAGGTTGGCATTAGCCATTTTTATTTTTTTGTGTTTCAGAGTAGGGTAGCAAAGAGTAATTGTACACTCTGCTTCATCCACATAGTGATGGAGGGTACAGGCTGTAATTGTTTAGTCTGCATTTTCTCGCGGCGGTGTGGCCGGATCATCGTAACTTGACACAGTCGGTAGTTGGGTACTGGGGTGGAGGTCCATAAGCCAATTAGCTCTTACCCACCACCCCACATAGCGTGATTTGTTTTTTTTATTATTATACAGAGGGCCTGTCACTTACTAAAAAAAAATGGACTTAACACCTTGTAAAAGTTCCTGAGCTCCCCTGGTTTTGCCACTTTTTTCAGTTTTTTGCTGCTCCATTGCAGAGAAATTCACATTTGTTGCTTTTGAAGCTCAATATGTGAATGGCCAACTGTTCGAAGTTCAACTGGGCGTTTCTTCAGCATTTTCTTGGAGGCCGTGCGCGATTACTCTGCCCTCCCAGATGCTGCCAATCACAGCTGTGCAGCATTTAAGACTGATAGATCAGCTGCTGAGCTGTGATTGGGAGCATCTAGAAGCGAAGGAGGTGAAAGCTCGCATCCATGATGAAGATTGTAAAAAACACCTAATTTGACTGCAAGCAGAGATTTCACATAGTGCTCTCCAAAAGCAAATGTAAATTTCTCTGCAGTGGTTCAACACAGCACAGCGTCAAGAACAAAAGTGGCAAAATCAGGGGAACTGAGGGATTTTTGCAAGGTATTTTATCTCAATATTTTATTAGCAAGTGACAGGTCCTCTTTAAAGGTCAAGCATGGAACCATTGAGTTTTCTTACCTACACCTTTTAGAACTTGACCCACTCGATACTCTGAAAAAAAGTATTCTACCCAAACTGGTTTGTCTCCCTGCACACACAAACTTAGCCCAGACACACAGTATAAAATTTAAGTAACTTAGAGATGCCTTTCTTTGTGTCACGACTCTGTTGTCGGGTGTCCCAGTACCAGGGGCTCCTTCCCTGTCCCTAACGCAAGGGGTGCCCTAGCTTGCCCTGTACCCCAGATTACTTCTGACGGTAAAGACACCGGGGCCATGTGCATTGCCTTAGCTGCTGAATCCGCCCTCAGTCTGTACCCCTCCCCCACCCAGGGAAGAGGGGAGTAGTAGTATACCGTAGTACACCAACCAGACTAACAAAGTAATACGAGCAGGGGTAACAAAAAATATGAAACATACAAATATACTCACCCATACAATAGAGTAATGCACCAGGGAGTGGAGAATGGGGTTAAACCAAAGTAGGAGAAGAAAGGGAATGATCACAGACTCAAAAATTAGCAACAGTCACAGATAAATCCACCAAAGGCCTTCTCCAATGATAACCAACAACAACCTCCATCCATGCAGCATAAGCTACTCTGACAATGAGTGCTAGCCAGAGTCCAGATTATATAGGAGATTGGAGTGGCTAACAGTGAACATTAACTCAGGAAAGCTTCCAGGAGCTCTCAACTGAGCCAAATAACCTCTGCATTGCTAAAAGAAACTTGCATATGAAGGGGAAGTGTTTCTAATCAGTGCAGGAGTAGGAGAAATCAGACACTGTGGTCTTCTGGCTTCTCTTTGTCACATTAAACCCGTGACACTTTGCCTGCCTGCCTGTCTTGGGTCATTTAAGCAGTATGACAAGTAGCTCCATCTTCCATGAGCAGATATTGTTTTGCTCAGCAATCCATCTGAGTGTTGACCTAGCGGCACTGTGTCAGGAAAGGGGAGAAGCAAATCATCTTCTGTTCCTCATGTTACCACGGTCCCTTAACAGTCATGTGGTCTTCCTCTTTGGAATGTGCTGCTGAGACAGAATACTTTACATTGGCCACAATCTGCAATATTGGAGAAACTACTAAGGCTGCATTTGAGAGAATATAGTAATAATCCGTTTATTTTACTGAATTGTTCCCAGTTCTATTATAATGACAGATTTTTTTCAACCACTTGGTCTATAAAAGAGTTACACTGGGATTTGTAGTCCAATTCCAGCTGAGAACCCATTCCGATTTTATTTGTCAGTGTCTTCCTACCAAGCATTCACAGCTCTCCGGATGGTGACATGTGGGCCTGCTGTGTGCTCACGTCATTTATGAAATAAAATATCACTGATAGAAATAGCACATCCCAGTCCCTAGGGAACAACGAAAAACACCCGCGGAACAAATATAGAGAGCTTTATAATCATCGCTTAAAAGATTTGACTAATTATGCCCCATTTCAGCGAACACTGCAGCGAAATAAAATTAAGCATGTTTTATAGAGTCCTTATTCCGAGTAGGTTTTATTAACACCCCGCAGAATTTCATTGCAAAATCATTTAATCCTTTATATAGGATTTAAGTAATTCTCAAAATTTACTAGAAGCAATTTCTAAAAAGGATGAAACGACTTTCTTGTTAAAATTGGATGACAAAGTGCAATGACAGGAGCTATGCGGTGCACCGCAGCGGCTCACATCATCTTCTATAAAATTATCAGTCAGTCATGCGTTTTCTGGCTGCTCCTGAATCATCCCATTATTGTAAAAAAAAAACTATATTCACCTTTTTATTCCTTCGTTCAGCACTGTGCCCTGGTGCCCGTCTTCAAGAAGCAGATCAAGGTGCAGGAGTAATGGTGGGACTTTATCATTACCCAGATTAGTGACTACATACCAAAATGAGAAGACTTGGCCTTGTCCATCTGGGCAGAGCACCTCTTGCTGGGCGTTTATAAAAATATTTAGCAGGTTTCCAGTTACATGGACAGTGGCACTGGCTACATTTGGTGATGGTCATGAGACTGGCAGCAGAGGACTTTATTTCCCCCCTCTGTCCTTCTCCTTGATGTTTCGTTGCATAAAATTTCCCAAAAATTGAAAAAAAAAAAATATTTGCCATCTATTGGACCCCTACTGCTCCTTCATGCTGATAGGTGTCCCTTTCTCCTAGCTTCTCCTTCTGGTGGAGCGGCGTTGTCTATCTGAGCCAGCTTCTTAGCTTTTCCTACTCAGAAGGGGACTGGAGCCCATCAGTTGCCACGCAATGCCACCCACCAGGAGACCAGCAGGGATGCTGGCATTAGGATGGAATAGCAACAGGGGTCCGACAGTTTAATAATTGAGTGTCATTAAATATTCTTGTTTTACGATTACCTTGCCATGTAAGCAGGCTGCTGATCATGTATCTTGGTAATGTAGTAAAGTATAGTAGGGGAGAATACCTATAATACAGTTATATGAAAAAGTTTGGGCACCCCTATTAATCTTAAGCTTAATGTTTTATAAAAATTGTTTTTTTTGCAACAGCTATTTCAGTTTCATATATCTATTAACTGTTGGACACAGTAATGTCTCTGCCTTGAAATGAGGTTTATTGTACCAACAGAAAATGTGCAATCTGCATTCAAACAAAATTGGACAGGTGCATAAGTATGGGCACCCTTATCATTTTCTTGTTTTAAATACTCCTACCTACTTTTTACTGACTTACTAAAGCACTTTTGTTTGGTTTTGTAACCTCATTGAGCTTTGAGCTTCATAGCCAGGTGTATGCGATCATGAGAAAAGCTACTTAAAGTGGCCACTTTGAAGTTGTTCTCCTGAATCTCCTCTGGAGAGTGGCATCATGGGCTCCTCAAAACAACTGTCAAATGATCTGAAAACAAAGATTATTCAACATAGTTGTTCAGGGGAAGGATACAAAAAGCTGTCTCAGAGATTTAACCTGTCAATTTCCACTGTGAGGAACATAGTAAGGAAATGGAAGAACACAGGTACAGTTCTTGTTAAGGCCAGAAGTGGCAGGCCAAGCAAAACATCAGAAAGGCAGAGAAGAAGAATGGTGAGATCAGTCAAGGACAATCCTCAGACCACCTCCAGAGAGCTGCAGCATCAACTTGCTGCAGATGGTGTCACTGTGCATCGGTCAACTATACAACGCACTGTGTTTTTTTGCCACCATGCATAACGCCTTTTTGTATGACCAAACAACTCAATCTTGGTTTCATCAGTCCACAGGACCTTCTTCCAAAAAGAAATTGGCTTCTCCAAATGTGCTTTTGCATACCTCAGCCGACTCTGTTTGTGGCGTGCTTGCAGAAACAGCTTCTTTCGCATCACTCTCCCATACAGCTTCTCCTTGTGCAAAGTGCGTTGTATAGTTGACCGATGCACAGTGACACCATCTGCAGCAAGTTGATGCTGCAGCTCTCTGGAGGTGGTCTGAGAATTGTCCTTGACTGATCTCACCATTCTTCTTCTCTGCCTTTCTGATGTTTTTCTTGGCCTGCCACTTCTGGCCTTAACAAGAACTGTACCTGTGTTCTTCCATTTTCTTACTATGTTCCTCACAGTGGAAATTGACAGGTTAAATCTCTGAGACAGCTTTTTGTATCCTTCCCCTGAACAACTGTGTTGAATAATCTTTGTTTTCAGATCATTTGACAGTTGTTTTGAGTAGCCCATGATGCCACTCTTCAGAGGAGATTCAAACAGGAGAACAACTTGCAAGTGGCCACTTTAAGTAGCTTTTCTCATGATTGCATACACCTGGCTATGAAGTTCAAAGCTCAATGAGGTTACAAAACCAAAAAAAGTGCTTTAGTAAGTCAGTAAAAAGTAGGTAGGAGTATTTAAAACAAGAAAATGATAAGGGTGCCCATACTTATGCACCTGTCAAATTTTGTTTGAATGCAGATTGCACATTTTCTGTTAGTACAATAAACCTCATTTCAAGGCAGAAACATTACTGTGTCCAACAGTTATTAGATATATGAAACTGAAATAGCTGTTACAAAAAAAACAATTTTTATAAAACATTAAGCTTAAGATTAATAGGGGTGCCCAAACTTTTTCATATGACTGTACAATACCTTTTAGAATAATTTTTTTTTTAAGGTCCTCCAAGGAAGGGAAATTTTTGGCCATACACATGACATGATCCTTTGGCCAACAATCTAATGTGTATGGTGGTGCCCGGATTCTCCCTCGTCTACAGAAATCATAGGAAAAGAGGATCAGGCATGTTGGATTAAAGACATTTTCTCAGCTCCTCTGCAGAAGGGAACATTTATAGTGTTTATAGCACGTCATACTTATCAATTTGCAATCTTATCGCATCAACATATTTGGAGCATTGTATCATTGTCTCCAGTGGCACTCATAATCTCAATTCGTTATCATATGCCTTTGAAGTGAAAGGACCCGTAAGAACCCGGAGGAAACTCACGCAAACATGGGGAGAGCATATGACCTCCATGCAGATGTTGTCCATGGCAGGATTTGAAACCAGGACCCCAGCGCTGAGAAGCAAGAGTGCTAACCACTAAGCAACCAAATGTGATCATTCTGGGTTGGGAGAGGATCAAGGGAGAGATGGCAATTTTTAGATTGGTGAGCAAGCCTAAAGCACTGGCCCATGGATGGCAAAGTCCATCTTCAGGCTTGGGTCTCATGAAGCCGTTGGGGGTCCAACTGCTGGTGGGGCTCCAAAACCCTGTCCTGAGTATCGGTGCTCCACATACGTGACCTCCACTCCATGCATTATCTATGGCACTGCCAAGTACCGTGCGCAGCTATTTCCATGACTGCCATGGAAAATGAACCTCTAATGATTACCTCCACTACATTCAGGATGGAGCTGCAGAGATCCATTATCCCGTTCCTAGAACCCTACTTTTAGAATTCTGGGGGTCCCAATGGTCAAATCGCCACCGATCAACAATTTTTCCAGTATTGCATGAATAGTGGATAATTTAATTTAATTACATTTTTTGGACATCTCTTCCCAACCCCCTCCTGCATTACATCGCTCCTTAGCCTCCCTATATAGAGCCCCAACATTTTTCAGCCCCTCTGTACACAGCTTCCATCTGCATTGTATAATATATATATATATATATATATATATATACACACACACACAGCCCTATTGCTCCTCAGCCCACCTATACACAGCCTTATCTCTAGTATATTGCTCCACAGCCCCTCTTATACAGCTCCCTCGTGCAGTACATCACTCCTCTCTGCCATCTCTGTACCTCCTCATTCTTCAGATGTGCACAGCATGCTGCTGCATTCACGCTTACTACAGATTTTGTTGGATCAGATTTGAAGGTACAGCTACGTGAGAACAGGCTGCAGCAGGGCGGCCCTCTCCTAAAACCTGTTAGGGCACATTGTGATGGGGCCACAGGTGATTTAAAGGTACAGTAAGTGCTGGTTAAGCACATGTGGGCCAGGCAGCCTTAATCCGTTATCTGCTCTTGTGCCACTTGCTCCTGTAGGGGATTGCCTGCCTAATGTGGATGGTGATGTCCCAGCTCTCCCTTATCTTCACATATGACAGGGAAGAAGGGTAGGGCATGTTGGATTTCAACATGCCTAATCCTTTGTTCTCAAAGGAGATTAGCCATACTTTCCGAGTAGTGTTGCATCCATGGAGCTCAGACCTACCGCTTTTCACTGTTAGGAACAATCTGCTCTGCACACCCAGGCACATTCGGGCCACCCATTCCTTCATACCGACGGATTGCAGACATCATAGTGATAGTATGGTGGCTGTAAGCATCATAAAGTAGAAAAATCCTCTGTTGTAATTATTGTCCTCATCACCACCATTAGGTAATAATGGGAGCTCGGTGCTGATTTACATGCTCGTGTTGGCTGCACAGCTGATGGCTGTTACAGGGTTTATCTGTCTTCCAGGCTGCATCACCTAATGTTGCATGCAGTGAACATTCATTACTTTCAATCGATGTAGCTAGAAGGATGCAAAGCGGCAATACGATAGTGGAGCCCCAAACTGCGGCCTTATAGCACATAATGCATTTTATGGCGCATGAAAATGTCATTTACATTAGTAATTCTTCAGTGAAAGCAAACAAACCTTATAGCAATCTCCGATATTGTGCTTTCATTCTGCAAAATTTCTTGAGTCTTTGCCCTCAGTTTGTTCGTTTACTCTTAAAAGGATATTGCTGTTACATTGTGAAATGTCTTAAATTATTTTATCAGTGGTGACATATTAGATGGGTTAGTTGTAACGTCCCAATGATGAGATACTCTGAGCAACATTTGGGGCTTACACTCTCAATAGAAAAGTCGAGTAAATGCTCTATTGTTCGTGATTACATTGGCTGTGCAGACCTGTCTCCATGGTTACAGACTAGAAACAAACTCTGAGCAGTCCGATTCGGCAGTCAAACTCTTTAATGGGCTGTCCACTACTGGGACCAGCCCTCCTCAATCACTGTTTCCCTCTTATATAATTGCCGCTATACTCCCCTCCAGGGCTGTGGAGTCGGTGTCATGGAAATTGAGTAGTCGGAGGTTTGGCTTACCGACTCCACAGCCCTGCTCCTCTCTGGTGTGGGCGCTGTTCCAGCTGTGTCTGCACTGGTTCACCTTATTCACATTATGTCATGTGAGCCCTGCAGCCGATCGCCGGCCTCTTCACTCTCCCAATCTTTCAGACAGTTTAGACATCTGGAGGAAGTGAGAGAGCAGGAGCCGATCTGACGTCTTCTGGATGTCAGTTACGCCCCAATGAGGGGAGAGTGAAGTGGCCGCTGATCGCTGTGTCACGCAAGCCCCGGGAGACACAGTGGTGACACCTCTTTAACAGCATCAGAGGGGATTATAGCTAGTATTATTATTATAAGGTGGAAACCTAGTGATTGAGACTGTGCGAGTCGTGGACTACCCCTATAAACATTCCCTTATTTGTTGCTGGTGAATATAATCTGTGCCTGTGAATTAGTCACTGAAAGGCTCCTCACACTTTGGACATAGCATATCCGCAGGCGAGTCCCACCTATGTGGAGAACAGGGGTCTTTCAGCCGATGAATTAGGGCCTTCTGGGCTGTGAATGATAGCATAGTGACCATGTGCTGTGGGTGCCTAATTCTCCATTTATTCTCCTCCTGGACGTCGCTCATCTCAGCTGACTTCGCACGTATTGCGGGCCCCAATTCTTCATAGTTGCTATTCACTTCTATTAGACATTTATGGCTTAACCTTCTATAGAAATGGCCAATCGAGTATAGGATGGGAATTATTCAGGGAGCTTTACAGAGGGGTGATAAGGAATACGTATACTCTGAGGTGGTGTTGTCTATTCCAAGTTTTTTTGGGTTTCCTCTTACATTGTGTTGCTTGTTCTATGTTGTTTTTATTAGCCTCGATTCACATTTCTGTACTGCACTTTGCTGGATATATATATATATATAAATATACACACAGTACAGACCAAAAGTTTGGACACACCTTCTCATTTAAAGATTTTTCTGTATTTTCATGACTATGGAAATTGTCCATTCACAGAGAAGGCTTCAAAACTATGAATGATCACATGTGGAATTATATACTGAACAAAAAAGTGTGAAACAACTGAAATGATGTCTTATATTCTAGGTTCTTCAAAGTAGCCACCTTTTGCTTTGATGACTGCTTTGCACACTCTTGGCATTCTCTTGATGAGCTTCAAGAGGTAGTCACCGGGAATGGTCTTCCAACAATCTTGAAGGAGTTCCCAGAGATGCTTAGCGCTTGTTGGCCCTTTTGCCTTCACTCTGTGGTCCAGCTCACCCCAAACCATCTCGATTGGGTTCAGGTCTGGTGACTGTGGAGGCCAGGTCATCTGGCGTAGCACCCCATCACTCTCCTTCTTGATCAAATAGCCCTTAAAAAGCCTGGAGGTGTGTTTGGGATCATTGTCCTGTTGAATAATAAATGATGGTCCATCTAAACGCAAACAGGATGGAATAGCATGCCGCTGCAAGATGCTGTGGTAGACATGCTGGTTCAGTATGCCTTCTATTTTGAATGAATTGAATGAATCCCCAACAGTGTCACCAGCAAAGCACCCCCACACCATCACACTTCCTCCTCCATGCTTCACGGTGGGAACCAGGCATGTAGAGTCCATCCGTTCACCTTTTCTGCGTCGCACAAAGACACGGTAGTTGGAACCAAAGATCTCAAATTTGGACTCATCAGACCAGAGAACAGATTTCCACTGGTCTAATGTCCATTCCTTGTGTTCTTTAGCCCAAACAAGTCTCTTCTGCTTGTTGCCTATCCTTAGCAGTGGTTTCCTAGCAGCTATTTTACCATGAAGGTCTGCTGCACAAAGCCTCCTCTTAACAGTTGTTGTAGAGATGTGTCTGCTGCTAGAACTCTGTTATGGCATTGACTTGGTCTCTAATCTGAGCTGCTGTTAACCTGCGACTTCTGAGGCTGGTGACTCGGATAAACTTATCCTCAGAAGCAGAGGTGACTCTTGGTCTTCCTTTCCTGGGCCGGTCCTCATGTGAGCCAGTTTCTTTGTAGTGCTTGATGGTTTTTCCACTGCACTTGGGGACACTTTCAAAGCTTTCCCAATTTTTCAGACTGACTGACCTTCATTTCTTAAAGTAATGATGGCCACTCGTTTTTCTTTACTTAGCTGCTTTTTTCTTGCCATAATACAAATTCTAACAGTCTGTTCAGTATGACTATCAGCTGTGTATCCACCAGACTTCTGCACAACACAACTGATGGTCCCAAACCTATTTATTAGGAAAGAAATCCCACTTATTAAACCTGACAGGGCACACCTGTGAAGTGAAAACCATTCCCGGTGACTACCTCTGGAAGCTCATGAAGAGAATGCCAAGAGTGTGCAAAGCAGTCATCAAAGCAAAAGGTGGCTACTTTGAAGAACCTAGAATATAAGACATAATTTCAGTTGTTTCACACTTTTTTGTTCAATATATAATTCCACATGTGTTAATTCATAGTTTTGATGCCTTCAGAGTGAATGTACAATTTTCATAGTCATGAAAATACCGAAAAATCTTTAAATGAGAAGGTGTGTCCAAACTTATGGTCTGTATTGTGTATATATATATATATATATACAGCGTGTGTGTGTGTAATATATATATATATATATAATAATTACACACGCCTGAATTACAAGGAAATGCATTCAGTTATACAAGGCAGCAGATCCATAGACTAAAATAGGCAAGACGTAGTTAAAAGAAAAAAAAGTTTTTTACTTCGTTTTGTTAGATTTATGTGTCATTGCATATTTTTTGGGTGTACAAATAAGTTTACCATGTTTTTTTGGTTCCCAAAAACAAACATGAAAGACGTATTTTTCACATATTTAAACATATAGCAGTACATTTCAATATGTCTGTGCCATTAGAGAAAGAAATAAGAAAAAAGTCTGTAGATGTAAATGACCTAATTTCTTAAATATAGATGTATTGTGATGTACGGCTACCGCTAGCATACGTTTTTGATATATACGTCTGACACATGCGTCATCGGTCTGCAGACATACAGGTGTGAACCTGGCCTTACACTTTTACGCTTCCTTATCCGAATATATTTTTAGCATTTGCGTCCCTTTTGATCATGCTGCAGAGTTTGTAGGCGAGGAAAATGAGCCATTCACATTTTTCTCCAGGCAGCTGGCATCCTTGTATTAGTCACCTTTCGAGTCTTGTACTAGAAAGCTGTTGTGTGTCAGGAAACAACATATGTGCAGCGCAGGAGTGCGACGTGTGAGCGGCATGTGTCTTATACATGTAACAACCCCCACTGTCAACTTATTGCAAAACTAGGTCACAATAAAATGGCAGCGTTAGTAAATGACTTAGCCTTTACTGAGGCCTTTTTAAGATCTAACAACCAGAGCGCACCAGCTCATGGCGCCACTTGGCGAGGGTTCGTGTTTACACCAGGCCCCAAGCCTGTCACCTCTGTTACCATGGCAGCCAACACCGCTGAATGCAGGGGACTGTGGGAGATGAGGATGTAAAGGAAAACAGGAAGGACGCCGTTTGTTGGAACCTCGGCTTTTATGGCTTTATATAAACCTCTCGCGCATAAATTTAACTTGTTACTGCTTATGAGTGACACTAATTTGGCCATTGTGGGTGCGCTGTGGGTTTGGTGGCCTTTTGAGGCATGTTTCTCACTAATTAGTGCAGTTGGTCTGTGTTCGCTCTTGAGCTGTGAGCATTTGCATGCTTAAAACCCAGCACGTCGCAGCTCTTTCAACAGGGAATATGAATTAACCAGTTCGTGTTTGAGCTTAGTTCACTGTGTGTGAAAATCAAAGCTTTATTCCCCATTTTACAGGTCCTGGTTTCAAATATATATTCATTGCATGTATTACAGGTTCGTGTATAGAGATACATGGCACCAGGGTCGGACTGTAGTGGCCCACCGGAGGAATTGACTCTAGGGGAAAACACACCACAACTATGTGCAAATACCTGTTAGCCGTTATCCCCGTTATAGTGGAGCGTTGACTGTAAATTACACGTCTACCGTGCAATTATGGTAGCTTGTATTAAAAGGGTTCTTCAGTGAAAAAAAGTTATCAACAATCCACAGGATCGATGATAACTTATTAATCGGTGGAATCCGACCATTGGAAACTGCACCATTCGGAAGAATGGGGAACTTTTATCCCTGACAGGCCACTTTTATTTTATCCCCATTTTAAAATGGAGTCACAGGTCGGATGTCTGATGGCAGCCCATTCACCCTCTTTGGGGCTTCCAGATAAATCCAAGCAAAACGCTCTGTAGCCACTTGGGAAATGAGTGGATCAGTGCTTGGGGATAAAAATGTCACATTCTGACGATCAGCCAGTTCCCAGCTGTCGGACCCCATACAATTCAATTACTTATCACTTATCCTTTGGCCACGTCCACACGTTCAGTATTTGATCAGTATTTTACCTCAGTATCGGAGGAAAAGTATAATAGAAACACGTCACCACTTCTGTATTTATCACCCACTCCTGGTTTTAGCTTACAAATAGTGAACATGGCCATAGGATAGGTGATTACTTGTTTTCACTGTAGAACCCATGGTACTTATAACTGGGGGGAATATTTTTTCTAAATACATAGATACAGGGGACTAGATGGAATCTGTTGAGGCGAAAATTAGGTGACCAGGTGGGTTGTCAAGAGATTTGTGTATTTTAGGCAAGATGTGAAATACCGATATCACTGGGTGTGGGTTAGTGAGAAAAGTTACTGGTCAATGATTTTGAGTCTCCGGTATTTAGAGAGAACCAGACTGATTTTATTGAGGATACTTTGAGTAAGATCTATCTGTAAGTGGTAGTTTCTAACAGTTGATGATAAATCTCCCTGAGGTATCGAGTGTGTTACAAAACTACGATAGTGCTTTGTTTGTCAACAGGTTTGATGAGAATTATTTTATTATTTTTAAATGAATTGATGGCTTGATTTTCATTAGGTGTGAAGATCTGGTATGTAGAGACATGTCCTGACTGGTACTGACGTGAATTATCCTTAAAGATGTTATCCTGTCCCCATTCTTGCTTTGCTCTAAGACTACAAGTTCCATCATGCATTGCATTGGCCTGTGAGCCAACAGTTATCACACCCCCTCGAATCTCCATTGAAACTCTTCTGTCCTCCATGCCCCCTTTTACTCTGATTACATGCCACCCACTGTGTTTGTTGTGCAAATTCCGGCCAGTATTCTAAACCAATAGCCTTACACAGATTATATTACATAACCCCTTTGTTTTGAAATGCAGATAGCAGTACTTCACTAGCAGAGGTGTCGGCCCCTGCTATATCACAGTGCCTGCTCAGCAGACTGATTGTGTCTTCAGAGGCATACTCAGGCAAGCTGTCATTCAATCCAAAACGTCTGCACCGACTACCAGGAGCAAAGTGACGGCTTCAGCTCACACTGACAGATATTGAGGTCTGTTGGGAATATTGTACTAGTTTCCATCATACTTATGGCAAGAATAGCATGACTTTTTATGGGAGTGCCGATAAACTACGAATAAAGCCCCCAACAGCGGTATGAACATCTAACAGTACCCACAAGGACGAGCGAGTTAACGTATTATCCTCTTTTATTATACTAACACAAAACTAATATTTTGAATTAGAGAAACCTTTATTGTAACCCCTCGGCTCCGTGTTGTGTCTCTATGTACGCTTTGTGAATATCCGTAATAAGCATATAAATGATATGGTGTTAATTATTCTATTGTTATTGGGCCAAGATCTGCAGTGTTCGTTCGGTAATGTAAACCGCAGTTTGGAGCTCATTTGATGGCTGTTACTATTCATGAAATATGCATATAGCAGAAATCATTGCAGTGAAGGAGCTACAAATTAGTCTCCAAGCTCCACTCAGGTTTCTGTATTTTATTTTTTTTTCTTGAAGATTTATTTGATTTATTCCTGAATCGTTCTTTGAACACAGGTAAAATCACCTTGCTGTATTTTATTTTGTCATTTCCTCTGCCTGACAACAGACATAATCAGATATAATTGTGCCCAATGGTTGGGGTAAGGCTACTTTCACACTAGGGTTTTTTTGCATACATCGCAATGCGTCGTTTTGGCGAAAAAACGCATCCTGCAAAGTTAGCTGCGGGATGCGTTTTTTCCCCATTGACTAACATTAGCGACGCATTGACACACGTCGCAACCGTCGTGCGACGTTGGGGTTGTGTTGTGGCGGACCGCCGGCAGCAAAAAACATTACATGTAACGTTTTTTGCTGCGCTGTGTCCGCCATTACCGACCGCGCATGTGCGGCCAGAACTCCGCTCCCACCTCCCCGCACCTCACAATGGGGCAGCGGATGCGTGGAAAAACAGCATCCGCTGCCCCCGTTGTCCGGCGCATTCACTGCTAGCGTCGGTACGTCGGCTCGACGCACTGCGACGGGCCGAGTACGACGCTAGTGTGAAAGTAGCCTAAGTTGGACAGTTTTGTGATCTTTGACTTTTTAATGTATCCTAGATATATAATATTGTACCGTCCAGTCAGGATGATACAAAGGTTGTATTCTGCATCTGTATAGAGTTCTATATATTAAGGAGTCCAGAGGTCTCGTCGTGCTGGGACGGTCAGAGCTGTATCTATAGAGAACATTTCATTTGTATTTTGTCTAGAGGCCTCATCATGTTTGAAATTGTAACCTTGTATATAGGGAGTATATCAGAAATGTATTATATATTTATTTTATTTTTTTATCCTTCTAAAATATTTGACAGCACTTTTCCTGTTAAATGTACTGATCCTGTCAGACATTACTGAGTAACACATAATTCAACAATACAAACAAGGGTTGAGGGCCCTGCTCGCTACGTTACAATTTATGAAGAAATAGGATAAAAAGTTCCTATATTATACAGCCAGCCACCCTTTATAATAAACATGAACCAGTCACCAACCAGTATCTATATATGCACATATTCAAAATGCTACGGAGTACATGTAGAGTGGGGGAAAAGTTGAAGACAGGACTGGAAGAAAAATGTAGGGATGGAGAACTTCAAAAGTTAGATTAGTAAGAGGATGTATTTGTCCTGATTCAATGATTTAAAATTGTGGACATTGGGAATAATCTTGATGATCTGGGGGAGAGCATTCCAGAGACCTGGTGCAAGTAGTACACAGATGTCGCTGCTGCAGGAAGCTGGGAGGTGAATTCGTCCCATCGGTGCAAGGCTGCGGGCCCTGGGCTTCAACAAGATGTTGGCGGTGAGGCAGTAGCGGAGTACCAACTCTGCCCACTGATTTCCCAGTAGTTGATTTCAGGAAAAGGTGGCGCATGTGCAGATTTAGAGGTCTGCTAAATTATGAGCCGAGGTCTTAAGCTACTGCCAGGAAATCAATAGGAAGAGGGGGGACTCCCCTCCTGCTTCACCACCAATATTTTGTTTTAGGCCAGTGCTCGCAGTCACTCACCACCGGGACAACCCCTCCTCCCAGCCCAGGGCTTGCAGCATCGCCCCACTCCTGCTGCTTCCGCAGGCTTCCTGCAGCAGTGACCCTGCCTCCTGTGACCTAGCTCCGCACCCGTACCCTATCATAAGCTATCATAAATTTGGACTATAAGACAGACCCCCCCCCCCCCCCCCATTTTATTAGAAAAAATGTTTTTCCTATTTTCCTCCCCAAAATTTCCGGTGTGTCTTATAGTCCACAAAATACGGTATGTAAGCTTATCATGGCATGAACAAAGGAGATACATGTGGACTTTAGACGATTTCTTGATGCTCATCAAGCTGGAAACGTTTACAAAACAAGATCTTGAACCCCACAAGTCCACCTGTCACGTTGAGTACAAATAGAGGAAATTTAAGACCATTATTACTATCCCCAGGAAAGGTCAGCCAAAAAAATCATCCAAAAGCAAGGAATATAATAGTCTGGGAGGTCACAAGGGAACCCATGGTGACCCCAAGGAATCTAAAGGCCTCTCTCATGACATCACTATCAGGAGGACCATTAACAATGGTGTTCATGGCAAGATTGAAGGAAGAAAGTCAAAGATCTTACCTGTATACTGTCTAGTCTGCATAATCTAGACCACCTAGGCAAGGCAGAAGACTATTTGAACAATATTTTGTGGATGGATGAAATCAGAATGGACCTTTTTGGTTTATATAAGCAGCATTATTTTTTGGGAAAGAAAAAATACATTCCAGCATAAAAATCTCATACCATCTGTGATATACTATGGCGGTGGTGGTCTCATGGCTTTGGCCTGTTTGCTTCATTTGGGCAGGACGGTATTTCATCATTGGTGGGTCAATTAATTCAGAATGATACCAGCAAATTCTAAAGGAAAATGTCAGAACATCTGTCCATGAGCTGAATATCAAGATAACATGGGGCATGCAGCAAAATGACCCAAAATATACAAGTCATTTTGCAAAAAACCGAGTGCTGGTGCGACCAAATGCAGGTGTTGGCGTTATTTAAAAGGCGTTTAATCTCAGGTGTTTAACCCGTTTGAGGGCGCTGTCAGTAGTAACAGCGACATCGATGGGCATCACAGAGGGAGCTCCCTCTCTGCTCTGATCGGCATTGTGCCGATGGTCTCCGTGGTGATCCCTGGCTGAAAGATGGCCGCGGGGTCACCCAAGGAGGGTGGTCTGTAAGCATCTGCTCAGAGCAGGAGCTGACACGGCTCCTCCCTGTGTGCGATGCACTGATCTAAGGCCTTGAAATGCAAAAGCATTGCAGAGTATTAGATCAGCGATTAGGGTAGGGAAAGTTCTGTCCTACGACCAGGTAAAAAAGTAAAAAAAAAAGTTTTAAAAATGCATATTAAAACAAATCACAAAATAGAGAACAAAATATGAAAAAAATACTAATACAATAAAAACATATATTTAATGAAAAAAAAGTACACATTTGGTATCACCGCGTCTGGAACAACCTGACCTATAAAATCGTCCCACTAGTTAACGCCTTCAGTGAAAAAGAGGGGCAAAAACTGTGTTGTTTTCATCGTACTGCCAAACGCGATCAAAAAGTCGTAAATAAAAATTTTATTGCCGAAAACGTTATCTTGTCAGGTAAAAATAAGCCGCCAAAGAGCTCAATCAGCGGAGAAATAAAAAATAGCTATACTTCCAAAATAAATCAATGCAAAAACTACCGTATTTTATTCTCTATAAAATAGTTCTTAGGCTACGTGCACACTTGCGTACTGGGGCTTTGCAGACGGCTGCGTACTTCCTCCCTGAAGCCCCGCCCACTTCCGCTTAGGTCCGCCTACTTCTGCATGTGTCCTGTGTAACTCTTTAACATTGGGTACGCAGTACATGCGGATGTATGTGGATGCATCGTTTTGATGGGCCCGCCGACCGAACGGGGACGCAACAAGTTCTGAGCCCCTCAGTGTACCTAAACTGCAGTAAGCATCCCCATTTGGCATTTCTGTAGTGATGAGAGCTCTGTTAATTTGCAGGTGCTTGTCTTCAGAAGCAAGAGCTTTGCACAGTGTATGGGCACTGCAATGTACAGGGCACTGCAATGTACTGGGCACTACAATGTACTGGGCACTACAATGTACTGGGCACTGCAATGTACTGGGCACTGCAATGTACTGGGCACTGCAATGTACTGGGCACTGCAATGTACTGGGCACTGCAATGTACCGGACACTGCAATGTACCGGACACTGCAATGTACCGGACACTGCAATGTACCGGACACTGCAATGTACCGGGCACTGCAATGTACCGGGCACTGCAATGTACCGGGCACTGCAATGTACCGGGCACTGCAATGTACCGGGCACTGCAATGTACCGGGCACTGCAATGTACCGGGCACTGCAATGTACCGGGCACTGCAATGTACCGGGCACTGCAATGTACCGGACACTGCAATGTACCGGACACTGCAATGTACCGGACACTGCAATGTACCGGACACTGCAATGTACCGGGCACTGCAATGTACCGGGCACTGCAATGTACCGGGCACTGCAATGTACTGGACACTACGACTTACGGGCACTACACTGGCAGATTTACAATTTTCACTCAGCAACATTCCCTTCTGCTTGTGTCTGGCAAATACCCATGGAGTCGGAATTGGCACTACACCTGTAGATAAATTCACACAGGGGTGTAATTTCCAAAATAAGGTCACTTGAGGGGATATTCTGCTCTTCTGGCACTTAGGGGCTCTGCATATGGGGTCCACAAACTATTCTACTGAGTCTCGCTATGTGCCTAAGCAATACTGTAGAGCCACATTTGGAGTATTGCCACGTTCAGCAGAAAACGTGGGACAAGCTTTGGTGCCATTTTTACCCACTTCCCTGTGTGACAGTGAAAAATTCTGGGGCTAAAACAACAATTTTGTGATAAAAATGTAATTATTTATTCTTCACTGCCCAATGGTGTAATGTTCTGTGATACAACCGTGGTGTCAATATGATCACTGCACCCCTAGATGAATTAATTGAGAGGTGTAGTTAGCAAAATGAGGCCACTTATAGGGGGTTCTGCTATTCTGGCCGCTCAGAGGATTACCAATGTGACATGGCACGCTCAAACTATTCCAGCAAAATGGACACCACAATATCGCGCTCCTTTCCTTCTAAGCTTTGCACTGTGCCTTAAACGTAGTATTCGACCACATATGCGGTATTGGCGCACTCAACAGAATTTGCACAGCAAATTTTGTGGTCCATTTTCTTCTCTTATCCTCATTGAAAACTTGAGGCCAAAGTAACATTTTAGTGGAAAAAAATGGTGATTTTCCATTGACTTAGCCCAATGTTATACAATTATGGGAATCACTTGAGGGTAAAAAATGCTCACTACACCACCAGATGAATTCCTCAAGAGTTGTAGTTTCCAAAATGGGGTCAGTTGTGTGATCTTCCTTTTTTTTTGCATGTCAGAGGTTCGTCAAATATGACATGGCATTATCAATCTTTTAGCCAAAATGCGCTCCAGAATTCAATTGACGCTCTCCCTGCCGTGCGCCCAAACAGTAGTTTTCCATCATATATGGCGTACTCAGGACAAAATTGCAGAACAAATTGCAAGGCTAATTTTTTCATGTTACCCTTGTGTAAGTAAAAAATTTGGGGCTGAAGTAACATTTTTCCAGGGAAAAATGTATTTTTTAATTTTCACGGCTCAACATTATAAAATTCTGTGAAGCACCTAGGGATTCAAGGTACTCCCCACAAATCTAGATAAATTCCTTGAGGGATCTAGTTTCCTTAATGGGTTCACTTGTTGGGGTTTTCTACTGTTTAGGCACATCAGGAGCTCCTCAAACGCGAGATGGCACCCTTTCTCGAGTCTAGATAATTTTGCGCTTAATTCCTCTGAAGCACCTGAAGGGTTAATAAACTTCTTGATTGTGGTTTTGGGCACTTTGAGGGGGTTTGAGTTTTTATAATGGTGTCACTTTTGAGTATTTTCTGTTATGTAGACCCCTTCAAAGCCCAGTGAAATGTGATGCGGTCCCTAAAAAAGAAATGGTTTTGTACATTTTTTTGGAGAAATTGATGATCATCATTAAACCCTTTTAACTTCCTAACAAAAAAAATTGTAGAAAAAATTATGCAGATGTAAATTAGACAGCAAATCCAATAGAAAATAGATACTGTCTGCCTGTCAGGCATGATTAAGACCGATCTAGGTCGAAACGCGTAGCCGTGATCTATATACACCTGTTTGGTCCACCAAATGTAAGGACTACGTTTTAACCATTTTGGATAAATAAAGACTTCAATTTTATCGGAGCTGGAGTATCTATTTTCTATTGGATTTGCTGCTGCTAGGACGTCTGGGTCAGGACGAACCTCCGTACTCCGTACCTGCAGGACTGGTTGGTGAGCTGGCTATGGCTTTTTAAGCCATTTTTTTTTCTTATGTGCTGGTAAATTAGACATGTGGGAAATGTGACGTATTATCTATTTTGTGTGACATAATTGATTTAAGGGAATAAAAGTTGAAAATTGCGAAATGTTCACCAAATTTCCTATATTTTCACAAATAAATGCCAGTCATATAGAAATTTTTTTAGCACTATCTTGAAGTACAATATGTCACAAAGAAAGAGTCACAGAATCACTGGGATCCGTTGAAACATTTCAGAGTTATTACCCCATAAAGTGACAGTGGTCAGAATTGAAATAAGTGACCTGGTCAGTAAGGTGAAAACAGGCTTCGGGGTGAAGACGTTAAAAGTAGAATAATGTTGACGTTTTTAAATGTCCAAGTGGAAGAAAGTTCAGACCTGAATCCTGTAGAAATGTTGTGGAAGGACCTGAAGTGAGCAGTTCGTGGGAGAAAACTCACCAACGTAAAGGTTGAAGATGTTTTGTAGGGAGGAATAGGCTAAAATTCCTCTAAAGCTGATGTACAGGACCAATTACTGGAAACGGTTAGATGCAGTTATTGCTGCACAAGGTGGTCACACCAGATACTGAAAGCAAAGATTCACATACTTTTGTCACTCATAGACGTTATATTGGCCACTCATAGATGTTATATTGGCCACTCATAGACGTGATATTGGCCACTCATAGACATGATATTGGCCACTCATAGAGGTGATATTGGCCTCTCATAGACGTTATATTGGCCACTTATAGACGTGATATTGGCCACTCGTAGAGGTGATATTGGCCACTCGTAGAGGTGATATTGGCCACTCGTAGAGGTGATATTGGCCACTCGTAGAGGTGATATTGGCCACTCATAGACGTTATATTGGCCACTCGTAGAGGTGATATTGGCCACTCGTAGAGGTGATATTGGTCACTCGTAGAGGTGATATTGGCCACTCGTAGAGGTGATATTGGCCACTCGTAGAGGTGATATTGGCCACTCGTAGAGGTGATATTGGCCACTCGTAGAGGTGATATTGGCCACTTGTAGAGGTGATATTGGCCACTCGTAGACATTATATTGGCCACTCGTAGAGGTGATATTGGCCACTCGTAGAGGTGATATTGGCCACTCGTAGAGGTGATATTGGCTCATTTCTAAAAATGGCGATGGCTCATTTTTTTTCTTTGATTATTTTTATCTAATTTAAGGCTGTGAAAAAATCTGATTTAAGTTAAGTTCAAATTTCTGAAGAAATATGGAAAATTTGGAAGGGTTGACAAACCCGTGAACTGGTAGAATTCTAGTATGGGCACATATAGTGGTGTCCTGTTGGGAGGTGTAGTATAGTGTGTGTATATATGATACAGTTGTATTATGGTGATATCCATTGCTTGGATCATGTTGGGAGGTGTAGTCTTCTAGGTATATAATATAATTGAATTAATAGCCATGTCCAGTGTTTGGGTCATGTTGGGAATTTGCTCCTCTCTAAATATTATCTGAGCCATTATTTGGGCCTCATTGGGAAGGGTTATGTAACTTATGTTCTGAATGCAAATGATGCGATAGTATAATTTTCAGAGATTTGTGCATATTGGGTCATGAAGTGTGTCCATATGTAGTGTAAGTCATGTAACGTACAGGTTTCTCTGCATTGTTTTGCCCTGACATGGTGGTTGACCCCATTTTCAGTGGGCTTCATCTGCAGAAGACATTTCCCATGGTTGTCTTTCCTTAAGTGAGTGGCACTGGTTGGAGTAGGTGCAAATATAATTTAGCTAATAAAACCGTATTATGGAACTGCAAATAATGCAATTCCCTTACACTTGAGCAATGGTTCTTTTGGGCTGAAGCTCGTCATACTTCTTTCTATTCATCTTGTGGTCTTCCATTAGCCTCAACAGCTCTTTACCGAATCTTCAAGCGATGCGGTCCCTCTTATTGTGCCGACTATTTCTAATACTGCCACAAAAGAGCCCTATTATCAGTTACCTGCGTGCGTCTGATTTATGATGTTCTCTGTGACAACACCGTCACAGGCTGTCTAAGCTCTGATGGATTTATGGATTTGATTAATCCCCTCTGGTCTCTCCAAGCCTCCATATTTTAATGTCTCTCATATGCTGAATTCTTCTGTAAAATACAAACAGTCACGCTGCGAAACAAAAGGCATTTAAAGCTTCGGAGTGTGTTTATATAAACTGAGAATTTCACAAATCCATTCTGCACCTGAAGTTTTCAAATGGAGACGCATCTTACCGGATAATTGAACGGGGAGACTGTCATACCGCAAACTATTATATTAAGGGATGGTGACAGTTTATTGTGCGCTGGAGCATTATAGGCAGGAAATTATGGAGGCGCGCAAAACTGAAATACCACGACCAGACCCACCAGTGAAAACATTCTTCCAAAGTGGAAGATGAATGTCAAATTGGTTTTGGCTGCTGTAAAAAGCCATTATGTCTGTCATTTAAAAAAGACTGATCTAACTTTTAAAGGGAACCTGTAAGGTTTTTTTGCCCCCTCAGTACCACATTGTTGTGATCCAATACTTCCTAAACCATCACCACAACTACCACTGACTTAATTTTGATAATGAAAACTTACATATTCTGTCAAAAAGTGAAAAGCATGGTCTTGCACCCCCTTATTTCTTTTCATCAGCATTCTGCCAGCATTTTAGGTGCAGGGACTTTTTTCCTTTTTACTTTCCAGCATGCATTGCTCCTGCAATTGTCTAATGGCTTTCTTGCCCTGATCTGAAAGTTTGCTATTTTCTTATGCTTACAGTGTGGAAAATATGTATTTCATACACTGTCAATTCTGCAAGTTTTCCTACCTACAAAGAATGGAGAGGTCTGTAATCTTTATCGTAGGTACACTTCAACCATGAGAGACAGAATCTTAAAAAGAAAATCCGGAAAATCGCAATGTATGATTTTTTAATTAATTGAATTGCATTTTATTGCATCAAATGAGTACTTGATCGCCTACCAACCAGCAAGAATTCTGGCTCCCACAGACTTGTTAGTTATCTTTAAGAAACCCTCCTACTCTGCACTCATTACCTGTATTAATTGCACCTGTCTGAACTCGTTACCTGTATAAATGACACTGTCCACACACTCAATCACACTCTAACCTCTCCACCATGGCCAAATCAAAAGAGCTGTCTAAGGACACCAGGGACAAAATTGTAGACCTGCTCAAGGCTGAGATGGGCTACAGGACAATAGGCAAGCAGCTTGGTGAGAAGGCAACAACTGTTGGCGCAATTTTTAGAAAATGGAAGAAACACAAGATGACTGTCAATCTTACTAGGTCTGGGGCTCCATGCAAGATCTTGCCTCGTGGGATAAGGATGATTCTGAGAAAGGTCAGGAATCAGCCCAGAACTACACTGGAGGACCTGGTCAATGACCTGAAGACAGCTGTGACCACAGTCTCAAACATTAATGTTAGTAAAACACTACGCCATCATTTATTAAAATTCTGTAGGCACGCAAGGTCCCCCTGCTCATGCCAGCACATGTCCAGGCCTGTTTGAAGTTTGCCAGTGACCATCTGGATGATCCAGAGTAAGCATGGGAGAAGGTCATGTAGTCAGATGAGACCAAAATAGTACTTTTTGGTATCAACTCCACTCGCTGTGTTTAGAGGAAGTAGGAGGATGAGGAGGATGAGTACAACCCCAAGAACACCATCCCAACCATGAAGCAGGGTGGGGGAAACATCTTACTTTGGGAGTGCTTTCTGTAAAGGGGACAGGACAACTTCACAGTATTGAAGTGAGGATGGATGGGGTCATATATTGCAAGACTTTGGCCAACTGCCTTCTTCCCTCAGTAAGAGTATTGAAGATGGGTCATGGCTGGGTCTTCCAGCATGACAGTGATCCAAAACACATAGCCAGGGCAACTAAGGATTGGCTCCGTGAGATGAATTTCAAGGTCCTGTAGTGGCCTAGCCAGTCTCCAGACCTGAATAATAGAAAAACTTTGGAGTGAACTGAAGCTTAATTTTGCCCAGTGACAGCCCCAAAACCTGAAAGATCTGGAGAAGCTCTGTATGGAGGAGTGGGCCAAAATCCCTGCTGCAGTGTGTGCAAACTTAGTCAAGAATTACAGGAAGCATCTGACCTCTGTAATTGCAAACAAAGGTTTCTCTACCAAATATTAAGTTCTGTTTTTCTATTGCATCAAATACTTATTTCATGCAATAAAATGCAAATTAATTATGTCAAAATCATACAGTGTGATTTTCTGTTTGTTTTTGTTTTTTTGTTTCTTTTTAAGATTCTGTCTCTCACAGTTGAAGTGTACCTATGCTAAAAATTACAGACCTCTCCATTCCTTACATAATAAACAGTAGAGAAATTAGAGCAAACCATGATCACCAGAAAAGGATTGTTAAAAATAAAAAATATTTATTAATGCAAAAACACCATTCTAAAATATACATCCAGATCAAAAAAGATGAAATGCAAGATGAGATGAGCAGGCTAGCAAGCAGAAAGCCAAATAAGGATATATGTTTCTTCTATTGGTCAAAAAGTGAAATTTAAATCATTCCCAATAGTTCAACAACTTGTGACAATTAAGCATATACAGAGAGGTAATACTGTATATATTCAATAGTAACAATAATGCAGTCACATAGTAGGACTGAGGCCAGTATGGGACATATATAGCTAAAATGCTACTGCAAAAAAAAGACATTTTTTTTAATCTCCCTTATTCCCTAGTCCCTTTAGTATTGAACAATTCATACGAGATAGTCTATATAAGAGTTATGTGTTCAATAGTACCAATGTAATAAGACCAAAGCAAGGGAAAGCAGTATGTGATAAAGTGCAAATGCAAGGGGATATAGTTTATAATCTCTCTTATGATATGTTGTGGTAGAGGGTTCTAGCGTAGGGGTGATGCGCGAGAGAAATCTTGTATGCGATTGTGGGAAGAGGAGAAAAGAGGGGAGTAGAGAAGGAGATCTTGTGAGGATCGGACTTTGCATGCAGGAAAGTACCGGGAGACAAGGTCACAGATGTATGGAGGAGACAGGTTGTGGATGGCTTTGTATGTCATGGTTAGGCTTTTGTACTGGAGTCTCTGGGTAATGGGGAGCCAGTGAAGGGATTGACAGAGGGGAGAGGCTGGGGAATAGCGGGGGACAGGTGGATTAGTCGGGCAGCTGAGTTTAGAATAGATTGGAGGGGTGTGAGAGTGTTAGAGGGGAGGCCACAGAGCAGAAGGTTACAGTAGTGGAGGCGGGAGATGATGAGGGCATGGACTAGGGTTTTTGCAGATTCCTGGTTGAGGAATGTAGGGTACCGTGAAATATTTTTGAGTTGAAGGCGGCAGGAAGTAGAAAGGGCTTGGATATGCAGTTTGAAGGAGAGATCAGTGTCAAGGATTACCCCGAGACAGCGAGCTTGTGGGACTGGGGAGAGTGGGCGGATAGACATTGAGGGATTCTGGTTAGTAGGGTGGTGATATCTGGGCCCGAAATGTAGATCTGTGTGTCATCAGCATAGAGGTGATAATGAAAACCATGAGATTCTATGAGCTGTCCCAGGCCAAAAGTGTAAATGGAGAAGAGCAGGGGCCCTAGAACTGAACCTTACGGGACTCCGACAGATAGGTGGCAAGGTGAGGAGGTGGTGTGTGAGTGGGAGACGCTGAATGTCCGGCAATGTATCAAATACTTTTTTTCCCCACTGTATGTGCAGTTTGACAAACAGGAGAGGACGTGGAAACACCCCCCACCTCTCCCTCACCACTCCTTTACTCCATCTTGATGTTTTTGCTATTAGAAAGAGTTGACAACAATTGGACTAAAGGCACCAAGTGGCCAACTATTTGGACTACCTTGTGGGGGGTTGGTTTTTTTTTTTGGAGGGGAGCTGTTTAGAACATTGTTTTTAAATATATTTTAAATAAAGGATTTGCAAATTGTCTATTAATCACATTATCTAACGAGATCACGTTTAAAGTGAACATTTAGAGATGGCATTTGTCATATGCAAAATAACAGTCTGCAGTCAAGGAGATAGAGAAGCTGTGCCAAGAAGTCAAGCTGGCCATGTTCTAATTCCAACCTCCCTACATCATGTCCATGGCTGTAGTCAGACTTGTCAATCATTCCACATGGTTTGGAGTCAGGGCACCGCCTGTTTGATTTTTCCGCACAACGTCTCCACTACCTTAACTTGAGCTTGGCAATTTGCAAAAAGCTGTCTTTAAACTTTTTTTTTTTCTTATCAAAAGTGGCTATATCAAAAAGTGCTGCTATTCAATACACATTGTCAATGCTATAGTGACAATGGTTGTAGCTACTACTAATGTACTGTAGTTATACTCAACTGCAGCGTTTGTTGCAAAAATCATCTCAAACGGATGTGTAACTTCTGGACCCTGATACTAAAAATAAATTGTATCATGTGACCCCCTCACCCGCCCCTCCAAACGATCCTTTGCCTTGTAAAGTACTTGTTTCTTAAAGAGATTGTCCACTACTACTTGTCCACTACTTCTACATTTATGGCCTGCTCTGAGCAATTGCGAGGGCATGTTCTTTTTGCTCTGTATGTTGCTGTCTGCTTCTGATTGGTCAACCAAATGCAAGGGAAGAAGTACACACCCCAGGAAAAGACTCTTTGGTAACACTCCCTTGGAGTGATAACCTAAAATTTATAAGCTAAGATCTCCACAACTGAGAGGCAGAATGAAAAATAAAAGCTATGTATTATTCATCTCTGCAGCCTCTATTCCTTTGTGGCATTTTTATAATGCTCAAACTGGTGAAAGGTCCTCTTTGAGGGATTATGTTGTACATTAAGATTTTTAAAGGGGGTTAACGACTTATTTCCTAAGCAGAACCTTCTGGTTTGTTCTTGCTGTTCATTTTTAGCATTTGGCTTTTAGGCTGTTACAGCTATTAAGTGGCAGCTTTGGAGACTTTTCCCTGCTGGGTGTTGCTGCCTTTACACAGTCTTTGCTGATGTGCTAATTTAAGTAGTAACAATCGAGCGCAAGGGAAAATGCCAGTGAACAAATAAGTAGCATTTGTGTTTTTTTATCATTTATTCCGCTCTGGGAGATTTTTATTTTTTTTAATTACATAAGTTTATGTATTTTAGGCTAAAAAAAACATTTCTGCAATTGGTTTTATAAAAAGAAAAAAGATTTACGGTACATTTGAATTGCTTTGCAAAGTCACATTTTTTTTTTTTTTTTTTTACGTTTGTAATTCCGTTAGGCCAAAATGGGCGAAGCTGGGGCAGGATAGGGGCTATGTGGAGCCGTGATGCCACAACTCATCTAATTCATGACGAGCTGTGGCATTCTTTGCAAAATAAATTTTACTCCAGTCACTTTAAGGAATACAATTTGTGACAAAGTTCACTCCACTCAGGAAAGTGTGACTTCAACGTGACCCTGAAGAGCTTTTGTAACTCTTTTATCTGCTTTCTAAGCTGCTCTCAAGTGATTTCTTATCGCATTAAAATTTAAATATATGTTGATGTGATCATAAATCAACCAAGAAGGAGCTCATAAAAAGACAGGTGGGAGACTTTGTAACTGTTTTTCTTTGTCTTTTGTTTCTGGGCTCCTCTTGGTTGATCTATGATAACATCAAAGTTCTTTTCAACTATTATGCGATCAGAAATCAGCTGAGAGGAGCACAGAAAGAAAAGATAAGAGTTACAAAATCAGAATGAACGCACAGATTTTAAATGGACTCATTCTGCAACCAGTAAAATGTAGAGATGAAGGGCCCAATTTGTTAAGATTTCATTTTTCTCGATGTTCAACGGACTGAAAAACATCTGACAAGTGACAGTCCCCCATTAAAGTAAGGGTATGGTTCCACGGTCAGTATTGGCAGCTCTTTGGACGCAGCACATGTCCTCTCTGTCCAAAGCACTTCCAACTTTTGTCTGCGCGGTGATTCCACTTGTGTTCATTGAACCGAGCGGAATCACCGCGTCCAATACATAGTATGGGTGACTTTATCTTGTGGAGACTGAGAGCCTCCGCAAGATAAATAGACATGCTGCGGTCTGGAAAGATGCGCCGCATGTCCGGTTCCACAGGGATGCCGGAGGCGTCCCTGCACGCATAGTGGAGATGGTATTTCATGAAATCCCCTCCACTATGCTGTAACATCTGGCCGCTGCGGGTTGGACGCCGCGACTGTACGCAGTGCCAACCCGCAGCTTTTACTGACTGTGGAAACATACCCTATGACTTCTGGTGTAAGGAATGCAACAGCTTGTCGTGAATTAGGCGAGCTGTACTCATGCCCCTGTCCCTCCCCAGCTTCACCCATTTTGGTGGAGTTGAGTGGAACTGGCATGAAAACCTCAAAAGTTGACAAATTTGTGCCCAGCTCTGAAGCCAAAATTTTCCAACTTTTCATAGCTTTTACACCATTTTTTGGCAAAAAAAAAAAATAGTTTAGATGAATGGGGCCCAAAGACTTTTTTTCTTGTCTTTTAGAAAACCCAATTTCAAATATGATTTTCAGCCCAAAATGCATGACTTTAATTAAAAAAAGCCACATTTTCACAATTTTTTTGCACTGTATAAAACATATGATCTTTATACATGTGTAATATGTTTTTGTTTGTCATTTACAATAAAAACTAATGTCCACATGTACAAGCTATATACAGGTACATCACTTGATGCAAAAAGATATGTAGAAGGCAAGAAACATTGTACAACGGTCCCTCGTTATAATCAGAAAAGCCATTTCCAATACGTAAGATGTGATAATAATTTAGCAGAATCGCCCGTCACAAACTGTGCATTGTGGCCATTGCTGCCTTGTGGCTCATGTTCAGCGCTAATGCTGGATGTTTCTACTTGTAGCTCATCTTGTAAGTAAGTGGGACGATGAGACGATCTGTCAGCCTGCAGACAGAGACAGGTGGCCGTATAGGAAATTCTTGCCTTTTGATATGTTTAATTAAGATACTTTGGCCACTTCAGCTCACTGGAGCTTTGAGATAAGAGGCCGATTGGAGACCAAAGTCTCGTTTTCAGCAGATGCCTCGTCTTGTTGTTGAGCACAAGCTGTTGACTGTGAGACCATGTGGGACGTTGGGCGTTCTGTGATCCACTCCTGCGGGTTGGCTTGGATGCAATTAATATATCCCAGCGCTGCTTGCAAAGCACGGGCAAGCGGGTCTCATTGCTGTCTCAGAATATTTAATAACTTTTTATGTTTCAGTACAAGAATAACTAAAGACCTGTGCGGAAGTTATCAAATCTGCAAAAGAATAACAGGCAGATAATTTAGCGGGTCCTTTTTATAAAAAAAAAAAAAATCATCTTTAATCAGGAATCACCTAACGACCTAGACAAGTGCCTAAAAGAAAAGGTGAGCGCCCGTCTTGTTCTACGCTCGCACATTAAAACGACCACAAAGCATTTTTTAGGGCTCAAGCTCATTAAAAAAATAATAATTTTTGCCGATATGATGAATCGCTGACGACTTCTCGCCTCTTCATCCACCCACAGATTGAAAAATTTACTACAAAGTGCTGTCTGTTTAGTTGACCTGGTCCTTTCCACCATTAATCACATTGTGCTTTTCATTAATGATTTATTTTTTCTCATGCGTTCATATGCATGGAATGAGAAATAAAGGTTGGCGAGATCTTATTTCATCTCTGATCTTACAGTGCTGAAATCGCATTGATATGCAGAGTGCACCAAGTCCCCCGAGACCCCCAGTAATACAAGTCTGCTGTTTTCTTACCAACAGAGAAAACATCGGAGTGAATAATATTTGCACACAACATAATAACATATTATTATCAGTATAAAAGATAAGTAGGTCAATTGTCTTCCTCTCTTTATGGATTAACCCATTGAAGAATAGAAATGAACATGCCGGATACCTTCCACATTCATCCGCAATTAATGAAGTAGCTGTAATTTATAAAGATTTCCACCATGACGGTATTTTGCAAAGTTGCAGGATGAAGAAGATGAATTACATTCCATAATGCAGGTTTCTTGGCTTCTCACTGTGGTAGTTAACCTTGAAAGGGAAATATATGTGTGTTTCTGATTGGTGAAATGATCATCAAGGAGTCATTAAAGTTTAGCATGTCAGTAGTTACTGCGTAATAAATGCATGTATATGAGGAGATGTAATTAAGGGATGGTTTACATAAATATTATATACGCAATTCCCATAATGATTAGGGATACCCCCAGGGAGAAGCAAATACTTCATTCCAGAAGTAATAAATAAGTTTGCAATGGCCAGCAAGCATTTGCTAGCTAGATCATGTAGTATTAAAGTTTTTCAGAGACTCCATTGACGGCGTGATCCGTTCTATACAGTTCTGGCCCCTGGCACTCCCTCAATCAGCTGATCACTCTGGTGCCCTCTTTATGGTTCTGGCTCTTGGAACTCCCTTAATCAGCTGATCACTGTGGTGGCCTCTTTATGGTTCTGGCTCTTGGCACTCCCTCAATCATCTGATCACTCTGGTGCCATCTTTATGGTTCTGGCTCTTGGCACTCCCTCAATCATCTGATCACTCTGGTGCCATCTTTATGGTTCTGGCTCTTGGCACTCCCTCAATCAGCTGATCACTCTGGTGCCCTCTTTATGGTTCTGGCTCTTGGCACTCCCTCAATCAGCTGATCACTCTGGTGCCCACTTATGATTCTGGCTCTTGGCACTGCTTCAATCAGCTGATCACTCTGGTGCCCTCTTTGAGGTTCTGGCTCTTGGCACTTCCTTAGTCAGCTGATCACTCTGGTGCCCTCTTTATGGTTCTGGCTCTTGGCATGCCCTCAATCAGCTGATCACTCTGGTGCCCTCTTTGAGGTTCTGGCTCTTGGCACTCCCTCAGTCAGCTGATCACTCTGGTGCCCTCTTTGTGGTTCTGGCTCTTGGCACTGCCTTAGTCAGCTGATCACTCTGGTGCCCTCTTTGAGGTTCTGGCTCTTGGGACTCCCTCAATCAGCTGATCACTCTGGTGCCCTCTTTGAGGTTCTAGCTCTTGGCACTTCCTTAGTCAGCTGATCACTCTGGTGCCCTCTTTATGGTTCTGGCTCTTGGCACTCTCTGAATCAGCTGATCTCTTTGGTGCCCTCTTTGAGGTTCTGGCTCTTGGTACTCCCTCAGTCAGCTGATCACTCTGGTGCCCTCTTTGAGGTTCTGGCTCTTGGTACTCCCTCAGTCAGCTGATCACACTGGTGCCCTCTTTATGGTTCTGGCTCTTGGCACTCCCTCAATCATCTGATCAGTCTGGTGCCCTCTTTGAGGTTCTGGCTCTTGGCACTCCCTGAGTCAGCTGATCACTCTGGTGTCCTCTTTATAATTCTGGCTCTTGGCACTCCCTCAATCAGCTGATCACTCTGGTGCCCTCTTTATGGTTCTGGCCCTTGTCACGTTCTGAATCAACTGATCACTCTGGTGCCCTCTTTATGACTCTGGCTCTTGGCACTCCCTCAATCAGCTGATCACTTTGGTGTCCGCTTTGAGGTTCTGGCTCTTGGCACTCCCTCAGTCAGCTGATCACTTTGGTGTCCGCTTTGAGGTTCTGCCTCTTGGCACTCCCTCAGTCAGCTGATCACTCTGGTGCCCTCTTTGTGGTTCTGGCTCTTGGTACTTTATCAATCATCTGAACACTCAGGTGCCCTCTTCATGGTTCTGGCTCTTGGCACTCCCTCAATCATCTGATCACTCTGGTGCCCTCTTTATGGTTCTGGCTCTTGGCACTCCCTTAATCAGCTGATCACTCTGGTGCCCTCTTTATGGTTCTGGCCCTTGTTACGCTCTGAATCAGCTAATCACTCTGGTGCCCTCTTTGAGGTTCTGGCTCTTGGCACTCCCTTAGTCAGCTGATCACTCTGGTGCCCTATTTATGGTTCTGGCTCTTGGCACTCCCTTAGTCAACTGATCACTCTGGTGCCCTCTTTATGACTCTGGCTCTTGGCACTCCCTCAATCAGCTGATCACTTTGGTGTCTGCTTTGAGGTTCTGGCTCTTGGCACTCCCTCAGTCAGCTGATCACTCTGGTGCCCTATTTATGGTTCTGGCTCTTGGCACTCCCTTAGTCAACTGATCACTCTGGTGCCCTCTTTATGACTCTGGCTCTTGGCACTCCCTCAATCAGCTGATCACTTTGGTGTCCGCTTTGAGGTTCTGGCTCTTGGCACTCCCTCAGTCAGCTGATCACTCTGGTGCCCTCTTTGAGGTTCTGGCTCTTGGCACTCCCTTAGTCAGCTGATCACTCTGGTGCCCTATTTATGGTTCTGGCTCTTGGCACTCCCTTAGTCAACTGATCACTCTGGTGCCCTCTTTATGACTCTGGCTCTTGGCACTCCCTCAATCAGCTGATCACTTTGGTGTCCGCTTTGAGGTTCTGGCTCTTGGCACTCCCTTAGTCAGCTGATCACTCTGGTGCCCTATTTATGGTTCTGGCTCTTGGCACCGTTAGTCAACTGATCACTCTGGTGCCCTCTTTATGACTCTGGCTCTTGGCACTCCCTCAATCAGCTGATCACTTTGGTGTCCGCTTTGAGGTTCTGGCTCTTGGCACTCCCTCAGTCAGCTGATCACTCTGGTGCCCTCTTTGAGGTTCTGGCTCTTGGCACTCCCTCAGTCAGCTGATCACTCTGGTGCCCTCTTTGAGGTTCTGGCTCTTGGCACTCCCTCAGTCAGCTGATCACTCTGGTGCCCTCTTTGAGGTTCTGGCTCTTGGCACTCCCTTAGTCAGCTGATCACTCTGGTGCCCTCTTTGAGGTTCTGGCTCTTGGCACTCCCTTAGTCAGCTGATCACTCTGGTGCCCTCTTTATGGTTCTGGCTCTTGGAACTCCCTTAATCAGCTGATCACTCTGGTGCCCTCTTTGAGGTTCTGGCTCTTGGCACTCCCTTAGTCAGCTGATCACTCTGGTGCCCTCTTTATGGTTCTGGCTCTTGGCACTCCCTTAGTCAGCTGATCACTCCGGTTCCCTCTTTGTGGTTCTGGCTCTAGGTACTTTATCAATCATCTGAACACTCTGGTGCCCTCTTCATGGTTCTGGCTCTTGGCACTCCCTTAATCATCAACCAGTCACAGCACCGAATATCATGCTGTGGCTGTTCCTGGTATTACAGCTGACTGAAAGTAGGGCCCCTCTTTTACTTTTGATTATTTTTCCTCCTTACCTTCCAACGACTATATCTTTATTTTATTTTTTAATCAATAGCTGTATCGGGGCTTGATTTTTTTGTGATCTCTGCTGTAGTTTTTATTATTACCATTTCAGGGTCACATTCAGATCTCTGAAATCTGTTTCTGGAGGCGAATCTAACGAAAAGCAGCGATTCTGCCATTTTGACTATTGCCCCACCCTATGTTATAAAAAATTGGATATAAGTTTGGACACTTGTGCATGTGACGATACCGAATATATTGTTATATATATTTTGTATTTAACTCCTGGGCCAATCGGGTGATATGAACTTTTATATTTTATTTTTTACATTATTTTTTATTGGTTGCTCCTAAACAATTTGAACCTGTTAACACTTGTACAATACACTGCAGTACTGTAATATTGTGTATTGTATGCATTATAAAATGACCTCTGTCCTATGAAGCCCAGGCCTGGGAACTTCATGGGTATAAAAACATGACGGACACTGATACCTTTAATAGACTCCTCGGCAGCCATCATAATGTCATCAGTAGCCTATAATCATGTTGTGGAGGAAGACGTTAGCGAAGTTGTAAGGGACTCCTTTTGTCAATTTCAACCTTTTAAATGCTGCTGTGACAATTGACAGAGGCATCTAAGAGGTTAGTGCTGTGCTTTCCATTAGCACCGAGCTGTACGGCACAGGCTCCGCTGTTGTGCGCTCTCCATAAACGCAGAGCGTTCATCCACCGTACATGTACAGCAGATATCACAAGTGGCCAACAAAAACAGATTTTCATGTAGACCATTTTAATAAATTTGCCTCTTGATGCTTGCCTGCAGGGTGCTGTACCTACGTTCAGACCTCTGCAATGCTTTATAGACCATTATCGCTGTGGCATTTTACTTAGTTTTTGTACTTGCCTAATTCCGGGCTATAGACCGCACTCCATGGTGGTCGTCTACTTAATGAAATGCAGTCACTAGATCGCCCTGTGGGGAATTGTAAAGCCACTATTCATTGTAAGATTCAAGCCTTTTGACAGATTCCTTTAATTTTGATTTTTTTTCCGAATATGTGGCAAAGTGCATTAATATTATTTTGTATGTTCATTCTGAAGGGTAGCTGCCCTAAATATATGATCTCTGTCACTTTATTGGTGCGCCTCTAATGCTCTTTTTCATTTTGATCAGGCATTCATGAGATTCAGCAGACTCACAAATTATATTGTTTTATCAGTTCCTAGTGACAACGGTTCTCTTTTTCACCAATGAAAGCAGAACACATTCCTTATTATTAGCATCACTCAGTAGGGAAGAGATCTGCATAAAGGTCTTTACTGCTGCCACTGTACAGAAATGTTGTAAAATAATTTTTATAGGCTTTGGGATTCACAAATCCACAGCAAATTATGCATTAATGTAGAAAATGTAGTGCCATTGTTACTCTTTACAGGATTGGTTATCCACGCCAAGAGCGAGACATATCATATTTGATAGATTACATTGCGTAGTGTTGTCTAAGGACCGCTTCCTCCTATTCAGTTTTAGTGGTATATTGGAATTTATCATCAGAAAATGGCAAATAAATATAGATTCTGTTCTATATTTTTCATAAAAAAAGGTGTTGAAATATGTAGTGTTCTTATTCACCCGTAAAAAACATACAATGGCTATTTCCAGTTTTCTGTAGTTTCCCTGTAAGTTTTTTTTGTGTAGACTGGAACAGATTGTGCAGAGTAATAACTTCATTATCAATAGAAAGTGAGTGAGGATGGTAGTCCTTCTAGATAAGACAGGAAAGCAGCACCATATACACCTATCAGACTTTGTATGTGAGTCCTTTGTCACTGGGGAAGAGTCTGTAGTGATGTGTCATATTTTTCTGACACTTATCTTCCATTGATTGCAGCTTTCTCTGTACATCTAAAGACCAACCAATACACATTTCACACTGTCCTCTGTTCAGGGCAGTAGAATCTGTATATGCACTGGCCAGTAGGTGAATGGTGATGGTTCAAGGTTTACAGCTCAGTGTTGATGACTTACGGGATGTAGTCCATATGAATCCCAAGGGGCAGGACTATGTGGCTGACAGGAGGCGCTAAGGGCAGTTTGAGCTCGCCCATAGGACCGTTAAGTGATGGATTTTCATATGGTGGAGGACATGTTTCTACGGTAAGGTAGGCTGGGCTGGTCAAACAGAGACCTTTAGAAAGCTCGACCTATAAACCTGCTTAATTGATACGTAATTAACACCTCAATTGTAAACAGATGACAGACCAACACCAGAGGTTCCAAACCTCTGCACATAGAAATATCCCCACAACAGGTTCTACAGGACTCTGTTTCTGGGACAGAAGAAATAAAATGCAAAAAATATTAAGTTACCTAATGCATCCCTTAATAAAGCAATTAATAATCAAGTACCTATGACCCTTGTAACAACAACAGTTGACATGCCTATAGGCATGGTAAAAGCACATCCAGTAGTTTTCGATATTGCGCTCTTCCTTCACTCTGCTGTCAGACACCAGTGGGTAGAGCTGTGTGTTTTCAGGATGATGATAGTGTGATAGTGTCAGGCATTACCGATAATTGTGCTGATACTTTCTGGGTCAATAAAGGTACAAAGTCATTTATTCATATGTATATTATCTCTACGCATTTCAGCCCGGATGCTTAGAAATCTTGTTTGACTCTCAACAGAAGACAATTTCAAACAAATGTGACCATTTGAAATTGGTTTCTGCTGAGCGACCAACAAGAGTTTTATGTAGGATCTGATGAAGGCGCTGGTCTGGCTCTGAAATGCGTTGTCATTGTACATGTCGGTAAACCGCTTGTACCCCATCAGTGAAGCAAGTGTGCCGTACAACAACTGCTATCGCATGACATTTTATCGTCATCCAGGGAATACACAGCTCGGCCTACCTGGTGTCTGATAGCAGCACAAAGGAACTCGCCATATCTAAAAGTACTGGGTGTCCTTATATCAGTATCGGGGAAAAGCCTTCGTTTGCAGCTGTCTAACACTTACACTAACCAGGTGAGCTTGTGCCGTCCCTGTCCCCTGCAGTCCATACATCATCTCCAGGTGATGCCCTATGTGCGCAGCTGCTTCTTTTTGTCTCCTTTTGTAGAATATTGTACACATGATGAGGCAGGGAAAGGACCTACAAATACATCAACCTGCGTTTTGCTGCCTTAATCAGGAGTGCACACTTAAAACGTTGTTTAGAGCGCTATTAAGCTGTTAGAGGTGGGTTATTATGTTGAAAAAAACTTTACTAATGTACTAAAAAAATGTTTGTATATCTAGTGGTTGTTTGATTGTCTTGTCTTAGTATTTTTACCGTATAATTTTTTTTTTGCTTTTTATACCTGTAACTTCACTTTGCCTAGTGACTAGAATTAATTGACAGTCCTTTCTCTACATTTATTGGCCATTTCTCTCTTTCCATACCGCAAAGTGTTTATTTTTCGACTCCTCATCCATATCACATCAAGAGGAGTTTGTGATCCGCCATTCCGGCTGATTGATGTTGCGGTTGCACGGCCGAGGAGTCTCTGCAATAAAGACTGATAGTGTTCGCCTTACCTCTCTAGTATTATGAAGTCTGCTGATGTTTGATCTCTGCACACATGTTATTTAGTTGATGGCGCTTGCGTCTGACTCGTATACGGATATATCGTTTTTGGTAGTTTTTTGTTTAATGTCATCAATCCGAGTCATGCATCTCAATACTTTCTTCATCTCATTCAGAGGTCTCATGGTTTTTAACATACAGTGGGGCAAAAAAGTATTTAGTCAGTCAGCAATAGTGCAAGTTCCACCACTTAAAAAGATGAGAGGCGTCTGTAATTTACATCATAGGTAGACCTCAACTATGGGAGACAAACTGAGAAATAAAAATCCAGAAAATCACATTGTCTGTTTTTTTATCATTTTATTTGCATATTATGGTGGAAAATAAGTATTTGGTCAGAAACAAACAATCAAGATTTCTGTCTCTCACAGACCTGTAACTTCTTCTTTAAGTCTCCTCTTTCCTCCACTCATTACCTGTAGTAATGGCACCTGTTTAAACTTGTTATCAGTATAAAAAGACACCTGTGCACAACCTCAAACAGTCTGACTCCAAACTCCACTATGGTGAAGACCAAAGAGCTGTCAAAGGACACCAGAAACAAAATTGTAGCCCTGCACCAGGCTGGGAAGACTGAATCTGCAATAGCCAACCAGCTTGGAGTGAAGAAATCAACAGTGGGAGCAATAATTAGAAAATGGAAGACATTCAAGACCACTGATAATCTCCCTCGATCTGGGGCTCCATGCAAAATCCCACCCCGTGGGGTCAGAATGATCACAAGAACGGTGAGCAAAAATCCCAGAACCACGCGGGGGGACCTAGTGAACGAACTGCAGAGAGCTGGGACCAATGTAACAAGGCCTACCATAAGTAACACACTACGCCACCATGGACTCAGATCCTGCAGTGCCAGACATGTCCCACTGCTTAAGCCAGTACATGTCCGGGCCCGTCTGAAGTTTGCTAGAGAGCATTTGGATGATCCAGAGGAGTTTTGGGAGAATGTCCTATGGTCTGATGAAACCAAACTGGAACTGTTTGGTAGAAACACAACTTGTCGTGTTTGGAGGAAAAAGAATACTGAGTTGCATCCATCAAACACCATACCTACTGTAAAGCATGGTGGTGGAAACATCATGCTTTGGGGCTGTTTCTCTGCAAAGGGGCCAGGATGACTGATCCGGGTACATGAAAGAATGAATGGGGCCATGTATCGTGAGATTTTGAGTGCAAACCTCCTTCCATCAGCAAGGGCATTGAAGATGAAACGTGGCTGGGTCTTTCAACATGACAATGATCCAAAGCACACCGCCAGGGCAACGAAGGAGTGGCTTCGTAAGAAGCATTTCTGTTGTGAATTTGCTTTTTGCTCCCTCTAGTGGTTACTAGTTTTTTGACTCTGGTTTTTCTGTCATTCCTTTTATCCGCACCTGGGTCGTTAGTTAGGGGTGTTGCTATATAAGCTCCCTAGACCTTCAGTTCAATGCCTGGCAACGTAGTTATCAGAGCTAGTCTGCTGTGCTCTTGTCTACTGATCCTGGTTCCAGTTATATCAGCTAAGTCTGCCTTTTGCTTTTTGCTATTTGTTTTGGTTTTGTATTTTTGTCCAGCTTGTTCCAAATCTATATCCTGACCTTTGCTGGAAGCTCTAGGGGGCTGGTGTTCTCCCCCCGGACCGTTAGACGGTTCGGGGGTTCTTGAATTTCCAGTGTGGATTTTGATAGGGTTTTTGTTGACCATATAAGTTACCTTTCTTTATTCTGCTATCAGTAAGCGGGCCTCTCTGTGCTAAACCTGGTTCATTTCTGTGTTTGTCATTTCCTCTTACCTCACCGTTATTATTTGTGGGGGGCTTCTATCCAGCTTTGGGGTCCCCTTCTCTGGAGGCAAGAAAGGTCTTTTGTTTTCCTCTACTAGGGGTAGCTAGATTCTCCGGCTGGAGCGTGTCATCTAGAATCAACGTAGGAATGATCCCCGGCTACTTCTAGTGTTGGCGTTAGGAGTAGATATATGGTCAACCCAGTTACCACTGCCCTATGAGCTGGATTTTTGTATTCTGCAGACTTCCACGTACCTCTGAGACCCTCGCCATTGGGGTCATAACAGTTTGCCAGGACAGTATTAAATGTTTAATGCGTTGCAGAAGAGGGATTATAAGAAAGAAGATTCTGAGTTTTTTTTTTTTTTTTTTTTCTTTCTTCTTCCCCTTTACCTCAGAGTGGCTATGCTTGCTGCAGACATGAATGTCCAGACCTTGATTACAAGTGTGGACCAGCTGGCTACTCGTGTGCAGGGCATACAAGACTATGTTATCAGAAATCCTAGGTCAGAACCTAAAATACCGATTCCTGAACTGTTTTCCGGAGACAGGTTTAAGTTTAGGAATTTTGTGAATAATTGTAAATTGTTTTTGTCCCTGAGACCCTGTTCATCTGGAGACTCTGCTCAGCAAGTAAAAATAGTTATTTCGTTCTTACGGGGCGACCCTCAGGATTGGGCTTTTTCGCTGGCGCCAGGAGATCCGGCATTGGCTGATATTGATGCGTTTTTTCTGGCGCTCGGTTTACTTTATGAGGAACCCAATCTTGAGATTCAGGCAGAAAAGGCCTTGCTGGCTATGTCTCAGGGGCAGGACGAGGCTGAAGTGTATTGCCAAAAATTTCGGAAATGGTCCGTGCTGACACATTGGAACGAGTGTGCACTGGCCGCTAATTTTAGAAATGGCCTATCTGAAGCCATTAAGAATGTTATGGTGGGTTTTCCCATTCCCACAGGTCTCAATGATACTATGGCACTGGCTATTCAAATTGACCGGCGGTTGCGGGAGCGCAAAACCGCAAATTCCCTCATGGTGTTGTCTGAACAGACACCTAATTCGGTGCAATGTGATAGAAAAACCGCAAATTCCCTCATGGTGTTGTCTGAACAGACACCTAATTCGGTGCAATGTGATAGAAAAACCGCAAATTCCCTCATGGTGTTGTCTGAACAGACACCTGATTTAATGCAATGTGATAGAATCCTGACTAGAAATGAGCGGAAAATTCATAGACGCCGGAATGGCTTGTGCTACTACTGTGGTGATTCTACACATGTTATCTCAGCATGCTCTAAACGTATAGCTAAGGTTGTTAGTCCTGTCACCGTTGGTAATTTGCAACCTAAATTTATTCTGTCTGTAACTTTGATTTGCTCACTGTCGTCTTATCCTGTCATGGCGTTTGTAGATTCAGGTGCTGCCCTGAGTCTTATGGATCTGTCATTTGCTAAGCGCTGTGGTTTTACTCTTGAACCATTAGAAAATCCTATTCCTCTTAGGGGTATTGATGCTACGCCATTGGCAGCAAATAAACCGCAGTATTGGACACAGGTTATCATGTGCATGACTCCTGAACACCGCGAGGTGATACGTTTCCTGGTTTTACATAAAATGCATGATTTGGTTGTTTTAGGGCTGCCATGGTTACAGACCCATAATCCAGTCCTGGACTGGAAGGCTATGTCAGTCTCAAGTTGGGGCTGTCGTGGTATTCATGGGGATTCCCTGCCTGTGTCTATTGCTTCTTCTACGCCTTCGGAAGTTCCGGAGTATTTGTCTGATTATCAGGATGTCTTCAGTGAGTCTGAGTCCAGTGCACTGCCTCCTCATAGGGACTGTGACTGTGCTATAGATTTGATCCCAGGCAGTAAGTTTCCTAAGGGAAGACTTAGTTTAATCTGTCGGTACCTGAACATACCGCTATGCGTTCATATATCAGGGAGTCTCTGGAGAAAGGACATATTCGTCCGTCTTCTTCCCCCCTTGGTGCGGGATTCTTTTTTGTGGCAAAAAAGGACGGATCTTTGAGACCTTGTATTGATTATCGGCTTTTAAATAAGATCACTGTCAAATTTCAGTATCCTTTACCGCTGTTGTCTGACTTGTTTGCCCGGATTAAAGGTGCCAAGTGGTTCACCAAGATAGACCTTCGTGGTGCGTACAACCTTGTGCGCATTAAGCAAGGTGATGAATGGAAAACCGCATTCAATACGCCCGAAGGTCATTTTGAGTACTTGGTGATGCCTTTTGGGCTCTCCAATGCGCCTTCAGTTTTTCAGTCCTTTATGCATGACATTTTCCGGAAGTATCTGGATAAATTTTTGATTGTTTATCTGGATGATATTTTGTTTTTTTCTGATGATTGGGATTCGCATGTGGAGCAGGTCAGGTTGGTCTTTAAAATTTTGCGTGAAAATTCTTTGTTTGTCAAGGGCTCAAAGTGTCTCTTTGGTGTACAGAAGGTTCCCTTTTTGGGGTTCATTTTTTCCCCTTCTGCTGTGGAGATGGACCCAGTCAAGGTCCGAGCTATTCTTGATTGGACTCAGCCCTCGTCGGTTAAGAGTCTTCAGAAGTTCTTGGGTTTCGCTAACTTCTACCGTCGTTTTATCGCTAATTTTTCTAGCATTGTGAAACCGTTGACGGATATGACCAAGAAGGGCTCCGATGTAGCTAACTGGGCTCCTGCTGCCGTGGAGGCTTTCCAGGAGTTGAAGCGCCGGTTTACTTCGGCGCCTGTTTTGTGCCAGCCCGATGTCTCACTTCCCTTTCAGGTTGAGGTGGATGCTTCAGAGATTGGAGCAGGGGCCGTTTTGTCGCAGAGAGGCCCTGGTTGCTCTGTTATGAAACCTTGTGCCTTTTTCTCCAGGAAGTTTTCGCCTGCCGAGCGAAATTATGATGTGGGCAATCGGGAGTTGTTGGCCATGAAATGGGCATTTGAGGAGTGGCGTCATTGGCTCGAGGGTGCTAAGCATCGTGTGGTGGTCTTGACTGATCACAAAAATCTGATGTATCTCGAGTCTGCTAAACGCCTTAATCCGAGACAGGCCCGCTGGTCATTGTTTTTCTCCCGCTTTGATTTTGTTGTCTCGTATTTACCAGGTTCAAAGAATGTGAAGGCCGATGCTCTTTCTAGGAGCTTTGTGCCTGATGCTCCTGGAGTCGCTGATCCTGTTGGTATTCTTAAAGATGGAGTTATCTTGTCAGCTATTTCTCCGGATCTGCGACGTGTGTTGCAGAGATTTCAGGCTGATAGGCCTGAGTCTTGTCCACCTGACAGACTGTTTGTCCCGGATAAATGGACCAGCAGAGTCATTTCCGAGGTTCATTCCTCGGTGTTGGCAGGTCACCCGGGAATTTTTGGCACCAGAGATCTGGTGGCCAGGTCCTTTTGGTGGCCTTCCTTGTCAAGGGATGTGCGGTCATTTGTGCAGTCCTGTGGGACTTGTGCTCGAGCTAAGCCTTGCTGTTCTCGTGCCAGCGGTTTGCTCTTGCCCTTGCCTGTCCCGAAGAGACCTTGGACACATATCTCCATGGATTTCATTTCTGATCTTCCGCTATCTCAGGGCATGTCCGTTATCTGGGTGATATGTGATCGCTTCTCCAAGATGGTCCATTTGGTTCCTTTGCCTAAGCTGCCTTCCTCTTCCGATCTGGTTCCTGTGTTTTTCCAGAACGTGGTTCGTTTGCACGGCATCCCTGAGAATATTGTGTCAGACAGAGGATCCCAGTTCGTTTCTAGGTTCTGGCGATCCTTTTGTAGTAGGATGGGCATTGATTTGTCGTTTTCGTCTGCTTTCCATCCTCAGACTAATGGACAGACGGAGCGAACCAATCAGACTTTGGAGGCTTATTTGAGGTGTTTTGTCTCTGCTGATCAGGACGATTGGGTGACATTCTTGCCGTTGGCTGAGTTTGCCCTTAATAATCGGGCTAGTTCCGCCACCTTGGTTTCGCCTTTTTTCTGCAACTCTGGTTTCCATCCTCGCTTTTCTTCGGGTCATGTGGAGCCTTCTGACTGTCCTGGGGTGGATTCTGTGGTAGATAGGTTGCAGCGGATCTGGAATCATGTGGTGGACAACTTGAAGTTGTCACAGGAGAGGGCTCAGCGCTTTGCCAACCGCCGCCGCGGTGTGGGTCCCCGACTACGCGTTGGGGATTTGGTATGGCTTTCTTCCCGCTTTGTTCCTATGAAGGTCTCCTCTCCCAAATTTAAACCTCGTTTTATTGGGCCTTACAAGATATTGGAAATCCTTAATCCTGTATCTTTTCGTCTGGATCTTCCTGTGTCGTTTGCTATTCACAATGTATTTCATAGGTCCTTGTTGCGGCGGTACATTGTGCCTGTAGTTCCTTCTGCTGAGCCTCCTGCTCCGGTGTTGGTTGAGGGCGAGTTGGAGTACGTGGTGGAGAAGATCTTGGATTCTCGCCTCTCCAGGCGGAGGCTTCAGTACCTGGTCAAGTGGAAGGGCTATGGTCAGGAGGATAATTCCTGGGTGGTCGCCTCTGATGTTCATGCGGCCGATTTAGTTCGTGCCTTTCATGCCGCTCATCCTGATCGCCCTGGTGGTCGTGGTGAGGGTTCGGTGACCCCTCACTAAGGGGGGGGTACTGTTGTGAATTTGCTTTTTGCTCCCTCTAGTGGTTACTAGTTTTTTGACTCTGGTTTTTCTGTCATTCCTTTTATCCGCACCTGGGTCGTTAGTTAGGGGTGTTGCTATATAAGCTCCCTAGACCTTCAGTTCAATGCCTGGCAACGTAGTTATCAGAGCTAGTCTGCTGTGCTCTTGTCTACTGATCCTGGTTCCAGTTATATCAGCTAAGTCTGCCTTTTGCTTTTTGCTATTTGTTTTGGTTTTGTATTTTTGTCCAGCTTGTTCCAAATCTATATCCTGACCTTTGCTGGAAGCTCTAGGGGGCTGGTGTTCTCCCCCCGGACCGTTAGACGGTTCGGGGGTTCTTGAATTTCCAGTGTGGATTTTGATAGGGTTTTTGTTGACCATATAAGTTACCTTTCTTTATTCTGCTATCAGTAAGCGGGCCTCTCTGTGCTAAACCTGGTTCATTTCTGTGTTTGTCATTTCCTCTTACCTCACCGTTATTATTTGTGGGGGGCTTCTATCCAGCTTTGGGGTCCCCTTCTCTGGAGGCAAGAAAGGTCTTTTGTTTTCCTCTACTAGGGGTAGCTAGATTCTCCGGCTGGAGCGTGTCATCTAGAATCAACGTAGGAATGATCCCCGGCTACTTCTAGTGTTGGCGTTAGGAGTAGATATATGGTCAACCCAGTTACCACTGCCCTATGAGCTGGATTTTTGTATTCTGCAGACTTCCACGTACCTCTGAGACCCTCGCCATTGGGGTCATAACACATTTCAAGGTCCTGGAGTGGCCTAGCCTGTCTCCAGATCTCATCCCTATAGAAAACCTTTGGAGGGAGTTGAAAGTCCGTGTTGCCAAGCGAAAAGCCAAAAACATCACTGCTCTAGAGGAGATCTGCATGGAGGAATGGGCCAACATACCAACAACAGTGTGTGGCAACCTTGTGAAGACTTACAGAAAACGTTTGACCTCTGTCATTGCCAACAAAGGATATATTACAAAGTATTGAGATGAAATTTTGTTTCTGACCAAATACTTATTTTCCACCATAATATGCAAATAAAATGATGAAAAAACAGACAATGTGATTTTCTGGATTTTTTTTTCTCAGTTTGTCTCCCATAGTTGAGGTCTACCTATGATGTAAATTACAGACGCCTCTCATCTTTTTAAGTGGTGGAACTTGCACTATTGCTGACTGACTAAATACTTTTTTGCCCCACTGTATGCAAAAATGGTTAGAGGTTCATCAGTGTTTGGTCAGTGTGTCAGCTCTTACCATCAGTGTTTGGTCAGTGTGTCAGCTTTTACCATCAGTGTGTGGTCAGTGTGTCAGCTTTTACCATCAGTATTCGGTCAGTGTGTCAGCTGTTACCATCAGTGTTTGGTGAGTGTGTCAGCTTTTAGCATCGGTATTTGGTCAGTGTGTCAGCTGTTACCATCAGTGTTTGGTCAGTGTGTCAGCTTTTACCATCAGTATTCGGTCAGTGTGTCAGCTTTTACCATCAGTGTTTGGTCAGTGTGTCAGCTTTTACCATCAGTATTCGGTGAGTGTGTCAGCTTTTACCATCAGTGTTTGGTCAGTGTGTCAGCTTTTACCATCAGTGTTTGGTCAGTGTATCAGCTGTTACTATCAGTGTTTGGTCAGTGTGTCAGCTGTTACCATCAGTGTTTGGTCAGTATGTCAGCTGTTGCCATCAGTGTTTGGTCAGTGTGTCAGCTGTTACCATCAGTTTTTGGTCAGTGCGTCAGCTGTTACCATCAGTGTTTGGTAAGTGTGTGAGCTGTTACCATCAGTGTTTGGTAAGTGTGTCAGCTGTTACCATTAGTATTCGGTCAGTATGTCAGCTGTTACCATCAGTGTTTGGTCAGTATGTCAGCTGTTACCATCAGTGTTTGGTCAGTGTGTCAGCTGTTACCATCAGTGTTTGGTCAGTGTGTCAGCTGTTACCATCAGTATTCGGTCAGTGTGTCAGCTTTTACTATCAGTATTCCGGTCAGTGTGTCAGCTGTTACCATCAGTGTTTGGTCAGTGTGTCAGCTGTTACCATCAGTGTTTGGTCAGTGTGTCAGCTGTTACCATCAGTATTCCGGTCAGTGTGTCAGCTGTTACCATCAGTGTTTGGTCAGTGTGTCAGCTGTTACCATCAGTATTCCGGTCAGTGTGTCAGCTGTTACCATCAGTGTTTGGTCAGTGTGTCAGCTGTTACCATCAGTGTTTGGTCAGTGTGTCAGCTGTTACCATCAGTGTTTGGTCAGTGTGTCAGCTGTTACCATCAGTGTTTGGTCAGTGTGTCAGCTGTTACCATCAGTATTCCGGTCAGTGTGTCAGCTGTTACCATCAGTGTTTGGTCAGTGTGTCAGCTGTTACCATCAGTGTTTGGTCAGTGTGTCAGCTGTTACCATCAGTGTTTGGTCAGTGTGTCAGCTGTTACCATCAGTGTTTGGTCAGTGTGTCAGCTGTTACCATCAGTATTCCGGTCAGTGTGTCAGCTGTTACCATCAGTGTTTGGTCAGTGTGTCAGCTTTTACTATCAGTGTTTGATCAGTGATTTTCACATGTGTAAAAATAAATAAATGCCAAAGTTTCTCCTGCACAACAGTGTTGAGCACAGACAGCATGCGGACTGCACACTGATGCCATCCATGTGATTACTGTGATTTTCACGGACCATGAGAATTTTTTAAAAATGGACATGTCTCTATGATGATTGTGTGGTCACACTGTCTACAGAAAACCATACACATGTGAGCAACCTCCATAGACTGTAATGGGTATGTGAAAATTATGGCTAGAAAACGTACGTGAAAAATGGAGGTCTGAATAAGGCCTAAAGGAGTGTTACTTCTAACTTGGAGCTTAGTGGATATTGTTCTACTAAGTTTAAATATCCAGTAGTCAGAGAGGTGGGGTATTATAGTCACAGAATGAATGAGCAGAGGTGGTCGGAGGGCGGGTTACTGTGCCAGAGTAGGATGACTTTACAGTAAAGCATCTCTCTGCTGCTGTAAAGCCAGTGAGGGGAGGGGCTGCTGCATTAAGGACCACCCCCAAAAATGCAAAAATGGCACAAGACAAAATATTTTAATGCAGATATATTACATTGAAGGAAACAATATTAAATACAAACTCTATACAGTAGTGACTGAATTTTTATTTTCTGAAAGTTACTCTTATGGTAATTTTGTCTGCAGCCACAAATCATAGATTTTCACTGTTCACTTTCCACCTTTCTTTTCTTGTTCGGTCCATGATATAAGGAAACTTCCCGTTGTTAATAGCAGCATGGACATTTACACTTGCTTTTGTTTGCCGACTGTGAACATCTACAATTACATGCACTGTATACTTGTGTCTATCGATCGCTCTCAGACTGTCATTTGATTGATGGTATTTAAGGCTTAATGGCAGCAATCTGCTCAGAAAGCTGCCCCAAAACTTCTCATCCATAGTGGAGATTTTATTTATGAACCTCATTGAAAAAAGAAATCTGAGTAAACACAATTTTCTTTCATTACGTTCAGGAAAGCTCTTCAAGTCTCTGGACCTCAGCCTGATTGTGGAGTTTATCCTCATGTTTTACAAAGACAAGCCTATCGACTGGCTGCTGGACCACATCCTGTGGGTGAAAGTGTGCAATCCAGAGAAGGATGCTGTAAGTAATACCAGACGGTGAGAATCTCCTCTTCGGAGGCAGCCTGTGCACCGTCTGCATTTTAAACTCGACTTGTCATTTATACATAAAACATCACCCCGGCTCGTGAAAGAGAATTTGGAGTGGATTGCGCTAAACAGAAAACCTATTTGGAATTGCATTGGCAAAAATACTTCTTTTTTAATTAAATTATACCCATGATAAACATGTCTGGGAAATATTAGGGTTTTAGTGAAATTAAAAATAATAAAATCAACCTTTCAAATCCCCAAGATTACCCAAGGGCCCATTTCTAATAACTCTCCTTCATGATCCTTACCCGGTATAAATATGATTGCACACGGCCAACATATGAGTCGTTTATTGGCCGATCGCATGTTTTATGTGGTCAAAAGACTAATTACAGTAATTGGGATGTTATCGACAATATGAATGATCATTAATCCCTTTACAGATTGCATGACATGTGACATAGGTGTCCATCTCAGCACCCGTTCCTGCAATGGCTGGGTGCTGGTGGCTTCCTGAGGCTGCAGGTGACCATTGCTGACTTCTTGGTCCTTCCGTGAAGCCAAGCCTGTAGCTGGGCTTCATAGGCGATTGTGGTTTATATTATTTACAACAATACTGAAGTATTTGAACAAAAGACTACTATTGGAGTAGCCACCAACCACCAAAAGATAGAGAAAGAAAATTTCATCGAGACAATATTTAAAAGTTTAAAAAGCATATATACGGTCATTTCATGGTCTAGTATGGAGGAGCAAACCTAGTGGCCAGCGCGGCGCTGTCACACAGTGGGTAAGCTGTGCATTTTGCGTTAATTTTTATATCATGTGGCAATTTTTTAAATTATTTATTTTACTCACTTATATAGCGCCATTAATTCCACAGTGGTTTACATACATCATGATCGCTGTCCCCATTGGGGCTCACAATTTAGTTTCCCTATCAGTATATCTTTGGAGTGTGGGAGAAACCCGGAGGAAACCCATGCAACCACAGGAAGAACTTACAAGGTCCTGCAGATGTTGTCCTTGGTGATCCACCGTATTACGCGTATACATGGGTGTCTCTTGGATGCAATATCACCACTTGCTTATCATAATTCTCATGACTTTTTAGTGTATCTACAACCTGTTACTATTGCACCTGCGCTATATGTCTATTTATGCTTTTCCTGTTGGTGGCACTGTCTATTGATACCCTCCCAGTATATTTGTTCCTCCTTACCAGCCCATGAAATTACCCTATATATGCTTTTTAACTTTTAAATATTGTCTCAATAAAAAAAATATTTTAAATATCTCTTGGTTGTTTGTGGCTACTCCAATAGTGTTTGTAGGAGTTCTCCACCTCATTATTTTATTTCTCTTTACACATAGAGGGAACTTTCAGTTTTCTTGCGTTCCGGACCTCGTTACATGTTATGTGCTACATGAATGTTTTGTTGGTAATATTGAAGCATTGCAGTATGTTATACAAACTCCTGTAAGGGAACTACAAAAATAACTAAAAAGTAATAACAAACAAATAATAAAAACATAAAAGATTGAATCGCCTACCCTTTCTCCAATTTTAAAGATATAAAAAAAAAATATTTTGATGTAGTGACATTTAGATATCTGGTTCATAAAATATAATTTATTAACCCATGTGATCACCTCATGTTCACCAAAAAGGCAATAAAAAAAAACCCCTTGAAATATTTAGGCCACATTCACGCGTTCAGTATTTGGTCAGGATTTTACCGCAGTATTTGTAAGCCAGAACCAGGAGTGGAACAATCAGAGGAAAAGTATAATAAATACAGAAGTGGTGACGTGTTTCTATCACCCACTCCTGGTTTTGGCTTACTGATGTAAAATACTAACAAAATACTGAATGCGTAAATGTGGCCATATACACAAAAATTGTATAAACAAAACGACAGCTCGCCAAACAAAAAAAGCAATCACATAGCTTCATCAATAAATAAAAAAAATGCTAGAAGCCTAAAAATGTAGCAGCTCAAACCGATTCCTTTTTTACAAAGTTTAGAATCAGAACCATTAAAATATAAATATATATATACCATATTTTGCGGTTTATAAGACGCACCCCAAATTTTGAGGAGAAAAATAGGAAAAATAACTTTTTTTGTTAATAAAATGGTGGTGCTTCTTAGAATTCATGTGTCTTATTGCTTACTGGGGGTCGTGGCTGTGGTGGAGCAGGGTCCCAGGGTCACTGCTGGAGGAGGCAAGAGTGGAGCATTGCTGCAGGCTGGGATGAGGAGGTGTTCGGATGGTGTTCAGTGGTGCGGGGGCTCCGCAGACATTTTGTGTAAGCCCAGAGCCCCCGCACTTCCATGGTTTATTATGCGGTGGACTCCAGGAAAATGGCTGCCGGGAGCGGCACATGCACAGATGGAGATCTTGACGCTGAGATCACATCTCTCGAGATCTTGGTTAGTTCTGCGCAGGATCTTAGTGGTTCCCAGCATTTTGCTTTTCTGGACAGAGAGCTCAGATGCTGTTCCTGGGATCTGTTGCATTCATTCTATATATATATATATATATATATATATATATATATATATATATATATATATTTATATATATATATATATATTTTATTTTTTTTTATTTTATTTTTTTTTCTTTAGAAGCCAGGAAAGCAATAGCGTTTTGTTTTTTTTGTACTATTTCTCTGCAATTCGATTCCCCCCCCCCCCATTTTTTCAGTTCATCATATGGTGTCATTTAAAACTATAACTCCACCCATAACCCCCCACAAAAAGCAAGGTCCCATACGACTGTCAGTTTGAGATTAAAAAAAAAAAAAAGGCAAGGGTGAACTAAGGCAATGACAATTCCGTGTATATGGAGCGTATAATAGGATGTGTAATGTGCCAAGGATTTGTAGAACGCGCCTGTATTACACTACCTGTGCTTTTGTGTAGTGTGAAGAAACCTAGACTTTCTTTTTGGGATCACATAATACCACTTAGTAAGGCATTGTGCCTGTAGACATAACCGTTCTCCTGGCCATGGGTATTTGCAGTGGGTGCTCCGGAGTGCATTAGATAAAGTCTCGGCGTTCAGTGACGCGCAGCCACCCGCAGCTCCAGCCGCCCGCAGCTCTCAGCCACAAGTGGGTGAGACGTATAGGAAGGGCTATTAGTGGTGTCAGTGCAACGTCTCGGTGTGTTGACGGGTGATTCATGTTGCTGTGGAAACGGAAAATGTATTTTTGTATGTGAGAATGAAAAAAAATATATATATTTTTTTGCAATCCCCGTTGCTTTTGCAAATTGTGCTGCCTGCTGTAGAGCAAGTGAAGGGAGATGTGGAATAGGCCTTAAATAGTAGAAATAACCAGCCTATTTATGACCCGATAAATGATAATTAAGCTCAGTTCTATATCGCTGACTGCACATCCCACAATCTCGATAGATGTTTTATCTGAATTACCATCAAATAAATCACGATTGCACGTTAAATTTAAAGAGAATCTAAAGCTAATACATGGCGTGAATATATAGTAAAGGCTGCGTGGTGCTGATGTGCATAATGTACTCTCTCTCTCTCTCTCTCTCTCTCTCTCTCTCTCTCTCTCTCTATCTATCTATCTATCTATCTATTTATTTCTTACAGAAAAGCCAGTTACTGCAAATTGCACACTCCAATGTACAAGGGCTGCACTCTCATGGACGAGTGGGATGCTGATAATATACTTTTAACATTTCTTTTTTTTTTCGGCTTTTTATCTACTTTTCTTCCACTGACTGTGTGAGCTGGGCAGCAGCATACTCTTGATACATTTATTTCTTACATCCATAAATTCATATACTGATGTCAGATCTTTTAGAATCGAAGGCAATTTGTACTGATCTCCCAACAATCGACTCTGACTGTTTTTCTTCAGTTGCTTACGTTATTTTTAGGGGCACCAGAATCTCTTGCTTAGACCTTAAGTAATTTCAACCCAAGCTTAAAGGTGATACCCACCGCTTCTTAAATGCTGAATGAAATAGAAGGAGACATGTCCTGCACGTCTCCCAGGTCTTGTGTGACAATTAGTGGCTACTAACGGGCTGCAATGCTCACACCTCTCTCTAGATTCTTCTGAGAGAAGACTGAGCTCTCTAGCCAATCATCAGCCTCTAGCTGCTCATGTGACGTAACCGGGAGACCTGGTGCCGAAACACCGGTAAGGAGGCAAGTACGTACAGTTTTGCTTCAATGGAGGAATACAACATTGAAACTACTTGGACAACCCATTCAAAGTGTAATAGTAACCTACAAATAATTCTTCACCAAATAAATAATGTAAAAGCCCTTAAAGAAGCTGAGTACAAGATCACAGGTAAAGTGTATAAACAAAGTGGCGCTCAAAGATAACCATTACCTTGAGACATGGTGAGACGGTATTGAAGTACTGAGGCAAACCCCAGGAGCGGAGCGCACAAGCACCTCAATGCGCGTTTCACCACACTGGGCTTCATCGGGAGCCTTTTTAGCATGTAATTTTGAAGCCACTTCCAGAGGCTGCCATATCTGTACCCGCTACATCTCTATAATGGAGCCGGGTTAGTTCTATCATGCTATTAGATATGACCATACACATTGGATACCTGTTTCCTGGTATGTGTGCTGGGCATTCTTATTTGGGGACCCTTTCAGAAAGTGACATGTTGGCTGTATAGGGGGCTTCAACTAAGTCTAGCTTTACACCAGACTTGCACGTCCGCCATTAATGGTGCGAGTAAAGACAATTATGTCCTAACCAGCTGGAGGCCTCCTGACCCGATATCAACAACCAGCCTCATAACGGCATTGTGTTCTGATTATCTTTTCTAATTAATCAGCTATTGCTCTCTGGTTTTCTTAAAGGTGTCAGACTGCTCCCATAAACTTCAAATGTGTCCTGGTATTGCAGCATCCGTTTTTCCTGTCCCCTTACCTTGCACTTATTTTCATGTGTATGTAACTTATGGCTGGGAATGTCCACAGCTTGCATTATTTGATCCCCCCCAAAAAAAAAAAAAAAAATAGCGAATGCCATCCCGTGGTATCATGGTGCGGGATCATGCTCATAGTAGCATCAAAATGCACAAGCCATCGCTTACACATATGCAGTTACAATACTGGTGGTATTTCTTTTGCTGTAGACTGTACTCGGCACATTTTCCATGATCAAAAATGACTCCTGCCTTTGCCTTTTATACAGACCTGGGCAAAAGGAATAGGTTTATAAGAAGATTAGTTGGGTCAGATTTTCAATATTTGGCCAACGAAATGCAAGTCCGTGATTGGCGGCCAATCTGCCAGTGTATAACACAGATAACTTTTTTCACAATAAGCCTTTCGTCATAGGGTTTAGTCTTACTCCTTAATCATTGTGTTCCTAATTATTACAGAATATTCACGTCCTCTACAAAATAAAAAAAAAAAAAAAAAGTGTAGTTTCACATTTTGAAAAGTTTAGATATGTCACCAAGCAACATCAAAAGTTTTGATCCCAGTGCGGAGACACCCACCAATCACTAAAATAAAGGGGCAAGGCTCTGAGACTAAAAACTTGCTCAACAGAAAGTCTGAGGGCTTATATCATCAGTCACAAATAACAGCATTGCTTGTCTGAGTGCTTCTGACCCTTTGTATAAAGCAGTTTCTTGAAGTCTCAGCATCCGGACCTCTGCCAATCCAAATTACTGACATATCAGAAGTTTTTGTGCACTAACACATTTTTTATGATCACTTATTTTGTATAAATCACCAATCTTTTAATTGATTATATAATATTTAATAATTTTATTTAGTGGCCTTTGGCTCGATCTTGAGCCATGGTGACTTGATGGATGAGCACTCTGCAGGAAGATTGATCTTATGCAAGCCTAGATAGGACCACCAGGGTCTTATCTGCCATTATCTTGATAGAATCAAACTATCGAGTTATTGGTGTTCTTCTTCACCTTGTTCCTTCTACTTTTCTGACTGTAATGTCCTTCTCCAGTGATTGCTCTCTTTGTATGATGTGTACAAAGTAGGCAAGTCATAGCGTGGTGATCCTTGCTTCAACTAACATGTCTGGCTTGATATGGTCCAAAATTGCCTTGTTTGTCTTCTTGACATCCATAGTATTGATAATATCCTTCTTCAGCACCACATTTCGAAGGCATCAATTTTTCTTTTGTCTTGATTCTTTTTCGTCTATGTTTCGAATCCGTATGTTACCACAGAAAAGACCAAACTATGTCCAAGCCGTTTTTGTTGCCAGTGAAATGCTGCTCATTTTATAGACTTTGTCCAGTGACTTCATTGTTGTTGTGACCATAACTATTCTACTATTGACTTCTGGTGACGTTGAGCTATCATCAATCTGAATAGGTTGAAGTTCCATACAACTTACAGTTTGTCACCTTTCTTTTCAAACATGTCATGGTTGCACCTAGCAGTTATCAATATCTTTGTCTTATTTGTGTTGAGTAGCAGTCTCATGTTCGAGCTTTCCATCTTAACACTCCATGATAGGTCCTTCATTCCATCTACATTTGTTGCTATCAATCTAGTAAGATTGTTGATGATTTGTCCGGCAATTTTGATTCCTTCTTTTTCTGCAAGTCCAGCCTTCCCGAACATGCCTTCTGCATATAAAATGAAGCTATATGATGACCGGATGCAGCTTTGTCTGATGCCTCGCTATGCTTTGAACCATGCCGTGTCACTGTGTTCCACTCGCACTGTTCTTGTAACGATTCCTAATGAGGCTGATCGGATGGTTCAGCACACCCATATCCTTCATCATATTCCAAAGTTTCTGGTGATCAACCGTTGAAGGCTTTGCTGTAGTTGAAGGAAAAATACCGTAGATCTCCTTGTTGCATTTGTTGGACTTTTCCATTATCCATCTGATGTTAGCAAACACAACGCTAGGCTTTTTTTTTTATTATGCTTATTCCTCCGGCATCTTGTTGTCAAATTGAGGCTGTAGCCATCTTTGTAAGCTCTTCAGTAGTATTTTGCTGGCATGAGGTATGAGTGCAATAGTACAATAGTTTCCACAGTCTAGAGCATCTCTTTTTTTCAGAATAGGAATAAACATGGATCTAGTCTAGTCTTTGGGCCATTTACCAGTTGTCTATATCTGTTGATATAATTGTGTGATATCAACTGCTGCCTCAGAAGACTTTATTAGCTCTATTGAAATATTGTTACATGCAGGGGCTTTGTTTGACAGAAGCTTTATCCCATCAAAGACTTTGTCTTTCAGACGGTTCAACTCTATCATTTCCAGTCTGTTTCTTCCCGTATCACTGAGTAGTACTTTTAGAAGTTCTCTGTGTACTCTTTCTATCTTTCCTTGATCTTTTCTGGCTCAGTTAAGGTACCTTCACACTAAACAACTTTCCAACGAGAACGACAACGATCCGTGACGTTGCAGCATCTTGGATAGCGATCTCGTTGTGTTTGACACGCAGCAGCGATCTGGATCCCGCTGTTATATCGCTGGTCGGAGCTAGAAGTCTGGAACTTTATTTGGTCGCTAGATCAGCGTGTATCGTCATGGTTGACAGCAAAAGCAACGATCCACAAAGAAAAACAAAGGCTGACAGCACTCACTGTTCTGGGGCGCCCGTTCCACATCCAGGGAACCGTCCCGGATATTACCAGACCAATCAATGTATAATGAACAGCGCTCCATCCAGGTGTATAAGTCTTCAAAATACGCTTTATTAAGCCATGGTACAGCAGCAACGTTTCGACTACAACTTGGTCTTTGTCAAGCATTGACATTGCTTGACAAAGACCAAGTTGTGGTCGAAACGTTGCTGCTGTACCATGGCTTAATAAAGCGTATTTTGAAGACTTATACACCTGGATGGAGCGCTGTTCATTATACATTGATTAGCAAAAGCAACGATGTCAGCAATGTTTTTACATGGAGCGTGAACGATAAGTGAGTCGCCGTTACGTCACTGGATCGCTCCTGCATCGTTCTGGAGCTGCTGTGTTTGACGTCTCTACAGCGACCTAACAGCGACGCTCCAGCGATCTAGTTTAGGTCGGATCGTTGTCTATATCGCTGGAGCGTCGCTTAGTGTAACGGTACCTTTAGACCAATTTATCAGTATGGTCAAAGAGTGAACAAAAGAGTTGGAGTCAGAGGGAGCACAATCCCACTCCTCACTTAATGGATTTCGACCCCTTGTTGTATGTTTATTTGCTGCAGTTTTTTTATGGTGTCCTGAAAATCATTCCACAATTCATAATCGATAAAGTTCTCTGTCAATAAAAGATGGAGGCGGTAGAGAGGGAGGATGCACTCCTCTGTGTGAAATCTTATGGAAATACATTAGAAATTATTTGAAGGAACTCACATTAAGGATATAATATGCTTCTGCTGTCATATTTAAAGAAAATTGCATTGTAAAGTAGGACAAGCATACAACAATAATTTCTTGTGCATCATCCTGATTTTTTCATTTTTTGCATATCCATCTTTATTCATGTAGTTTTTCCTTATCAAGGGAGACTGAGCAGAGCCACAAATTGTGCAATGTGCAGCCCTCGTCCACTATATGGGATGAACCCCTCACACAGTATGATGTCCTCTTGCACAGTATATCACCACACAGCCACCTTACCCAGTATAATGTCCCCACACTACGACCTTCCACAGTATAATGTCCCCACACAGTCACCTTACACAGTATAATGTCCCCACACTGCGACCTTACACAGTATAATGTCCCCACACTGCGACCTTACACAGTATAATGTCCCCACACAGCCACCTTACACAGTATAATGTCCCCACACAGCCACCTTACACAGTATAATGTCCCCATACTGCGACCTTACACAGTACAATGTCCCCACACTGCGACCTTACACAGTATAATGTCCCCACACTGCCACCTTACACAGCATAATGCCCCCACACAGACCACCTACACAGTATAGTGTCCCCACACAGACCACCTACACAGCATAATGCCCTCACACAGACCACCTACACAGTATAATGTCCCCACACAGACCACCTACACAGTATAATGTCCCCACACTGCCATCTTACACAATATAATGTCCCCACACTGCCACCTTACACAGTATAATGTCCCCACACTGCCACCTTACACAGCATAATGTCCCCACACAGACCACCTACACAGTATAATGTCCCCACACAGACCACCTACACAGTATAATGTCCCCACACAGACCACCTACACAGTATAATGTCCCCACACAGCCACCTTACACAGCATAATGCCCCCACACAGACCACCTACACAGTATAATGTCTCCACACAGACCACCTACACAGTATAATGTCCCCACACAGCCACCTTACACAGTATAATGTCCCCACACAGACCACCTACACAGTATAATGCCCCCACACAGACCACCTACACAGTATAATGTCCCCACACACACCACCTACACAGCATAATGCCCCTACACAGACCACCTACACAGTATAATGTCCCCACACACACCACCTACACAGCATAATGCCCCCACACAGACCACCTACACAGTATAATGTCCCCACACCGCCACCTTACACAGCATAATGCCCCCACACAGACCACCTACACACTATAATGTCCCCACACACCACCTACACACTGTATATTTTCCCCAGTTAGCCCACCTCTACAGTATAATGTTCCCAGACAGACCTGCACACCAGAGGTCTCTTACATAGTATTGTTTCCCCACATAGCCCCTCACGCAGAATGATGTCCTCGCACAGACCCCTTGCACAGTATAATGTTCCCACAGTTTCCCACAATGTAGTGTCAATTAAGAAAAAGTAAAGCTACTCCTGTAACCCTGTCTTCTGAATACTCCGGTCTGCGCTGTGTACTGGGGCATAGGCAGTGCGATGTACTGATGTTATTGTACCTGCTGTCCTCTCTTACGGATCAATGATAGAAGATGGATCTGGCTGCTCACTTTTCCATTATTGTTTTCAATGTTGAGAGTGAGACATTCTGCCGGGGATGGCTGCATGGTGTGGGACAAGACAAAATCCTGGCGAGACTACTGGTGCCATATTGATTGACAGCCAGCTTCCCCAATAAAGCAGCGGAGAGCCAGCTGTCAATCAGCATGACACCAGTAGTCCCACCGTGTCAGGAAGACAAACTGACGCTCTGTTTTACGTTACATCAGCGGAAGTCTGTAATCACTCTGTGCCAGTGGATAACGGCGCTGGGCTCAACAGGCAGGTAGTTGGCAACTATCCGTATGTTGGTGCTTAAAGATCAGGTTTAAAGACCCGGATACCCGGATATCCCCGTTAAAGGCTTTAAACACTTCTGTACAATCCCATATGAATGACTCCCAGACCAGTGACTCTTTCTGAGCCCCATGTCCCAGACAGCCTCATTATATCACTGCTGATCAGCTACTGGCTTCACAAATGCGCCAGAGCGGCAATTTGGGGCCATTCATGACGGGTTTTTCAGGAGCCATCAAATAATTTGAATTGTGGCACAAAATATTCTCTCAGGTTTTAGACAAAGTACATAATCGATCCATACTACTACAATCATCAGTGAAACCATAAATGGGGCCAAGCTTCACACAGTAGTGCAGAAAACATGTTCATATTCTACATGAACGAAAGGAGGAGGTAATACAAGGGGACACCCCCTAAATGGAGGGGAGGGGATTATTTGGGTCAGTAGCGTATGAGGTGCTACCATCAGAAAGGACACCTAGAAAGGAGGTGGTAGGTAGGAGAAGGATGTGTAGGCATACTACAGCCCCCAACTTCACTCAAGGACTTAAGGTTTCCCCGTGATGGATAGTACATTTTTCATCAGTCATAATAATTTAGTCTTTGCTAGAGTTCAAAGAGATCAGTGTTTTATGGCTTCCAACATTGTGATATGGATTGCTTAGCATCCACGAAGGAGATTTTTTTCCCTACTGCGAGAAGTATCATCGATGGACTTATTAGCTCGGACACCCCATGGGATACTTAAGAGATTCTTAAAGGAGAATTCGTAGAAGCACCAATAAAATATCCTTTTGCCCCAAAATGTAGCATGTTTTTTTAAAAATTGTCCATGTGCCCAGTTTGTTTCTTTTATCCTTTTTCTTTCTGAAAAGCCTTTCTGGCTTGCTATGCCCTTACTTGCACTACTATAGCCCTTTGAATTTTTTTTTTTATTAATTAAGTACCGACACTGAGGGAGAGACGTCTGGCTGAAGAAATAACCGGATAATGGAGCAAGGTCTCAGAAGTGTTATTTTAGTGGGATGATGGGCTTTCAAGTGCAGTGAACAAAATGTAAAATTAAAGTCAAATCCACCGTGCTCCAGCGGCCCTGAGGAGACGCGAGGACATGCTCTCTTGGTATGGGTACCGCTTGCTTGCTCCGTTGCCGGTTATCTCCGACCACTCAGGACAGCTCCCCAGAATCCTCCCTGCATTGTACCAACTAATGTTCTATTGTGTGCAGAGAAATGTCATCCTGGGAATAACAAAGGGACATTTGTGGCATGGTGAAGTCATTTCTTAGTAGCTTTTAGATCTCACCATCCACTTTGTCTCCTCTGCTTCTTTTTGTTTAGTTTCTCAGTTTGAATAGACCAAGAAAGTATTGGGTTGAATAAGAGATGATACTGATTGTAGAAGATTGTGACCCCTTTTAAGTGGTCTTAGAAACCGCAGCCTATAAAGCTTCAAGATATATCAAATAACTAGGAGCAGCTTTATTCTCCTGAGATTCCAGTGCTTGAGATGAAAGGGCTAATTCATCATCCGTGATTAGAACTGGTATATTTTCCGTAAATTCTTAGGAATACTTAGACATTTGCTGAGCGTTTTGTTGTTCAGTTATCTCTGGTGATGAAGCATATACCGTTTTATATATAAAATATGTTGTTTGCATCCAAAAATGAAACTTTTCTAAAGTTTGATACAGAATTGAACACATATCATCCAAAGGTTCCAAAAATGTCCTGCTGAGAAATTAAACTACCGGTATGTTGCAAATTTATAAATCTTCAAAATTTCAATTTTTGGCTGTGGATTTTTTTTTTTCTACAAATTTTCCCTATTATAAAGGATTTAAAAGAGAAGTCAGAATGCACAATAAGGCTGGAGCTATAGGATGATTTGACGCTCAGAAGCCATTCTCAGACAAGTCACATGTGACTGCATTGACGTCTTTGGCAAAAGGGATTTGGCAACAGAAAATCCAACAGATTTAGAAACCTAGAAATGTGACATTATGGGAAATCATTAAATGTGATGTCACAATGTGATGCCACAATCTTAAAGTCATATGACACATGTTGCTTTGTAGCCCTGCAGAAAAAGCTAAAAACATGTTGCATATTTTGCTGCAGATTTTTAGCCGCCCTTCTGTGGTCCTCCTCCAGCCGGTGTACACTTGACCTACACCCATAACATGTCGTCAGATCATGAAATCACAGGCTGAACAATCACATCATATAAAACATTGCTGGAGGATAATGAGGACCTTTCACCAAATTGTTTCATGTTGAACTAGTCATGCGAAGTAATAGTGGCTGCAGAGCAGACTAAAACGTTTTGTTGTTTTTTTGCACCTAATGAGTTGACTTTTTTTAAGTTCAGGTTTTGTTATTAAACCATTTTCACTGGGGACGTGTAATTCTCCCTATATGAGTTTCAATCTGATAACGCCCACTTGGACTTCAAGGGGTTCTCTGAGAAATGTAATAAAGTAAATAAAATAATCCACATTTAAGTATTAAATATTTTTCTAAATACCTTTGTTTAGTAAATAAGTGTGTTTTCGCTGGTGCATGCTGTTGGGATTACAAAATGGAAGCTGCCATAAATGAGTGTGAAGCCCGTCCTAGATTTCAGGAGGCATGCAGTAGGGGGGTCTGTGGGAAGGAAGAGATAGAGGCCCTCACTGCTCATTGTCAGTCAGCTAAAGAAAGGTGTTCGTCTTCTCTACTCAGTGTCCCGTCAGGTTGAACAGAGGAATGGGCGTACATGAAGCCTGACAGGACGTCTGACGTGACCTCTGTTTCCAGCAGATGTTCTTCATGCAGCCCCTCCTACTGCGCGTCCTATGAAATCTAGGATGGGCTGCACAATGATATATGGCAGTTGCCATCTTTGAAATCTGGACCGAGTGCACTAGATAAAGCAAACCTTTTTGCTAAATAGAGGTATTTTGAAAAATGTATTAATATTTCAATGTGTATTGTTTATACATTCTCTTACGACATTTCTTGGAGAACCTCTTTAACAAACGTTAACTCATTAGGTGTCAAATACTAATATCTCCCCAATGGATAGGCAAAATTAAGAGGAAAAAAAAAGTTTTATTCCACTCTGCAGCTACTTTTACATCACGGACCCAGTTCAACATGAAACATTTGGTGAAAGGTTCTTTTTAAATGTACATAGGTTGGAAACTGATTGCCGAGTTTGCAAAACCACACGATTTTGTGTGAATTTACCGCTGGCGATTTCTCTGTTGCTTCTTCTAGGTTTGCTGTGGAATCTTTTTGCCCCAGATCCAGGACCTGTGAACGTACCTTATCATCCATACTTTTGACGCACGGTGTGAATTACTCCATTTCTTATTTAACATTACAGTTCACACCCAGCGTGGGCTTAGTCTATAAGTGGAATGTTATACAAATGACTGGATCATTTTCTTACTCTGTTCTAAGCCTAGGATAGAAAGGATGGGACCTTAAGGATTTAGAAGCTGAACTATCGGAGAGCTGTGTGACACGGCACAGAAGCGCCAGGCGTACGGTAGTGTATGTTGATGTGAACCCACTCCTCGTAATCATGAGTAGCGGTGTAGGTGTATACGGCTGTGAATCCGTTCATTCAGCCCATTTCCTTCGTGTCTGGGCACCTTTCCCCATTCATCCTCCTTGCAGCCAATTAAACACGCTTCAGCAGAAGCTATGGCTGGTGTGCTTACAATAAATCCTGCCCCAACCTCTGTATCAGGCTTTAGTTTCTTTCGTTCTCAGTATTTTTCTCCCCGATCATAATGAGCACTTTTAATAATGAAGTGATGCTGGATATCTCATTACTTCCAGCTGCCTATAGCTCGCTCTTTTCACCAAAAATATATGACTTTAATTAGGCAGAGCTAAGACTGCTGCGCTGTCATACTGCCTGCTTTCTGTTAGCAGAAATATTTTACAGAAAATATACCCATCCTGTCTTGGGAAAGTATTTTCTACAACCCTTTGATAGCACTAATTAAAATTCATTTTTGTACTTGTATTTGGCTATTATTTTTATTATCGCCATAGGGGCTTAAAGCATCTCCCCAAAAGGGCTTTTTGTTGTGTTAGTACAAGCCTAATAATCTAGTGTGAACAAAGTTCCTAAATACGCTTTAAAAAAAAAAAATACATTTATCATTATTATGCTTGCTTTTATAGTGGAGCACTCTACAAACATTATCATCCCGGTCACCATCTACATTCCCTATCTGTTTGCTTTTAAAGATAAAGGAAACCCATGCAGACATGGGGAGAACATGCAAACTCTTTGCAGATATTGTCCTTGGCGTGATTTGAACCCAGGATCCCAGTGATGCAAAGCAACAGTGCTAACCACTGAGCCACCCTGCCCAATGCACCATTTTGGTTTTGTGTTCTGTTTCCCTGCCGGGGCATACATCCAAAAACTCCAGCAAAATGGGATCCAAACGCATGCCCATGAGGCCATAGACTGATATGGTGATGGCAGAGCGAATGTGTGCTCTGTCTCATATCATTCTCGGGAGTTTACACCAACAGGAGGTGGACACTCAAAAAAAACAACAAAAAAACCTCTGTTCTCAGTGAAAAAAATGGGTGTCAAAGTTTTATAGAATATTAATAGACCGTACTTAGCTGTTAAATTCAACACTACTGCTCCAGAGCTCCCTGTAATTCTTCCCCTGCAGGAATGAAGCACTGTCTTTCCACATGACCACTGCAGCCAATCACTGATCTTAGTGATAATTGGAAGTGGCCAGTGGTGGTCTGCAGTGCTCACATGCATAAATGGCATGTACGGTAATTAATGCACCTCGGGGAGCATTAGAGCTGCGGTCTGAGACCTGCTGGGTATTTAACAATTTAACAAGAAAGCACTTGTCACGGTGTTACCGCAGCAGAGAGGAGCCAGAAGACCGCAGCGTCTGATTGCTCCTACTCCTGCGCTGAAAAAAGCAGTCCTTCTTTTTGTGTTTATTTCTTTTGGCAGAACAGGGGTTAATCAGCCATGTTGGAAGCTCTGGGAGTCTGAGCTCTCAGCTGAGCTCGGTTAGCCACTCCCATCCTATTTATAATCTGGGTCCTGATTGATACCAATGTCAGTGCTAGCTTATGCTACATGGCTTGGAGGAGAGGTGTTAATATGAGAAGGAGTTTGGAGTAGTTATCTGTGACTCTTGCATGGTTTGTAAGTGTGGTAATTCCATTCCTTCTTCTTACTTTGGTTATTCCCCCATATTTCACTCCCCGGTGCATTGCTCTGTTATTTGTTAGTGAATATTTGTATACTTGGTGTTTTCAGTTTACCCTTGGTTGTGTTGTCTTGTTTATCGGGATGGTGTACTGCTGTGCACAGTAGTGCCCCTCTTCCCTGGGTGGGGGAAGAGAACAGATGGAGGGCTGATTCAGGTGATAAGGCAAAGTGTGGCGGCCCGGGCATCTTCACCTTCAGAAGTATCCCTGGGAAATAGGGCGAGCTAGGGTGCTTCTTAGTGGTAGGCACAGGGAGGAAGCCCCTGGTCCCTGGTCACCTGACAGCTGGGCCATGACAGTACTTTTATTATTTTATCCACTTTCCTTTTTTGGCCATTTTTAATTCTGAAAATCTCCTTTAATTTTAAAGTAGATATTGCACATCTCTATAAAGTTGCCTAGCTATCTTGTATAGTTCAGTCTTTTTGAGCTCCTCACAAAAACCATTCAGTGCATTTTTTATTGGTTCTTCAAAAATGTTGGGTGTCAGAATCCATCTTTGGGGGCTTAGAGTAGGTGTTTGGGCACCTCAGGCCCAGATGCGTTTTATAGGCCGTATTTTACAACATCAAAAGGAGATGTTGGGTTCCTTCTTTCCAACATTTATCTACATTTGAAGTCCATTTCTTTTCTATGTAGTGTTCATCAAAGTAGTAAAAGCTGGAGGCTGTCCAATCACATGAAACTCTTCCCAAGTAGCCAAAAATGAAATATTTACAGGACATATAGTATGTACTGATTGTCATGTTGTGGCACGTGGGGAGGATCCTCAGTGTGAGTCCCCTTCAGTGCTCTATCCTGAGTGTTAATACAAGTTACTACTGTGCCCTCGCCCCTGCCTATTTCTGTCGCCTCCACTTTCTCGGCCCGGGCTCACGAAATCCTGCTGTAAAATTGTGTTTTACTGCCTGGTAATAAGTCTGGGTAATTTTATGTGAATGCAGTTTACAGTCAATAATCCGCAAGGTTCCGCGAGGAGGATTTGTGATGAGAATCTTTCTTTCCATATTACTTCCCTTTGGCATCTCGGATGCAGCGCGGGGTCAGGGGGGTCAGGCTGCTCATTGGATTTTGCATCCTGAGCTCTGCCTTTTCCCCCCAGAGACATCACCATTAAAACTTTTCATATAAATGTCTTCCAGCCTCCCTGCCTAGGGCAAATATTTCCTAGGCATCCGCTGCTCACAGAATGGCTAGAGGCAGGATTAATAATGCTGTCCATGGCTGTTTCTTTCTGATCTCTGTCCCCTACCCACTTGTTTAGGCACAATGTAACTCTGGTGTGGAAGAAAATAGCACACTTGCATTATGTTCTCCAGCCAAAATATAGAAGACCACACAAACCATGGCCAATCCATACTGCTTTAAAATCATGTTTTGCTACCCATTCTGATAGCAACATGATGTAGGGGCAGAGACCCTGATTCCAGTCATGTGTCACTTCGGGGCTGCGTGCTACAGATTTGATAACATCACTCTTTTATCTGCTGCAGATCTACACTGCGTGCAGAATTATTAGGCAAGTTGTATTTTAGAGGATTATTTTATTATTGATCAACAGCTATGTTCTCAATCAACCCAAAAGACTCTCTCTGGAAAATAAAATGCTCACTTAATAGGTAGTAAGTACACTAGCCTCATCAGGTTTAAGAGATTAATTTAAAGCTGTATGCTGAATGTATTGTGAAGTCTCGAGACCAATCTGAGATAAAAAATAAATGCCTCTTGTACATGCAATCTATGAGTTGTGCCTGGCATTGCGGCAAATGCAGAACTAGCCCATAGTGAAAGTAGCTTTATTTAGTCAGAAAATAATTAGAATTTTCTTTGTTACTGCAGGAAGTATTGAAAAGTGTAAAGGTCCTTATTTTCCAATGCATGTAAAGGTCAGAAGAATGTTCTATTCATGTATATCTGCTCCACAGCAGTCTAAGAATACACTTGTGTGTATGTGTGTATGTGTGTGTGTGTGTGTGTGTGTGTTTGTGTGTATATGTATATGTATATATATATATATATATATATATATATATATATATATATATATATATATATATATATATTTATATTTATATTTACACACACAGACACACACTGGGGGAAATATGTATTTGATCCCTTGCTGATTTTGTAAGTTTGCCAACTGACAAAGACATGAACGGTCTAAAATTTTAAGGGAAGGTTAATTTTAACATTGAGAGATACAATATCAAAAATGAAATCCAGGAAATCACATTGTATAAATTATATAAAATTATTTGCATTTTGCAGTGAGAAATAAGTATTTGATCCCTCTGGCAAACAAGACTTAATACTTGGTGGCAAAACCCTTGTTGGCAACCACATCCGTCAGATTTTTTTTGTAATTGATGATGAGGTTTGCGCACATGTCAGGAGGGATGTTGGTCCACTCCTCTTTGCAGATCATCTCTAAATCGTTAAGATTTGCTAATGGTTTTCTTGGTGACTGTGGTCCCAGCTGCCTTGAGATCATTAACAAGTTCCCCCCGTGTAGTTTTAGGCTGATCTCTCATCTTCATCATGATCAAGAATACCCCACGAGGTGAGATTTTGCATGGTGCCCCAGATCGATGTCGATTGACAGTCATTTTGTATTTCTTCCATTTTCTTACTATTGCACCAACAGTTGTCTCCTTCTCACACAGCGTCTTACTTATGGTTTTGTAGCCCATTCCAGCTTTGTGCAGGTCTATGACATCCTTATAAAGCTCTTTGGTATTGCCCAAGTTGTAGAGGTTAGATTCTGACTGATTAATTGAGTCTGTGGACAGGAGTCTTTTATAAAAGTCACTATGTAAGACAGCTGTCTTTAGTGCAGGTAACGAGTTGATTAGGAGCGTCTATCTGGTCTTTAGGAGCCAGAACTCTTAATGGTTGGTAGGTGAGCAAATACTTATTTCTCACTGCAAAATGCAAATAAGTTAATATAATTTATACAATGTGATTTCCTGGATTTTATTTTTTATATTCTATTTCTCAATGTTAAAATTATCCTACCCTTAAGATTATAGACTGTTCATGTCTTTGTTAGTGGGCAAACTTACAAAATCAGCAAGGGATCAAATACTTATTTCACCCACTGTATACACACACACACACACACACACACACAGCTTGGGGAATTTGTTAGATGTGGAATATGACTGCTGTTCCAAAAGAAAGCATAAATGGGGTTTGAAACATGATCTAGACTTCGCGGTGACAGAATTTTACGCTGTGGGTGCTCATTAGCACTTTATACAGCAATGTGCAAAATACTAGCAGTCCAATATGGCTGACCAGATTATTCACTGTTTTTGGTATAAATTGTTACCACATGTCACACAATTTCCCAGTTGGTGCAGTAGATTGTAAGAAAACCAACAGACTCGGCATTCATGATCTGCAGGTTTTTGAGTCGTGTATTAGAATAATTAATTGAAAGGGGAATTGTTCAAAATAGTAGCAGTGTGGAGTCCAATTAGTGAGGTCAATCATTCTGTGAAGAAACAGGTGAGAATCAGGTGGCCCTTATGTAAGGGTGAAGCCAGGACATGTTGTACACGCATTTCTCTTTGAAAGCCTGAGAAATATGGGTCGTTTGAGACTTTGTTCAGAAGAACATTATACTTTGATTAAAAAGTTGATTAGATAGGGTAAAACTGACAGAGAAGTGCAGACAATGATAGACTGTTCAGCTAAAATGATCTCCAATGCTTTACAATGGAAAACCAAACCAGAAAGATGTGGAAGAAAACCAAAGACTACTATTCTAATGGATGGAAGAATAGCCAGAATGGCAGCGGCTCAGCCGATGATCATCTCCAGGATGATCGGAGACAGTCTCAAGATACCTGTGAGGACTGTGACAGATAGAAGACAACTGTGTGACGCTAATCTCTTACCAAGAAATCCCCGTAAAGTCCCACTGATAAAAAAGACATTACTGTGCCAAAGAACACATCAACTGGCCTAAAGAGAAATGGAGAAACATTTTGTGGACTGGTGAAAGTAAAATTGTTCTTTTTGGGTCCAAGGGCTGCAGACAGTTCGTCAGACGACCCCCAAACTCTGCATTCAAGTCACAGTACACTCTGAAGACCGTGACGCATGGTGGTGCAAACATCATGATATGGGAAGGTTTCTCTTACTATGGTGGCGGACCTATTTACCGCATACCGGGGATCATGGACCAGTTTGCATATGTTAAAATACTTGAAGAGGTCATGTTGCCTTAAGGCCCCGTCTCACATAGCGAGATCGCTAGCGAGATCGCTGCTGAGTCACAAGTTTTGTGACGCAACAGCGACCTCCATAGCGATCTCGCTATGTGTGACACGTACCAGCGATCAGGCCCCTGCTGCGAGATCGCTGGTCGTGTCAGAATGGCCTGGACCTTTTTTTGGTCGTTGAGGCCCCGCTGACATTGCTGAATCGGTGTGTGTGACACCGATCCAGCGATGTCTTCACTGGTAACCAGGGTAAACATCGGGTTACTAAGCGCAGGGCCGCGCTTAGTAACCCGATGTTTACCCTGGTTACCAAAAAAAACAAACACTACATACTCGCCTTTCGGTGTCCAGGTCCCTTGCCGTCTGCTTCCTGCTCTCACTGACTCCCGGCCGTACAGTGAGAAGTGAGAGCGCAGCAGTGACGTCACCGCTGCGCTCTGCTCTCACAGTACGGCGGCTCAGTCAGAGCAGGAAGCAGACGGCAAGGGACCTGGACACCGAAAGGCGAGTATGTAGTGTTTGTTTTTTTTGGTAACCAGGGTAAACATCGGGTTACTAAGCGCGGCCCTGCGCTTAGTAACCCGATGTTTACCCTGGTTACCCGGGTGCTGCAGGGGGACTTCGGCATCGTTGAAGACAGTTTCAACGATGCCGAAGTCGTTCCCCTGATCGTTGGTCGCTGGGGAGAGCGGTCTGTGTGACAGCTCCCCAGCGACCACACAGCGACTTACCAACGATCACGGCCAGGTCGTATCGCTGGTCGTGATCGTTGGTAAATCGCTTAGTGAGACGGGGCCTTTACTCTGAAGAGGATATCCCCTTGAAATGGGTGTTTCAACAAGACAATGACTCTAACCACACCAGTAAACAAGCTTAAAATATTGGTTCCAGTCCAACAAAATTGAGGTTATGTAGTGGCCAGCCCAATCCCCGGACCTTAATCCGATAGAACACTTGCGGGGTGACATTATATGCTGTGTCTGAGGCAAAGCCAACAAATGCCAAAAATTGTGGGATGTCGTCCAAGCATCCTGGGCTGGAATAACAGGTGACAGACGTTGGGTGACTCTATGCAACATAGATGTGAAGCACATCTGAAAAACTGAGGGTAACAACTACATATTAGGTTAGTGATTCACAGGAATGCTAAACCCACAAAAATACTTCATATTGTGACTTTGTAAAGACAAATGCAGACACTGCTATTTTTTTGAACAGCCCAATGTTCATTTTTTGTTTTCTGTAAAAAAGAAAAAAAACAAACATTTGTCTTCATGTTTTGAATTAGAAAACAGCGTGCAATGTTCCCAATGCTGGAAATAAAAACTAGTATAACGATTTTGTGATTAACTCATGCTTGTGAACACACGACTATTATTTTGAACACTACTGTATATAACGTAGAATAATAAAATATGTAGAAACACTGCAGTAGGTAAGTAAATGGGTAACACATATAAAACACTTGGGGTGCTTAGATGATCAGTGTGGATGCTATCAGGCCGTGCCGCTGTCATATGGGGCTGAAGGGTGGTGGCTGTAGGTTATATGGGAAAAACTGGTGACAGGTTCCCTTTAAAAAAAAAAAAAAAAGGTAAGTCATCCTTCGCTATGTGCCAGCAGGCCTCAAAATAAGTGGGACTGAGCAGGATCTGTGCCTGAATGTGTTTAACACCTTGCTGTGAAAATCTGGATATATGAGGTGCACAGCCCAACAGAGGGCCGCCACATCCCCAAATATACTGCATACAAAAAGCTGAAGTAAAGCCAAACACAAGGGCCAGCACACATGTTAGTATGTGTAATAGTGCACGTTCACACTATGGCCATTAACAGAAAAAAATATAGATAAATACTGTGTGTAGAAAAACTGCAATAAGTAAATACTCTGGTTCTTCTTCAGACCATATAAATCTCATCAGCACTAGCAGGAAAGTCGATGATGAATGTTTTTCCTGACCCAAAATACCACACAATCCTTCCTACAACCAGAAGGGACTCCATAGACTCAAAATGATACTTGGATGTATCTCTGAGTTACATAGAATCCTAATACCTGGTCTGGTGCAGACTAATGTACACCGCTTCTTTTGCGGGGCTCAGATGTTAGCCCCGATGGAGCCACTGAACGGGTGTCTGAGCGCAGTGTGATAGCAGCCTGCTTCATCGTCCTGCGATATGATGTGGTCGTGGGAAATGTTTGAGGGCTCATTCAGAAGTCCGTGCAAAGTGGTCTGATCTCAGACATCAGGGCATGGTCTGGCCGCTTGTCTGCTGACACCTCCATGTATTCCTATGAGGCTGTCACACTCAGATTGGGAGAGCCGCGGCCAGTCTGTGCATTGCTTTCCAAGATCGGACCAATTTGCACGGATGTCTGCATGACCCCTTAGTGCACACTCTGTCTCCTCTGGATGTCAGGTCATAGAATGGACCTCAAGGGTCATCGTGTCCAGCCCCCTGCTCAATGCAGGCTATATGGCCATTTCCATATAGTCTTTGATCTCCCCATATTTCCCTGCCTATCAGAACTGTGCTAACACAAACACTGTCTGACAATGGGGTCCATCACCTTCTGTAAGGTTTCTTTTATGTTGATGGGATGTACAGCGATATTCTTTTTATCAAATCTGAATATGATTGTGGCATTAGAGCGAGCTATAGTTGCCTGAAGATAATAAAGCAGACAGAGCAGCTTGTTAATGGGAGGTAGTGGTGGTGCTGGGGGGTTAAACTCACATTGCCCTATTGTAATATTACTGATAATTGGACTATGCATTGACCGCTTCTGACCTGTAAGGGGTTAAACACACACTAATTTCCGTGCCCAGGCATCTTTCATAATGCAACCAGATTTGCAGATAATTAACGCTGCATGAAAGATTACTGTTCGCTCCCTCCAGCGGTGTTTGGATGTTGGTTTGTTAATATTGCATTCATTTTGGAACTTAATAAACAGACCACTAAATGACTTTTAATGTTATCAGCTTATCTGTAAAGTCCCGGAGCTGCTCTTCCTGCAAGTGAATAAAGCACAAATTAATCACTGCACTTTTATGGTCAGTACATTTTTCTGCTGTTTATTGTGGTGTCATTTGCCAAGTTTGTGGTCAGCGCTTAACAAACGGGGTTAATGCGGAGCCCTCCTCAAGGCAACAATATACTGTATCTATAGCAAGACTAGCCACATGATTATTATTTATTATTATAGCACCATTTATTCCATGGCGTTTACATGTGAAGAGGGGTATACATAATAAAAAGAAATACAATAATCTTGAACAAAACAAGTCACCGACTGGTACAGGAGGAGAGAGGACCCTGCCCGCGAGGGCTCACAACCTACAAGGGATGGGTGAGGATACAGTAGGTGAGGGTAGAGCTGGTCGTGCAGTGGTATAGTGGAATGAGGGTTACTGCAGGTTGTAGGCTTGTGGGAAGAGGTAGGTCATCGGGTTCCTTTTGAAGGTTTCCACGGTAGGCGAGAGTCTGATATGTTGGGATAGAGCGTTCCAGAGTAAGGGGGGTGCACGGGAGAAACCTTGTATGCAACTGTGGGAAGAGGAGATTGTTTAGATCACAGGTTGCGTGCAGGTCAGTAACGGAAGACTAGGTCACAGATGTATGGAGGAGATGGGTTGTGGATGACTTTGTATGCCAAGGTTAAGGTTTTGAGTCCCTGGGCAATAGGGAGCCAGTGAAGAGATTGACAGAGAGGAGAGGCCAGGGAATAGCGGGGAGGGATAGGTTGATTAGTCAAGCAACATAATTTAGGATAGATTGGAGGGGTGCAAAAGTGTTAGAGGGGAGGCTGCAGTAGTCGAGGCGGGAGATGATGAGGGCATGCACTAGTGTATTTGCAGAGTTTTGGTTGAGGAATGTGTGGATACAGGAGATATTTTTGAGTTGGAGTCGGCAGGAAGTGGAAAGGGCTTGGAAGTGGGAGAGAAAGTGGTAAGCCATTTACTTTAATGGATAGATCTGTTAAATGGGTTGAGAGAGATGGTGGAAAGATGATGATTTCTGTTTTAGCCATGTTAAGTTTTAGAAATCTAGCAGAGCAGAAAGATGAAAAAAGGACTGACATTATGAGATTCTGGTAAGTAAGGAGGTGATATCAGGTAAAGAAAGGTAGATCTGTGTGTCACCAGCATAGAGGTGATATTGAAAGCCGTGGGACTCTATGAACTGTCCCAGGCCGAAGATGTAGGTGGAGAGAAGTAGGGGACCTAGGTCTGAACCTTGGGGGACACCGACAGACAGGGGGTGAGATGAGGAGGTGGTGTGTGAGTGGAAGACATTGAATGTCTGGTTTTTTGATGAGGAGATCCAAGATAAGGCCGAGTCTGTGATGCCAAGAGATGAGAGAATCTGTAGTAAGAAGGTGAAGGCTGATGACAGATCCAGTTAGTAGGTCATTAGTGACTTTAGTCAGGGCAGTTTCAGAGGAATGGTGCAGTCGAAGAGGGAGCGGAATGAGAGGTGGTAGGAACGTGGAGAGGTGGAACATGTTGTTCCAGTAGTTTTGAGGCATAGGACAGAAGTGATACGGGGCAATAGCTAGACAGCGAGGATGTGTTAAGGGCGTGCCTTTTGAAGATGGATGTGAAATGAGGAATGTTTGAAGCATGAGGGGAAGACACCAGTTATTAGTGACAGGGTGAAGAGGTGGATTAGGGTTGGGATGAAGATTGTGGTGAGGTTTGGCATGAGGTGGGATGGGATCGGGTCAAGTTCACTTGTGGTGAGGTGTGATTTGGATAGTAAATAGGAAAGTTGATCTTCTGTAATGGTGGCAAAGCTGGTTTTGGAGAAGGAGGCCTGAGTAGTTATGAAGAGGGGCTGTGAGGATATTCCATGATTAAAGGGGTATTCCAGCCATATCCAGTCTCCACTTGGGAACTCCACTGGTTATTAGGATGAAGGAAAGCATTGTGGCAACTTTAACATTTTTACCTGCACAACATAATTTAAGTACTGTAATGCTAGCGCATCTCCAACTCTGGTGGTCTCTGCAGACACACACTCTTGATTTTGTGTGTGCTATTTAATATTGTATTCATTATGCAGTTTTCCTGTTTTGTATAATCATTGTTCTGATCAGTGGGGTGATGGATCTATATATGCATACATACATGTTACTTTAATATGATTGGCGGAACATCCGCCTATACACTATGTTCCAAATTATTATGCAAATGACATTTTTCTCTGATTTTCCTAAATGGTCAGTGCAAATGACAGTCAGTCTAATAAAAGTCATCACCCGTTAGATTATAGATCGAATTTTATTGGAGAAACCTCCCAATGATAACAGTATAATCTCCAAAATGAATAAAAACTCAAAATGCACTGTTCCAAATTATTAGGCACAGTAGTATTTCTAAACATTTGATGTTTTAAAGAACTGAAAATGCTCATTTGTGGAATTTGCAGCATTAGGAGGTCACATTCACTGAACAAAAAAGCTATTTAACTCCAAAACATCCTAACAGGCCAAGTTACATGTTAGCATAGGAGCCCTTCATTGATATCACCTTCACAATTCTTTCATCCATTGAACTTGTGAGTTTATGGAGAGCCTCTGCTTGTATTTCTTTGCATGAAGTCAGAATAGCCTCCCAGAACTGCTGTTTTGATGTGAACTGCCTCCCACCCTCATAGATCTTTTGTTTGATGATACTCCAAAGGTTCTCTATAGGGTTGAGGTCAGGGGAAGATGGTGGCCACACCAGGAGTTTATCTCCTTTTATGCCCATAGCAGCCAATTACTCAGAGGTATTCATTGTCATGCATGAAGATGATTTTGTTCCTGAAGGCACGTTTCTGCTTTTTAGACCATGGAAGAAAGTTGTCAGTCAGAAACCCTATTTACTTTGCTGAGGTCATTTTCACACCTTCAGGAACCTTAAAGGGCTCTACCAGCTGGTTCCCCATGATTCCAGCCCAAAACATGACTCCTCCACCTCCTTGCTGATGTCGCAGCCTTGTTGGGACATGGTGGCCATCCACCAACCATCCACTACTCCATCCATCTGGACCGTCCAGGGTTGCTCGACACTCATCAGTAAACAAGACTGTTTGAAAATTAGTCTTCATGTATGTCTGGGCCCACTGCAACCGTTTCTGCTTGTGAACACTGTTTAGGAGAGGCCGAATAGTAGGTTTATGCACCACAGCAAGCCTTTGAAGGATCCTACACCTTGAGGTTCGAGGGACTCCAGACGCACCAGCAGCTTCAAATAACTGTTTGCTGCTTTGTATTGGTATTTTGGCAGCTGCTCTCTTAATCCAATGAATTTGTCTGGCAGAAAACTTCCTCATTATGCCTTTATTTGCATGAACTCTGTCTGTGCTCTGTTTCAGTCACAAATCTCATCAGAGTTAGATGATCACTCTTACGTTTTCGTGAAATATCTAATTTTTTCATACCTTGTCCAAGGCATTGCACTATTTAACGCTTTTCAGCAGCAGAGAGATCCTTTTTATTTCCCATATTGCTTGAAACCTGTGACCTGCATAATAATGTGGAACATCATTTTTGAGTAGTTTTCCTTTAATTAGAATCACCTGGAAAACTAATTATCACATGTGTTTAAGATTGATTTCAGTGATTCATTGAGCCCTGAGACACAATACCATCCACGAGTTTATTTGAAAAACAAAACAATTAAATCTTTATGACACTTAAATCCAATTTGCATAATAATTTGGAACACAGTGTAATACTTTCAAGTGTGTGCATTTTTATTGCCCCCATTACATTTTTTTAATTCCCCTTTATTTGCATTTATTCTTTCCCAAACTGGTGCCCTTTGTTAATATGGCCACAAGGCACTTCACTTCACACTTACTTCCCAAGTTATTATTATTATTATTATTATTATTATTTATTGTTATAGCGCCATTTATTCCATGGCGCTTTACATGTGAGGAGGGGTATACATAATAAAAACAAGTACAATAATCTTAAACAATACAAGTCATAACTGGTACAGGAGGAGTGAGGACCCTGCCCGCGAAGGCTCACAATCTACAAGGGATGGGTGAGAATACAGTAGGTGAGGATCGAGCTGGTCATGCAGCGGTTTGGTTGATCGGTGGTTACGGAAGTTCCGGCACAGCTGGGTGTGCATGTGCGCCGATACTCCTACCCACCCCTGTTGCCGAAGGCATCTGGACGGAGCCATGTGTGACACCTGATGTCACAGAAAGTATTTTCCTGACACATATCGCTACTATGAGCATGTAAATATAAACCACCTTATACACACAGAACATACAGACCTCCCGAGGAAGCCGGCGCAAAACGCTCGTTGGCTTTTTGATGGACACAGGCACTATGCACTTTATGAGTGAGCAACCATTAATCTTCACTTGTGCCACCATTTGTCTTATAGCAATGTATATACTCTCTTTCTGCCATACTATGTGATTGAATTTGCGTTGTTTGGGTGCATGCATACGGATTTCTTTACATGGAATTGGCCATAATTAGTCAAGTATGCTGGACTCTTGAACGCTACATTTCTCACATGCAGAATTTTTACATCGCTTTACATGAATATCCTTGTAAGGCTTTTAGATTACTTATTGCTTTTTACTAGCATTGATGTTTTAGGCTAATGAGTTGCTCCTGAACCATTAGTTGCAAATTCCATGTTTGCACTGTCATAATGTTTGTCTTTCCACCGTTATTGAAACTGTTTACTAATTTTTCAAATCATAATGAAACCTTTTAATAAGCTTAATAACATTTTTAATGCTAACACAAATTAGGTTTCTACATCCATTTTTTTTATATTATCGTTGGGGTATATAGGCTGCATTTTTTCTATCATTGTCTCAATTGCATTGGGGGTTCCCATGTGGACTATGGTTCCCATTATTGTCTATAAATGTAGCAAATTCTATGCACCCTCTTGATCAGCAGGTTACACTATATCCTATACATGCCATCAATTCTAATACTTTTTTAACACTGAAATGTGGAAGCCCAGAACAGATTTACTGTCCAGTAGTGACTTCATAACCAAAATGTAGGCAGATCATCCTGGCAGCGACTGCCTATTTTTTCCTTCTTCTACAAGGGTTGGAGCAGGAAGGAGATGCTGAACAGGAACTTCTTGGCCTGGGTTCAATGTCATAGTGTCTCATTTTCTCTTTGTATGCCACTGGTGTGAAAATATGCAAAAATTAAAAAAATGGTTGTGTTGTATGCACAAAGAAAAAACGAAAAGGAGATTTTGTTGCATTATAGGAGACCACATCTTTCTATGTGGAGCCATCCAACTTCTCCCCAGTAAGAACCGATTTTTGCTTGGGAATTTGCAACAATCTGGGTAGTCCCTTCATGGTGTATGCAAAGTTACTTTTGATAAAAGGTAAGACAGCTGGAAGAGGTATAAGGAGGAGTATAAAATGAATACTAGTTAACCTTGGGTAACCCAAAATTAGGACGCTATTTCTTCCTGACTGTTAGAGGTGAAGTCCCTTCTTGAACCCAAGTACCCATCAGACTGTGTCATTCTTCAACTTCTTCACCTACATTCTGTATCTGAACATTTTACGGTTTCTGTTAAAACCAATTTCTATAGAAGACGTTTTGACGCAGGTCTTAAAGTAAAGAACCCTTTTCATAGCTTGAGATTGAATCTATTTCCTGCGTTTCCTGTGGTCGCTCTTGTGTCTAGAGGTTACCTAAAAGTCATTGGCTTCTACAACGCAGTAGGTGTGATGTAGTGATATCAAGCCTCCTCTGTTAAGGTTCAGATGACACAGGTGAGTGGTCATATTCAGTTGTATCTGCTTCCTATAAACACAGATAAAGTTGGGGGAGGGACTGTCACACTGGATCTGGGGTGGTTGGGAGGCATGGAATGGACAATCACAACATTTTGTCTGAAGATTGTCCCAGGCACTTCATTGTATAGTGATGTGTGTACCTGTCCTTGTTTTTTATTTTTTTAGAGACAGGCATGTTTTGTTATGAGGCATTCATAAGTGAACTTCAAAGATCCTCTAATGGAGTTTGCTGCTATACAAGTTACATACTTGGTACAGTTGAAAAAAGACACGTCCATCATGTTCATCTGAGGGATGGTAAAGGGAATGGGTTTTAAGTGCACATCTGTAATGCATGATTCAGTCTGCCCTAAAGTCAAAACAGCACCCACATGCCTTCTGAGGTTTATTATAGGAGTAACAGTTAAGGCCCCGTCTCACTTAGCGACGCTAAAGCGATCCCGACAACGATACGCCCTGTCAGGGATCGTTGCTGCGTCGCTATGTGGTCGCTGGTGAGATGTCAAACAGTGAGATCTCCAACGTTCGCAGCTGCGATCTCACTGTTTGACATCTCACCAGCGACCTGTAGCGACCTGTACAACGATGTCACATGGGAGCTATTATGACGATTCAGTGTCTGAGTCGTCAACGAGGTCGTTGGTAAGGTGTCAAACACAGCGATGTGTGCTACCCAGCGGGACCTCAACGATCAAAAAAAGGTCCAGGCCATTCCGACACGACCAGCGATCTCACAGCAGGGGCCTGGTCGCTGCTACGTGTCACACATAGCGAGATCGCTACTGAGGTCGCTGTTGCATCACAAAACTTGTGACTCAGCAGCGATCTCGCTAGCGATCTCGCTTAGTGAGACGGGAGCTTTACTGTTCCTAAGCCATTGTTATTTTATCGTATTTGCCAAAGGGAGGAACACTAAGCTCATTTTGACAGAAGTCTCCTAAAGGAGGTCCCTTGCTGACAAAGTAAGGGCATATGTGAGGTTTCCAGCTCTGCTGAGTAGTCCAGCAAATCTCCATTTCTAGAATCACCGGGACCATTCCAGGAGTTTCTGAAAGTTATTGGCTGAGTGACAGAATGTGGGCACCTGGAAAGTTCTTCTGGTAGTCTGGGAGGTATCCTCTTTTTCTAAGAATATCTGATATTTCAATAGTGTTTGGGATATTCTTGGCTGTGTGAGAAAGTGCAGGTGCGTGTATCCATGACTGTATGAAGGTGTAGTCACCTCGGAGGTATTCCAGCTCTTCTGGTAGTACAGGAGATGTCAATTTTTTCAGTAGTCTCCTTGATGTTCCTGGCAGTATTATTGTGTATGGGCATCAGGTAGGTTTACCAGCTTTTTTTTGGAAGTTTTGGGGATTTTCAGCTTTTCCTGGAGCTTCTTTTATATCTCAAGAGAGTTTTCAAGCAAGCATTTCCATATTGCATCGCTTTTGTCTGGTTTACTTTATGACTAACACAAGATTTAAAGGAGGTTTACTACAGTCCATTATGTTTGAAGTTGGATGTTGGTTGGGCCTATGAGGTGAATGACTGACCATTTTGTGTTTTTTTGGTTTTTTTTGTGGGATAAAGTTGCAATGTGTAAATGTAAAAGTCTAAAAAGACTCCAAGCGTTTTGCATCTTTGTGTTTATCGGTAGAACATTTGCCTTATTTTGTTACCATAGTGTTTTGGGAATGCTAACGTACCGGTGGTGGACGATGTAATTTGTAAAGTACTGTTTTTATTTGTTGATATGATTTGTATATTACATCTTCTCTTTTACACTTGTAATCAGTGTACTTTGTCTTAAAAATGATACACATGTGTTAATTAGTCCTTCTTCACGTCTGTTCATACCATATGTGTTTATAATCCAGGAACCGGACCTAGTTTCTGTTGGCAAAGCAGCAATGTAATGAAAGTAGCTAATTTTCTTAGCACATAAGAGAATCATTCACGGAAAAACATTTGCATTATCCTGTTCATATGGAAAATAAATGTGTTAAATACATGATGCGTGTTGTCTCCATTTTTATAGCTTTGAAGCACTGGTAGCTGAAGCTTTGATAGATCTGTTCCAAATGATATGTCCACAAGGCAAGCCTCTGATCACCTAGTCAGTGTGATTCTGGAGTCCTTGGCTCCTCACACTCATATATTGGGTCTGTACACCCCCCAATCCCGGCCCAAAAAAATGTAAATGCCTAATATTATATTGGGGTAGTCCAGTTACAAGACGTTCTAGTAACTTATGCAAGTTATAGATGTCCTTCACATCTGAACAGCTGCAAGCAAAGGTCCCAATTCCGGGTTTGTGCCCACACAGTACAGCATTTCTTGTGTTGGCTCATGGTTAGCGTTGTGTGTGATGGAAGCTGGCTGGAGAAGGGGGCTAAGCCATCTACCCTGTCTATCGCCAAGTCACAGAGAAGGGGGCTGGCTTAGCTATGGAAATGAGCAATCTGTTGACTCCATTGCACACACTGCTGATCATGTACCAATAGAGGAAAAACTGTCTTGTGTTAACAAACCGTAAGAAGACCTGCCACAACTGAGGCTTGTAGCTGAAGATCAGAGCACCTTTCCGGGGTGAAGCATATTAATTTTATTCACTTACCGGTACATAGCACTATTAATTCCACAGCACGTTACCGATATTACCATCACTGCCCTGTTGGGTCTCACAATCCAGATTCCCTATCAGTCTGTCTTTGGAGTGTGGAAGTAATCTGGAGAACCCGGGGGAAACCCACACAATCATGGAGAGAAGATACAAACTCCTTACAGATGTTATCCTTGGTGTCCAGCCACCACCTTGCTTCCCATATTGGTAATTTACATAATTTGCTAATTTAAGCTCATGTAATTACAATTTCTTTAGTTAGCCAACCATTTTTTGCATCAGTTTTTGATGATGAGCTGCTCTTTTTGCCGTCCACCTGTGACCATAAACCAAGTCTCCCAACCATAAAAGCAAAGTTCATTTTTTTTATTCTTCACTGTTCATCTTTTGTATGTTAGCCCTATATTAATTTACAATAAGAATGTGTTTTATCACAGCCTATGGATCTGAGTGTCTCTTTATGGAAGAAATAAAGACTGTATTTTAACAATAAATCCTAACTTCGAATTGTTCCTTCAGATATGAAAAAAAACAAACCACTGTGTCTTGTACCATTTATCTTGTGTATAACCTGAAATTGCTGGAGTCTTTGATGTAGCTCTCGTGGGGGGACCGGCACAACGTTTTTTGCTCAACTGTGCATAGAACCTTATTTGCAAAACCATGTGGAAAAAAGTACAAATTGTCTCACCTGTAAAGAAGAAAAAAAACTTTCTGGCTAGTGAAACCCCTTGGAGGTGGCTACCCTATAAGTCTATGCTGGACACTTTAGTGAGCCTTGCAGCATGAGTAAGGGTATTTTCACACACAGTCTTTTTCTTATGGATTCCACTTGGACCCCTCCTGGAAAAGTGTTTCAAGAAATGCACATCGCTGTGAGCATGTTCAGTCTTTTGCTACTTCTTTAACCACGTCAAGGTTCTAGAATCATGACGCATTTAAAAACAGTAACATGTTCACTCTTCGGGCGACTTTGTTTAAAACCCACTCGTTCTTTGTAGCAGAAGCAGAAAACGTAGGCTCTACCGCCACAAAATACAATGACAAAACCGCCGGCGGAGCCGCTTAGCGAAAAATACCACCGGCTGTGACTCCGTCAATGTCTTAAGGATGTGTGCTAATAATTTAAGGCCAACATCATTATTGACCAAGACAGAATCCCATTTGCAGATGTCTGTTTCAAAGCAATCAGTATAGAGCAGGGTTGGACTGGCGGTATGAGACACTCCTTGACCCAGTCTAGGGGGAGGGACTGGTTTTTCTTAAGCTGAGCTGATTATGAAGTCTTTTGACCATGCTCCATAACTGCTGATGGTGTCTGCCTTATATATACCGTGAAGAACAAGGTTTGTAAAATTGCTACCCAGTAATTTTTTACGGTTGTCCCCTTCGTAGGGTGACAGGACGAGTATTTTGTGCTTTATGGAACAGATTTGCTTATGTCTGTTTGACTAAAACTAGATCTCCGTGAGATTCATGTTAATATATCTTAACAAGACAAATATGTGACACCAAAAAATTATCACATTGAAGTTCTGTTAATTATGTGTGTCTCGTCTGCGAGCTTTGTGCCATATGGGATGTGGTGTTAGCAATGCTGAATAATGTGGCGGGATGGTGATAACTAGTTTGCTTGCTTTCCTTACACGTTGGCGTTATCTGGCCTAGACATAAGCACAGCCGCCTGCTAATAATGAATGCTTTTCATTTTCAGAAGCACTGCGATAGACAAAAGGCAAACCTGAGGATTCGGTTCAAACCTTCTCTGTTCCAACACGTAGGGACCCACTCTTCTCTGGCAGGAAAAATTCAGAAATTAAAGGTATGGAGAATTTCATGGGTATTTGTTAATATTTGTAAAAGCTGGAGATATGTTAAACTTTTATTACTACTACATATACTATACAAACTTTTACTCTGGTCCACTTGCAGTCTTTTCGTTGAAGAGCTGCAGCGGTGATGTCGCATCCACAGCACTAGTGGCCACTGCAACCAATCACTTGGCTCAGCAGCTCTGACAAAGTAAGTGGCACAAGCTGCTGAGCCTAGTGATTGACTGCCGCACTGTCAACGTGACATCACCGCTGCAGCCAGTCAACAAAGACTGAAGTAGCAATTGAGAGGCATCTTTGGACCAAACAAGAGTGAGTATCAATACATGATCTCTCCTTATGTTGAGAATCTAGTACGGTTCTGTTCATTGTGAAAGCTGATCATTGGATTTCCAGTATTCTCAGTGGAATTGATGATCTGCAGTAAATACATCCTACATTTCTCAGCAGTATAACTTTGTTGTCTCATTCAGGACAAAGACTTTGGGAAGCAAGCTCTTCGAAAGGAACATGTGAATCCAGCCGCTGAAGTCAGCACCAGCCTAAAAACGTACCAACATTTCACCTTGGAGAAGGCTTACCTGAGAGAAGATTTCTTTTGGGCATTCACACCAACGGCAGGAGACTTTGTACGCTTTAGGTTCTTCAAACCTTTACGGATTGAAAGGTTCGTAAATAGCAAAACTTATAGGATATTTGTCCTTCTATATTACCTTTGTTACACTTCATTTATCTGCTAATGTTTCTGGAGTCAAGTCTTACAGAATTAGTATAGTCTTGCACTAAAGAAGCCCATCCAGCTGTATGTGATGACTTTCTTGGTCCAGATTTTCACCTAGGCCACCATTGATTTCCTGAAGAGAAACGATTCAGCACCCTATGAACTACTTGAACGTTTTGGACTCCTATTTGTTTTTTTGACTCTGGAAATAAATGAAAGTTCTGGCTCACAGATTGATTTTGGATGATCAACTTTGAGCAGATTTTCCCTTTGAAAAGAGGACATATTTTAAATAGATTTTAAATATGTGTAAATGAGTCTGTAGGTTTGAGAACTATAGTGATGGCCATGACCAGTGACACTTTTGGCCAGTAGTGTAGACAAGGTCACATAATAGGACAGTCGGCAATATTGATTCTAAAGGCATCCATACACATTAGATCAAAGTCGTTGGAATCTGCTGACCATCGAATGTGTGTGGTGACCTCTCGATTCTTCCCCAACATATGATGTCAGAAATGAGAGAGATCAGGCAGTTGGAATTCCAACGCCCAATCCCTTTGTTTTCAAGAAAAGCCGCCTTCAGAGGTGTCTGACAACAGCTTTCTCCTAGTTGAAAACACATGACCGCTTGGCCAAGCCCAGCACTTGTGTGTGGGTGGCGGGAATAATGGCTGCCTGCCAAAGGAACAGGTGGCCAACGGCCGCCTCAGGTGTATGACCAACTTAAAACCCCTATTCACATTAGGCTGATGGCTAAACCCATCGATATTGATGGATTCAGACTGTAATCCGTGTATGGGCACCTTGGACAATTGATTCTAAAGGGAATCGGGCATCCTGCATGTCCCAGTTTGGACTGCCGATCCTTTTCTTCTCCCTGAAGCAAGTGATCAGTAGACCTATCTGGCTGTGGCTCTCATTGAAGGTACCGGTGAGATCTGAGTGTGAATGGGAGAAGACGGCTGAGAACTCTGCTGGCCGAATAGTCATTCATCCGGCAGCCATCTAATGTGTATGGGGAGATTTAGACTCTGTTTAGATTGGACACTATCTTAGGTTATCGGTTGAACTCTATGGATTCATATCCACCTTCAACCTTAAAAGCTAGGAAACTAGATTACTTTTGAGCTTTGCATCGGAAGTAGACTTTTGGGAGGATTTCCAGATGTGTACCTCCAAAAGACTGCTCCTTCGTGTGACACTGTATAGGTGTATGCTGCCCATAAGCTTCCAAATAAATTTTTAAAAAAGGAAACCATTATGTACCACGCTCTACAGTGTTTTTTTCAGGATGCATCTGCAAAGCACGTTTGATTACAGTATAAAAAAAATGTATACTGTAGTTTACTAGCCGAAAACGACAGTCTGTTGGCACCTTTCCCAGCTCATACGCCAGTCGTGTTCAAATAATGTGATGAGAACTGAACCTACATTGGGTGGACAGGAGTGGATCCCCTCATGGATATATGTTTCTAAATATTTGGTTCAGGAATATAAGTGATTTTACAGAAGATTAGGATGACTGACCTACTGAAACCTATGTTTTCTGCCATGTGTGCCCCATAGGATACATGGCCTTCCCCTGGGGTTACATGCACTGCTCTAATACTGTACGTAGGATACATGGCCTTCCCCTGGGGGTTACATGCACTGCTCTAATACTGTACGTAGGATACATGGCCTTCCCCTGGGGGTTACATGCACTGCTCTAATACTGTAAGTAGGATACATGGCCTTCCCCTGGGGGTTACATGCACTGCTCTAACACTGTACGTAGGATACATGGCCTTCCCCTGGGGTTACATGCACTGCTCTAATACTGTACGTAGGATACATGGCCTTCCCCTGGTGGTTACATGCACTGCTCTAATACTGTACGTAGGATACATGGCCTTCCTCTGGGGGTTACATGCACTGCTCTAATACTGTACGTAGGATACATGGCCTTCCCCTGGGGGTTACATGCACTGCTCTAACACTGTACGTAGGATACATGGCCTTCCCCTGGGGGTTACATGCACTGCTCTAATACTGTACGTAGGATACATGGCCTTCCCCTGGGGGTTACATGCACTGCTCTAATACTGTACGTAGGATACATGGCCTTCCCCTGGGGTTACATGCACTGCTCTAATACTGTACGTAGGATACATGGCCTTCCCCTGGGGGTTACATGCACTGCTCTAATACTGTACGTAGGATACATGGCCTTCCCCTGGGGGTTACATGCACTGCTCTAATACTGTACGTAGGATACATGGCCTTCCCCTGGGGGTTACATGCACTGCTCTAATACTGTACGTAGGATACATGGCCTTCCTCTGGGGGTTACATGCACTGCTCTAATACTGTACGTAGGATACATGGCCTTCCCCTGGGGGTTACATGCACTGCTCTAATACTGTACGTAGGATACATGGCCTTCCCCTGAGGTTACATGCATTGCTCTAATACTGTACGTAGGATACATGGCCTTCCCCTGGGGTTACATGCACTGCTCTAATACTGTACGTAGGATACATGGCCTTCCCCTGGGGTTACATGCACTGCTCTAATACTGTACGTAGGATACATGGCCTTCCTCTGGGGGTTACATGCACTGCTCTAATACTGTACGTAGGATACATGGCCTTCCCCTGGGGGTTACATGCACTGCTCTAATACTGTACGTAGGATACATGGCCTTCCCCTGGGGTTACATGCACTGCTCTAATACTGTACGTAGGATACATGGCCTTCCCCTGGGGTTACATGCACTGCTCTAATACTGTACGTAGGATACATGGCCTTCCCCTGAGGTTACATGTATTGCTCTAATACTGTACGTAGGATACATGGCCTTCCCCTGGGGTTACATGCACTGCTCTAATACTGTACGTAGGATACATGGCCTTCCTCTGGGGGTTACATGCACTGCTCTAATACTGTACGTAGGATACATGGCCTTCCCCTGGGGGTTACATGCACTGCTCTAATACTGTACGTAGGATACATGGCCTTCCCCTGGGGTTACATGCACTGCTCTAATACTGTACGTAGGATACATGGCCTTCCCCTGGGGTTACATGCACTGCTCTAATACTGTACGTAGGATACATGGCCTTCCCCCGGGGTTACATGCACTGCTCTAATACTGTACGTAGGATACATGGCCTTCCTCTGGGGGTTACATGCACTGCTCTAATACTGTACGTAGGATACATGGCCTTCCCCTGAGGTTACATGCATTGCTCTAATACTGTACGTAGGATACATGGCCTTCCCCTGAGGTTACATGCATTGCTCTAATACTGTACGTAGGATACATGGCCTTCCCCTGGGGTTACATGCACTGCTCTAATACTGTACGTAGGATACATGGCCTTCCCCTGGGGTTACATGCACTGCTCTAATACTGTACGTAGGATACATGGCCTTCCCCCGGGGTTACATGCACTGCTCTAATACTGTACGTAGGATACATGGCCTTCCTCTGGGGGTTACATGCACTGCTCTAATACTGTACGTAGGATACATGGCCTTCCCCTGAGGTTACATGCATTGCTCTAATACTGTACGTAGGATACATGGCCTTCCCCTGGGGTTACATGCACTGCTCTAATACTGTACGTAGGATACATGGCCTTCCCCTGGGGTTACATGCACTGCTCTAATACTGTACGTAGGATACATGGCCTTCCCCTGGGGTTACATGCACTGCTCTAATACTGTACGTAGGATACATGGCCTTCCCCTGGGGTTACATGCACTGCTCTAATACTGTACGTAGGATACATGGCCTTCCTCTGGGGGTTACATGCACTGCTCTAATACTGTACGTAGGATACATGGCCTTCCCCTGGGGTTACATGCATTGCTCTAATACTGTACGTAGGATACATGGCCTTCCCCTGGGGGTTACATGCACTGCTCTAATACTGTACGTAGGATACATGGCCTTCCCCTGGGGTTACATGCACTGCTCTAATACTGTACGTAGGATACATGGCCTTCCCCTGGGGTTACATGCACTGCTCTAATACTGTACGTAGGATACATGGCCTTCCCCTGGGGTTACATGCACTGCTCTAATACTGTACGTAGGATACATGGCCTTCCCCTGGGGTTACATGCACTGCTCTAATACTGTACGTAGGATACATGGCCTTCCCCCGGGGTTACATGCACTGCTCTAATACTGTACGTAGGATACATGGCCTTCCCCTGGGGTTACATGCACTGCTCTAATACTGTACGTAGGATACATGGCCTTCCCCTGGTGGTTACATGCACTGCTCTAATACTGTACGTAGGATACATGGCCTTCCTCTGGGGGTTACATGCACTGCTCTAATACTGTACGTAGGATACATGGCCTTCCCCTGAGGTTACATGCATTGCTCTAATACTGTACGTAGGATACATGGCCTTCCCCTGGGGTTACATGCACTGCTCTAATACTGTACGTAGGATACATGGCCTTCCCCTGGGGTTACATGCACTGCTCTAATACTGTACGTAGGATACATGGCCTTCCCCTGGGGTTACATGCACTGCTCTAATACTGTACGTAGGATACATGGCCTTCCCCTGGGGTTACATGCACTGCTCTAATACTGTACGTAGGATACATGGCCTTCCTCTGGGGGTTACATGCACTGCTCTAATACTGTACGTAGGATACATGGCCTTCCCCTGGGGTTACATGCATTGCTCTAATACTGTACGTAGGATACATGGCCTTCCCCTGGGGGTTACATGCACTGCTCTAATACTGTACGTAGGATACATGGCCTTCCCCTGGGGTTACATGCACTGCTCTAATACTGTACGTAGGATACATGGCCTTCCCCCGGGGTTACATGCACTGCTCTAACACTGTGCTGGGTGCAGTACAGAGTATCATCATTGCTTTCATTTATTGAATTCTTGACTTTAAGGCACTAAGAAACTTGTATCGGAAAAACTGTCACATGGTGAAGAATGTGTTTGTTTTATATAAGTACACAAAATGGTTGGTGAAGAAACACAAAAAAATGCCTCTGGTGTTAAACACCCATATTCATATACACCACAAGTGCAAAAGCTAAACCTGACTATTAGAATTCGTCTGTACCAGTGAAGTAAGCGTATTATTCCAGGTGTCAAGCGTTTGGTAAGTGTGAAAATTGCCTGAAATGTTTAAATTAAGTTTTCAGGTTCATCTTGATTTCGCTCAGCAAATGTTTGCACAGCTTTTACAGTATTTATCCCGCTCTACCGACTCTTCTCTTATAACACCTGCCTTAGAATTTAAATAAAGCTGCTTTTAAAGCCTCCTAAAGGCCAATCACACAGTCTGGTATTAACAGATGTACCGCTATTAATGCAGTACAGCGAAGAACAGCGTAAGTGGTGGTAACTGCAGATGTGCGGACACTATACGCCGATGTTCTAGAAAACATTCCACCGTCTCGCATGAAGCTGCGGAAGGGTAAGGTAAGGTAAACCAGCATTACAACGTTATGCTGGAAATAGAAGGTGGGGATCAGAAGGGTTTTTTGATTGAGAAGTTCTGGCTGTGGATGCTGCGTCTCCTCCTCCCTAAGATACGAGTTAATTAGACTACAAGAAATAATTACTTGTTATCACAATATCAACCTTCATCTGTCTTTGACTTGAGAACTTTCTTCTTAATTAATTTATTTTTTTCCTTTAGGTATTTTTTCCGAAGCGGAAACATAGAGCACCCTGAAGATAAGCTTTATAACACCACCGTGGAGATCCTACCTTTTGATGTAAGTGGCCGGTATATGTGCACTGCTCAGGTTTTGGTTTCGGGAATTATTAATAATTTTTAGAGCACCATTTATTCCATGGTAATAAAAAAAAAACAAACACACCATATATAAAATTATATATTTACACACACAAATATTATATATATATATATATATATATATATATATATATATATATATATACTGTAAATATATATAAATATATATACACTGTATATACATATATATATATAGATAGTGTGTGTGTGTGTATATATATATATATATATATATACACAGTGTATACACAGTGTATATATATATATTTATATTTACAGTATATATATATATATATATATATATATATATATATATATATATATATATATATATATATATATATATATATATATATATATATATATATACCGTATATACTCGAGTATAAGCCGACCCGAGTATAAGCCGACCCCCCTAATTTTGCCACAAAAAACTGGGAAAACTTATTGACTCGAGTATAAGCCTAGGGTGGAAAATGCAGCAGCTGCCGGTGAATTTCAAAATTAAAAATAGATACTCCATACCGTTCATTATGGCCCCATAGATGCTCCACATAAAGCTGTGCCACATATAATGCTCTGCACCGTTCATTATGGCCCCATAGATGCTCCACATAAAGCTGTGCCACATATAATGCTCTGCACCGTTCATTATGGCCCCATAGATGCTCCACATAAAGCTGTGCCACATATAATGCTCTGCACCGTTCATTATGGCCCCATAGATGCTCCAAATAAAGCTGTGCCACATATAATGCTCTGCACCGTTCATTATGGCCCCATAGATGCTCCACATAAAGCTGTGCCATATATACAATGCTCTGCACCATTGCCCCATAGATACTCCACATAAAGCTGTGCCATATATACAATGCTCTGCACCGTTGCCCAATAGCTGTGCCATATATACTATATAATGCTCTGCACCGTTGCCCTATAGCTGTGCCATATATATAATGCTCTGCACCGTTGCCCCATAGCTGTGCCATATAGTGCTCTGCACCGTTGCCCCATAGCTGTGCCATATATATAGTGCTCTGCACCGTTGCCCCATAGCTGTGCCATATAGTGCTCTGCACCGTTGCCCCATAGCTGTGCCATATAGTGCTCTGCACCGTTGCCCCATAGCTGTGCCATATAGTGCTCTGCACCGTTGCACCATAGCTGTGCCATATAGTGCTCTGCACCATTGCCCCATAGCTGTGCCATATAGTGCTCTGCACCGTTGCCCCATAGCTGTGCCATATAGTGCTCTGCACCGTTGCCCCATAGCTGTGCCATATAGTGCTCTGCACCGTTGCCCCATAGCTGTGCCATATAGTGCTCTGCACCGTTGCCCCATAGCTGTGCCATATAGTGCTCTGCACCGTTGCCCCATAGCTGTGCCATATAGTGCTCTGCACCGTTGCCCCATAGCTGTGCCATATAGTGCTCTGCACCGTCCATTATTGCCCCATAGCTGCTGCTGCTGCTGCAATAAAAAAAAAAAAAAAACACATACTCACCTCTCTTGCTTGCAGCTCCTCAGCGTCCCGTCCCGGCGTCTCTCCGCATTGACTGATCAGGCAGAGGGCGGCGCGCACACTATATGCGTCATCGCGCCCTCTGACCTGCACAGTCAGTGCAGAGAGACGCCGGGAAGATGGCGCGGCGCCCAGCGTGTGGAATGAGGACAGGTGAATATGCGATACTTACCTGCTCCCGGCGTCCCGCTCCTTCCCCCGGACAGCTGGTCTTCGGTGCCGCAGCCTCTTCCTCTGTCAGCGGTCACCGGCACCGCTGATTAGAGAAATGAATTATGCGGCTCCGCCCCTATGGGGGTGGAGCAGCCTATTCATTTCTCTAATGAGCGGTCCCACGTGACCACTCAGGGGAAGAGCTGCGGCACCCGGAGACCGTGGGACTGCAGGGACAGCGCCAGGATCGCCGGGACTAGGTAAGTATATGACAGTCCTCACCCGCCGACCCCACCACCGATCATGACTCGAGTATAAGCCGAGAGGGGCACTTTCAGCCCAAAAATTTGGGCTGAAAATCTCGGCTTATACTCGAGTATATACGGTATATATATATAATATTTGTGTGTGTAAATATATCATTTTATATATGGTATGTTTTGTTTTTTTTTATTACCTCTCGTTGATGGGGCAAATGTTAACTCTTGGAAAATATATTTAGTCTGATTTCTTCCAAAATATTCACTTTTGCTATAATAATCCAATATCCCGTTTAAACTCTAATTTAACAGGTGCCCCTGACTTGCTCGTCACTTAGTTATATTTGACCGTCACTGCTCTGGTTTAGATATATTAGTTCGTCTTACAAGTCTGTGATCCTAATTTATGGTGATTGGAGATTAGTGGATGACCATTTTATTGCCGACCATCAACCTAAAATCATCACCAATTGATGGCTCAGTGGTTAGCACTGCAGCCTTGCTGCGCTGGGGTCCTGGGTTCAAATCCCACCAAGGACAACATCTATAAGGAGTTTGTATGTTCTCTCCGTGTTTGCGTGGGTTTCCTCCGGGTTCTTCGGTTTCCTCCCACATTCTAAAGACATACTAATAGGGAATCTAGGATTGTGAGCAATGGGGACAGCGATGATGTGGAATATGTTAGCGCTATAAAAAAAAAAGATGATTATTATTATCAAAGAGGAAAATAGCACTTCCAAATTATATATAAAGTATAAATCTTCTTTATTGAATTTCCATTAAAATCGTATTAATTGTAAAACTACTGATGCTTTTCTGGCCTTATGTTTGAATCATAAGGTCTGTAAAAAAAAAAATACTTTTTAAAATTGGTGCTATCACTCCAACAGAAAGTAGCATCAATCCAGAGGTAAGGTAAAAGATGCTGCATCATTCATACGGTGTCTTAAAAGGTTGCGCATTTCTGGGATCTGCTCACCTTCATCAGACCAAAAACAAGACCTCTTGAGAAAGGAAATCATGCCAGGAGACCCCAGGCATCAGCACTCCCTACAGTTCCCCTTCCCTGGGGCAGGGTGAGGTGTGATTTAAACAATCATTTAGGCTGTGTGCACACGTTCAGGATTTTTCGCTGTTTTTTTCACGGTTTTTCGCTATAAAAAGGCCATAAAAACGCTTATAAAATGCATACATATGCATTCCATCATTTATAATGCATTCCGCAATTTTTGTGCATATGTTGCGTTTTTTTCCACAAAAAAACGCATTGCGGTAAAAAACGCAGCGTGTTTATTAATGTTGCAGATTTTTTGAGTTTTTACCTCTATTTAATTGCATTGGGAAAGCTCCGTAAAAAACGTGAAAAAAAAACGCATGCGGATTTCCTGCAGAAAGAGTCCGGTTTTGTTCAGGAAAATTCTGCAGAAAATCCTGACGTGTGCACATAGCCTTAAAGGTGAGCACCCCTTGTTGGGTGCTTCTGCTTTGACCAATGAGTTCCAGATCTCTGCTCTTGGAAAGAACCAATCATATCTGGAATTCATCTCATTGGCCGGTCTACTATCTAATTCTAGTATGCAGCCTGCGTCCTTCGATAATAATTCTTTGCCAGTCGCTCCCTCTTGAAGGAACCATACAAGATAGACAGGAGAATGGGATGAATTCTAGATATGATCTGTCCCTTATTTATTGATAGTGGGGGCTGGTGACGCACATGATTTCAATGAGTATTTACTTTGTTCTCGCATAATGTTGGTTCTTATGTTTAGAAATGTTTTCTCACAATTCCATGATTCAGACTACGACTACGGCGTCTCCAGAAACGTCTATTTACAATGTGGACCACAAACTGATGATACCGTATATACTCGAGTATAAGCCGACCCGAGTATAAGCCGACCCCCCTAATTTTGCCACAAAAAACTGGGAAAACTTATTGACTCGAGTATAAGCCTAGGGTGGAAAATGCAGCAGGTACCGGTGAATTTCAAAATTAAAAATAGATATATACCGTTCATTATGGCCCCATAGATGCTCCACATAAAGCTGTGCCACATATAATGCTCTGCACCGTTCATTATGGCCCCATAGATGCTCCACATAAAGCTGTGCCATATATACAATGCTCTGCACCGTTGCCCCATAGCTGTGCCATATATATATAATGCTCTGCTCCGTTGCCCCATAGCTGTGCCATATAGTGCTCTGCACCATTGCCCCATAGCTGTGCCATATAGTGCTCTGCACCGTTGCTCCATAGCTGTGCCATATAGTGCTCTGCACCATTGCCCCATAGCTGTGCCATATAGTGCTCTGCACCGTTGCCCCACAGCTGTGCCATATAGTGCTCTGCACCGTTGCACCATAGCTGTGCCATATAGTGCTCTGCACCGTTGCCCCATAGCTGTGCCATATAGTGCTCTGCACCGTTGCCCCATAGCTGTGCCATATAGTGCTCTGCACCGTTGCCCCATAGCTGTGCCATATAGTGCTCTGCACCGTTGCCCCATAGCTGTGCCATATAGTGCTCTGCACCGTTGCCCCATAGCTGTGCCATATAGTGCTCTGCACCGTTGCCCCATAGCTGTGCCATATAGTGCTCTGCACCGTTGCCCCATAGCTGTGCCATATAGTGCTCTGCACCGTTGCCCCATAGCTGTGCCATATAGTGCTCTGCACCGTCCATTATTGCCCCATAGCTGCTGCTGCTGCAATAAAAAAAAAAACACATACTCACCTGTCTTGCTTGCAGCTCCTCACGTCCCGTCCCGGCGTCTCTCCGCACTGACTGATCAGGCAGAGGGCGGCGCGCACACTATATGCGTCATCGCGCCCTCTGACTGAACAGTCAGAGCGGAGAGAGAGACGCCGGGAAGATGGTGCGGCGCCCGGCGTGTGGAACGAGGACAGGTGAATATGCGATACTTACCTGCTCCCGGCGTCCCGCTCCTTCCCCCGGACAGCTGGTCTTCGGTGCCGCAGCCTCTTCCTCTGTCAGCGGTCACCGGCACCGCTGATTAGAGAAATGAATTATGCGGCTCCGCCCCTATGGGGGGTGGAGCAGCCTATTCATTTCTCTAATGAGCGGTCCCACGTGACCGCTCAGGGGAAGAGGCTGCGGCACCGAAGACAGTGTGACAGGCAGGGGGAGCGGCCAGGAACGCCGGAACTAGGTGAGTATATGACAGTGCTCACCCGCCGACCCCACCACCGATCATGACTCGAGTATAAGCCGAGAGGGGCACTTTCAGCCCAAAAATTTGGGCTGAAAATCTCGGCTTATACTCGAGTATATACGGTACTTTAAATGGAGAGTCAATAAAGATCTTTACCTTCTATAACATATGGAAGTGCTGTTTCCTCTTTGATGCTGTTGTTGAAAAGCGTCCCGATCACAACTTTTTATTTTGACCACATTTCCTGAATTCTGTGGCCATAATACAAAGTTTCTCTGTTTCTTCACTTTATAGTATAATATTGTAGTCCCCAACTTGCGACTTTCAAGCTTTTGCAAAACTACTAGTCCCACGATGGCCACATGTTTGGAGACTACTAATCGATCATATATGACGCACCACCTTTGTTATCTGAGTTTGTTGAGTACAGATTACACATATTAGCCATGGATTAAGCTCTAAAGATAAATCCAGGAGGAGAAAGAAGCAGATTTCTGTGATAAAATATGCTACAAAGTTGATTATTTTCAAGTGTACTATTGTTTTATTAAATAGGAATTACTCTGCTGGGTAAATGGTGACTTTTTTTTACCTTCCGACCTCTTCTGCCCGTGAATGCTCTGCCTAATGTTCCTGTCTACATTTAGATAAATCCCCTCTTAGTCCTGAATGCCCCTAGTGGGCCCGATTTGTATTTGGAGATTCAGGATAGTTGTGGATAATTCAGGACAGTTTGCAGGTATGCCATATGAGTGCTATACTCTGCTCATTCAGAAGCGTGCCCACTATATTGCTTTTTATTCAACATCACACATATAGGGAATCCTTACTGGCTTTGAAACTTAAAGGATAGTTCCAGGAATAAAGCCTTTGAAGCCCATCAATAGTCAATCTGGGGGTATTGGACCACTGTAAATCAGAATAAATAGGCCATGGCACTCATGTACATACGTGAAATAGACCCTTTAGCTCTGTTCATTGGGGTCGGATCTGTAGGGTTTGTCCACGTGTAGAAAATACATTGCAGATTTACCAGTGTGGAGTTACGTGCGGAAAATCTGCTGTGTACTACAGAACCTGCAAAGTTGATGAGCTTTTACAAAATGTATTCCATGCTATAGAAAAATTAGATTAACCCTTCCGTGTGGATTGTAAATCCATGACGCGCCCCATTTTGCTGGGGATTGTCCGTGGGGGTATATCCTAACTGTTTGAACATTGATGGTCTAAGTTATGATGTTTTTTTCTGTACTTTGAAAACTCCTTCAGCTTGTTTTGTACAAGGAGGGATCTGTTATGGAGTGATAAGTATCTGCAGTACAGCACAAGGAACTTGTGAAAGTAGGAAATCTGAAATTCCATGTATTATTAGCTTGGTAGGTTAGAGGTCTGTGCTGAAGCAGAGTTTTTCTTCCATGGAAATCAAGTGGAAGTACAACTTCCTGTAAAGATGTTCCGGACAACATGTGCTCAATGTGGGGAAATGCGTTCTGCAAGTGTTGAGGTTTGGAGGTCAGCCAGCATCTGGAAAAATGAAGCTTGGCCTTATGTACATGGGATTTATGTAACAACCAGTCACTTTAGATTTCTGTGATTTACTTTTCCAGAGAATTGTGAAGACAAGAATTGTCTGTAACTATCACTGCTCAGGAAAAATAATGTGCCTATTAATTTCTGTATATATCTTTATATCCTGCATAGGCATAGTTTTGAAAGACAGCATGTTAACGACCTACAGCCACACCTACGAGGAGCAATGGAGCTAATGGCACACTGTGTTATTAGAAGTGTTTTCCAAAGATTGAAAATTGGCTTCTCTCCATAGGATAGGAGATAATTTGCTGATCCGTGTTGGTCCAACTGCTGGAACAGCCATCATTCCTGAGAACTGTGAATAGAGTTGGTATTGAGCATGTGCACTTCTTCATTTGTTGTGTGTGGGACTGGTGAACAGCACTCAGCAGTTTCCAGCTGTTCCTTAGAGAATGAAAGAAGCAAAGTTGCACATGCTCGACTTCTGCACCATTTAGAACTGGGCTGTTCTCAACTTTCCGGAGGTCCCAGTAGTCAAACTCCTGGGATAGGAGATAACTTTCTTTCTTGATTAACCCCATTTTAGTAAGTTATACAGGAAGCCAGTCAATACCATAGTGTATACTGGGAGATATACAAGCCCAATCCAACAAAAGTTGAAGTTCTATGACACAAGACTACAATGATTTGTAGTTCCCTTGTAACCAAATTATATTCACAACAAAACATACACAGGTCAGAAGTTGAACGTTGGATATTTATCACTAAGAGCAACCAATATTGGCTTTCGGCCTTGACCCTTGTATTTCTCCAAAATCCCTGAAGCATTTAAATATTGCACCATCTACAGTACATAATATCAAAGTATTTGCAATTTTACATTGAGGAACATTTTTCTGAAATTGTTCCACAATGTTTAGGCGCAGTTTTCAAATTGATTGGTGAACCTCTGACCATCTTTGCTTCTGAGACTCTGCCTTTCTAAGGCTACGTTCACATTAGCGTTCGGCGCCGCAGCATGGGGGCGCATGGACATGCGTTGTGCTGCGTTTTGCGACGCATGCGTTTTTTTGGCTGCAAGCGTTGGGTGCAGAGAACACAGCAAGTTGCATTTTTTTTGCGTCCAACTTTCGGCAAAAAAGGACGCATGCGTCGCAAAACGCAGCATTTTAGCGTGCGTTTTGTTGCGTCTTTGTATGCGTTGTGCGTTGCGTCGCCGACGCTGCGGCGCACAACGCAAATGTGAACGTAGACTAACATGCTCTTTCTTTTTATACACAGTCATGTGACATAGTTGAAAATTAATCCTCCTGCTGTTTTTCATTACATTTGCAGCCTATTGTAAACCAAGTCCCAACGTTTTTGAAATGTGTTGATGCCATCAATTTTAAACTAAGTTCATTTTTTTAAATGTAATACAGAAATGTCCAACGTTCAATTTATGATTTGTGTTAATAAAATATGGCTGTAAGAAATTTCTAAGTCATTATCATTTCTTTACAGGAAAGAAATATATCTTGGTACCGTGTTAGCCAGTAGATAGAAAAATATTTAGAATTGAGAGTCCTCAGTGGTTGATACCTTTTAATGGCTAACTGAAAAGATGGTAACAAATTGCAAGCTTTCGAGACTACATACTTCTCTTCATCAGGCAAAGACTAAAACAAATTCTGAAGAATCACATATTTATGCACAACATAGTATAGGGAAAAAAAAAAAAGGGTGAGGGGGAAAAAAAACCATGGATAAGCCAGGTGACATGAAGCAGAAATACCATGGGTGATAAACAGTTACGTCCATAAATATTGGGCCAATTCTTAGATAAGGAATGTTTTATTGTCCTGTGATTAGGGTCTGTTGTGATGACCCCCACATGGTCTGATGGGCAAGTTCCTTAGTTGTAGTTAATTGATGTAAAAAGACATAAATCCATGTGACACATTCATTCCTGCATTTAGAAGGAACCATCCTGGCCACCATGGATGTGGAATCTTTGTACTCCAATATCCCACACCAGGATGGATTAAATGCCTGCAAACTCTTCCTGAAAAACGCAGGGACTGATGCGAATTCTGTGGTGAAACTTATAAAATTCATCCTCACCCACAATTACTTTGAGTTTGACAAGAAGATCTATCTACAGGAGACTGGCACAGCAATGGGAAGTAAAATGGCCCCACAGTATGCAAATCTGTTCATGGCCAAGCTTGAAAGCGACTTTTTGTCCTCATGTCCCACCAGGCCTCTGGCGTACTACCGCTACATTGATGACATTTTAATCATCTGGACGGAGTCTGAGCCACAGCTAAAGACGTTCCATGAACAGTTTAATCAATTTCATCCCACCATCAACTTGACACTCAACTACTCCTGCACTGAAATTAACTTTCTGGACACCATCATTAAGCTGCAGAACAATAAAATAGAGACATCACTGTATCAGAAGCCAATCGACCGTCCAACATACCTTAAATGGGACAGTTTCCATCCAAAACACATAAAAAACTCCATTGTCTACAGCCAAGCCATCAGATACAATCGTATTTGTTCCAACCCAATGGATAGAGATGAACACCTTGGTCGCCTCAGAAAGACCTTTTTGAATCAGGGCTACCATCCAAGAACAATTGAAAATCAGATCACAAGAGCCACCAGAATATCAAGGAATCACCTGCTACATTACAAAACTAAAGAAGAAAATAACCGGGTACCTCTAGTAGTTACCTACAATCCAAATCTGGAGGTGCTAAGGGGAGCTGCACGGAAATTACAACCTTTACTGCAAAAAGATGCCCGCTTACAATCCATTTTTCCAGACCCCCCACTACTGTGTTTTAGGCAGCCCACAAATCTAAGAAGCATCATTGTCAGAAGCTCCCTGTCCTCTCCAACAGCTGCAAGAACCTTTCCTTGCAAACAGAAAAAATGTAAAACCTGTCCATTTATAATGACCACGGACAAGATAAAGATCCCCAATTCACATCAGGACTACAAGATACCAGGTACCTTCAGCTGCGTCACTTCTAATGTGGTGTACCTAATTATTTGTACTAAATGTCCAACTGGGGGTCTGTATGTGGGGGAGACAGGGCAGAAACTGAGAACAAGGATGAACTCTCATCGCCATACAATAAAAGAAAAAAGAATGGATCTACCTGTGGCCATACATTTCTGTCTCCCAAATCATAGCATTATGGACATGAAATTACTTGTACTAAAAAGTAACTTCAATTCGCAGAAAGACAGGAGAGTCTGGGAATATAAACTGATGACGACCTTTGACACTCTAAATGCAGGAATGAATGTGTCACACGGATTTATGTCTTTTTACATCAACTAACTACAACTAAGGAACTTGCCCATCAGACCATGTGGGGGTCATCACAACAGACCCTAATCACAGGACAATAAAACATTCCTTATCTAAGAATTGGCCCAATATTTATGGACGTAACTGTTTATCACCCATGGTATTTCTGCTTCATGTCACCTGGCTTATCCATGGTTTTTTTTCCCCTCACCCTTTTTTTTTTTTTTTTTCTGTGCTATGTTGTGCATAAATATGTGATTCTTCAGAATTTGTTTTAGTCTTTGCCTGATGAAGAGACGTATGTAGTCTCGAAAGCTTGCAATTTGTTACCATCTTTTCAGTTAGCCATTAAAAGGTATCAACCACTGAGGACTCTCAATTCTAAATATTTTTCTATCATTTCTTTCACATTTTACAAAATTCACCAACTTTTTTTATATACTGGGACATATATCACTAGCGGAGCCCAGTAAATACCATAGCGGTGTATACTGGGGACATATATCAGTAGCGGAGCCCAGTAAATACCATAGTGGTGTATACTGGGACATATATCACTAGCGGAGCCCAGTAAATACCATAGTGGTGTATACCGGGACATATATCACTAGAGGAGCCCAGTAAATACCATAGCGGTGTATACCTGGACATATATCACTAGAGGAGCCCAGTAAATACCATAGCGGTGTATACCGGGACATATATCACTAGCGGAGCCCAGTAAATACCATAGTGGTGTATACCGGGACATATATCACTAGCGGAGCCCAGTAAATACCATAGCGGTGTATACTGGGACATATATCACTAGAGGAGTCCAGTAAATACCATAGCGGTGTATACCGGGGACATATATCACTGGAGGAGCCCAGTAAATACCATAGCGGTGTATACCCCTGTTATTGCTTTGGACATCAAGTCCTTATTATATCTGATGTGGGTAGTTTGACACAAGAGACCTAGTAGATATGATTTCTGCCGGCGAGTAAATGGTTAGCTTCATATTTTAGTCACCTATACCCTGTCCCTATGGATACATGCTGATATTTGCACGGGGATGACTCCCCCTTGTCATGTCTTTTCTTGGTCCTGTTATTTAATAAAGAATTTTGTATATCTATAATAATCGGAATTTTTGCTGCTTTCTTTCTCCTTGCGGTTTTTGTTCAATTGTCTGGCAGTTAGTCCAATATGGTCCTACTTCTTGGGTCCCAGTCTGAAAATATATGAATATACCCTGGTGGGGTAGATAACTATTATGGTGGTGACCTCTTATCTTTCCACAACTTTGTTTTCTCAAGCCCAGTAAATACCATAGCGGTGTATACCGGGGACATATATCACTAGAGGAGCCCAGTAAATACCATAGCGGTGTATACTGGGACATATATCACTAGCGGAGCCCAGTAAATACCATAGCGGTGTATACCGGGGACATATATCACTAGAGGAGCCCAGTAAATACCATAGCGGTGTATACCGGGGACATATATCACTGGAGGAGCCCAGTAAATACCATAGCGGAGTATACCGGGGACATATATCACTAGAGGAGCCCAGTAAATACCACAGCGGTGTATACCGGGGACATATATCACTAGAGGAGCCCAGTAAATACCACAGCGGTGTATACCGGGGACATATATCACTAGAGGAGCCCAGTAAATACCATAGCGGTGTATACCGGGGACATATATCACTAGAGGAGCCCAGTAAATACCATAGCGGTGTATACCTGGACATATATCACTGGAGGAGCCCAGTAAATACCACAGCGGTGTATACCGGGGACATATATCACTAGAGGAGCCCAGTAAATACCACAGCGGTGTATACCGGGGACATATATCACTAGAGGAGCCCAGTAAATACCACAGCGGTGTATACTGGGACATATCACTAGAGGAGCCCAGTAAATACCATAGTGGTGTATACAGGGGACATATATCACTAGAGGAGCTCAGTAAATACCACAGCGGTGTATACCGGGGACATATATCACTGGAGGAGCCCAGTAAATACCACAGCGGTGTATACCGGGGACATATATCACTAGAGGAGCCCAGTAAATACCATAGCGGTGTATACCGGGACATATATCACTAGAGGAGCTCAGTAAATACCACAGCGGTGTATTCCGGAGACATATATCACTAGAGGAGCCCAGTAAATACCACAGCGGTGTATACCGGGACATATATCACTAGAGGAGCCCAGTAAATACCACAGCGGTGTATACTGGGACATATCACTAGAGGAGCCCAGTAAATACCATAGCGGTGTATACCGGGGACATATATCACTAGAGGAGCTCAGTAAATACCACAGCGGTGTATACCGGGGACATATATCACTGGAGGAGCCCAGTAAATACCACAGCGGTGTATACTGGGACATATCACTAGAGGAGCCCAGTAAATACCATAGCGGTGTATACAGGGGACATATATCACTAGAGGAGCTCAGTAAATACCACAGCGGTGTATACCGGGGACATATATCACTGGAGGAGCCCAGTAAATACCACAGCGGTGTATACCGGGGACATATATCACTGGAGGAGCCCAGTAAATACCACAGCGGTGTATACCGGGGACATATATCACTAGAGGAGCCCAGTAAATACCATAGCGGTGTATACCGGGGACATATATCACTGGAGGAGCCCAGTAAATACCACAGCGGTGTATACCGGGGACATATATCACTAGAGGAGCCCAGTAAATACCATAGCGGTGTATACCGGGACATATATCACTAGAGGAGCTCAGTAAATACCACAGCGGTGTATTCCGGAGACATATATCACTAGAGGAGCTCAGTAAATACCACAGCGGTGTATACTGGGACATATATCACTAGAGGAGCTCAGTAAATACCACAGCGGTGTATACCGGGGACATATATCACTAGAGGAGCCCAGTAAATACCATAGCGGTGTATACTGGGATATATATCACTAGAGGAGCACAGTAAATACCACAGCGGTGTATACCGGGGACATATATCACTAGAGGAGCCCAGTAAATACCATAGCGGTGTATACCGGGGACATATATCACTAGAGGAGCTCAGTAAATACCATAGCGGTGTATTCTGGGACATATATCACTAGAGGAGCCCAGTAAATACCATAGCGGTGTATACCTGGGACATATATCACTAGAGGAGCCCAGTAAATACCATAGCGGTGTATTCTGGGACATATATCACTGGAGGAGCCCAGTAAATACCATAGCGGTGTATACCGGGGACATATATCACTAGAGGAGCCCAGTAAATACCACAGCGGTGTATACCGGGGACATATATCACTGGAAGAGCCCAGTAAATACCATAGCGGTGTATACCGGGGACATATATCACTAGAGGAGCCCAGTAAATACCATAGCGGTGTATACTGGGACATATATCACTAGCGGAGCCCAGTAAATACCATAGCGGTGTATACCGGGGACATATATCACTAGAGGAGCCCAGTAAATACCACAACGGTGTGTACCGGGACATATATCACTAGAGGAGCCCAGTAAATACCATAGCAGTGTATACCGGTGACATATATTACTGGAGGAGCCCAGTAAATACCACAGCGGTGTATACCGGGGACATATATCACTAGAGGAGCCCAGTAAATACCACAGCGGTGTATACCGGGGACATATATCACTAGAGGAGCCCAGTAAATACCATAGCGGTGTATACCGGGGACATATATCACTAGAGGAGCCCAGTAAATACCACAGCGGTGTATACTGGGACATATATCACTAGAGGAGCCCAGTAAATACCATAGCGGTGTATACTGGGACATATATCACTAGCGGAGCCCAGTAAATACCATAGCGGTGTATACTGGGACATATATCACTAGCGGAGCCCAGTAAATACCATAGCGGTGTATACCGGGACATATATCACTAGAGGAGCCCAGTAAATACCATAGCGGTGTATACCGGGACATATATCACTAGCGGAGCCCAGTAAATACCATAGCGGTGTATACTGGGACATATATCACTAGCGGAGCCCAGTAAATACCATAGCGGTGTATACCGGGACATATATCACTAGAGGAGCCCAGTAAATACCATAGCGGTGTATACTGGGACATATATCACTAGCGGAGCCCAGTAAATATCATAGCGGTGTATACCGGGACATATATCACTAGAGGAGCCCAGTAAATACCATAGCGGTGTATACCGGGGACATATATCACTAGAGGAGCTCAGTAAATACCATAGCGGTGTATACTGGGACATATATCACTAGAAGAGCCCAGTAAATACCATAGCGGTGTATACTGGGACATATATCACTAGAGGAGCCCAGTAAATACCATAGCGGTGTATACCGGGACATATATCACTAGAGGAGCTCAGTAAATACCACAGCGGTGTATACCTGGACATATATCACTAGCGGAGCCCAGTAAATACCATAGCGGTGTATACTGGGACATATATCACTAGAGGAGCCCAGTAAATACCATAGCGGTGTATACCTGGACATATATCACTAGAGGAGCCCAGTAAATACCACAACGGTGTGTACCGGGACATATATCACTAGAGGAGCCCAGTAAATACCATAGCAGTGTATACCGGTGACATATATTACTGGAGGAGCCCAGTAAATACCACAGCGGTGTATACCGGGGACATATATCACTAGAGGAGCCCAGTAAATACCACAGCGGTGTATACCGGGGACATATATCACTAGAGGAGCCCAGTAAATACCATAGCGGTGTATACCGGGGACATATATCACTAGAGGAGCCCAGTAAATACCACAGCGGTGTATACTGGGACATATATCACTAGAGGAGCCCAGTAAATACCATAGCGGTGTATACTGGGACATATATCACTAGCGGAGCCCAGTAAATACCATAGCGGTGTATACTGGGACATATATCACTAGCGGAGCCCAGTAAATACCATAGCGGTGTATACCGGGACATATATCACTAGAGGAGCCCAGTAAATACCATAGCGGTGTATACCGGGACATATATCACTAGCGGAGCCCAGTAAATACCATAGCGGTGTATACTGGGACATATATCACTAGCGGAGCCCAGTAAATACCATAGCGGTGTATACCGGGACATATATCACTAGAGGAGCCCAGTAAATACCATAGCGGTGTATACTGGGACATATATCACTAGCGGAGCCCAGTAAATATCATAGCGGTGTATACCGGGACATATATCACTAGAGGAGCCCAGTAAATACCATAGCGGTGTATACCGGGGACATATATCACTAGAGGAGCTCAGTAAATACCATAGCGGTGTATACTGGGACATATATCACTAGAAGAGCCCAGTAAATACCATAGCGGTGTATACTGGGACATATATCACTAGAGGAGCCCAGTAAATACCATAGCGGTGTATACCGGGACATATATCACTAGAGGAGCTCAGTAAATACCACAGCGGTGTATATATCGGGACATATATCACTAGAGGAGCTCAGTAAATACCATAGCGGTGTATACCTGGACATATATCACTAGCGGAGCCCAGTAAATACCATAGCGGTGTATACTGGGACATATATCACTAGAGGAGCCCAGTAAATACCATAGCGGTGTATACCAGGACATATATCACTGGAGGAGCCCAGTAAATACCATAGCGGTGTATACCTGGACATATATCACTAGCGGAGCCCAGTAAATACCATAGCGGTGTATTCCGGAGACATATATCACTAGAGGAGCCCAGTAAATACCATAGCGGTGTATACCAGGACATATATCACTAGAGGAGCCCAGTAAATACCATAGCGGTGTATACCGGGACATATATCACTAGAGGAGCTCAGTAAATACCATAGCGGTGTATACTGGGACATATATCACTAGAGGAGCCCAGTAAATACCATAGCGGTGTATACTGGGACATATATCACTAGAGGAGCTCAGTAAATACCATAGCGGTGTATACCGGGGACATATATCACTAGAGGAGCCCAGTAAATACCATAGCGGTGTATTCCGGAGACATATCACTAGAGGAGCTCAGTAAATACCATAGCGGTGTATACTGGGACATATATCACTAGAGGAGCCCAGTAAATACCATAGCGGTGTATACTGGGACATATATCACTAGCGGAGCCCAGTAAATACCATAGCGGTGTATACCGGGGACATATATCACTGGAGGAGCTCAGTAAATACCACAGCGGTGTATTCCGGAGACATATATCACTAGAGGAGCCCAGTAAATACCATAGCGGTGTATACTGGGACATATATCACTAGCGGAGCCCAGTAAATACCATAGCGGTGTATACCGGGACATATATCACTAGCGGAGCCCAGTAAATACCATAGCGGTGTATATCGGGACATATATCACTAGAGGAGCCCAGTAAATACCATAGCGGTGTATACCGGGGACATATATCACTAGAGGAGCCCAGTAAATACCATAGCGGTGTATAGTGGGACATATATCACTAGAAGAGCCCAGTAAATACCATAGCGGTGTATACTGGGACATATATCACTAGAAGAGCCCAGTAAATACCATAGCGGTGTATACTGGGACATATATCACTAGAGGAGCCCAGTAAATACCATAGCGGTGTATACTGGGACATATATCACTGGAGGAGCCCAGTAAATACCATAGCGGTGTATACCGGGGACATATATTACTGGAGGAGCCCAGTAAATACCACAGCGGTGTATACCGGGGACATATATTACTGGAGGAGCCCAGTAAATACCATAGCGGTGTATACTGGGACATATATCACTAGCGGAGCCCAGTAAATACCATAGCGGTGTATACCGGGACATATATCACTAGAGGAGCCCAGTAAATACCATAGCGGTGTATACCGGGGACATATATCACTAGCGGAGCCCAGTAAATACCATAGCGGTGTATATATCGGGACATATATCACTAGAGGAGCCCAGTAAATACCATAGCGGTGTATACCGGGACATATATCACTAGAGGAGCCCAGTAAATACCATAGCGGTGTATATATCGGGACATATATCACTAGAGGAGCCCAGTAAATACCATAGCGGTGTATACCGGGACATATATCACTAGAGGAGCCCAGTAAATACCATAGCGGTGTATACCGGGACATATATCACTAGCGGAGCCCAGTAAATACCATAGCGGTGTATATATCGGGACATATATCACTAGAGGAGCCCAGTAAATACCATAGCGGTGTATATATCGGGACATATATCACTAGAGGAGCCCAGTAAATACCATAGCGGTGTATATATCGGGACATATATCACTAGCGGAGCCCAGTAAATACCATAGCGGTGTATATATCGGGACATATATCACTAGAGGAGCCCAGTAAATACCATAGCGGTGTATACCGGGACATATATCACTAGCGGAGCCCAGTAAATACCATAGCGGTGTACACTGGGACATATATCACTAGCGGAGCCCAGTAAATACCATAGCGGTGTATATATCGGGACATATATCACTAGAGGAGCCCAGTAAATACCATAGCGGTGTATACCGGGGACATATATCACTAGAGGAGCCCAGTAAATACCATAGCGGTGTATACCGGGACATATATCACTAGCGGAGCCCAGTAAATACCATAGCGGTGTATACTGGGACATATATCACTAGCGGAGCCCAGTAAATACCATAGCGGTGTATATATCGGGACATATATCACTAGAGGAGCCCAGTAAATACCATAGCGGTGTATACCGGGGACATATATCACTGGAGGAGCCCAGTAAATACCATAGCGGTGTATACCGGGGACATATATTACTGGAGGAGCCCAGTAAATACCACAGCGGTGTATACCGGGGACATATATTACTGGAGGAGCCCAGTAAATACCACAGCGGTGTATATATCGGGACATATATCACTAGAGGAGCCCAGTAAATACCACAGCGGTGTATACCGGGGACATATATTACTGGAGGAGCTCAGTAAATACCACAGCGGTGTATACCGGGGACATATATCACTAGAGGAGCCCAGTAAATACCATAGCGGTGTATATATCGGGACATATATCACTAGAGGAGCCCAGTAAATACCATAGCGGTGTATACCTGGACATATATCACTAGAGGAGCCCAGTAAATACCATAGCGGTGTATACTGGGACATATATCACTAGAGGAGCCCAGTAAATACCATAGTGGTGTATATATCGGGACATATATCACTAGAGGAGCCCAGTAAATACCACAGCGGTGTATATATCGGGACATATATCAATAGAGGAGCCCAGTAAATACCATATCGGTGTATACCGGGGACATATATCACTAGAGGAGCCCAGTAAATACCATAGCGGTGTATACCGGGACATATATATCACTAGAGGAGCCCAGTAAATACCATAGCGGTGTATATATCGGGACATATATCACTAGAGGAGCCGGTGCTTAGTGATGCAGTGATGTATTAAAGATCTATATTCAGAGTAAGGAATACTTTGCGCATCACTGCTCACCAGAGTCTCAGATCTCAGAGGCACAGACGGCTCTCGATAAACCATACAACAATATTTTCGTTTCCTATAATTTCAATAGTAAATCTCCTGCAGGTGAAGAAATGAATTGCCTGTCTATGCAGTTTACATGGCAGTATTTTCAAGTTAACGGCTTCCTGCGCTCTGCCTGGCACATATAAAGCAGAGTAATAAAAAAAAAGTACCAAGATATATCTTGTTTTGCAGCGGACTGAACTTATCTGAGGATCTGTAATATACAGATAAATTGGTCTTTGTGTTACATCTCTGGAGCTTTTTTCTTTAGCTATTAATGTATCAGCCATGAATGGCGTCTCCGTGTGATGATCCATTCATATACAGGACCATACTGCCATCTAGTAGCGGCTGCAGAGATTTTCCATTGTTGCAGCTCGTATATTTTGGGTGCTGGTCGTTGATACAGTAGCATGACAGTATTTCCTGTGATGTTTACATTTTTTATAAAATCTGCTATAATATAATATTAGGGTCACTCAATTTTGTGGAAGTAATATTTTGAGTGACAAGTTTGAAGAAATCGTACCCTTCAGAAGCTATGAATCAGGCGCTGTGTTCTCAAATTTAGCCTTTCGATTTGCCGCCAGGATTTGAAGTTTTATCTGAAAGCAGTATAATGTAGAGGCAGAGACCCTGATATGTCAAGCGATATGTCACTTACTCGGCTGCTTACTGTAGTTTTCATAAAATCATGGTTTTATCATCAGAAGATCATCACTGGAGGGCTACTTGGCCTGGTAGTGTAAACATGTGGGTGGAGTTACATAGAACTTGGCATTTAGAGAGCTGTAAAATCTGCAGCAGAGAAAAGTTTTTAATCAAAACTGCAGCAAGCAGCCAATTAAGTGGCATATTGCTGGAATCAGGGTCTCTGCTCCTACATCATACTGCTCTCAGATGGGGAAGCAAATACATGGCAACAGTCTACCTTTAACCCCTTTCTGACATCAGACGTAATATTCTGGCCATGTCATCTGGGCCTATTTGACCATGAACGGAATATTACGTCATTGCGATCGCCCACGCACACGGTGGGTGCGCGGGCGATCGCCACCGGGTGTCAGCTTATTCTGACAGCTGACACCTGGCACTAAGTGCCAGGAGCAGTCACAGCATTCTGGAAACCAACAGAGGGCTAACAGCACCTCTGCTTTTGGATCGGAGACCCCGCAGCGTGAGCGCTCTTGGTGCTAGCGGGGATCTCACCGAAATTCACCGCAGTTCAGCCCAGCTGGGAATGGAGCCTCAGTGACCGGAGTCACCGCCAGTCACTGACACTGCGCTCGCAGCAGCTCATTCACCAGTGGTTCACAGCCTGGATGGTCGTATGTTGACACCGTCCAGGTTGAATACTAATTATCCCCCAGACAAGGATTACAGTGTGGGACAGAATGACAGACAGTTGAGGGATATTGTTGTTTTTTTATTTTAGTTTTATTACAGGAGAACGAGGGCTTCATTGGAATTAGGTGTCAGGTGAGTATAACAGAGTTTTATTTTTAAATAAAATAGAAAGTGTGTTTTGTTTTATTTCTACTAAAATACTTTATTCTGGCTGTGTCTTTGTTTGCCACAAAACTATAGGATTAGTAATGGATAGGTGCCTAATAGACACCTCTCCATTACTAAGCCATGGGCTTTATGTCACCTGACCATACAAAGCTGACATCAACCCCACAAATATGAACCCCAATTGCCACCGCTACAAGTAAAGTGAGAAGACCTGGGCAAAGCACTAGAATTGGTGTATATAATAGATGTACCTTTTCTGGGCAGCTGAGGGCTGCTATTTTTAGGCTGGGGGGGGGGGGAATATCCATGATCCTTTACCAGCCTGAGAATACCAACTCCTAGCTGTGAGCCTTAGCAAGGCTGGTTGTCAAAAATGGGGGGGACCCCATGCCGTTTTATTTAAAATATTATTTATTTTAATAAATAGTAAAAACACTGTGGGAACCCCTTTAGGTTTGATAACCAACCTTGATGAAGCTGACGGCTGAGGGTTGCAGCCCCCAGCTGTGAGTTTTGCCTGGCTGGTTATAGAAAATACAGGGGAACCCACACCGTTTTTTTCATTTATTTACAGTGCAGCCGGCGGTTGATGAATACCCCCATCAGCCGCTCCTGCTGTCACTGATATTATCGGCAGCAGATGTAGGCTGATGGGAGTAATAGACCCATCAGCCATCACTTGCTGTCTCTTTTATGACTTAAATATAACTCTCATCATTCTCCCCTGCTCGCGACGATCACCGGCAGAGCAAGGGAGAATGATGAGAGCCGTGTTCAGCACCCAGCGTCAGGGAACAGCGCTTACTGAAGCGCTTCTTCCCCGGCACCGATGCATGTCACACGGATGACATCTGTGTGTTATGCAGCCCGTGCTCACATTAAAAAAACAGGCATGACGGCGTGTTTTGCCCACGGACACACGGTCTGTGGAAACACTGACTACTAGGGGTGAAAAGATAATTTTTGTGGAAAAACTATGATTTTTTATTTTCACGGCTCTACGTTATAAACTTCTGTGAAGTACTCAGGACAAATTACACAACAACTTTTGGGGTCCAATTCTCCTGTTACCCTTGGGAAAATAAAAAAATTTGGATCTGAAGTAAATTTTTGTGATAAAAGTTAAATGTTCATTTTTTTTTTTTTTAAACATTCCAAAATTTCCTGTGAAGCATCTGAAGGGTTAATAAACTTCTTGAATGTGATTTTGAGCACTTTGAGGGGTGCAGTTTTTAGAATGGTGTCACACTTGCTATTTTCCATCATATAGACCCCTCAAAGTGACTTCAAGTGTGAGGTGGGCCCTAAAAAAAATAGTGTTGTAAAAATGAGAAATTGCTGGTCAACTTTTAACCCTTATAATTTCCTAACAAAAAAAAAAAGTTGGTTCCAAAATTGTAGTGATGTAAAGTAGACATGTGGGAAATGTTACTTATTAGGTATTTTGTGTGACATAGCTCTGTGATTTAAGGGCATGACAATTCAAAGGTTTTTTTTTGCCAAAGTCTTGGAGCCGGACTGTGTAATGTCATTTAAAATCATCTTTTGGACACAAAGCTCCAAATCTCCTACATAGATATGAATTTCAGAGACATGCTGGCTCTCAGCCGTTGCCACTAGAGGGAGCTTACATAATACCGTTATACGCTTATGACAAATCCCATAAATGTATCACATGAGACAAGCAGTGAAAGGTCCAGAAATATTTGGACAGTGACTGAATCCTCGTGATTTCAGCTCTGCATGCCACAAGCTTTTTTTGTGATGCTTCGGACAGATCTCTCAAAAGCTTTTTAATTACTATACTTTTACTATACAATTACTATATTTTAATTACTAATTATTATTATTTTTAATTACTTTTAGTTCCTTTTAAAAGAGGCATCTACATATTAAAGCGCTGTAATTCCTAAACCGTTACTCCTATCAGGATGGGAATACCCTCAAATTAAAGCTGAGGGTCTTCGCTTTAAGCCCATATTAATTATAGAACTTTACCTTGAATATGTTTTGGTAAACAGCTAAAATGTCAAAACTTATGTCTCTGTCCAAATATTTCTGGACCTAACTGTATACTATATTTTTAGAAAATAGTAAAAAGAAATCTGTTTTTTATTTTTTATTTTTTTTTTTTTAAGATTTTCTCAAACATTTTATTTTGTGCACATGATTATGGACAGGTCATCTTGGCTCCATTCCTGCTAAAGAGGACCTGTCTCCCATTTTTTATGCTATTTTAATCCTGCTTCTCCCCTGAATATGCCATTTTTAATTTAATTAATATCTGCTATACTTTTCCAGAGATATGGGTGTTATTATTGTATGGTATTTACCAAGGGTGCATGGCTCAAGGGTTATTACGCAGAGCAGCCTAAAGACATACCCCCTAGAGAATCCTGTGAGTGACGCCCCGATAGTAAGGACCATAAAAAGTGTGCACTAAATGACAAAAACTATAACTGTGGAATCAAATTGCGGATATATAAAAAAAAAACACAGCGAAAACTGCATATCCAGGGGGAGCATGGGAAATAAAATAAGAGAAAAGACTTGCCACTTTTGACCTGGTAACATGTCCTCTTTAACAGCATTTAGCGAGATGTTTTTGAGCATCCACATGGATCATAGGAAAAAATGTAGAACTGAAGGATATTCATTGATTTCTGAGAGTGTTGTGGGCATGCTCTGTAACCTGTGCAGAGGTCACTGTGGGGTCATTCCATGTCAAGTGAACCAATGATTTTTACCACTATATTTTTAATTCTTTTGAGATTTTCTAATTTGGTAATAGTGTGTCAGAGAATGCAAAATGTGAAGAAGAAAAAAATTCTAGATTTTTTTTTTTATTTTTTATTGATTTTCAAAGTTCGCAAAAAGTGCGAATTTCGGTGTTGCCTGCCTTTACATTTCTCCCCATAACTCAGGCTAGAAAAGAGATAGATAAACAAAATAAACACCATTCTACTCAGAACAGTACAGGCTTTCACCAGATATGTCACAAGAGTATCTTTGATAATATTTTACCTATGTGAACGCAAGCGCAAAATTTTAAAAGGCATTTCCGAAAAAAAAACGTTTAATTTAAAAATTTCAAAAACTGCACATGTGCCTGTTATACTCCTATTCACATCTGTACCAAAATACAAGATGGGATCATGATGGGATCATATTTTAAAAAATAAAACTATTACAGTGTCAGTTCAAAAATCTTGATTTCAGATCTGCTCAGCTTGTGGTCTAACAGTGTGGGGTCTAGATTTACCAAATAATCCATGACTGTTAGATATTCCTGTATTATTTTATTATGTTAGAGCTTAGAAGCAGGAGAGGACAGAGGAGAAGCTTTGTTAGGGCTGTCCCACACGTCCAGATAATTCCGGTACCGGAATAAATCGGTACCGGAGTTATCCGTGTCCGTGTGCCTGGGAACTCACGGAGGCCATACCTGCGGCACACGTGTGCCGCCCGTATGGCGAGTGGGTACCACACGGAGCGTGTGGTACCCACTCTGCATGGTGCTGAAGCTGCGATTCATATCATCCCTGCAGCAACGTTTGCTGCAGGGAAAATATGAAGAATAGTGTTTAAAATAAAGATCCATGTGTCCGCCGCCCCCCCACCCCCTGTGCGCCCCCCCCGCTGGTCAGAAAATACTCACCCTGATCCCCCGTCGGCAGTCGCTCCTTCCTGGTCTGGCCGCGGCTTACTGTATGCGGTCACGTGGGGCCGCTCATTTACACTCATGAATAGGCGGCTCCGCCCCTATTGGAGGTGGAGCCACATATTCATGAGTGTAATCGGCCGCATACAGTAGGAGGCGCGGCCAGACCAGGAAGGAGCGACAGCCGACGGGGGACCCGGATAAGTATTTTCTGACCAGCGGGGGGGGCGCACAGGGGGTGGGGGGGCGGCGGACACATGGATCTTTAGTTTAAACACTATCATTCATATTTTCTCTGTAGCAAACGGTGCTACAGGGAACATATGAATGGCGGCTTCAGCACCATGTGGGGGGGACAGCGCTTACTGTAGCGCTGTCTCCGGCACGCCACACGGACCCCAGACGGAGAATGTCCGTGTGAGGTGCGTGTTTTACACGGACCCATTGACTCTATTGGGTCCGTGTAATCCGTGCGCTCCCACGAACACTGACATGTCTCCGTGTTTGGCACACGGAGACACGGTCCGCACAAAATCAATGACATCTGAACAGATGCATTGATTTTTATGGGTCTACGTGTGTCAGTGTCTCCGGTACGGGAGGAAACTGTCACCTCACGTACCGGAGCCACTGACGTGTGAAACCGGCCTTAGGGCTGAGGATGACCAGGGGTAGACGGTGACTGCAGAGCAGATGACCGGCCGGCAGCTCGGGCCTCCAGAGGCCACTTTCACACCAAATCGTATCACCCAGGCAACTCCTCAAATGGAGGGAAAAAAATACTCAACATCCAGTTCATGTATTGTACAAACCAGGACTACGAAGAGGAGGAGAGTTTGTTATAACATCGGTTACAGGAAGCAGAACCCATCACAGGGACTCGGCAATACCGGACTGTCATCCCATGTAGTGGAAATAAAGACAGTGACGTCCATAACGTGGTAGAAGGCGGCACAAGATCGGCAATGGATGACACAACTGGCTATGTGACCTGTGAATATGATCGGCGCTGGTAGCTACTGGACTCTCCAAAGATTGTGAAAATGAAGACGTAGAAGTGACTTTTCTGCACTTTATGGTCCAGCGCCGTCCTTTGTGTATCCAAGAAAATCAGACATTGTAAAAGTGAACAAAAATCAGATAAAACTCAGGTGGAGCCGAGCACCATGACAGCTGCACATACTCTGACACAGAAGGAGACGGTCATTGCTAGTGAGCGCTTATGGACAAGATGACATTTCATCCTCTAGAAGGGACACATTGATGATAGAAGGCCAGTGTAACAACCTACTATTAATTGTTTGATTAGTTCATATTTTATAGAACGAGGATTTAACTGCTGGACTATTCTTCTTAAACACTTCAGAAATGACAGGTTTAGTGATATAGTAGAAGAAAAAATGGTTCCATGTATAAATAGGTGGTAGAAATATTGGTTCTTTTCATCTCGTTTGTAACATATAATTAGGATCAGACTGTATTTAGAAAATCACACTTGAGGATGTGATCACTGATCACCTTTTATCTTTTGGCTTGTTCAAAGAATTCAGGTTAAAAATGCTGAGCAAGTTGTTATGATGATTAAGATGTATTTATTCTGGCACTTTGGTATTTGTTTTTTGGGTTTCTTTATTGTTACATATAAATGTTGAATGCAATAAGTTGTAATTTGAAAAGAAAAAAGGAAGAAACTCACACAAACATAAAATCAGATGATTCAAGGCTTAAAAAAAAATACAACAAATGTGATAGATCCCAAGTTGAATCCCTGTACAAATATAAACAAGGACACAAGTAACTCACATGCATGTTTTCACAATTGTAAAAAATATGTTTTTTTCAGAATTGCGCATCAAAATTTTTAATTTGATTTCTCCAAAACAAAATATAAAGAAACATAGTCTTGTGACATATCAAATGAAAGCCGGTACCGTTCTGAGAAAAATGCTGCCTCTCCCACCTCTATATCTTAATTCTAGCCCGAGATATGATAAAAAATGTAAAGCCATACCAGGCCAAAATCCATGCTTTTTCAAAACTTTAAAAATCTGTAAAAAATTAACTGATGAAGAAAAAAATTCTAAACTTTTAATTTGTAATTAACTAAAGTTGTACTTCATAAAAACAAAAAATAAAAAAAATCTAAAGACGTAAGGTAAAAAAAATATTCATATTTGGATCACTTGATATGGAATGACCCTGTGCAGGGTGAAGGAGGAGGTGAGCTGTGACCATCCTTGTAAGTGCTGGCTGCTGTGTTACCTATAAATATGTATTATTTTTCACTGCAATCCTGATAGTGATGATTGATAATTTTACTGCTGAGAAGAATCTGTACACAGTGTACAGTCTAGGTTCAGCGTCTGAGTGAAAAATGCCAAGAGTTTAGGATCTCTTCTGTTGGACTGCACACTATATTACAGGTCCTTCTCTTAAAATGTTAATCAGAATTAGTTTTTTACTTGTTTTTTTCAGAGTCTTCAGTCAGACAAAGAAGCTTTACATGAAGGACGGGGTAAACCTTCTAAATACCATCGTACGTCAGATGGATACTTACAAATAGGTGAGCTGTCATATCTGTACAAGGGGAATATGGGAACTGATGGGCGGCCAGTATTATCTTTCGATGTTCTCTTATGCAATGCTGACCACAGACACCATGGCCCTGATTTATCAAGACCTTTTTTCACACCGGTCTTGATGAGGAGATGTGCTGGAGTCACACACTCCTGATTCATTAAGAAGTGCACACCTTAATTAGGAGCTTCTAAAAAGTGACTTGTGCCTCGCCACAAGTCTTAATCCAGTCAACGACTAGAGTAAGATTTGTGGTGTAAGCAACCTCGCCTTTGACAAGCAGGGGTCATACTCCCACTTTGTCAGAGCTGCGTGAAAATCGCGTAAGGATGGTTACAGTTGCTAAATTTTACCACAGTCTTGAGTTGCACTAAAATTTTGTGACTTTTCAAAGCTTTTTACCCCAGAATGCTCCGGTAAGATCTTTGAATTGGGCTCAATCTTGTTAATAGATTTTACCACTGTGGGTCAACTGTCCACACCCCAGACAAATACCAGAGGTCCTCAAATTCCCTTAGGTTGTTTCTGATATTGATAAACCATTGCTCTCCAAAAAAAAATGGAAAGTGCAATTGGTCACTAGAAGAGTAAGGTTAGGTCAGCCCAGGATGTAACAAGGCTGATTGATTCAAATCTTTTACTCTGCATTTACCATGGATTTCTCATTGGACATTGCAAGGAGTGAAGTCCATGGGGTGAATCCACAACATAAGCTGGCCACACAGCAGGTCAATTTCTGCTCAGATTCCATCAAGAAATTTTACTCTGTGCATAGGAAAGATTTGGTAAAATATCATAAAATCTCTTTGCTGGTACTGTAATACATTGCAGATTTTTTTGTTTGGAAAATCTGCAACTGATCTCACTAGTGGGAACACAGCCCATCCTCCACTGTAAACTTGTATTGTCAAATTGGCCAAATGTGCATGTGTTCTTTTTTCATTATGTCGTCTTATTCCTGTCCTCTGGCTCAAGAACTGCACCTGCACCTAATCCCATCTTGTACCTGTTCTATGCAGAGGGCACCTGCTGCTAACAGTAGTGACCTGCGCTTGTTCTGTTCACTGATGTTTAATCTTTTACCGTATATACTCGAGTATTAGCCGAGGCATTTAATTTTGGGAAAACTTTTTGACTCGAGCTTAAGCCGGGGCATGCATTGTCACCTCATCCCTATCCTGGTATGCATGGCCCCTCATCCCTATCCTTGTATGCATGGCTCCAATTCACTATCCTTGTATGCATGGCCTCCTCATCCTCATCCTAGTAATGCATGGCCCCTTTATCCCCATCCTTGTATGCATGGCCTCCTCATCCCTATCCTGGTATGCATGGCCCCTCATCCCTATCCTTATATGCATGGCCCCTTTATCCCCATCCTTGTATGCATGGCCTCCTCATCCCTATCCTGGTATGCATGGCCTCCTCATCCCTATCCTGGTATGCATGGCCCCCTCATCCCCATCCTGGTATGCATGGCCACCTCATCCCCATCCTGGTATGCATGGCCCCTCATCCCTATCCTTGTATGCATGGCCCCTTTATCCCCATCCTTGTATGCATGGCCTCCTCATCCCTATCCTGGTATGCATGGCCTCCTCATCCCTATCCTGGTATGCATGGCCCCCTCATCCCCCATCCTGGTATGCATGGCCCCCTCATCCCCATCCTGGTATGCATGGCCCCTTCATCACCATCCTTGTATGCATGGCTCCTCATCAGTATCCTGGTATGCATGGCCACCTCATCCCCATCCTGGTATGCATGGCTCCTTCATCCCCATCCTTATATGCATGGCTCCTCATCACTATCCTGGTATGCATGGCCCCCTCATCCCCATCCTGGTATGCATGGCCACCTCATCCCCATCCTGGTATGCATGGCTCCTTCATCCCCATCCTGGTATGCATGGCTCCTTCATCCCCATCCTTGTATGCATGGCTCCTCATCACTATCCTGGTATGCATGGCCCCCTCATCCCCATCCTGGTATGCATGGCCCCCTTATCCCCATCCTGGTATGCATGGCCACCTCATCCCCATCCTGGTATGCATGGCTCCTTCATCCCCATCCTGGTATGCATGGCCCCTCATCCCCATCCTGGTATGCATGGCCACCTCATCCCCATCCTGGTATGCATGGCTCCTTCATCCCCATCCTTGTATGCATGGCTCCTTCATCCCCATCCTTGTATGCATGGCTCCTCATCCCCATCCTGGTATGCATGGCTCCTTCATCCCCATCCTGGTATGCATGGCCCCTCATCCCCATCCTGGTATGCATGGCCACCTCATCCCCATCCTGGTATGCATGGCTCCTTCATCCCCATCCTGGTATGCATGGCTCCTTCATCCCCATCCTTGTATGCATGGCTCCTCATCACTATCCTGGTATGCATGCCCCCTTCATCCCCATCCTTGTATGCATGGCTCCTCATCACTATCCTGGTATGCATGCCCCCTTCATCCCCATCCTTGTATGCATGGCCTCCTCATCCCTATCCTGGTATGCATGGCTCCTTCATCCCCATCCTTGTATGCATGGCTCCTCATCACTATCCTGGTATGCATGCCCCCTTCATCCCCATCCTTGTATGCATGGCCTCCTCATCCCTATCCTGGTATGCATGGCTCCTTCATCCCCATCCTTGTATGTGGAGCGCCCCCCACGTGTAGGGCAATGGGGTACTCGGTACCGGGTCCTTCTCTGCTCGGGGGATGTCACGGTGGCCCGACCCGGTCCGTGGCCCTTCTGAGGGGCGCCCAATTAAAGGGATTAAGTTAGTACGGTGTTCGTGACGCCACCTGTGGTATTCGGTCAGGATGACCGACGCTGCTGAGGGGTCCGCTGGGGTGATGTTATAGCAGCTAGATGGTATACCTTCCCACAGGTGAAGTATGTCCCCAGGGCTTCCCAGTAGAGTAGATGGTGATGGTGTAGGATGCAGTAAATAACGAGGACACGAGGTTGCAGTCTCTTTACCTTTTACTGTAGACTTCAGCATCCACAATCCAGAGCACTGCTAACAGGGCTGGCTGAGTCCAGCCGGTCCGAAGGCACATCCAGAGTTCCCTTTGCAGGTGGAAATCAGTAGCCTTCCTACTAGCGCCTGTGTGTTGTAGTACCTCCCTGCTGAGCACCACGGGATAGTCCTCACAACTCTCTTGAATGTCTCTGATGTTTTCTCTCTCTCTGTCCCCCAGATGGTATGGATAGGACAAACCCGTATGACGGGGTAGGCCTGGAGCTATTTTATAGGGACCCTAGAGACGCCCCTCTCCCACAATTTGCCTCCGTTGTCTTCATAGGTGTAAAGGTTGGGCAGCCAACTTGGAATTAACTGTCCTGCCGTGTTCTGGAGTAATGCGTACAGCCTATTACTCCCTCGGTGTTCCGGCCACCGGCTACGCGCCTCAGAAGGAGGCCACCGATCTCTGGGCAGACCCTCCTCCCGGTATTATCTCCTTGTGCTGTGATCTCGTTTCTCACTCTCCACAATATACTTCGCTTCGTGTCCTTCCTTAGGATGCTGCCGCAATGAAGTGCAGGCGCAGCTCCGTAACGTTCTAACTCGTGCTTGGCCTCTGTCAGGATCCCACCCCTGACAGGGACCCTCTGTCTGCAGCTCAGATGTTCCTCCTTCTCCCCCTATCTGCCTGACAGGTCCTCTCTGGGTCGAACCCAGGCAGCTTCTCTCTCACTTCCTATCCAACCCACCAGTTTTACCCGTGTGTGAGGAGTGGCCTAGTAAATAGCGCCTTTGCTCCCCCTGGTGGACTGGAATGTGAAGTGTAGTGTGTGACTGATACTTGGTCAGGTGAACTCTTTTAGTACCATCAGACGTAACATCACTCCCCCTGGTGGGAGAGCAACATTAATGCAACGACCAGGACTCTGGGGCGCTGCATATGCATGGCTCCTCATCACTATCCTGGTGTACATGGTTCCCTCATCCGCATGCTGGTATGCATGGCCCCCTCATCCCCATCCTGGTATGCTGTGTATAACGCTGCCCACACCACTGATTAGCAGTTTTCTGTCAACTATACATTGTACACAGAAAGAAGCTAATCAGTGTTGGGGGTGGGGTTGGATCAGGAGGTAGGAGGCACCTTGTTAATGATAATCTCCTGCAGATAAAGCACTGCTCGTACTGAAACAGCAAAACGTAGCCCAGTTAAGTGATGCATCACTGGAATCGGGGTCTCTGCTCCTAAAAGATGCTGCTCCCAGATTAAAAGGCAAAAACCTACTAACACATTTCTTTTTTTTTGCTCAAAATTCTTTTTATTAAAGGATTTTTACAATAAAGGAGAAAGTAACAGGAAAAAAAACAATACAATAATGTCCATAACTTTTGAACATTTATACAAATAATTATAAGGAAAAATATAAAAAGACAGAATAAAGAATTTGGAAGTAGGAAAGGGGGAGAAGCAAAGAGGGAGGGTTGTAGGGGGGGGGGGAAGAAAAGAGAAAAGAAGGAAGAAGAAAAAGGGAAGGGAAAAAAGACTCAGAAGATCATCCTAATTGTATAATCACGGATAAAACTTATAGTAATAATAATTTAAAATATAAAAACATATAATTATGTCTGGCTAAAAAGAAAGATACTTTACAAAAGAGGTTCTTACTGCTCAGGGAGAAATATGTATTCCCATTTAGAATAATATTTTTTTTTTTAAGTATTATTCCTTAACCCCTTCCCGACCCATGACGCCACGTAGGCGTCATGAAAGTCGGTGCCAATCCGACCTGTGACGCCTATGTGGCGTCATGGAATGATTGCGTCCCTGCAGATCGGGTGAAAGGGTTAACTCCAATTTCCCCCAATCTGCAGGGACAGGGGAAGTGGTACTTTAGCCGAGGGGGGGGTGGCTTCTACCCCCCCCCCCCCCCCCCCGTGGCTACGATCACTCTGATTGGCTGTTAAAAGTGAAACTGCCAATCAGAGCGATTTGTAATATTTCACCTAAAAAACTGGTGAAATGTTACAATCCAGCCATGGCCGATGCTGCAATATCATCGGCCATGGCTGGAAACACTTATGTACCCCCCCCCACCACCTCCGATCTCCTCCCCGGTCCTCCGTCCGGTGCTCCGCTCCCCTCCATCGTCCTGTCCGCTCCCCCGTCCTCCTGCCCGCTCCCCCGTGCTCCGATGCCACCCCCCATGCTCAGATCCCCCCCCTCATACTTACCGGGCCTCCCGGTGTCCGTCCGTCTTCTCCATGGGCGCCGCCATCTTCCAAAATGGCAGGCGCATGCGCAGTGCACCCGCCGAATCTGCCGGCCGGCAGATTCGTTCCAGGTATATTTTGATCACTGAGATATAACCTATCACAGTGATCAAAATAAAAAAAATAGTAAATGACCCCCCCCTTATCACCCCCATAGGTAGGGACAATAATAAAAAAAAAAAAAGAAAACATTTTTTTTTCTTTTTCCACTAGGGTTAGGGGTAGGGTTAGGGTTAGGGCATGTGCACACAGTGCGGATTTGGCTGCAGATCCGCAGCGGATTGGCCGCGGATCTGCAGCGGATTGGCAGCTGCGAATTCGTAGCAGTTTTCCATCAGGTTTACAGTACCATGTACACCTATGGAAAACCAAATCCGCTGTGCCCATGGTGCGGAAAATACCGTGCGGATTCCGCAGCATTTTACACCTGTTCCTCAATAGGAATCCGCAGGTGAAATCCGCACAAAAAAACACTGGAAATCCGCTGTAAATCCGCAGGTAAAACGCAGTGCCTTTTACCTGCGGATTTTTAAAAAATTGTGCGGAAAAATCTCACACGAATCCGCAACATGGGCACATAGCCTTAGGGTTAGGTTTGGAATTAGTTAGGGTTGGAATTAGGGCTAGGGTTGGAAATAGGGTTAAGATTAGGCTTGTGGGTAGGGTTACGGATAGGGTTAGGGGTGTGTTGGGGTTACAGTTGTGGTTAGGGTTGGGATTTGGGTTAGGATTGGGGTTAGGGTTGGGATTAGGGTTAGGGTTGGGACTAGGGTTACGGGTGTGTTGGGGTTAGGGTTGTGGTTAGGGGTGTGTTGTGGTTAGGGTTGTGATTAGGTTTATGGCTACAGTTGGGATTAGGGTTAGGGGTGTGTTGGGGTTAGTGTTGAAGTTAGTCAGGGGTCTCCAAACGCAACATGGCGTCACCATTGATTCCAGCCAATCTTGCGTTCAAAAAGTCAAATGGTGCTCCCTCCCTTCCAAGCCCTGACGTGCGCACAAACAGTGGTTTACCCCCACATATGGGGTACCAGCGTACTCAGGACAAACTGGGCAACAACTATTGGGGTCCAATTTCTCCTGTTACCCTTGCGAAAATAAAAAATTACCGTATATACTCGAGTATAAGCCGAGATTTTCAGCCCAAATTTTTGGGCTGAAAGTGCCCCTCTCGGCTTATACTCGAGTCATGATCGGTGGCAGGGTCGGCGGGTGAGGGGGAGAGGGCGCTGAGGCATACTCACCTAGTTCCGGCGTTCCTGACGCTCCCCCTGCCCGTCCCACGGTCTCCGGGTGCAGCAGCCTCTTCCCCTGTTCAGCGGTCACGTGGGACCGCTCATTAGAGAAATGAATAGGCTGCTCCACCTCCCATAGGGGCGGAGCCGCATAATTCATTTCTCTAATCAGTGGTGCCGGTGACCGCTGATAGAGGAAGAGGCTGCGGCACCGAAGACCAGCTGTCCGGGGGAAGGAGCTGGACGCCGGGAGCAGGTAAGTATGTCATATTCACCTGTCCTCGTTCCACACGCCGGGCGCTGTCTCCATCTTCCCGGCGTCTCTCTCTCCGCACTGACTGTGCAGGTCAGAGGGCGCGATGACGCATATAGTGTGCGCGCCGCCCTCTGCCTGATCAGTCAGTGCGGAGAGACGCCGGGAAGATGGCGCCGAGGAGCTGCAAGCAAGACAGGTGAGTATGTGTTTTATTATTTTTATTGCAGCAGCAGCACAGCTATGGGGCAATAATGGACGGTGCAGAGCACTATATGGCAGAGCTATGGGGCAATAATGGTGCAGAGCACTGTATGGCACAGCTATGGGGCAATAATGGTGCAGAGCACTGTATGGCACAGCTATGGGGCAATAATGGACAATGCAGAGCACTATATGGCACAGCTATGGGGCAATAATGGACAATGCAGAGCACTATATGGCACAGCTATGGGGCAATAATGGTGCAGAGCACTATATGGCACAGCTATGGGGCAATAATGGTGCAGAGCACTATATGGCACAGCTATGGGGCAATAATGGTGCAGAGCACTGTATGGCACAGCTATGGGGCAATAATGGACGGTGCAGAGCACTATATGGCACAGCTATGGGGCAATAATGGTGCAGAGCACTGTATGGCACAGCTATGGGGCAATAATGGTGCAGAGCACTATATGGCACAGCTATGGGGCAATAATGAATGGTGCAGAGCACTATATGGCACAGCTATGGGGCAATAATGGTGCAGAGCACTATATGGCACAGCTATGGGACAATAATGGTGCAGAGCACTATATGGCACAGCTATGGGGCAATTATGAACGGTGCAGAGCACTATATGGCACAGCTATGGGGCCATAATGAACGGTATGGAGCATCTATTTTTATTTTTGAAATTCACCGGTAGCTGCTGCATTTTCCACCCTAGGCTTATACTCGAGTCAATAAGTTTTCCCAGTTTTTTGTGGCAAAATTAGGGGGGTCGGCTTATACTCGGGTCGGCTTATACTCGAGTATATACGGTACTTGCCAAAACATAATTTTTGAGGAAAGAACAATTATTTTTTTTGTATAAATCAGTTTTATTGGTCAGAACAATAAAGAAAACATTTGAAAATACAAATTAGTAAGTCTGTGCATTATTAGACAGTATACTGTTACATATTAATTAGATAAAACAATGTTACAATACTTAAGTCTTACAATTTAGATGTCTGACTGATAATGTTGTTATTCGTCTTGAAATTGTGAAATACTAACCTAGAGGTATTTAATAATTATCATTAAGTTGTTTTGTAAACAATTAAGAATATAACATATATTCAAACCAGTTATGGGGGAGACAAACAATTAGAGTAAGAAAAGAAAAGAAAGGGAGGTAGAAAGAAGAAGAGAGGGGTGGATGAAGGTATGGGAATGTGAGAGAAAAGAAAAAAAAAAAAAAAGAGGGGGGGAGAATGGCTGTCGTCCCGTCCGGCGGCCAAAGCGCAGGCCACAAAACGATCCGGGGGCTCACATGAGTGAGCTGTATGATACATCAGGTTCTAGAAATCCAGAGCTCTAGCTCAGGGGTTTCTCTAAAGGCTATCCAGGGGGCCCAAGTATTGTAGGTTTTTTCAAAATTATTAGATGACTGATTTATCAGTTGCTCCATTCTATAAATGTTATTGAGTTCAGCCACAAATTCCGCACGAGAAGGAGATTTTTCTTGTTTCCAAAAGCGTGGAATTAGATTCCTAACTGCGGTGAGAAAATGTCTAAGAATGCCTCTTTTGAATCTAGATATCGATAAGTCACATAAGGACAACAATGCTAGACTCGCTGAAGGTTGGATCTGTGTGATAGACAGCTTGTTATGAAGTTCAAAAATAGCCAACCACAGATCCTTTATGGGGGGGCAGTCCCACCAAATATGCATGTAAGAGCCTATTTCCTTTAAGCATCTCCAACAGGTGTCAGGTGTCGTGGGGAACACCGCATGTACCGTGGATGGGCATCTATACCATCTAGCCAGGATCTTGTAGCTCCTCTCCTGTGATACCGCGCACAATGACGATCTAGACGAGAAGAGAAGGATTTTTCCCCTGTCCTCGGAAGATAATGGTCTCCTCAAATCACCCTCCCATCTCGAGAAAAACATTGGCCAACCCTGCGGCGAAGCTCCCCCCTCTTTGAAGATTTTATATAGCAGTGAGACAGTGTGGTCTGGGGGGTTTGTTGATATGCAGAGTACCTCAAAGGGAGTTAGCGGCCTACTGATATTAGTTTAATAGTCTTGTGGATATAACTTTTCAGCTGCTCATAGAAAAACCAGTCAACAGAGTGTGTTTCTTCCTCTGGGAATAATTCCCGAAGGGATTTCATCCGATTATCCTTCAAATAATCATAGACGATGGGTTTGGAATCTTTTCTTTTATTTAAATACATCTCTTTATGTAGCCCTGCAGGGAAAGTGGGATTATCATAAATCGGAGTCAAGGGGCCCGGGACAGTTGCAATCTGGAGGTCTTTGTTTCTGTTTTTAATAAGGAGCAAAATGTTTCTTGTGAGAAAGGGTACATAAACATCCAGTCCCGTCCCCCTGCCTCCAGACCAGAGAACAACCTGAGAATCACAACCATTAAGATCGTTTTCCAGGTTTACCCATTTTTTACTTGTTTTACTGTGATAAAGATCCAGGATGCATGATCCTATTGATGCATAACTATAGATCGCAAAATCCGGGAGGCCCAGGCCACCCATCAGTTTAGATCTACTTAATAATGAGAGGGAGATACGTGCCCGGTTATGAGACCAAACGAAGCGAGTGATTATTTGTTTGAGGCGAGAAAAGAAGGAGGCTGGTAAAAATAGAGGAATTGTTTGAAAAAAATATAAGAGGCGAGGCAGAAGATCCATTTTAACTGCGTTAATCCTGCCTAACCAAGACGATTGGAGCTTGTGCCATTTCTCTAAATCCGATATTGCTTTTTGAAGGGTTGGCGCAAAGTTAGTCTCAAACAATTTAGATGTTCTACTTGTAATTTTGATACCCAGGTAGGTGAGAAAGTCAAAACGCCATTTAAATGGGAAGGTCGTTCTCAATTTATCTACCAAGGGGAGTGGAAGTGAAATATTCAGGATTTCGGATTTAAGGGAGTTCATTTTAAAATTACTTAAAAGGCCGAATTTATTTCGTTCCGAGATAATGTTTGGTAAGCTCGTAGAGGGGGATGTGATATATAGGAGGATGTCATCCGCGAAAAGTGCTAGTTTATGTTCTTCAGACCGTAATTTTATACCCTTAATTGAGGGGTTATTTCTCAGGGCCACAGCCAGATGCTCCATTGTTAGGACATATAAAAGGGGGGAAAGCGGGCACCCCTGTCTCGTACCATTTCTGATTGGAAACAAATCCGATAATACACCATTTACCTAGACCTGTGCACTAGGAGAGGAATACAAGGTGGAGATCCTGCGCAACATATTTTCTTTTAAGCCAATTTCCTCTAGGGTCTGAAAGATGAACTCCCAATGCACCCGGTCAAAGGCTTTTTCAGCATCGATTGACATAATACATAGGGGATCCCCCCCGCCCCCCACCAACCTGAACAATTATTTTTTTATTTTCACGGCTCTGCGTTATAAACTTCTGTGAAGCACTTGGGGGTTGAAAGTGCTCACCACACATCTAGATAAGTTCCTTGGGGGGTCTAGTTTCCAAAATGGGGTCACTTGTGGGGTGTTTCTACTGATTAGGCACATCAGGGGCTCTGCAAATGCAAAGTGACGCCTGCAGACCATTCCATCAAAGTCTGCATTTCAAATGTCACTACTTCCCTTCCGAGCCCTGACGTGCACCCAAACAGTGGTTTACCCCCACATATGGGGTATCAGCGTACTCAGGAGAAACTGGAAAACAACTTTTGGGGTCCAATTTCTCCTGTTACCCTTGGGAAAATAAAAAATTGTGGGCTAAAAAATCATTTTTGAGAAAAGAAAAATTATTTTTTATTTTCATGGCTCTGTGTTATAAACTTCTGTGAAGCACTTGGGGGTTCAAAGTGCTCACCACACATCTAGATTAGTTCCTTGGGAGGTCTAGTTTCTAAAATGGGGTCACTTGTGGGGGAGCTCCAATGTTTAGGCACACAGGGGCTCTCCAAATCCGATATGGTGTCCGCTAATGATTGGAGCTAATTTTCCATTCAAAAAGCCAAATGGTGCTCCTTCCCTTCCGAGCCCTGCCGTGCGCCCAAACAGTGGTTTACCCCCATATATGGGGTATCATCGTACTCAGGACAAACTGGACAACAACATTTGGGGTCCAATTTCTCCTATTACCCTTGGGAAAATAAAAAATTCCAGGCTAAAAATCATTTTTGAGGAAATAAAAATTATTGTTTATTTTCACGGCTCTGCGTTATAAACTTCTGTGAAGCACCTGGGGGTTTTAAGTGCTCACTATGCATCTAGATAAGTTCCTTGGGGGGTCTAGTTTCCAAAATGGGGTCACTTGTAGGGGAGCTCCAATGTTTAGGCACACAGGGGCTCTCCAAACGCGACATGGTGTCCGCTAACGATTGGAGCTAATTTTCCATTTAAAAAGTCAAATGGCGCGCCTTCCCTTCCGAGCCTTGCCGTGCACCCAAACAGTGGTTTACCCCCACATATGAGGTATCGGCGTACTCAGGAGAAATTGCCCAACAAATTTTAGGATCCATTTTATCCTGTTGCCCATGTGAAAATGAAAAAATTGAGGCTAAAAGAAATTTTGTGTGAAAAAAAAGTACTTTTTCATTTTTACGGGTCAATTTGTGAAGCACCTGAGGGTTTAAAGTGCTCACTATGCTTCTAGATAAGTTCCTTGGGGGGTCTAGTTTCCAAAATGGGGTCACTTGTGGGGGAGCTCCAATGTTTAGGCACACAGGGGCTCTCCAAACGCGACATGGGGTCCGCTAAAGATTGGAGCCAATTTTTCATTCAAAAAGTCAAATGGCGCTCCTTCCCTTCCGAGCCCTGCCGTGCGCCCAAACAGTGGTTTACCCCCACATATGAGGTATCAGCGTACTCAGGACAAATTGGACAACAACGTTCGTGGTCCAGTTTCTCCTTTTACCCTTGGGAAAATAAAAAAATTGTTGCTAAAAGATCATTTTTGTGACTAAAAAGTTAAATGTTCATTTTTTCCTTCCATGTTGCTTCTGCTGCTGTGAAACACCTGAAGGGTTAATAAACTTCTTGAATGTGGTTTTGAGCACCTTGAGGGGTGCAGTTTTTAGAATGGTGTAACTTTTGGGTATTTTCAGCCATATAGAACCCTCAAACTGACTTCAAATGTGAGGTGGTCCCTAAAAAAAATGGTTTTGTAAATTTTGTTGTAAAAATGAGAAATCACTGGTCAAATTTTAACCCTTATAACGTCCTAGAAAAAAAAAAATTTGTTTCCAAAATTGTGCTGATGTAAATTAGACATGTGGGAAATGTTATTTATTAACTATTTTGTGTCACATAACTCTCTGGTTTAACAGAATAAAAATTCAAAATGTGAAAATTGCAAAATTTTCGCCAAATTTCCATTTTTTTCACAAATAAACTCAGAAATTATCGACCTAAATTTACCACTAACATGAAGCCCAATATGTCACGAAAAAGCAATCTCAGAATCGCTAGGATCCGTTGAAGCGTTCCTGAGTTATTACCTCATAAAGGGACACTGGTCAGAATTGCAAAAAACGGCCAGGTCATTAAGGCCAAAATAGGCTGGGTCATGAAGGGGTTAATGGGAACCTGTCACCCCCAAAATCAAAGATGAGCTAAGCCCACAGGCATCAGGGGCTTATCTACACCATTCTGTAATGCTGTAGATAAGCCCCCGATGTAACCTGAAAGAAAAGAAAGAGGTTAGATTATACTCACCCAGGGGCAGTCCGGTCTGGGGCCTCCCATCTTCTTACGATGACGTCCTCTTCTTGTCTTCACCCTGTTGAGGGCAGAGCAAAGTACTGCAGTGCGCAGGCACTGGGAAAGGTCAGAGAGGCCCGGCACCTGCGCACTCCAGTACTTTACTCTGCCCTCAACAGGGTGAAGACAAGAAGAGGACGTCATCTATGAAGATAGGAGGCCCCGGACCGGACCGCGACGCCCATCGGATCAGACCGCCCGCCCAGGTGAGTATAATCTAATCTCTTTTTCTCATCATTCAGGATACATCTGGGCTTATCTACAGCATTCCAGAATGCTGAAGATAAGCCTCTGATGCCATTGGGCTTAGCTCATCTTCGATTTTGGGGGTGACAGGTTCACTTTAAGGCATTAGATAGAATAGTCAATGGAATTATGAGTGAACATTTTGTCAGTAATATCGAATAAGGTTGGACGATCAATATATTTACATCTAGATGTTATAGCAGACTTACTAACCGAAAAAATATGATTGGAAATAGATCTGATTTTCTGAGGGAGTCCGTCTGCATCTAGAGATAAGAGCGATAATTGAGGGGAGAGATTTCTTGTAGATTTATTGACAGAGAGCAATGAGGCGATTTCTCTCCATAGTGTTACAATTTTTGGACACTCCTAAAGAATATGAATAAGATTGCCTCTTTGTCCGCACTTTCTCCAGCACAAGTCTGATTAGTGAGTAAAGTGAGTCTAACTGGAGTGAAGAACCCACGAATAATAGTCTTATAGTAATTTTCATGTAAACTGGCATTAATATTAAATTTATGAGTTATAGTTATCGCTTTCGGCCAACTCTAAGGCTACTTTCACACTAGCGTTAACTGCATTACGTCTCAAAACGTCTTTTTTGCAGAAAAAACGGATGCGTCGAAAAAGTGAAAAACGGAGACAAACGTATGCCACGCATACAGCATTTCGACGGATACGTCGCAAATCCGTTAAACGTTTCCGTCGAAAATACTGGATGCGTTGCATACGTTGCATCCGTTTTTACCATCCGTTGCATCCGTTTTTCCGACGGATCCGTTTTTAAAATGGGAGGCTCCCAAATTTGATTGGCTACTGGAAAATAGGGAAAACTATATAGTTACTGTTTTTACAGCCCATCTTTGTGGGTTTTAGTTTTGTGGCAGCGATGGAAGGTGTTCTTGGGAGGATTGCTAGTTTGGTTACCGACGTTATCTTTGAGACGAATCGCCTGGACATCATAGTGCGGGAGAAGGAGGCGGCAGCGGAAAGGCGTAGGATGCTTCTGCAGCAATGGAGACGACTGTGGATTCATCCGATTAATGAACTGCGGATTCATCCAATTAATGAACTGCGGATGACCCAGGGTGTCCAGTCCACTCTGTACCTGGAGTTGCGGCACAATCCACACAAATTCCACAACTATGTGCGGATGAGGCTGGAAAATTTTGACTTTTTGCTTGCAAAAATGGAGGATGTCATCCGAAGACAGGACACAAGGATGAGGCTTGCCATCACACCGGCGGAGCGGCTGATGGTGACCCTGCGGTAAGCCTAATTTTTTTCCTGTCATTGGTCATTTTTAATGTTATATTACATGCTGCAGACAATACTGCGCTGGCATACTGCGCACTATTTTCTGCAGCATGTAATTTTTGTTTTCTTTGCGGCCATTCCACTGCTTTTTTTAAATGTCATTGCTGATATTGAATGTTCTATAACAGACTGCAGAAAATACTGCGCTGAAATATTGCGGTGCATTTTCTGCATTATTTTTTTTTTTGGGGGGGGGGGGTTTGTTTAAATGCAACTGCTTTTTTTCTGTCATTGGTCATTTTTAATGTTATATTACATGCTGCAGACAATACTGCGCTGGCATACTGCGCACTATTTTCTGCAGCATGTAATTTTGGTTTTCTGGGCGGACATTCCACTGCTTTTCTTCATGTCATTGGTCATTTTTAATGTTATATTACATGCTGCAGACAATACTGCGCTGACATACTGCGCACTATTTTCTGCAGCATGTAATTTGGGTTTTCTTGGCGGACATTCCACTGCTTTTTTTTAAATGTGATTGCTGATATTGAATGTTCTATAACAGACTGCAGAAAATACTGCGCTGAAATATTGCGTTGCATTTTCTGCATTTTTTTTTTATTTGGGTTTGATGACATGCAACTGCTTTTTTTTCTGTCATTGGTCATTTTAAATGTTATATTACATGCTGCAGACAATACTGCGCTGGCATACTGCGCACTATTTTCTGCAGCATGTAATTTTGGTTTTCTGGGCGGACATTCCACTGCTTTTTTTACACCGGTTTCATGCTTGTTTGATTGTGTGTCCCGTCCTTTAAAAAAAAAAAAACAGTGAAATTAACAGTGCCATATTGAAACTTGTTGGTCTGTGCAATTTTTGTTAATTTTTTTTTTTTTTTTTTTTCTTACAGTTTCCTAGCTACGGGTGAATCTATAACTTCGCTCCATTACCAATTCAGGCTGGGCATTTCCACTATTTCTGGAATAGTGAAGGACACATGTCGGGCTATTTGGACCACTTTGCAACCAGAGTATATCCCCCAACCATCCATGGAAATCTGGTTGCGAAGTGCTGAAGAGTTTCAGCAAATTTGCAATTTCCCTAATTGTGTGGGTGCAGTTGACGGGAAACATATAAGGATTTCGAAACCGGCAGGAACAGGATCGGAGTACTATAATTACAAGAAGTATTTCTCCATCGTCCTTATGGCTATTGCAGATGCCAACTGCAAGTTCCTTGCCGTGGACATCGGAGCATATGGACGGTCCAACGATTCCCAAGTTTTTAAAAACTCACCAATGGGTCGTTGCCTTTATGGAGAGAGCTACGATTTCCCGCCAGCCAGACCACTGCCAGGAACAAGTGAACCAGCCATGGAATATGTCTTTGTAGGTGATGAAGCCTTTCAACTGTCGCCGCACCTACTGAAACCGTACAGTAGTCGGAACTTAACCCATACCAAGCGGGTCTTTAATTACCGGCTTACTAGAGCACGAAGAGTCGTGGAGTGTTCTTTTGGCATATTGACGGCGAAGTGGCGAGTTCTGCTGACGGCTATCAAACTGAAAAACACCACTATAGACGAGGTAGTTAAAGCCTGTGTGGTGCTCCACAACTTTGTCCTTTCAAAGGAGCCCGTTTCCTTGGATGATGAAGAGTTGGAGACCACCTTGTGGGACTACCGCAGCAGCTCGGTTCGCTCTACAGGTTCAGTTACAAGGATGAGGGACCAGTTTGCCGATTATTTTGTCTCACCTGTCGGGCGGATCCCGTGGCAAGACATGATTGTGTAACCTGTTTCTCATGTGTTTTGTTTATGTAAAAAATGTGTTTCTACCCAAAAAAAAAAAAGGCCCAAAAGCGTGGTTTTCTTGCTAGTAAAACCATTGTGTTATACCTTTCACATGTCTGGTGTTTGTTTTTATTAAACCTTTTCTATTATATTACCTTAATAAATCCACACACACACAAAGAATAGAATTTAAATCAGAGAAAATTTTATTTTAACTTTTTTTTTTTTTAAATATTTTTTTTTTGACAAAATAAGGTATTTTTTATTTTCCATTTTTTTTTTAAAAACAGTTTGTTAATATTTGAAAAAAAAAATTTAGCAAGCAATAACAAAACATTACTAAAGGTTTTCAAAGTGTGGGGTGGAGATACTAGGGGAGGAGGGGCAGGAAGGTTGGACCACGTCGATAGATGGGGAAACCCTACTTGTTTGGGGTACAGTGGAAGGGGGGGTAAAACCAGGAGGCTGAGCAGAGGGGGGTGGTGTTGGGGTAGGGGGAATACTAACTGGGGAAGGTAAGCTGGGCAAGGAAGAAAACAGTGGGGAATGAATTTGGTTTGGGGGCCGGGATGGGGACTGGGTTGGGTATTGTGACTGGGTTGGGTAGTGGGACTGGGTTGGGTAGTGGGACTGGGTTGGGTAGTGGGACTGGGTTGGGTAGTGGGACTGGGTTTGGTAATGGGGCTGGTGTGGGGATTGGGGCTGGGTTTGGTAATGGTGCTGGTGTGGGTATTGGGGCTGGGTTTGGTAATGGTGGGTATGGTGTGGAAATGGGGCCTGGGGTGGAAATGGGGCCCTTGGTGGGGCCTGGTGTGGAAATGGGGCCTGGGGTGGAATTGTAGTGGAGGTGTGGGGAGGTGTGTGGGTAGATTGGGGGTCATTAACGGCCTGCAGTAGAGCATTATGGCAGGTATTCATTACCCGCATCTGTTGCTCAAAAGAAAGATTCTCCATGCTCCTGAGCATGGATTGAAAAAAAAATATTGGCCGGATCGGGACTTACAGCTGAATGCAGCCTATCCAAGCGACTGCTGGTTTCCTGGCTTGTTTCACTGATGCGTGACTGCACCATGTTGAAACCAGCAGTCACTTGCTCTCCCAAAATTTTGAAAGAGCCTTGGAAGGATGCATTCAGGTGTAAGAATTCAGGAGCATAGCTCCTTTCCTGACCCCTCTGTCGCTGACGCCACGAACCTAATGGTGGTCTCGAGGTGGCAGGATCAGAGGGGTGGGGTAAAGGGAACGCTATCTGTTCAGCATCAGATGCGAGCAATGAAGCCTGCAATAATGCTCCACTGCTTGGGGCGGATGAAGTGGAGGGGACAGAGGGGTCAGAGGAGGGGACAGAGGGTTCAGAGGAGGGGACAGTGGTGTGGGGCCTACCGACGTGGCCCTCAGTGGCGGACTCAGGAGGGATCGCTCCAGAGGGCGCAGAGGAAGATGCAGGCGCACGGTGGCTGGAGAAGGTGCTGTGAAAGAAAAAACAAAAGAAATTAATACATTGAAATGAAAAAGCCCTGACTGAAAGCAAACTAAGTAGACAGGTTAACATGGTCATTAGTGGGCTGTAGAATACTTACACTCTGCTCAGCATGGTTCGCCTCAGGAAGGAGAGGGCCTGGCCATATTTGTATTTCCTCCTCTTCCTTCCTGCAGAGCCACTCGGGGCCTACATCTCTGCGTTGAATTCCCTCTTAAAGCGATCCCTCAGTGACCGCCACCGCTTCCTAACCTTTTGAACTGTGAAGACAAGAATCAAAAGAAAAAAAAAATTGGTAAATGCTATACATTACAGTCAGCTCAAAACATCACTGGAAAGTGAATACTTACCTAGTTTGCTCAGCTGCTGAGGATGAAGGCTCTCCCTCCTTGGAAACAGGTTGTGACACACTTCGTCCCAGAGCCGACGGGTGACACCGGTATCGGCATGCCTGCGGTCAGCCATGTTCCACAGCGGCTCCCGCTCGCGAACCTCCTCAATGAGGCTGTCGATGTCGTCGTCATCATCATCATCATCATCCTCTTCTGCGGGAGCACGCTGTGAAGCCTGTGCCAAAAAAAAGAAGAAAAACAAATGAATTAGTACACTGAAACACTAAAGTACCAATAGAATCCCCCTCCCAAAAAAAAAACAACTCACTGATGGCCGACCGCGGCGACGAGTCCGCCGACTCTGGGAGTGTCTGCGAGAACCTTCAGCGGCAGCAGCAGGAGCAGCAGCAGCAGCCTGAAATAAAGGAAACAAATTCTCAGTTGTGTAGGCATATATTTTCTGTGTTTAGTTATGTATGAAAATCTGTTTTGTGTATGGTGCAGTGTTATGTGCGAAGCAACTGTTTCCCCACTACTTACACTTGGTTCCTCCTCCACTGGCATCTCTCCACCCGTCTCGCCCCCTTCTGACAGCTCTTCATCTGATTCAGCTTCCTGTTGAAACATAATTTATGCATGTAGTGATCAAAAAAAATGTAAATTAAAAAAAAATAAAAAAAAAATTTGTGTTAACTTACCAATACACGCTGTTGCTGTGGAGGAGGGCTGTCAGAAGAGGACATTGTTTTGGTAGCAAGGCCGGCGGCTGTGGTCCTGGTGTTTCTGTAAAAGTTAAAAGACACTTGCAATCTGCTCTACACATTGAAGCAGCAGATTTGGGGTCTTCAAAACTTACTTTGAAAGATTTGTGGCTGTGGTCCTGGTGGGCTGGTCAGTGGCTGACAGGCGGCGGCTGTGGTCCTGGGCTGACAGGCGGCGGCTGTGGTCCTGGGCTGACAGGCGGCGGCTGTGGTCCTGGGCTGACAGGCGGCGGCTGTGGTCCTGGGCTGACGACAGCCGGTGGATGTGGTCCTGGTGTCTCTGTAAGTTAAAAGACACTTGCAATCTGCTCTACACATTGAAGCAGCAGATTTGGGGTCTTCAAAACTTACTTTGAAAGATTTGTGGCTGTGGTCCTGGTGGGCTGGTCAGTGGCTGCGGTCCTGGTGTATCTGTAATATGTATAATTGATTTATAGTTAGACCACCCCCTGAACTAGGTAATGTTTAACGATAAACACCCTGCAAAAATGATGTCAGAAATGTTCATTACAGGTGAACACCAAAACATCCCAAAAAAAGTTGCACGTTATAGCATTCATTTCCATGTCCCAAAAAATAACACTTTGAAATGTTAAACCCACCCTGCAAAAATATATTTGCCACATTTTATTTTAAAAAATCACCCTCCCCCCTAAAATAAAACCTTTTCAGTATAACCTTTATTAAAAAATAACCCCTCAACCAACTCTGTATTGTATGTGTAACCATTGTTACATACACCAGTTTTAAATTTACCTTTATGAAATGATACTACGGACATTTTTAAAAAAAAAAAACATTTTATTATTCTCTTTTTTTTTCACTTTTTTTTTAAAAAAATCACAATTAGGAGCTGAAATGCTCTTTATTTTAAATACAAGTACATCAACTGCAAATGGTTTTAACAGGAAAATAAAATCACTTTTAAATAGAAAAAAAAAAACACTCACACATTCAAACCACAAGCTGCAGACCGCTAGACTTTTAAAAAATACATCAGATAAATAAAAAAACAAACAAAAAAAAACATTTTAACCACATGCTACACAGACCACTATACAGTCAATACATCAGAAAAAGGCAATTAACCAATTAAAGCCTGGACAAATGCACATGCAATCAACAAGACGCACACAAACATGCATGGTATGTGTCCACATTCCGGATCGCATCAGGATTTGGTCAGAATTTTCCATCAGTATTTGTAAGCCAAAACCAGGAGTGTAACAATTTGAGGGAAAGTAGGAAAACAGGCACACTTTTGCTTTTATCACCCACTCCTGGTTTTGGCTTACAAATACTGATGGAAAATCCTGACCAAATCCTGATGCAATCCTGAACATGGACACATACCCTCCCACATGAACAGGCATAAGATTGGCAAAGGCATAATAAGGTGCAGGCACATGAAGACATACTTACAAAAGCACACAGCCGTACAAAAATACACACACACACGCACGCACATAAGCTTTATGCAAATACACATATGTACAACAAAGGCAGAAAGGTGAACCCAATCAGAAGACGCATACACACTCACATACACACACATACAAATGGCTGACAATCCTTTGGCTGGAGCTGCAGGTCTTCACAGTGGCTGGCATCATGGTGGATCTGGACTCTAGCATGGCACTGGCTGGTGCAGGACGATGGCAGGCCTCAGGTTCTCTTCAGGTTTTAAGCTCTTGCTGTAGTCAGTAGTACCTCATACACACAGAAATGCACAGGCACACAGATGCACACAAAAATTGCAATACTCACACTGGCTCTATGGTGGCTGGAGTCCTGTGGCTGGAGTCCTGTGGCTGGAGTCCTGTGGCTGGAGTCTTGTGGCTGGAGTCTTGTGGCTGGAGTCTTGTGGCTGGAGTCTTGTGGCTGGAGTCTTGTGGCTGGAGTCTTGTGGCTGGAGTCTTGTGGCTGGAGTCCTGTGGCTGGCTCCTGTGGCTGGCTCCTGTGGCTGGCTGGGGTCTTGCTGGCAGTCTGGAGTCTTGCTGGCAGTCTGGAGTCTTGGTGGCAGGCTTCTTCTCTGTAGGCTTCTTGCTGGCATATGTGGGGTTGAAGGCCCAGGCCAGGTTTATATAGATTTGGGGGTGTCTGGCCAATTGGCAACAACATCCTGCTTCTGAGCATGCTCAGTGTAAAAAAACGTATTGCAGCGCTGTATTGCGTCGTACGACGTGTCCCGACGCATCCGTCGCTCATAGGCTTCCATTGCAGCCAACGACGTATGCCGCAGGATGCGTCGCGACACGTTTTTTAGGCGGAGACAAAAAACGTTACAAGCAACGTTTTTTTGAGACGACGTGTCGCCAAATTTCGACGCATACGTCGTAAAACGTACACGACGTATGGCAATACGTCGCAATACGTCGCCAATACAAGTCTATGGGAAAAAAACGCATCCAGCAAAAACTTTTGCTGGATGCGTTTTTTAGAAAAAAAGACGTTTTGAGACGTAATGCAGTTAACGCTAGTGTGAAAGTAGCCTAAGAAGAAAAGTGTAGATTCAAATCATTTTCCCATTTTAGCATGCAACTGGACTTTGCAAAACACATACATCAGTATTGAATAAAGCAATCAATAGAGTAATTATGGCTCGAGGAAGGGAAATGGGAAGAGAAAGCTTATTTCTGATGAATTTTCTTAAGTCCAGAAAGTTACAAAATTCCTCATCTGGAAGATTGTAAGACACTTTTAAAGAATGAAAATTTATATTAGGGAGTGCAGATTGAAATATATAGTTAAATAAAGTTTATCCAAAGGAAAATAGCTTAGATTATTATATGTAAGTTTTTGAAACTTTTTCCATAAAAGTATAGTAGATTCTATTAATGGGTGATCTGGGATTGGTAAAGAGTGATCTAGGCAATGGGAGAAAACGAGGAATGACAAAGGAGAACTCTTGTTTAAGGATTTCTCCATACTTGCCCAACACGTCCTCCCTTCATCTATAAACCAATTTCTACTTTGCACAATGATGTTGGTATCGCCATAGGCTTTGATATTAGGTAACCCAATACTTCCTTTCCCTTTGGGCTTAGGCTACGTTCACATTTGCGTTGCGTCGGGCGCAGCCGCGGCGACACATGCATCATGCGCCCCTATATTTAACATGGGGGGGGCGCATGGACATGCGTTGTGTTGCGTTTTGTGACGCATGCGGTTTTTTGGCGCAAGCGTCAGGGCGCAGAGGACGCTGCATGTTGCATTATTTTTGCGCTAAAAAAATGAACGCATGCATCACAAAAAGCTGCATTTTGCTGCGTTTTGCATGCGTTTTGGGTGCGTTGTGCGTTGCGTCGCCGACGCAGCACACAACAATGCAAATGTGAATGTAGCCTTAAATAGTGTTTTTGCAATTCTTGCTGTTTTAGCCATACATAAATAGATAATTGCTTATGAAGCTTTTTAACCCAAAGATCTTGGATCAGGATAGGAATTGTCCTAAAACTATATTGTAACTTAGGTAATATAATAATTTTATAAAGGGCAATCCTTCCAACCACGAGGAATTTACATTATCAAATTTATCAATGGAAATTTTGATCAGTTTTAAAACATTAGATAGGTTCTCATCCGGAGTATTATAAAATGTTTTTGTTACCGTACTTTTATTCCTAACTAAGTAATATTAGATTTTTCCCAAGAGTAAAGAAACTCATTCTGGATTGAGTATCTTAAGTGGGAGTCCAAGAAAAAAAACTAGGATTTTTGACTTTTTAAAATTTATAGTAAGAAAACAAGGCAAAGTCTTTAATTTCTGAGGAGAACGCTCTTAAGAAATTAATTGGATCGGTAATGGTAAATAGAGCATCATCCACAAATAACCCAATTTTGCATGCCCTGATTAGTTCTGATAGATTCCTCAAAAGGTTCCATTCTAAGAGCGAAGAGAAGAGGGGACGTGGACAACCATGACTGGTAACATTAGATCTAAAGATATTATTAGATAGCTGATTGCTGACATAAACCTTTGCTGTTGGGTGAGAGTACGAAGCCGAAATTGCCATAAGAATATGACCTTGAACACTAAATTTATTTAATGACGCAAATGATCTCCCAGTTAATCCGATCCAATGCCTTTTCAGCATCTAAAGATCGTAAAATAGCTGGGTATTTCTTCTTTTCCACTGACAATAATAGGTTAAAAATTCCTCTTGTGCCATCCGAGGCTTGTCTCCCCTTGACAAAACCAACTTTGTCTGAATGTACTAATTTAGGAATGATTTTTGGTAGTCTTTCAGATATCAATTTTGTAATAGATATTTATATATGTATTCAAAAATGAGATGGGTCTATAATTCGAAAACAAATTGGGTTCATTGTTTTGCTTGGGTATAACAACTATGGTTGCATGTAAGAATTCTTTCGGAAATGATCCTCGGTACAGGTTTGATTAAACATAAATGTCAAGGGGAGAGAAAGGTGATGCCCAAATAGCTTGTAGCACTCATTAGGAAGACCGTCGGGAGCTGGAGATTTGTTCTTTTTTAACTTATGATTTGCTGCCTCAGTTTTGTCAGTGCAGAAGGGAGCGTTAAGTGAATTAATTTGGGGGGAAGGTCAGTATTGGAAAGAAACTTGTTTATTTCTTGGATATTCGATTGAGGGATGTCTGTGTCCTCTTTTAAATAGTTTAGGGAAGAGTAGAAAGTCGCAAATTGATCTGCTATATCTTGAGGGTGTACATATTTAATATCAGATTTTTAAGAGAGATTACTCTTGACCTTATTTTCTGTAGTTTGGCTTTGTTGGTGATGAGACATTCAAGCATCTGAACACATCAAATAGTTGTTCCTTGATTATCCAATTTTCAAGGTAAACGTTACATTCCTGGAAGAAGGCCTTGTGTCCATACTTTGATCGGGGATTATATTGAAGTCGCCAAATAAAATTAGTTTTTCTTTTTGATGTTTGGACATCTTTTTCATCGATTTATTAAGAAAGGAAACTTGTCCTCTATTAGGGGCATAAATATTTACTATATTTATAGGTAAGATTATCTAAAGTGCATATAAGGATATGGAAATGCCCATTAATATCTATAAATTCCTCTAAGTTCATGTACAGCTGTAAATACAGCGGTCTTTTTCGTAAAAGATCTGTAAGTATGGGGAAAACTCTTAAGGGAAAGATTTTGAGGATTCCACTTTCTCATCAGTAACTTTACGCTTCTGATTGATTTCTTTTAGTGGAGTCTGAATATAATCAAATCTTTTATTCTCATTAATATCCAGCTGTTGGATTGTGGACTTAAGTAGTTCAGATAGAAACCTCTCAGATGGAGTTAAGTTTCCTGGTTGCCAACCAATAGAGAAGAGCATGTGTTTCCTTTGGAATCCGATGTTCTAGAGCAGTATTTCCCAAACTCCAGTCCTCACGGACCCCAACAGGTCATGTTTTCAGGATTTCCATAGTGCTGCACAAGTGAGAGAATTCCTGATACTTCCATCACCTGTGCAATACTAAGGAAATCCTGAAAACATGACCTGTTGGGGTCCAGGAGGAATGGAGTTTGGGAAACACTGGTCTAGAGGGATGAGAAGCAGAGAACTCATTGTGTCCAATCTCAGGCTCTACTTTGTATGGAGAGACGAAGAAACCTATACAAAGAATTAGTCCTTCAATAAATTTCCACATAAAATATAAATTTTATTGAGACATATGTTTAAAAAACTTTTTCTTTAAAAAGGAGATGAAGTCACACAGGACAAAAAACTGAAAGAACAAGCCAACACTGAGCAGAAAGATAAACTGTGTCAAAAATTATATACAAAAAATGCAGAGACTTGCAATAATAATCCCTAGATTAATATATAAAAGCAAATGTGCTTAAATAGAATGGGATAAAATACTAGGTGCAAGTAAATAAACGGGACTTGACCGGGTTTGGATTACATTCTATATTCAATAGCTTTAGTAGAATGTTTGGAGCCTTTTTTAGTATTGCTCCTAGGCTCTTTGTTGGTGTCTCTGACAGAGGGGTCTTTCCGAGCCTGAGAATCGGCTGGCTGAGCGGTAATTTGAATTGTGCGTGCTTGCGACATGCAGCTATTTTCCCCCTTAGGAGATTTCCCAGAGTGCAGTGACTCCTCTGAGCTTCTATAAGAAACCTTTATAAATGTAACATCAGAGTTACCTGTTGGGTCCTTGCGCAGCGCTCTATGTCACTACTGCCGCTGGGAAGTGATGTGCTTTGCTGCGGGACCGAAGTTATACTTACCGCAGCAGCATCTTTGGCTCCACTGGTATGCGCAGGGACTGTTTTGGCAGGGTGAGTAATTTTTCTTCTGACCACCATAGATGGTTCCAATGGGGTCTTGAGGGGGAGTCTCCAGGGGGGTCCCTTGATGGTCTGAGCAGTGTGATGAGGGAAGCACTGAAGCGTGATGTTGGATTTCTCTCACATACTTACAGCCTTGTAGCTGTGGAGCCGACAATTCCTTACAGAATAATGATAATTTAGAGATTATAAGGTTTTCAGAGTCCAAGGAGGTCTCAAAATGATCCAGGAATATCCCAGGGAGGTTATAGTCGAGTGTGCTAGGCTCCCAGTCTTTAATTTAGATCTTAAAGGGGTCTTCCACTACTAGGACAACCCCTTCTTAAACTAAATGTCAAGACCCGATAAAAATAAATCTATACTCACCTTCCGTCTCGGCGCCGGTCCCATGATGTCTGCACTCGCGGTCCTGGGGCTGTGATGCGTTGAAATGACACGTGATACCTGGCGCCCAATCAGCGCTGGCGTCTGTCTCCGCCTATTCTCTAAATTATTACGAAGAGGAAGTCCGAGATTAGTTATATCCCGGACTTCCGCTTGATGTTCAGTTGTCCAGAGGCGGAGACAGTGATGCCAGAGCTGATTGGGGGCTGGGCATCACGTGTTATAACACAGCATCACAGCCCCAGGACCGTGAGCGCCAACACCGCTGGAAGGGAGCCGGTACGGAAAGTGAATATAGGTTTGTTTATTTTATCAGGGCCGAACATTTAGTTAAGAAGGGATTGTCCTAGTAATCTATATTTCATCAGAGCCTCAGAAAGAAGTGACCATTCCTGTGCACCTTCAGTCCACCCCCGACAAATTTTTTTTAAGTAATGTAACGGTGAATGTGTGGCGGTACCCTTGTGACGGTGAATGTGTGGAGGTACCCTTGTGACGGTGAATGTGTGGCGGTACCCTTGTGACCGTGAATGTGTGGAGGTACCCTCGTGACGGTGAATGTGTGGAGGTACCCTCGTAACGGTGAATGTGTGGAGGTACCCTCGTAACGGTGAATGTGTGGAGGTACCCTCGTAACGGTGAATGTGTGGCGGTACCCTCGTAACAGTGAGTGTATGGCGGTACCCTCGTAACAGTGAATGCGTGGCGGTACCCTTGTAACAGTGAATGTATGGCGGTACCCTTGTAACAGTGAATGTGTGGCGGTACCCTTGTAACAGTGAATGTATGGCGGTACCCTTGTAACAGTGAATGTGTGGCGGTACCCTTGTAACAGTGAATGTGTGGCGGTACCCTTGTAACAGTGAATGTGTGGCGGTACCCTTGTAACAGTGAATGTGTGGCGGTACCCTTGTAGTTCTGTCCAGCCCATAGATCGGCTAACTACCCTTGTCATTGCTAAAAGGAGATCTCACACAGATGGCAGCATGGAAAATGTTATGTCATGCCTGAGCGTTTTTGGTATTGATAACTTTTAATGACACTTATTAGCGTCAAATTAAATTACATTTATTAAATTAAGAAAACTTTCTTAATTAAATTTTGGAATCAGAAGTCATGGTATAGAGTTTCATATCGGCTATAATATTAATGATCAGGTAATAACTGCATCTGATTAGCTAATATTCAATTACTAAGTCAAATCTTGGATACGGTGTATAAATCATTTGAAATGAAATATTATCGTCATGAATTTTGGCCATCGGAGAACTCCAATGAAAATTTTTAATATACCGTGTATATATATATATATATATATATATATATATATATATATATATATATATATATATATATATATATATTTTACTTTACTTTTGCTCTTTTTCATCTTTAGGATCATTCAATAAGGGCATAGCCGAAGGAGAAGTGGATTCTTCGTTTGGGCCACTAGAGGCGCTGCGTCTCTGTATTCAGACAGATTCTCCAGTATGGGTCATTTTAAGTGAGGTATGTGGAGGAGAAAACAGTTTTTATGGATGAAAGAAAATTGTAGCTTGCCATTTATTTTGAATTTGTCATTTTAAAAGTTTATCTTTAAGACCCTGTTAACACACACAGGATTTTTGTGCTGAAATCCAATTTAAAATTTGTCAACAATCTGCATCACATGCATGGGAATGGGTTTTCGCAACGCCTTGGAACCCTGGATCATTATTCGTCAGCCACCTCTCCCAACTAAATTTTCTTAATCACATTTGTTAAGTTATAAAGACTTCCAATATACTTTCTGTGCCAATTATTCTTCATTTTCAAGATCTGTGCTTGCTTTGATTCATGGACTGATTTTTAAACCATGAAGGTTCCTATCTAATGAAGAGATCTTATAGGGAACCTGTCAGGTTCCCCAATGCTATAAAACTATCCCCATTAAATGTTGAAGCCTTTTTCCAAGATTAAAGGGAAGCTGTTTGCATGAGAATGCAGTCCACTCCACAGACAGCATTTTATAGAGCTGGGGGAGCTGAGTCTATATATATATTCAGTCTATTCTCTGTTATAAAAAGAGTCAGACTGGGGCCCACAGGTGAATTGACCCTAGGGGCCCACCCTACAGCTATATGCAAATACCTGTTAGCCGTTATCCCTGTTATAGTGGAGCATCGACTGTAAAACACCGGCGGCTCCTGAACATCTACTGTGCGCCACCATAACTGGGATGTACAATTACGGCAGTTTGCATTAACAGGTGTTCTTTGATGAAAACAAGTCATCACAGGTTAGATAGGCGATAACTTATTCATTGGTAGAATCTGACCATTGGAAACCGCATCAATTGGAAGAATGGGAAACGTTTGTCCCTGACGGGGCAATTTTATCCCCATTTTAAAACGTTCAGTCAGTATTTTGCCTTAGTATTTGTAAGCCAAAACCAGTAGTGGGTGATAAGTGCGGAAGTGGTCCAAGTGTTTCTATTCTACTTTTCCTATAATTGTTCCACTTCTGGTTTTTGCTGAAAAATACTTATGTAAAATACTGACCAAATGCTGAATGTGTGAACATGGCCTTAGGATAGGTGATTACTTGTTTTCACCATAGAACTCCTGTAAGTGCATATTTGCTACTGTGTAATAGTCACAGGACAGGGAGGGGTTAAACATCCAAGTATTTAATCTCTATTGAAAATCAAGAATCTTCCTCTTATTGATATCAGAGAGAACAAGTGACCAACATATATAACACAATCCACTATATCAAGATCAATAATACCACCACACCGTGACCAGACCACATATTGCCACCACATAGTGACCGAATACTAGAATACTGATCATTAATAAAAACTACAATACTAATAACACTAATATTACTCATTGGCGACATAGTGGCCCGTTGCTTCCGATGGAGAGTGGGCCCCCCATTCGTCCCAGGCCCGGTCATCACGGCGGGTCAGTTTGAACGCTTTTAAAGGGCCTGTGCTCGTAAAAACATTTCCCCCTTCTTCTTTTCTCTCTCAAGCCCACTGGTACCACGCCAGGCAAGTCTGACCCTGGTTATAATCATTTAAACCTCTGCTCCTTCTGGCATTCTTGGTATGTTGGGTGGCCCTATCATTGATTGACAGGTACCTCTATATGCATACTTATAAAAAGAAAGCTGTTGGTCACTGATAGGACCGCCCACTGGACCCCAAATCTCACAAAACTATATATCAATCTACTCAGCTTCCCCTGCTTTATTCCGAGGTTAATGCAGATTAGACTGCGTTTTCATGGTGACAGATTTCCTTTAAAATCATGTCTTTGTCATTAAATACACATACTCATATTTGTGCAAAATCGCCTTAAAATAACATCTTGGTATTTGCAAATGCACCCGGACTTGTCCATTGAGACGTCTTCACGTAGTCATGGCCCCCTGGGTGGATTAACATTCCCCGCATTGCTCCCATCTTCTCCTCCATGTCGAAGCGTGAGCAGTAAAGGGAATATCAGTCAGTCCGGGGGCCATCACTGTAGCCACTAAGCCTGGACCAGTTTTGGTGAGTAAATGCATTGCCGGATTAATCCAAGTACATTTTGATACTTATGATATGTGTATGTAACCATACATGCTACAACTAATTTCCCACTTTTAATAAACACTAATGAAACCAGAATTGTATACTAAATAAAACCTAATCCTTTAGTTTTTAAATACACACCTGGCACATTGGTGCCCCATGGATGTATTCTTGCTATTTTACATCAAAACATATTGGAGGCAATTCCTTATGATGCAAACAATGTTCTTGTCTACTAGATTAATGTTATTATCTGTTCTAATGTGTCACATGATTCTATTATTCATTCCTCCAAACAGATATTTATTAAAAAAGTGGACTGATCAACGGACCAAGTTGTCAAACAATCGGGCTCCGTGAAGGTTTTGTGCTGCTCTGCCCTCATTCCTCCCCTGTGGTTCTGCGCTCATGGAAGCACTGCTCAAGATCAGTCTTGGACAGAAGCAGATACATTTTCTAAATTACCCCACAAGTGCAACTGGAGAAGAACCAGGACTCCCAGATTGCTCCGCTGCTCATGGGGAGGACCCTGTGTTCAGCCAGGCCACTCGCCACCACGGATGGTGATGAGAGACCAAATGAAGCCTTTGCCGGTGGCCCATATTTGCCCGGTCTTTGAGGGCGGATTTTCTAAAACAGTCGTCCTCCATGGAAAGCACAATATTCGTAAACGATGGACACCAAAGCATTGCTTTCTGCATTGGATGTACGTGTCGATGTGTTCTCATGTGCCGATGGATTGAGAAGGGGATATATACACTTACTACATAACGCCTCATTTCTCCATTACCAACTCCTCTGGGGGTGTCTGGCTCCTGCCTCTCGGGCTCTGTAAGAGTTGGATTAGTTAAGGGTTTTTTTCTTTTATGTAACCTTGGACTCTTTTTTATTTCTCTATTAATTTAGAGATCTATTGCCATGACAAGTAAATCAAACACGAGAGTTTTCTGACAGGCTTCCAGGGCTTGTATCTTTCACCTGCGGGTCACATCATCAACTTTTAAAGGTGTTGCATAGCATTAGAAAAACATGGCTGGTTTCTTCCAAAAAACAGTGCCACCGCTGTCAACAGGTGGATTGCGGTATTGCAGCCGAGATGCTATACAAGATAAAACCAGTGGACGGTGGTGCAGGTTCTAAAGCAGCCAAGTTTCTGTACAACCCTTTTAATTGTTTTTTTGGATGTGCACTATGGAATTGGGCGATCAATAAGTGTTTGCTATATTATCTCTAGATCCAAAAAGGAAGGCCTTACTTAGAAAGTAGCCAAAAATATACAACCCCTAAAGACCCCAAAGTTTTCAAAAATAACATTTACTGCTCCAATGGATCTGAAATGAGAAATGAAGGAACTAATTAATTAATGAACCATCTTCTGTCAGTTTGTGTCTACAGCTCCTAAGCAGATTTAGGCATCACCATGATAACAGACAATGAAGAAACCCTTTGTATTAAGACCCTGCAGTTTTCTCTTTCATGTGTACCCTACTTTACAGAGTAAATGCATGTTGGTAAGAAATACTGTAGGGATGAACAAAAGACTACATAGGGTTTAGTCTAGGCTAGGGTCTGCATGGGAGCTGTATACAAACCAGGAAATGATGGTGCTTGTTTTCCATGTTAGATGCATTATTGCAATAAAGAAAAAATAGGTTGCAAATGAGGTCATAGCCTTTAAAAGGTGCAAATGAGGTCATAGCCTTTCAAAGGGCGTCTGTTGTTGAACAAGAATGCTTCCTGGCTCTCCATATGCTGGGGAGGGTGCTCTCGGAGCGTTGCACCGCTTGCCTTCACTAAGTCCAGTCCGATGCTGTGAGCTGAGGCCACTTTGCCTTTGCAGCATCGGAAGAGAGCAGTGGTATTGCTGCCGGCTGAACCAATGATCTAGCCAGCTTTAGTGCATTGTTTACAAGCTCTATATCAAAGTGCTTGTAAACGCTGCATTTCTTGCCAAGGAAATCAACCACCAGTGATGGACTGCAGAAGTAGCTGGTAACACAATAGAGCAGTAGACAATGAGCAGTAAACACTAAAATGAAAAAAGAAATCCTAATAAATAATAAGTTATTGAGAATGAAAAGGATTTTAAAGGGAATCCGTCAGCAGGTTTTTGCTATGTATTCTGAAGACAGAAGAAGATGGAGGCTGAAACACAGAATTCAGGGATGTGTCCCTTATCAAAGTGTGTGCTGTTGTATACTAACTGTGAAGAATTTATCACTAAGAGATTAACATGGACTACACTAGTCTGGCAACGCCCACTCATGTGATAAGCAGCTCACTGTCTATGGACTTTGCACACAGAGAGCCTGGTGTGGGCGGGGTTAGCTTCCTCAGCTCTGCTGCATTTTTAATCTAAAAGCTCTGATTGTGTCAGAACGGCTGCACCCAGTAATCTACATAATACCCCATTGGATTCAGCTTCTCTCTGCCTACATTACGCTGCTCTCAGATGAGGTAGCAAATACCTGCTGATAGGTTCCCTTTAACAAATAAATTGTGAAGTTGCTTATTATTACAGGCACTTTACAGTTTTACCCAATGAACATGATGAGATAACCTCTGTAAGACAGTGGTCTCCAACCTACGGCTCTCCAGATATTGCAAAAAATACAGATCTTGGCATGTGATGAGAATTGTGGCCCTCAAGTTTACGCAAAACTACATGTTGTAGACCACCATGTTAAAGGAATCCAATAAATAATAATCTTTATTTTTATATAGCGCTAACATATTTCGCAGCGCTACAGTGTAGATTCCTGTACAAGTCCTGTACGCAGAATATATTAACCACTTGTTGTACATGGCATTACTCTTTCTAGAAGACCCAATGGTAAGTAGCCCAGAGTAGCCCTGCCATCTGATCCAATATTTCTCACTTTTTCTAGAAGAATGTTAACAAGCCAGAAGAAAGATTTTAATTTATTGCTTCCCATGAAGCCGTCACGGGCAAATATTTTATTTTGTTCCACAATTACTAGGACTGCAAAAATGAAGAATCTCTTCCTGCTCTTGAGTAAATATTTATGTATATTTTGATCTGTTAGTGGATTATTCAGGAATTGATTTTAATTTCTGAACCATTCAACTATTTTTCTTGGCTATTATTTATCAAAATTGCCATAAAGTCCCACCTCTTCTCTGTTATATACACTGGGATATGTTACAAAACAATTGTCGTCATTTGTATTTTTTATTGATTTCTTGAATACATCTCTTAAAAAAATTAAAATAAAATTGTGCACTGTTACTATCTGGATGAGCGAGGATTGTGTCACTTTTCTTGTTTGCAGTTGTCACCCCGTAATCTTTTAATTACTGGATGATGTTAACGAGGGTTATCTTATAAACGACATAGATGACATATTCCTAGGGTATGTCTGTCTGCTCATTGAGGGGTACGACTGATGTGACCTCTAAAGCTCTGTAGAGCAAAACAGCAGTGGCTGTAGCAAAGTGTGACGGTAATTTTGACTCCGCTCTGCTATTTTCTGAGGCTTAGTCAAGACTTCGAACAGTCCCGGTACAGCAGAACTTCACCGGAGCCTGGACTGGTGAGTATTAACACCTGGACGTCCATTAAACTTTACATTTTAGCCATTTACTAATCTAAAACCACCAATCTAGACCTTTGGGATTATTAAAGAGGACCTATTACTTCCTGAGAAACTTGATTAGGTAAACTATAACTTTTTCTCAAATATTTATAATTAGGAAAAGTTAAAAAATAAAAAAAAGATATCCGTGTCTGTGTGTTTCATACATGTGGTAATCGTGTGCCGCATCCGTATCACACGGACCAACGACTGAGAAAAGCTGGCACAGTTTGTGCTGTTCTCAGACGCCGGGTGCTGAAGAGAGCTTGCATCATTGTCCCCTGCTCAGGGGACAATGTTGAGAGTTGTAGTCAGTAGTGATGAGTGAGTGTACTCGTTACTCAGGTGATCTCCGAGTATTTGTAACTGCTCAGAAATTTAGTTTTCATCACCACAGCTGAATGATTTACAGCTACTAGCCAGGCTGATTACATGTGGGGATTCCCTAGCAACCAGGCAACCCCCACATGTACTCAGGCTGGCTAGCAGCCGTAAATCATGCAGCTGAGTCAACAAAAACTAAATCTCCGAACAGTCACAAATACTCGGAGACCACCCGAGCGTGCTTGGGAAAACTAGGATTGGGTGCATTATATGACCAGGCGACAAAACTTTTGTCTTGCCAAAATCTGACCATTCTGTGTCTATTAACTGATCAATATTTCTGCATTGATGCCAATTTATTTTCTTAACCTACACCACATTTTGGAGAGTTTCAGCTTTCAAAATAATAATTTATACAACCAGTGGATGAATTTAACGTCCGGTTATAAGCTTTTATTTATATAACATGGATAAGTGACATAACGTTGGTCAGGGAGTGTATATACAGTATGAGCCCCCTACATAGACTCCTATATACAGTATGAGACCCCCACATAGCCTCGTACGTACAACTTGTAAAGAGAAAAGTCCAGATAACCTACATTCAATTAAGTTTGTGGAATTAGTGTTGGGCGGTGCATAGAATGCTTTGCCAGCAGCAAGCCAGAGAAACAAAGTTGATATCCAGCATCACATCCATAGATAAAAATATTTTTTTCTTATCATGTTAAATTCCTATTCAAGGAAGGTAAGGTATGTAAAGGGGACCTTACGCGTTCTAACCAAATGGTTCTTAATCATAGTGCACCCCCACATAGCCATCATATATACAGTGTGAGCCCCACATAGCCTCCATATATACAGTATGAGCCGTCACTTAGCATCCTATATACCAAAAATATCCTAAATATCCCTTACAAAAGAAAAAAAAACACCTTCCTCCCGTTCAATACTCACCTTCCTCCCATTCCCCCGCGCTCTGCTCCTGTGTGCTGTGCACTGTCTATCAGCAGCAACGCAATAAAATTACATCATTGCAACTGGTGTCTCAAACGGATTGTTGGAGGATGAGGCCGCCTACTCCATCTTCCACCAATGTTTTCACTGGTGTGTGCATCCTGAGGATGTAGATAGCGGTGACAAGAGGTGGAGGCGGATGGACTGCGGGTGGGCGAAGCATGGTGGGCCGCTGTTTTGGTCCACGGGCCGGACTGGAACAGCCAGAGGGGAGGATGAGGCCTGCAGACTGCAGTTTGTCCAGGTCTGGTCCAGAGGATCTTAAATTACAATAAAACCTTGGTAAATGTGGTAATACAGCCCACGGCTTCATTTTCTCTAAAGCTTGTTGGAGCTGTATACACATAACGGGGATATTAGAAAACAACCCTGCAAACTCAATTTTTTTTTATTTTTAATTTAGGACACTTCAGAGAAATCTGTTTTATATAAAACTGGTTGTAAAGGTGGACATATCTCAAATAAGGGACAACGCTAATGATAGGGTGTGTATGGTGAACATTATGTTCACTCTTGTATTTGATGCAATCATTCCGCTTTATAAGTTAATGCAGGAAAATTAATTTTCCCCTGGAAACTCTTGATAAATTTATTAGCAGCCGCTAAATTGAAATGTCATACAGTCTTCAATATAAAAACTGTAAAGGTTAAAATCATTAATATAAAAAAGTCTGACTGCCAGATAAATTGTCATACTTGTCAGGTTCACATAAGGAAAACTTGTAAAGGTCACACACAAAGATAGAAAGGCATTGATCACGCTCATCAGGAAGCCTTGGATGAATTCACATTTGGAGAGTAGGATTGTGTGATGGATTTCATGTTCTGAATAAGCAAATGGTTTGTGTGTCGTCTTAGGTTTTTTTTTTGTTTGTTTGTTTTTTTATAGAGAAGCTTTCTTTTTGGGGTGATCTATCAGCGCTCCCCACAAACATCCTGTCCAGACTGATGAAATTATTTTTATTAAAAAAAAAAAATTTTTTCCCTTAGATCCTTTTTCGGGGATCTATCATTTTGATGAATCTGTTTTGATAATGATGGTAAGATATGTTGGCAGTTTGGATTACAATCGCCGGAGAATGTTGTATTTCCAATATTCGCCGAACGCCATTGGAGCCAATGTGAGTAGAGATGAACGAATATGTTTGGAAACGATCGTCAAACATAAATTCGGCAAATAGGGTGCCAATATGGCACGAATACAGCAAATTCGGATTCGGCGATCGTTTCCGCACATATTCGCTCATCTCTACTTCCAAGCAGAAAAAGGCAAGTGTGAATAGGAGAAAGCTAAGAGCCACTCTATGTAGCTGACAAATTAAATCTGCACTCAAACACTATAAATTGTAAACACAGAATACCGTATATGAAATTGGAGCTGCAGCACTGCTGTAGAAAACGTGTTAAAAATGAAGGTACTTGGCGCACAGATTGGCCAATTCGTGTGAACCCAACAGCCAGTGACAAGGCGTAACCCTTTGTTGGGATCCTAAGGTTAAAACAATGCCTCGCCCCGGCTAACGCTTACAATTGTGCCTTGTCGCTGGCTGTTGGGCTCACATAAATTGGCCAATCTGTGCGCCAAGAACCTTCCATTTTTAACATCTACAACAGTAACGCAAGTCCAACAATTTTGTGCGGCCCATTTTGGAGTTTTGTGTGAAATTATGTCCAGATTGCCTTTTTTTCTGTTTTTTTTGTGTTGTTCCAATACACACAAAGGAATTAAACATTTTTATAACAAAACATGTGTAATTGCAATAATTTTCTCATTTTCTGGAACAATTTCAAGCGTGCCAACTTTCGGCCATGATTGTATACAATGTTTAGATATATTATAGCGTTTCAGAGCGCAGTTTTAATTTGTTGGTAATATATACACTCACCGGCCACTTTATTAGGTACACCATGCTAGTAACGGGTTGGACCCCCTTTTGCCTTCCGAACTGCCTCAATTCTTCGTGGCATAGATTCAACAAGGTGCTGGAAGCATTCCTCAGAGATTTTGGTCCATATTGACATGATGGCATCACACAGTTGCCGCAGATTTGTCGGCTGCACATCCCAAAGATGCTCCATACAAGGCAGGATGGATCCATGCTTTCATGTTGTTTACGCCAAATTCTGACCCTACCATCCGAATGTCGCAGCAGAAATCGAGACTCATCAGACCAAGCAACGTTTTTCCAATCTTCTACTGTCCAATTTCGATGAGCTTGTACAAATTGTAGCCTCAGTTTCCTGTTCTTAGCTGAAAGGAGTGGTACCCGGTGTGGTCTTCTGCTGCTGTAGCCCATCTGCCTCAAAGTTCGACGCACTGTGCGTTCAGAGATGCTCTTAGGCCTACCTTGGTTGTAACGGGTGGCGATTTGAGTCACTGTTGCCTTTCTATCAGCTCGAACCAGTCTGCCCATTCTCCTCTGACCTCTGGCATCAACAAGGCATTTCCGCCCACAGAACTGCCGCTCACTGGATTTTTTTTCTTTTTCGGACCATTCTCTGTAAACCCTAGAGATGGTTGTGCGTGAAAATCCCAGTAGATCAGCAGTTTCTGAAATACTCAGACCAGCCCTTCTGGCACCAACAACCATGCCACGTTCAAAGGCACTCAAATCACCTTTCTTCCCCATACTGATGCTCGGTTTGAACTGCAGGAGATTGTCTTGACCATGTCTACATGCCTAAATGCACTGAGTTGCCGCCATGTGATTGGCTGATTAGAAATTAAGTGTTAACAAGAAGTTGGACAGGTGTACCTAATAAAGTGGCCGGTGAGTGTATGTTGAGTTGCGCTTATATTAGGAATCCTCATAAATCCATTAGAAATATACCAGTTATGCAAACAGAAAAAGGTAAAAAATAATATATACACTTTGGTTACGTGGCACAGAGAAAAAATATTGGGGCTAATGCCCAATATGAAACGTAAAGGGAATCGGTCACCAGGTTTGGCCGATATGAGTTACACCCACCACCATTCATGCCTGATACACAGCATTCTATAATGCTGCCCCAACCCGTAAGAGAAGAAAAAGACCTTTTATTATTCTCACCTACGGGGATGTCCGATCCAGGGGGTGTCACTGGTCTTGGTCTGGGGCCTCCCTTCTTCTTTCGATGCTGCCCTCTTTCTTGCTTCGTGCGGATGACGTGTCCCTATGTCATCCACACCGTCTCCCCGGCATCACGTTCCAGCGCAGGTGTACTGCTACGCCCTGACCAGGGCACAGGAAAGTACTGCAGTGCGCATGTGCTGGGCTCTTTGGCCTTCGCACTCCTGGTTGGTCCTTATTTTTTTTTATTTTTTTTTAGAAGGATTTATGTATTCATTAGTAGAAGAGTTAGATGGCCAAAGGCACGAGCTGTATAATTGTACAGACAGGCACAGAAGTGTGGCAACTGCAACAATTTTTAGAATTTAGTCTCTCTTCACCCCCTACAATGGGTTGGAAACAAAACCATCAAACCATGATTGAATTGTAGATAAATATTGATGACCTTTCTGCATCCATATGTTTGATCATTGGGGTCTGACATCCGACATCAGATCGGCTGTTCCCCGTTTACATCTGGACAGCGCTTCAGTCGGAACAGCACAGGTTCGGCCACTAGGACGAGGCCGTTTTCAGGTGCTACAGCTCAGCTCCTATTCACGTGAATAAAGGTGGCCAGTGTACAGAGCTGTGCTATCCTGGGTCACTACATGGATTACATCCGGCCGTCACTGCAAACAGTTGCTTGGTGGTGGTGATGGGTCATAAGTAATGATGAGCGAGTATACTTGTTGCTCGGGTGGTCTCCGAGTATTTGTAACTGCTCATAGATTTAGTTTTCATCGCCGCAGCTGGATGATTTACAGCTACTAGCCAGCTTGATTACATGTGGGGATTTCCTAGCAACCAGGCAACCCCCACATGTTACTCAGGCTGGGTAGTAGCTGTAAATCGTTCAGCTGAGGTGATGAAAACTAAATCTCCGAACACTAACAAATACTATGAGATCACTTGAGCGTGCTCCGGAAAACCTGAGCAACAAGTACACTCGCTCATCACTAGTCATAAGTACTTGCATCTACACTATGTTCCAAATTATTATGCAAATGATATTTTTCTTGGATTTTCCTAAATGGTCGGTCCAAATGACAGTCAGTCTAATAAAAGTCATCACCCTTTGGAGTATACATCGAATTTTATTGAAGAAACCTCCCAATGATAACAGTATAATCTCCAAAATGAATAAAACCTCAAAATGCACTGTTCCAAATTATTAGGCACAGTAGAATTTCTAGACATTTGATATGTTTTAAAGAACTGAAAATGCTCATTTGTGGAATTTGCAGCATTAGGAGGTCACATTCACTGAACAAAAAAAGCTATTTAACTCCAAAACCTCCTAATAGGCCAAGTTACTTGTTAACATAGGAACTCTTCTTTGATATCCCCTTCACAATTCTACACACATAAATACACACAAACTGCACATACAGTACATACCATCCTGTCTAGTTCCTCTGCAGTTAAATGACCTTTGGTGACATTGTGATCCCATGACCATGTTGTCACCAAAGGTCCTTAAGCAGTTTTAACCTCTGAACACAAATGCTGGAGGCCCCCAAGAGAGTAGGGGCCCTGGGCAATTGACCAGTTTTGCCCATGCCCCCCAAATGCCAGTCCTGACTAACTGGGGCTTATTTTTGGAGAAGGGTTTATCTTTGAAGCATACTCCAAAAATCCTGTAAATTTATACAAAGGGGATTAGTTTCGGGGTAGGTCTTATTTTTGTATTTTATGTACTAAAAACAGTGTATTAAATAGCCTCAAACATTGCTCAATATGGCATAGCCACTTACATCATGGAACTGTCGCAAAGTGCAGAACGTTTTGGGAACAAATGCAATGACCACTGTCCCCCATTGTGTGCATGGTTCCATAATACCAACCCATAGAGACTCCATGTGGCGTCTGGGTGCTTATCACAAACCTACTGTAATTTTTTCTTTTTGTCCTCATAAACCTTGTGTACTTGAGCTCTAAATTACAGATTAGGAGCATAATTCACTACTTTATCACCAAGAATTTGAAGCGTAGAACTGACAAGTAAAGCAATTTTTTTATTTCCTTTTTGCTAAAGTAAAGAAATCTCAGGTAATATGTAGTCAAAAATGTTTGAAATCATCTTTGTATTGATTTTTCCCCCCCATTATTTAGCAAAAAGAAAATCTAGAATCTTGCAATTGTCATACAGTCTACAAATACCAAACTCGTACTTTCTACAAAGATAACTTTTCAGCAGTCTCATTATCACCAGAGACAGGATTGTAATCAAATCTAGGTATACAGAAGAGAACACAGGATCCTCCATGCACAACTGAGTATCTCGTCTAATCAATGCTGCCTCTGATTCTGGAACAGTTTTTCTTTTTGTGCCCCTCAGCTCCAAAGTTATACCTCCCAGGAATAATGATGTAAATTTTCCCTTCAACCAATTGGACCACGGACCCTGAAGTGGATTTTACAATGTAAGCCTATGGAGAGACATAATGAGGCATAGAGCAAGGCGCATCATCTGAAGAGCAGTGACATCACTGAAAAGAGGAGCACGATGGCGCTGTGTCCTGGCGAAAGTGGCGGTACGTCAGTCTATTAATGCATTTACACACAAAAAAACAGTTGGCTGCACTCAAGGTGGTTTCTAGGGTTGAGCGAAACGGGTCGTTCATTTTCATAAGTCGCCGACTTTTGGCAAAGTCGGCGTCTCATGAAACCCGATCCGATCCCAGTGTGGGTCGGCCACGTGGAACGCGAACTTGGCGCCAAAGTCGCGTTTCGAATGACGCCTTCCCCGCCATTTTTTTTGAGCCAATTAATTGTGGGCAGCGTGATGACATAGGTTCCGGCTCCTGCGGCATCATAGTGCTATGTTACGTTTTCGGACGTAGTAATTTCCGGAGTCAAAAAATAACATATGCCTTGGGGGGGGGAGAGAGAGAGAGAGAGAGAATGAATTTCATTGACTTTACAGTAGAATCGGCCGATTCCATACGATCCGACATCCGAGAAGGTCGGGTTTCACAAAACCCACCTCGATCCTAAAAAAGCTAAGGTCGCTCAACCCTAGTGGTTTCATAGCATCCAATATTATAGGAGTCACGACAGATTTGGAAAAGGGGAATACGTTATTTATGGGCCGGATATACCAATGGTGCAACCTGTGTAGAAGCCCAAGAGGTAAGGGGACACACTTCTACCTCCAAAGCAGCGTCTGTCACAGGAACATGAAGAAGTGCACTAAGAAAAACTACGTATGTATATGCCTGGTATTATTTTAGTAGGGGCTACGTCCCCTATAAAAAAAACTTTATGCAGTGTAATCGTCATATTGGGGTGACAGACTCCCTTTCAGTAAGGTGAGAATTAATTTCACCCAACGAAGGAAGAATTGCTTGTGCATCGGGTGATTAACATCCAGTTTAGATAGATTGATAATCAGTTTCCCTTTATCGGATGCAGTTTCAAAGGGTTTGTCCGATCTAAAACTACAAATCTCCGTCACTAAGTGACTGCAGACTTGTGAATCCTCACATCACGCACTGCTGGCTGTGAGGATTCTTCAGAGTCAGCATCTGGAACGGTGGTCATGTGACTGCAAGTAAGTGATTTGCATAGTTGGGGCCACAATCCGACTACGCAAGTAAATTGAGCGTGGCCGGATCTATCAAGTCGGGTTGTGACCAGAAGTACTCATATCACATACTAGCTGTCACATGACCACCACTCCAGACGCTGACACCAGAGAATCCTCACTGCAAGCAGTGTGTGATGTGAGGATTCACAAGTCTGCAGTCGCTTATAGTGACTGCAGATTTGTAGTTTTAGACTTCTTAAAGGGGTAGTTTTAAGTTGGAAAGTTATCCATTCCTCGGATGGTCTCTTCCCCAGCATTTCCGAGAACTGGAGCAGAGGTCGATCATCCGCACTACCGCTCCATTCATTCTTAATGGGAGCACAGCGCTCTGCTGATCTTTGGTGTTTTCATTAGAATGAATGGAGCAGTAGTGCGGATGTCTCTGTTCCATTGAACTGGTGGTCTTCAAACCCCTGTTCCTTAGGTTCTGTTAGAATCGCTGCACTTGGACCCCCAATGATCGGAAAGTTATTCCTTATCCTGTGGATAGGGGAATGGCTTTACAACTTGAGATATCCGTTTTAACAACTATCTAAACTTTTGGGATATTTTTTATGTTTTATGTCTATTCTGAGCAATTCGATGGGCCACCCCGTTCTGAGACTCCCACCAGTCACTAAACAAAGACCTCCTAGAAAACCGCAGCTCAGGAGGATAGCATGCACACAGCGCAGAATGGATCCAATGAGTATATCATCATAGTCCTGTCTCCTGAGCTGTGCACTTCTAAGGGTATGTGTCCACGTTCAGGAAACGCTGCGTTTTTGACTCAGCGCTGAGCCGCAGTGTCAAAAACGCAGCGTCCAGATGTTACAGCATAGTGGAGGAGATTTAATGAAATTCCGACTCCACTGTGCGTTAAAAAACGCATGCGTTTTTGCCGCGAAAACGCACATGCGGTACGTTTTTTAAAAACGCAGCATGTTGCTACAATGAGCAAAACACGCAGGAACACCGCAGGTGACCTGTCAGTGACCTCAGGTGCAGTTTTGGTCAGGATTTTACCTGCATAAAATCCTGACCAAAGCCTGAAGCAATCCTGAACGTGGACACATACCCTTAGAGGTCTTTTGGCAATCTGTGGGAGTGTCAGGTCCCACCCCATGATGCCCCTTCTCCATACTGAGCCACCTTCAGACTCCCACCAGTCCACGGTCTGATGATGGCTGGTAACAGCAACTAATTAACGATGGCATACTGGGAGGTATAGATTAATGCAATACAATTCTATATGGGGCTGACCTGACTACAATTGATTGCTGTACTAAGCTGGGCAATGTATTCATGTACTGATGGAGGTTCTGGTGATGTATTACTTTACTGGCCGTATTTGTGATTATATATTACTGTGTTGACAGTGGTTCTGGTGATGTAGTCATGTAGATGTTAAATCTTAAAATTTATCAGACTTGATATAAAAACATTATAAGGTCAGTGTGCTGGCCTAATAATACAACTGTCTGAATGTCAGCCAGCTGAATAAGAATTTGTCTAAAGCCCCATTAAACAGACAGACAGCTTAAACAGCTGTTTGATAGTTCGGCCGGCAGCACTCTTGCCCGGCTCTCCCATATACAAGATTGCTCACTCTGCCGAGCATTCCTGTGTTCTCTATGAGAGTCGCCGTTATATCTCTCAGGCTGCAGCTCATCACTTAGAGAACAAAAGGATAACCAGTCCAAAATTGGACATGCTGGATTCTTATCTCCCCTGGCAATAATCAGACGGAGGCCCCCATACACATTGGACTGTCAGAAGAACCTATAGGTATTATCAGGTTTGGCTAAATTTAGTCTAATGTGTATGGGGGTCTTAACAAGTATCTAAAGACTATGGGCACTGTCAGGATATGTGAACACTTCTTTTCGACATTGGCGAATGCCTAGTTTTTTTTCAGACAGAAGACGCTTCAGGACACAGTCATCATTTTGTTCTGAATTAACGTATTTTTGTTGTTCTTAACAGACCCCTTTCCGCCAACATTTTTTGTTTATTTAAAAAAAAATAAATAAAGTAGTAAGCAGCTTCCCAACAGAAGCCGCCCATAATGGACTGGTCACTTCATGTCTTCGGAAACCTGAAATGGCTAAAAAAAAAACCTCAAAGGACTGAACATAAACAATGCAAGACGACTCGCTGTTCATATGTTCAGTGTTTTTGGCCTATATTTAGTACTTTTTCAGGCGGGTTACAAAGCGGATCTACCTAAAAAAGAAGCTGTGTGCACATACCCTTAGTCTGACCGATCAGTAGTGGGGCGTACCACTTAAAGTGCCTAGGGCAGCATGAATGCCAAACACAGCCCTGGATCCAGCAGAAATAAAGATGCAAAGTTTCTGGTTAAAAACCTGTGCTTTACTGTAGGCACGGACATTTGTTGAGTGACCAGCGTCACAGTAGAAAAGGCAAATAACCAGACAGAAGTTCTGTGGTATACACTGCCGTAATAACGTAAACTGCAGCTGCTGAAGAGACTCTTCATAAATACAGAGGGAGCACTACATGTCAATCAGTGTTTGGCATAGAAAAGACGTACCACAAAAGTTACTTTTTATGCAGCGTAGCACCACTTCAGTGGCATGTAAAGGTTTGTGCACCCCTGGTCAAAATTACTGTTATTGTGAACCATTAAGCAAGTTGAAAATGAAATGATGTCTAAAAGGCCTAAAGATGACATTTCCTTTGTATGTTAGTATTTTAGGCAAAAATATATACAGTCATTTTTTTCATTTTAAAAATTACAAAAAGAAAATGGGCTGATGCAAAAGTTTGGGCAACTTTGGAGATTTGTGTACTCAGATTACTTTGCCTAAGGTTTCAGACCTTAATTAGCCTGTTAAGGTTATGGCTTGTTCACGATCATCGTTTGGAAAGGCCAGGAGAAGGCTATAAAAAGATAGAAAAGCATATTCAAGTGGCCCTATCCTCAGTTCAAAATTCAATTAAGAAATGGCAATTACCAGAAACAGTGGAGGTCAATATAAGGTCTGGAAGACCAAGCAAAATTTTAGTGAGAGCTTCTCATAGGATTGCTAGAGAGGCAAATCAGAACCCCCGCTTGACTGCAAAAGACCTTCAGAAAGATTTAGCAGACTCTGAAGTTGTGGTACATGGTTCTACTCCGGGCCAGACTGGCCATCCAGCAATTCTGGCAAATGCTAGAAGGGCCTGGATGGTCATGGACTGCCTTGGGCTGTTAACAGAATTGGTGTTCTCAAGACACCCATACTGTTAAGAGTTGTGATGGAGCACAAAGTTGCCAACTCCGTCACTTACTCCAGCAGGCCAGGGGTATCATTACAAATATTGGTCTTGTAGAAAATCTTCCTTTCCTCCATCCAGGGTAATATTAGTAATATATCCCATCTGGTTCATGAGGACAACATGGGCCTGGTGATTTCAAATGCCAGGACTGAATTTCAGCCCCAGTCCGTACCTTGTCAGAGACACCTGCACAAATATGGCCTCCATAGAGGAGTCTTCAGAAGAAAACCTCTCCTGTGTCCTCAACATAACAAAACAAAACAGAAGTATGCAAAATAACATCTAAATAAGTTCAAAGCAAAAAGAAAAACAAACAAGCCTGATGCATTTTGGAAATAAGTCCTGTGGACGGATGAGGCTAAAATAGAACTCTTTGGCCACAATGATCAAAGGTACAGTATGTGTGGAGAAAAAAGGACACAGAATTTCAGGAAAAAAAAACATCTCACCAACTATTAAGCAAGGGGGTGCATCAACCACGCTTTAAGGTTGTGTTACAGCCAATGGTACGGGAAGAGAGAAGAATGGATTCAATGAAATTTCAACAAATTCTTGATGCAAACATAACACCATCTGTAAAAAAAAAAGCTGAGGTTGAAAAGGGGATGGCTTCTACAAATGGATAAAGACCCTAAACACACGTCAAAATCCACAATAGACTACCGCAAAAGGCGCAAGCTGAAAGTTTTAAATGGCCCTCACAGTTCCCTGATCTGAACATCATTGAAAATCTGTAGTTAGACCTCAAAATTATAGAGCATGCAAGACAACCCAGGAATCTCACAGTCACAGAACTAGAAACATTTTCCAAGGAAGAGTGGATGAAAATCCCTCAATCAAGAACTGAAAAACTCTTGTCTGGCTACAAAAAGCGTTTACAAGCGGTGATAATTTCACAAGGGGGTGCTACTAGGTACTAAACTTTTGCATTGGCCCATTTTCCTTTTTTTAATTTTTAAAATATAAAAGATGATTTTTTTGCCTAAAATACAAAAGAAATGTGTCATCTTTAACCTTAGGCCTTTTAGAGATCAATTCATGGTCAACTTGCTTAACTGTTCACAATAACAGCAATTTTGACCAGGGGTTCTCAAATTTTAACATGCCACTGTATCCCTGTACAATCATTATCTAGTGGCATCATGATGTGAAGATAATAAAATATCATTTGCAGACAATAGGAAATTTCCATGACATGAAGGGACATTTCCAGAGCGCTGTATGCATACTGCACATATTAGTAAAAGAGGCGTTAAAACATCCACCGAGTGAGACTTGTCTTAATACTGATGCCACAGGATGAATATAGGAAAAAGTCCAGTATACCAACGAGAGATAATCCAATAAGGAGGCAGAGGATGCTGGAACTGATGTACATAGGGGTCAACCTGCGGAGAAGGAAGAGAAGTTAGGCCGGTTTCACATTAGCGTTTGCATGAGCTACGGACTTCCTCCGTGAAGCCCCGCCCTCGACCGCATCTCCGCCTCTAGCTCCGCCTACTTCTGCATGCAGCCTGCGTACCTATCTTTAACATTAGGTACGCAGGTCGTGCCGCAGTATGCGGATCCTTCCGCATGCGTCGTTTTGACGATGCGGCGACCAGCGTAGGACGCAGCTTGTAGGAATTTTTTTTTTCCCGCATCGTCAAAACGACGCATGCGGAAGCATCCGCATACAGCGGCTCGACCTGCGTACCTAATGGTAAAGATAGGTACACCGGCCGCATTGCAGAAGTAGGCGGAGCTAGAGGCGGAGGTGCAGCCGAGGGCGGGGCTTCACTGAGGAAGTCCGCAGCCCTCCGCAGCTGCTACAAACGCTAGTGTGAAACTAGCCTTAAATGTTCTTATTTTCAGTAAAGTTTGACAATGATCCTCAAAGTACGTTACTCAAAGTAATTAAGGGAACACCTAAAGGATTTGGCCACCTTTTGGATGAAATGTCCTTTTTTTCCACTTCACTGAGAACAGAATGGTTAATGGAAACCAATATTGTAAACGGAGGGCTGGATTATAAATCACCCTAAATTCTAGTATGTGTGAATTACATCATGACAACTCATATTGTGAGTCAGGAGTGTGTATGGCCTCGATGTGTCTGCACAGCACACCCAACAACATCTGGGCATGCTACTTATGAGATGGTGTTCTGGGGGGATCTCCTAACAGACATGGATCATAAGTGAGCTCCTAAACAGCCTGTGGCGCTACATGGCTGCATTAGATGAACACATGTCCCACATGTGCCTTTGTCATCCAAGAACTGCCCACACACTCTGGCCACGCATTGTCCTATACCAGAAGGAACCAGGGGCCAACTGCACAAGGAAAAGGTCTGACAAAGGTATACGGATGAAATCCTCAGAGCCAAACAGCAGTGCGGGAAACTGTTATTGTGCAAACCTCCAAGGATATAGCTTCCCAGACAATCACTGACCCACCGACAAACTGCCCATAATACATTCGTGCAGCAGGGAGCACAAGTTCAACTTCAGGTCCCTCATATCACCCTCGGAGTATATTTCAAACAGTTTGGTCATGATCATGCACACCAGTAACTACTGGAGGTCATTATTGTAGTGCTCCTCTGGTTCCTCCTGGCACAAAGGAGCAGAAATCAGTCCTTTTGTTGGGTGGATCCTCTCTTCTATGGCCCTGCCCATCCCGTGTAACAGCCCTGGTATGTGCACCATGCTTTTGAGACTATGTTCGGAGACACAGTAAAACTTCTTGCCATCTTGGAGGACCTATACTACCTTACCAACCTCAATGGGCTGAAAATGTCGCCTTATGTGAGGTCAGGTACACTAACAAAATGCAAAAAGTTGAGAAAACTCAGTAGGAAGAATAAGGCTAGAGTATTGTCTGTGGCCATCACCTGCACATAGTAACATAGTTGGCAAGGCCGAAAAAAAGACACTTGTCCATCCAGTTCAGCCTATATTCCATCAGAATAAATCCCCAGATCTACGTCCTTCTAAAGCACCTAATAACTGTAAGATACAATATTGTTACGCTCCAGGAAGACATCCAGGCCTCTCTTGAACCCCTCGACTGAGTTCGCCATCACCACGTCCTCAGGCAAGGAATTCCAGATTCTTACTGCCCTAAGAGTGAAGAATCCTCTTCTATGTTGGTGGAAAAACCTCTCCTCCAGACGCAGAGTATGCCCCCTTGTGACCGGCACCTTCCTTGGTATAAACAGATCCTCGGAGAGATATTTGTATTGTCCCCTTATATACTTATGCATGGTTATTAGATTGTCCCTCAGTCGTCTTTTTTCTAGACTAAATAATCCTAATTTTGCTATTCTCTCTGGATATTGTAGTTTAATAATAATAATAATCTTTATTTTTATGTAGTTCCCCCATCCCCTTTATTAATTTTGATGCCCTCCTTTGTACTTGCTCTAGTTTCATTATATCATTCCTGAGCACCGGTGCCCCAAACTGTACACAGTACTCCATGTACCAGGGATTTGTACAGAGGCAGTATAATGCTCTCATCATGTATATCCAGACCTCTTTTAATGCACCCCATGATCCTGTTTTCCTTAGCAGCCGCTGCCTGGCACTGGCTGCTCAGGTAAGTTTATCATTAACTAGGATCCCCAAGTCCTTCACCATGTCATATTTACCCAGTGGTTTCCTGTTCAGTGTGTAATGGTGCACCATTTCCTTTTTGGAGGTTTCTTGCTGATCTCCTGTTGACACTTTCATTTGCACAAAAGCAGATGAAATGGATCTTAAATCACTTCTACTTCTTAACTGGATGGATTGATATCTCTGAAAGTCTAATTGACATAATCTGACATGTTCCCTTAAGTTTCGGAGCAGTGTACAACGGGCTATTGCTTTCTGGGCATGCTGGGGTAGAGGAAAGGTGAAAATGAAGGAGCAGGGAAACCAGTTGCATGGGAACTAGTTTTCACAAGTAGGGAATAATAAATCTGCTTTCAAGCTAAATGGATCCTGTCACTGGGTTTTGGGCCATTAAATCAGCATGTTGTGATACAGCTGGGGTTTAGCTTTCAGGTGCAGGTATATGGAGCAGGCTCAGTAGCTGCATACCCTGCAGATGATGGCTGTATTACACAGCCAGCATCTGCCTGTAATTTTAGCTATATACTATAATACTTTAGTCAAAGAAAGAAATAAGTATAAAGAATATTAAAAAAATAACACCCTTCCCCCCCCCCTTCATCTCTTAAAAATAAATAAATAAAAAAAATGTGGTAATGCTATGTCTGTTACCCAGCTCAGCAGACGGGGGTGCACAGCTCCCACCTGAGCACGCACTGACCACAATACAGGTGCCATAGAAAGCATGGGCTTCCTGGCTTATAATTTCTATTGAAACTGCACTGTGTGAACACTCCTGTCTGCTGAGTTGGGCACTGTTCAATGGTCTATGTGTGACCCACAGGGGTCTCAGGACCCGCACCTCCACTGGTCTGCAGGCAATTAAAAGGCCTACTAAATATGAAAAAGCAAGCAGAAACTACTAACTATTTAAAGGTGCAATCCAGAACTATTTCGTTTTTTTCCTACGGGTCTAATAATGAACTAACTTGCCTGATCTAGCCGGCTCCGAGTAGCCACAGACGCTCCAGCCGGCGATTCTGCTGTTTCTCGTCAGCAGAGCAGCTCTTCCTGTTTCGAGCTGCTCTGTTACCGGGGCTCCAGTGCCGATGTCATGCTGATTGACAGCCGGCTCCCCGCAGTTAGTCAGTGGGAAGTCAGCTGTCAATCAACAGACCAGGCCGAAAGAGAAGCCGCTGCTCTACCCACGTGACATCACCGGTGGGAACAGGCTTCAACAGCTCTGTGCTGCAGAATCAGCGGGCAGAGGAGGCAGGTAGTCAACTACCTGCCTGTTAGTTCTTACACCCATAGTAAAAAAAAAAAAAAAAATAGTCCTGAACAACCCTTTTAAGGATCTGCTTGTAAAGAGTGTAGATAACTGTACAAATCCTATGCAATAGGATCTTATATACAACCCATCCATTGAATATCTAGTCTGCTGCCATGGATATACAGTAGCACAGTCTCATGTTTTCATAACTATGACCCTAGATATTTGATTGATTTCAGGTTATTATGTTATAGATTTTATATCCTCCCCTCCGATTATATACATAGTATGACAAGCTGCTTACCTTCCCAGCGCAGATTCTTCATAGCCATGGAAATATCTGTAGCGCGCGTACACATAGATTAGACCACAGAAAGCCGTGAACCCTGAACAATGTGAAACAAGTGGTCAAAAACGTGGTCCTGGTAGATAGCGCAGTGCCCAACCGCACACTCGCCCAGTAATATAAATCACATGGAAATAGTATCTGTTTTTTGGAATACAGCATATGATTTAATTGGTGCTATCTCTCAAATTATGTGATACCTCTGTTACAATTACCTGCAAAAAAAATTTTGATGAAAATATTTATGATCATAGCGCACTTCCTCCCCATCACTGCACAAGGACCTCTGCACAGATTACAGAGCGTGCCTAGAAATCTTTCTTACTGAAGTCAATGAATCCTTTCCAGTCTATTCCTTTAGTGTTTCATGTAAATATTAGATGGTCTAATATTGTTGTTCCAATACTTCCTATATTAGATGATGTGGAAGTGAATACAGTCCTGCAACCAAGATCATTGTTTGCACCCCGTACGTTCAGGCACGCCATGGTCAGGTTAGTCATTTAGCCTTTGTGCAGGGTTGCTTTTGGTGACGAATCTAGATGGTATATTTAACCAATTCACAAACCTAAACCCACAAAAATAAAGAATTTTGGATGTTAACCACCAAATCTCCCCAGGGTACTACACGATATCCTGTAAAAAGATCCTGCTGCTATTTGACACTGAAACGCCACGGCATATCAGAGAAACTATACGTGCACATAGACAGAGAACTGTCAATCCAGGGCAGTGAGTGGAGAGAATTCGCCAGGGACTTGTGCGACTCCGTCCCTGGAAGATATCAGCTTTACTTAATGGCCACCAGATGGCAACTAAACCCTGAAATTTCTTCTCACTACTTATTTTTTAGATTTCTGCACTGATTTTACTGAGAAAGCAGCTTAGTTGAAAAAAAGCTGCACACACTGAACAATTACTGATCAAATGTAATAAAAAGATAAGAAAGAGGGACACATACCGCGGCGTGCATAGCGTGTCGCTGCAATTTCTGTTCTACATTGTCAGTACCTTAACCTTGCAAAGAGTTTTGTATGTGCTCAAACAAAAATACTGCTCCTAGTGAGGCCCAGTACTGTTCCTACACAGTATGGAACCCCTCATAGTTTACAAAGTGCCCACCAAACACAGTATGATGCGTTTTTGGCGGTCTGTGGTACACCAGGATGTTCTGCCTGTAGTTCTGAGGCCCCTCATACTCGTCCGTCTTGGTCTCTCCAACCATTGGCGATTTCCATTAGGCCTTTGACACATTTATTCGTAGATTTTATCATGGATCTGCCATTATCTGCAGGTAATACTGTTATTTTGGTGGTGGTGGACAGATTCAGCAATATGTCTCACTGTCTGATTTACCCAACGCCAAGGCCTTGTTGCAGATTTTCCTCAAAGAAATTGTGAAACTAAATGGGATTCCTACCATATTGTTTCTGATCGAGGGGTGCAATTTACTTCCAAACTTTGGGAAGCGTTTTGTACTAGTTTGGAGATCCATCTGTCATTTTCTTTGGGCCTTTTATCCTCTGTCTAATGGACAAACTGAACGTGTTAACCAGAATCGTGAGAGGGTTGGGTTACCTACTTACATCTAGCTGAATTTGCGTTAAATAATCGTTGTCATGAGTCTACTGGTAAGTGCCCATTTTAAGGGTATACAGGTTTCATCCTCAGTTCAGCTCATTTAATAGGGATTGTTCGTCAGGAATACCTAAAGAGGAACGTTTTCATAATCTATAAACTGAAGGTTCCTTCTTGGAAACTGGGACCCAGATTCATTGGTTTTTATAAGATTGTGGCTTTCCTCAATCCTGTAGCGTTCAGCATTTCCGCCTTGCTTTGCACCCACTTTTAGGATTCATAATGTGTATCACCAGTCTTTACTCAAAATATGTTGCGTCCTCTGAAATGCCATCACCTCCATCTCCAATCATTGTTGATGGGAATTTGGAGTTTCAAGTAGCTAAGATCATTGATTCCCGTTCGGTTCATCTGTCTCTTCAGTATCTGGTTCACTGGAAGGGTTATGGTCCTGAACAGAGAATGTGGGTACCAGCTTCTGATGTCCATGTGGTCAGGTTGATCCAGTACTTTCACGGTACACACCCCGATAGACGTGACCCTGAGGTTCCAGAAGTCCCTTTCAGAAGGGGGGGGGGGGGTACTATCACAGGTTTACAGCAACGGACAGGGGACAGAAGACTGCAGTGTCCAATTCCACATACCCCTGCACTGATTAGAAGCACTTTATAATCATCTCCAATGGTGCAGGTTTCTGTTTAGCAGAGCAGGGGTTAAATCTGTTCAGTTGAGTGTCTTTGAAGCTTGCCTGCTTTGAGGATCTCAGCTGATCAGTGTTGGCCTCTCCCTTCGGCTATTTATTCTTGACTCTGGCAACCTGAATGGCCAGTGTTAGTCCTAAACTGCTTGGTGTGGAGGGAGTAGTTAGTTGAGTAGGAGCTTTGAGTGTTGATCTAGTGACTGTTTCCTGATGTTTAGACTGTTTGCATTTCCTTGTCCTCACCTATTTAGTTGTCCCTTCCTTTTTCTTCTCTGTACTCCACTCTGTTGTTTGTGAGAACATTTTTGTATGGTTGGTATTTTCATTTATCCCAGTTCGTCCTCCCTTGTTAGTCTGGTTTGTGTATACTTATATCTGATTACTCGCCACTTCTCTGGGCAGGGGAGGGGACAGATAAAGGCCACTACAGGAGTGCAGCAAGATACGTGGCCCCGGCATCATCTTCACTAGAACTAATCCAGGGAGCAGGGTTAGCTAGGATAGCCCTAGCCCTGGGTTATCTAACTACAGTATTGTTACAATAAATTGCATAATCTATAGTCAAAATCAAAGCTATTGAAACCACCAATAGTAAAGTGTGGAATTTGGCTTACCCTGGTGGAAAAATATTCCTGCTACCCACAATGTAGAGAGGAACAGCGGGAAATATTCAGTGCAGTTTAGTCTACAGAGAGAGGGCAGAAACCATTAGGAAGCAGAGTAAAATGATTTTGATAAATCTGGATCAACAGAACCATGGATGACGATATTAGATCTTCTCAGACTGAGGCTACAGTACATGGTGACTCACTGTCATACAAGATCAAAAAGGAGATCCTCATGAAGACTCCCCAATTTTACATGCAAGACAATGTAGCAATCAAGTGATCACTGTTCATTTTACCATAGGATATACTGAAAATAGGAAAAAAATTAAAGGGGGTTGAAATAGTGAAGAAAAAACGCAATTTCGCTACGGTTATTGGGTTTCATTTTTGTGGCATACATTGTGTGGCACTGGAGTAGCATGGGGGGACATAGGAGCGGTTGCCTTAGCTGCCAGTCTATAGGGAGCAAAGTTTGGCTCTCGCTCTGAAATAATCAGTGAACCATTGGTGCACACCAGGAGCACACCAGATGAGTTTGGCAATGGCTGTTGCGCTCTGCATAGGCAGCAACCAAAATGCAAAGCTCAGTATAATGAAGTCAGCTTTGTTATCTGTTTTGTTGTCCATGCATAGTGCTGCAGCCAATGACAAACCCATCTCCACTGCTGCCATCTGCATTAGTAGTGACGAAGAGGACAGAGGAGTACCACAAGATGAATGAAGACCATATTAAATCAAGCGCAATATGTACGTTTACACTTTTCCCATTTCTAACTAGATTTGGGGTTAGATCTAAGACCATCATTGGGGTAAAAAAAATTGTTACATAAAAATGTGTAATAAAAAAAGCCAAAAATAAATAACGTATAACTGTTTATTTAAAAAATGTTAGCAAAAATTCGAAAAAAAAAACTTGGGGGTCAAAAGCGCAAACTATAATTACATCAGTATTTTCTCCAAATTCCAATATTTATGCTTAGGAGATAAAGGGTTTATTACGTGATTAATGGAGTTAACTACATGAGCGCTATGGGTTCACAGATTAACCCCTTCATCACTGGAAGATTTTTTTTTTCTGTATTTTCCTCCCCTTCTTCCAAGAACCATAACTTTTTTTTATTTTTCTGTCCACGTAGCCGTATGAGGGCTTGGTTTTTGTGGGACAAGCTGTGCTTTTGAATGACACCATTGTTTTTATCATGTGATGCACTGGAAAGCAGGAAAAAATTCTAAGTGCGTTGAAATGGGGAAAAAAGTGAAATTCCACATATGTGCTTTATTTTTTTATTTTATTTGCCATATTCACTACAAGGTAAAACTGACCTGACAATATCATTCCCCAGCTGAGTACAATTATACAGATAGCAAACATGCGTAGTTTTGTTTTCTTTAGGTGGTGAAAAAAAATTTGGAAATTTGTAATAAAAAAAAAATTTATGTCACAATTTTCCGAGACCCGTAACGTTTTCATTTTTTGGGGATATGGGGCTGCGTGAGGGCTTATTTTTTTGCACCCTGAGCGGAAACTTGTACTGATACCATTGTAGCTGCACAAAAAAATATAATTCTGTTTACAGGGGGGCGATGAACTTTTGTATGTTTTTTAATTTATTTGTTTTTCATATTTTTAAAAACTATAGGTTAATTTAGTTCAGAATTTCATAGATGAGACTTTTACAGATGCACAAATACTAAACATATATAATTGTTTCAATTTTTGGAGTAAACCATTATCAGCAATTTTTTTAAATAGCAGCAATCAGAGCTATGTCCGGTCGCTGCTGTTAGAGCAGGTGCCAGCTGAAGAACACAGCCGGCACCCTGTGTATATGGAGCAGGCTCAGCTCCTGAATCCGCTACCTACACTCACACCCAACATAGGCGCCACTGGTATGTCCTTTGTCGGAAGGGGTTACGAAATAACAGGAGAAACTTCACTAAAAAAAAAAGATGTTTTTTGTACATTATGGAAATCTATACATTGTAGAGAAGGAAGATTTTTTACTTTATGAGCAGTGAGACAATTTTCTGACACAGAAATGCTTTTCCTTACATTATCCTAACACTTCTGGTACGATCAACCACCATTTTGTATAACTAATAGCATTCTGATCATTTTTAGGACACTGATTATAAAACCAAAAAATCTGTCTCCATTCACTTGATATATGTGCATAAATTATTTTTAAATATTTTTTAGTGAATTTTGTAATTATATGAAGGGTATGGATAAAGGGTGAGGAAAAGCATGGTGGAGGTATTTGCATACATTCTATTAATGGATGTTGTTTATCGGGCATGTATATATCTGGTAATAAATAGCAGGTTTGGTCAGCGACAGGAACTATCACTTCTTCTTTAGATATTTTTGTATTTCCTTTTATGCTTCGATATTAGAAGTTAGAGGAATTGGAATAAAGTGGTTGTCTAAGTTTAGGAAAAAATAATTCACCAGTACAAACGGGTTAGCACTACAGCACCGTCCAACCGCTGCAGTCAATCACTGGCCACAGAGGTCACATCCTGAGCCATTAAAACCAGTAGTGCAGTGTCCATAGCTGTGATTTATGTAACTCTATATAAGACAATATGGCAGTGAAGTTGGCCGGTGGGTATAACATCAGTGCTGTACTGTATATGGCTCGGACACTTTTTTGAAGTTGAAGTTGGATCAGTCTCTTCTTTTTTTGGCCCCTTGATCCCATTTTGTCTGTGCTGGGCTTAAAATGATCATTTCGTCCTCAATCTAATCATATTTCCATTAAGTGATATTTTATAATTTTACATTTCCTTCTTGTTGAAATATGTAATAAATTATACAAACTTACTGTGCGCGGAAAATTCTATCAAAAGTTGGATGACCTGTTGTGTTTGGAGGCGAGATCTTGTATTTTCTGCGAGCCCATATGACTTGCATGGAGAAATATGCTGTTTTAGAGGGAGGGAAAAAAAGCCTTTTTTGTAGATCAATTGCATTTTAATGGATGTTGTCATTTGAGAAAAAGATTCTTCCCACCATTTATGAGTCACTTCTTTTCTCTTCTACACTGATCATTCACTCTTGAAAAAAAAAATCTCAAATCTGTCTACTACTTTGTGTTTAATGAGGGATCAAATTACTCATGCTGCCTATCAAAGTGTAAGGAGAGGGGAGTGTCAGAAGCTGGAGGAAGACATCAGGTTGTACCTGGGGGGTACATGGGGGAGACAGAGGCAGAGACACACAATGACAGGCTGGTGAGCAAACCTTACATCGGTGCAAACTTAAATGCAAGTTATTTAATGGCCAGAAATCACATTATTCCTCTCCCATTTTCTATCCTAGAAAGTTATCTGAAAGTGTAGTATATACATTAAAGCGGTTCTACAAGAATAAAATACCGTAATTAAATACAATAGATGCCATTATAAATAGATTCTTAAATACTTTTTAAGAAACAAATCACACTGGTTTTATCTAGGGTACCTCCCATCACTGTAAAATGGCCACCATCATGTTACACTGAAAAAAAAACCTGTCCTACAATAGCTATAGGACAGGAGTCTATGAGCAGGTGCAAGAGGACACCTAACCACCATGCTTAATGTGTAGGAAGATGTACTCCTAGGGGATATTCTGATCAAATACTGGAGATACCAGGGGTGCAGAGGTAAGAAGAGGCTGCTCACACTGCTGTCCACCCTGTCTACCTGATCTAATACTGGAGATACCAGGGGTGCAGAGGTAAGAAGAGGCTGCTCACACTGCTGTCCACCCTGTCTACCTGATCTAATACTGGAGATACCAGGGGTGCAGAGGTAAGAAGAGGCTGCTCACACTGCTGTCCACCCTGTCTACCTGATTTAATACTGGAGATACCAGGGGTGCTGTGGTAAGAAGAGGCTGCTCACACTGCTGTCTATCCTATTTATCTGATCTAATACTGAGTCTGGATATACCAGGGGTGCAGAGGTAAGAAGAGGTTGCTCACACTGCTGTCCACCCTGTCTATCTGATCTAATCTAGTCTTATCTAATACTGTAGATAAAAGGGGTGCTTAGGTAATAAAATATAAAGCAACAAATCACACTGCTCATGTTATTCATCCCTGTACCTTGATCAACTGCTCCTAATACAGTTCCCCACATTGTAAGATGTCCCCACACAGCCCCCCAAACGGTGTAATTGCCCCACATAGAATAATGTCCCTACACAGCCTCCTTAGGGCACAGTATTATGTCTCCACACAGCCCCCTTAGCCACAGTACAATGACCCGTCCTTGTTCCATCACTGTATTCTCCAGTATCTGTATACTGAGGATTATGTCCAGTGCATCGTGAGGATGCAGATACCAGTGAAAGTGAGACACCGGGCAGGGGGCAGTGGCGTGGTGTGGGACGTCACTGTATCTAGCCGTTTGGCTATGCTCGTCCATGAGCTGCACCGTAAGTGCCAAATGGCTGTATGCGGCCGTACTTTGCCCGGGTTTGTTGTAAAGGATCGTTATGGACTTTTAGGATGGCTACTTCAAATAGGTGGCACTAGAGATCATATATCCTTTTGTTCTCTGAAAAGACTATGTGCATCTTCAGAAAACAAGGAGTTCAGAAACTGCAATGTACTCGAGCAGCATAAAGCTGTCATTCTTATTAAAAAGAGGTCCTGCAGCAGATGTATTCCTTATTACCAGCATTAATATACCCTCACTTTAAATTTTAAGATGTCACACGTTGGCTGTAGCTAATAATACAGTATACATTCCTACATATATAGTTTGCTAGCCGTAGGGCATATTACTTGTCGGCCCTTCTCATGTACTGTACGGTGAAAGCAGCATGGAAATGACATGGGCAACCATGGCTGCAGGAGACATGGGACTACCTTGTTCCAGGACTGCGGCTATGGTGACAAAGGCAAGTTGAGCGACCTGGTCTTGCATGTTGTAGGAGTTTTCGGAGGGCTCAATGCACAGACTAGTTTCAGACTTGCAGCTTCTGGAAGAGAAACAATTATTCATTGTCATAAAACTAAATCCACCACGATATTATAGCGGGAAATTTGTGTATATGCAAAAACTCGTGATTATGATACAAATATCGTTAGACGGAGGCTCGCTGCTTTACATGGATTAGCCGATGTGCCACTTCCTCTTTTCCAGGAAGTATGTGTGCTTTTATTACGCATCTTTTATCCCTGGAGGTAGGGGAGGACCGAGCAGATGTGCACCTGTATGGGGTCCAGTGAGTAATGGGGCCACTGCCACCTTACCAGCAGCTTGCCCAGGCAGCCGAGCGGTGTTAGTCTGTCAGGACTCCTGTAATGAAAGTCATGACTTACAAGAACTGAGGGATTGTTATATAATGGAATGAGCTTGTGAAGAAAACCCGGTTCCCCCCACGTCACCAATCCGTGACGTCACTACACAGGCACAGCTCTCCGGCGCCCCCTTTGTCTCTCAGGTCAATAAGGGAACTGCACCTAGAGCAAATGGCCGCCAGGGAGACTGCCCTGTTACCCGTCTGGAGGTATTCTAAGATTCGCAATCAGAATAAAAGGATCAGCCCAAAATTAATTTATGGTTTACTTGCCTTAAGGGCGCACTAGGTAATTACAAGAAATATACAGTAAAAATATATCAAGAGTTACAGTCAGAGTAAAATATAACAATAATAGTACAAGGCTTAGAGGTATAAAGCTGGAAGTCAATTTACCAGGTTGTAGGTCGCTTGTGGAAGCCGGGGGGCTCTGCGTTCCACAGGTACAAGACTTAGTTGCCGGGCAGCCCCCAAAAAGCACGTGCTTGCTCCCCTCTGGCTGGCATATGCCCTCTTCCTTAGTTCATCGTCATCTTCTTCTGTTGAGTGTGTGTGTCACTCTCCAAGTGTCCTCAGCTCTTAAACCTTACGTGTCCCTCCCCCCTGTAACTGGGTGGGCTAGCATTCTCCACCCCTCAGCTTCCCTGCAAGATTTATTCCCAATACCTAATAAATGGAATAACTTCTCTCAGGATGATCGGATCATTACACGGGCAGTACCAGCGCATGTGGTTTGTTCTGCCGGTCGTACAGGGATCAAACCTGGACCCATTAGGTCGCTGTGGGAGGCTGATCTCTATATCTCAGGTTCCAGAACTCCCACGGACCCGGGAGTTGCACTGTCAGATGCGCAATTTCTTTAGGAAGAAGAGGATTTTTTTTATGAGCCTGTACCCATATGCGCCCATAATTCATAATTTCATGGTGGAGACGGTCCGGCTGGGCAGATAATAGACTTTGGCTCCTGTAGCCACCTGACATGTATGCTTTAATTGAGCCCCCAGGCACCTCCATGCCCCCTGCTGGTGTGGCTTCCTGACCCAGGCTTTGAAATGCCATCTGCCTGCTATACTGCGCTCAGCCCATTACCATACTAAAAGAACATTATTCAGGTAGGGGGAAATGTGGGGGCCAAGAGTTTTCATCCCTGCAGATGTGTGACCGCACCCAGGTCCCCCGCCTTACAGCGTCTGTATACTGTATTCAGCTGATCGTGCCTCCTCATACAGTATACAGTACAGTATACAGTACAGTACAGTATACAGTATACAGACGCTGTAAGGCAGGGGACCTGGGTGACAAGCTGACACACGCAGTGCGCATGCTCAGGAATCCTAGCCCCGCACTGTGCATAATGCATAACACACTGCGGGGCTGGAATTCCCAAAGTGAGTGGCCGCAATGCCCGCACAGGCGCAAGCCTGGCTGGGACGTCACACAGCCAGAACTTACACACAGCGCAGGCGCCGGTTTTGAAGAGAAAAAAGCACGGAGGGGGCGGCGCCGAAAGCCCCTGAAGATTTGAGTGACGGCAGAGTAGCGGTTCAAGCTGGGGAGTGAGGACCCGCCTCCCTGGCTAACGACAGGTATTTTGGCTAACTTTGAAAACGCTTTGTTTTGGGAATACTTGAACCAAAAACTAAAAGAGTCACCTTGTTAGAATGCAGCATTACTGCTGCACAAGGTGGCTCTTTTAGTTTATAACGGCTGGAGGGGGGTGACAGTGGCCCTTTAAAGGGTTGATTGTGACTTGTAGGATTGGATTGCTACTTCCAACAGGAGGCGCTATAGAGTTAAGTCCTCTTTTTCTCAGAAGAGGCAATTTGCATATTAAAAAAAAAAGACGCGTAACAGTCCACCGCTCCTCTAACCTCTTCTCACCCCCTCACTAAACACGTCTCCCCTCTCATCATACAGCACCACTATCCTAGACAAAGTCCTAACAAAAGCATTAGTGGAGGCTCAATCCTTTATTGAACTTTGGACAAATTTTGCCAATTTTGAGGAAAATACTCGAGACTCCAAACACGAATCCAAATGTGCAACGTTCGTGCCAAATTTGAGATAGGTGAACGTTTTTCAAACAAATTCACTCATCTCTATTCAAGTGTAAAATGAAGAATGGAGCTACATGAGGGGCAGGTGGCTGGACCCGGGTCCACTGCCAGAGTGGACTACTAATCCTTAATGCTGATGGATTCAGTGGGCTTGGGGGTAGTACAGAATTAACATGTGGCAGAACAAAAGAGGAGTTGTATGGTGGCTCAGTGGTTAGCACTGTTGCTTTGCAGTGCTGGGGTCCTGGGTTTAAATCCCACCAAGGACAACATCTGCAAGGAGTTTGTATGTTCTCCCCGTGTTTGCGGGGTTTCCTCCTAGTTCTCCGGTTTCCTCCCACATTCCAAAGACATCCTGACAGGGAATTTAGATTGTGAGCCTCAATGGGGACAGTGATGATAATGTGTGTAAAGCGCTTTGGAATTAATAGTGCTATATAAGTGAGTAAAATAAAATAAATACTAAGGAGGAAGAAAGTCAGCATTGCTGTGCCCTATCCCACCTGATGAACTTGGACTGTTTAGTAAAAGTTTGACTGTTTCATAGACCCTGGTGTCGCCTGCATTGTGTGCGGTGGCTCCTGAGGGTGGAAGCCTGGAGCGATGCACCCCGCACCCTACAGCACACTGAAGGGTCAACCATTGTCTGTAAAGTGCCAGAGCGCAACCGGACAGCAGCTCAGTTATGACTACCGCTTTTCAGCACTTTACACTATCTCACCCCGACATCATCTGTTGAGGAGAGTTGGGAGTCTCGAAACAGATCAGATGGTCGTCCGATCCCACGAGAATCAGGGATTCATTCGTATTTCATCTAACGTCTATGGGGTTATTACAGGAAATCTGAAATTTTTTTTTATAGTTCATCTGAGAGCAGTATAATGTAAAGAAAGAGACCCTGATTCCAGCGATGTATCACTTAGTTTACTAGATGCAGAAGTTAATACATAACTTGGTCCTATTGAATTAGGTGCCCACTCCCAAACTCAAAATTAAATACACACAACATCCTAAGGACAATGCACCAAAGGGTAAAGGAGTGATGCTAGATGAATAATTGAAATAACAATTATTAATTGTTATTAGATCAATAAACATGATAAAATACAGGAATAAAATTAGTAAGAAAGGTACAGAAAGAAAAGAGGGACTTCGGATTCAAATTAGTAAGATTTGCTGTCTAGTAATTAGCATGATCCGAATCTCAGATACAAAAGTAATCACAATAGAAGTCCACTTACTGAGACAATAAGGGAATAGGTGCTATAATGTTGTAAACACTAGGAATAATCAGAGTTTTTAGATGTAGCAGAGCTCAAAAGCTGCCCTCACACTCACCACTAATTAGCAACGTTCTATGTACATTGTATATTGACAGTGAGCTGCTAATCAGTGCTGGGGGAGGTGTTGAACAAGGATTCATGACACAGCTTGTTCGGCATTGATAATCTCCTGCTGATAAAACACTCATTGTATTGAAACAGCACACGGCATCGCTGGAACACATTGCTCATTATGCTGCCTTCAGATTACATAGCAAAAACCTGCTAACAGATTCCCGTTAAGAGTAAATGTCACATAGGACATCGTTACACTGCTGGCTCCGTAAAAAACACATTGCCTTCAAAAAGTTTACGTTTAAAAAAAGAAGTGATCCCAGCACATACAGAATTATCAGCAGTTCAGACACAGTATATAAATAGTGGTATAAAAAATGTGGGAACCTATTTATTTCCATCTCTACATGCGCCCGACACCCCAATAACCTCTTCCACCTGGTGAGGACATAATACATATGTCTGCTCAACTTGACAAAGCGGCCATAGAGCCCCCAAGAATCATTGGTTTTATAAAAAGTTGGGATCTTTGAGAAATCTTTGAATATAATATTCCAAGTTTCTCCAATCTTGGTCCCTTACTCCATCCCCAAGCTCCCAGCGATGTTGGCCCCTTCATCAGTGGGAGAAGAATCCTGGCTGCAGTCACCATTACGGCACATGTGGTCTACTAGGGTTGTGCCGATACAGTCCCGGCTCGCTCTTATCGTTTCTACATACAATCAGATCTCATTCTTCTCTTGTCCATGATGCTTCCCTACTAACAAGATAGGATTGTCCAAAGCGAGCAAAGATTTTTTTTTTTTTAATGGGGAGCTGTGCAATTATTCACCTGGCAGTATGTGCCTGTTCACATGTAGACTACGTTTATTGTTCATGCTGTTCATGAATTTGAAAGAAAAACTAAGTCACAAAAATATATATAAAAAAAATACTTATAATCAATGTCTGTAAAACCATACTCGGAGCATGCAGCTTTAAAAATATAAATGCCACTGGTCCATCCTCCCCCTAAAAAGAAACCTCTAAAATGCCAAAATAAAAAAACACATTTTTTAAATGAACATTTCACGAAAGATTTGTCGAATATCCAGCTGTACAAATTGTAACTAAAAAAAAAACACTGACAAGGTACAGAAAAAAATAAATCCTGCATGTGAACACACAGTTCCACAGGTTTCTGACTCGTTACCTTCCAGCATCCATCGTGGGGCCGGCAGACAGGTCCTACCGGGTCTGTGTGCAGTGATCAGACTATGGAGGATCCTCGCTCCCAGCCAGTCACCTTCTCTGCACATGGCAGTAGGTGTGACCTCAGCTGATCAGTGGATGCAGAACCTCAGAAGAGGAAGGAGGGAAAATATAAATAGCATGCCAATACCCACACCTCCTTATAGTCTTACTTTTATCATTGCCAGTGTCAACCGAGACAGAAACAATGAAGAGGCGTCAGCGCCGTACGATCCGAATGTGTCAGCTACTTCCTGAGAAATAAGGCAAAGGACATAGAAAACGTTAGTACAACAGTGTAAGCAAGTGGATAAAAAAAGTTGACTTAATCCCAATCATGAGGAACCCTTTGATTTTACCAAGTACCCCAGCCAGAGGCAGATTGTAGGTCCCCGCCCCTGAGGAACCCAGCAGAACACCATTAGAAAGTTCTCCTACGTGTTCCAACGCCTTAAATACCTGAGCCACTATAAGAAACAGCCTCTGCTTTGCCTACTAATGGAACTCTTTTACAAATAACATTACACTTACAACTAATCACAAAGGATGGGGTTCTTGTTCTACATTTGCAGAGCCCCCCTGCTGACTGTTTCCACCATACAATAAGCTCTTTGACATGTCTGGCCCCAAAAACCCATTAGTAATTCTAAAATAAGGAGTCATTAAAAGGTTATTCTGAATTTGTCTCTTCAGCAGCACACAACTTTCCAGTCCTCTTACTTCCTGGTTTCTGTGGGGGCGGGCACTTCTCCTTGAGTGACAGTTCTGGTGAGTAGCAGAGCTGTAGTATTGGCAGAGCTGTAGTATTGGCAGAGCTGTAAAGGTGAACACTAGTTCTGCTGTAACACAAAAAGATAACATGGCATCTGACCAAACACACAGCTCTGGATGGTGAGGGTCCTCATTAACGCACACAGCTCTGGACGGTGAGGGTCCTCATTATCGCACCTGACTCCTCTGTTTGAAATCTCAGGAGTGACCTGTAATTTGAAGACTGGAGGCAGGCTGGGGAATCACAGACAGGAGGCGAAGACCCCGTGTACGGCCCGGCCCCTGTGCGCCGAAGTCTAACCCTAGAACGCATACCCATAGAAATCTACACATTCACGCACCTGGGGCCTTTTAGGCCTGTTTACAATTATCATGGAATAACTCAAATAAAAATACTTTTCAAAGTTTATTGCAAAGTAAGGATGCATTCCCACTAGCGCAGGGGTCCGCCAGGACGGGATTCCGTAATGGATCTGACCTCCTGGTGACCCCAGCTAAGGCTGGCGGAATCCTGGAGTTACCAGGAGGTCAGATCCATTATGGATCCCCTTCTGGCGAACCCCAGCGCTACTGGGAACACAGCCTAAGATGTGTATATTTCAAAACATAATTATGTGCATAAAACAACAAAAAAGTAAGTAAACGGGCACGCCAAAAATAGGCATTCTATATGCAATTTTTTTATGAAAACATTTTTTGGTTGTAGCAAACTTGGTGCAGGAATATTTATTTGTAACTTTACATATTCCCCCGACAATTCTCGCATATTATTTTTTCGGCTGAATGTTCCTTGCATACATTTTGTCCGCAAGTGGAACAGAAACGCTCCGATTTTCTTTCCTTCTTTGCTGGACAAATATAGCAGCGCTTTCTTTTTTTTCCTCTTTGCTCTGGATGTTCCAGAAAGCGTATTCCACATCGGATCATTGCCTCTGTAATTTGCCTTGATAAGCATATCATGCTGCTTCTCTCCATCATAGTAGGCATCAAAAGTTCATAAAGTTCTGTCAAAAATAGACGTCTCTTGTCTTTCCTGTTGGCATGGAATTCTGGATTAGTTTGACAATAAACAATGTAGCTATTGAGGGCTGACACATCAAGAATATTGGAAAAAAGGGCTACAGGCCAACGTTTAGTCTGCCTTTTGCACGAATACTCTCCAATCATTTCGTCCATCTTGTCGACACCTCCTTTTGTCTTATTATAATGCAGTATGATTTCAGGTTTTTTTTTCCTGTCATTGGTGTCAATACTTCCATCATGATGCATTGTACTCAGTAATATCACGGATTTTTCTTTCTTGGCTTTATAAGACACCATTGTTGCTTGATTGCAGAAACCGAATACACTCTCGTAGATTGTTCGCTGTGCATTGTGCTTCATGATTGGAGGAATTTCGCGGCGGTTTGGCCTCATAGTACCAACAAGTGTAAGTTGCTTTTGAAGCAAAAAGTTGGCCATTTCAAAATTGGTAAAGTAATATCCATTGTAATATTTTTATTCATTTTTTTTTTTTCTTATTTTTATGTTGTCATGCAGAATCCACACTCTTCCCAGCAATAGCAGAGTCATAAAAGTTCTTCCCCAGCAACAATACAGACAAAAAGACTGAGTATCACATGTAAACCTAGTACAGGCCTAAAAGGCCCCAGGTGCGTGAATATGGGGTAGTCCCAAAAAAAGGTTGTTATACCGAAATGTCTGTAACATAAAAATATATGAATAACTGGAAATTACTAACAACTATATACCTGAGGATTACCTAGATTTTCAAAATTCTAACTAAAGTACTTTTACAGAAAACAGAAAACAAGTAACCTGGCAGGCCTGCGAGGCCCCAGGTATGCGTTCTAGGGTTAATTAGTATAAAACTTCAAATGGTGATTAAAGAAGAACCACAAAGTGGATTTCTTCAGTAAAGGTATCAATGTTTTCTGTATTACAGTCATGTATTTACTTTGCATTACAAAATTGTGCAGACTTCGCACAAATTGCTGTGTCCCATGTGATCAGTGCCCAGGGTCAGTCCTATGTAAACTAGAGATAGGTTGCCCATGTAAGTTAGCCAGATTAATAAATAAACAATAGTCCAGAGGGCGCTGCACAAATAACTGAAACCACTTGCAGCAAATATAAGGATGAAAACCACTCAGTTCATCCGTAGAATAAACAATATGGAAATAAATATAAAAATATTTGCGCTAAAAATTCCAGTAAAATAAAATGAATAGGGACATAACACCGTATAGAACTTAAAAAAATCCTGCCATAGGTGCAGAAAAAGTATTACCTCCGTCTTTAGTGCTGTATATGGGTGATGTCTCCTGAATCCTAGAAGGTCCTCCAAAGGGCGTCGGTTTGATCTCACGTCACAGTTCAAATGAGTGTCCCAAGGAGGGATGAATAATAAGGTGCTGGGCAACTAGAAAAACTAAAGTGTGGGGGGCGCCGTCCCGGCCGGTGACAGGCGTACCTCCCCAGCAAAGAGAAAAATCTGCCGTGCACAGGCAATACAGGCTATGTCCTCAGATAGAGCCGGCAAGGCGCAGCCTGGCTGCAGGACCTTGCGTGACGTCACTGACACGTGATGGATCACGTGACCGGCTACGGAAAGCACACCACACCACACCACTTTTCCAACGCGTTTCGGAATCTCTGATTCCTTCCTCAGGGATGGTATGGAGTGCATTATGTGTGCTTTTTATAAGATGCCAGGTCTTTTTTTATTTTTTCTCTCTCCTTATGCCAGATCTTTTACTATTCCCTCATTGGTTAAAAGCAAACAGTTCTACCTCGCTGTTCAGACCATGTGGTGCCAGGGTGTTCAATTCAAAAATGCATTTAGTTTCCGCCCGGGACATTCGGTGAATAAAGTTGCCACCACGTCCATCTTTATTAACTATTTTCAATCCGGTGACCTTGATATCCTTAGTTGAACCCCCATGGTATGTAGCAAAATGCATAGATAAAGGGTGTCCGGTGAACTTTTTACTGCTGTTCCGTAAATGTTCTCCAATTCTAACATACATTGGTCTTATAGTTCGGCCAATGTATAATTTCCCACATGGACAGGTTAGGCCATATATTATGCCTTTGGTAGAACATGTAATAAAATCTTTGATGTCCATGGCTACTGATTTATTGTGAATGGAAGTCTGTTTCTTAGTAGTCAATTTCTTACATGGAAAGAAACCATTGGGAGGTTGGGATAAGACAGAATTAGACACCTTGCAAGATCTGCCACTAGTTGGAGCTATTATGTTGCCCAAATTGTTAGCTTTTTTATAAACAAATCTTGGACGTGTAGATAGTAGTTCGCCAATTATTTTATCCTCCCGTAGGATATTCCAGTGTTTGCTCACAATCCTGTTTAAAAGTTTGCTATTGGAGTTATATTTTGTGATAATTGGAATTTCTCCGATTCCCCATTTTTCGTTAGTGTTTTCTTCCTTGCCCCTCTGAATCAACAATTCTGCACGTGGATGACTTCCAACCTGCTCTTTGGTTTCCAGTAAAAATTGTCTATCATATCCCTTAGCCTCGAATCTCTCAATTAACATGTTTGATTCCATATCGTAATCCTCCTGCCTAGAGCAGTTCCTGTGTGCTCTTATAAACTGGCTTTTTGGGACATTCAATAACCAATTTGGAAGGTGACAACTATCTAAGGAGATATAATTGTTAGAATCAGTAGGTTTATGGTATATCTGAGTCTGGATAGTGTTATTCTCTATAAAGATTTTTAAATCTAAAAAATTGATCTCTTTGTTACTAATCGTGGCCGTAAATTTTAAAAAATACTAATTTTTATTTAATTCCTGAATAAAATTATTCAATAAAAAGGGACCCTCTGACCATATAAAAATAATATCATCTATGAATCTCTGCCATAGGACCAGGCCCGCCCGCAGCCTGCCACCCTGGAAAATGGTTTCATCCTCCCATTTACCAACGTATAGGTTGGCATAGCTTGGGGCGAACCTGGTACCCATGGCAGTGCCCCACTTCTGGGAGTAGTAGTGCGTCCCAAATTTAAAATAATTGTGTTTTAATATAAAATCTATACATTCTAAAATAAAGGAGGTTTGGTCTTCTGGTGTTGTACTATTAGACATAAAATATCTTGCTGATTCGCACCCTTTCTTGTGTTCAATAACAGTGTATAGGGAGGTGATATCTAAGGTCCCTATTATATAATGTTCCTCCCATACTATATTTTGTAAAATATTTAAAATGTGCGAGCTGTCCTTCAGGTAGGACAGGAGTTCAGGGCATAGTTTTTGCAGGTAGCAGTCTACAAATCTAGAGAGATTGGATGTAATTTCCCCTATAGCTGAAATAATTGGTCTGCCTGGTGGATTTATGGGATCTTTATGCACTTTCGGTAAATAATAAAAATATGGAATTCTTGGATGGATAGTATTAATAAAGTCAAACTCATTTTTATTTAAAAACCCCTTTTGAAAACCCGTTTTGATCAAGTGTTGCATTTCCCCCAGATACTGACTTGTTGGGTCTGCCTCGAGCCTTTCATGCGTATCCCAATAGACGTAGAGACTCTTTATTGTAATCATCCGCATTCAAAATCACTATCCCACCGCCTTTGTCAGCCGGTCTAATGGTAAGGTTTTTATTATTTTGAATTTGTTGCGTTCTTGTTTGGGTAGATTATATTTAAATTTGGAGCATTTTTTGTCCGAAATGCTCCTGATGTCACGTATGACATTATTCTGAAACCCATCGAAGGCTTCCGAGTATTCTTTAATGCGGTTAAAATTAGATTTTTTTCTTAAAGTAGTGTGATTATACGGGTCAAATATATCTGAAGAACCATCTTTATTTTCTTTAGTTAATTTCTTTTTAATATAATATTTTTTTTATTGCTAGTTTCCTCATGAATTGTTTGACCCCTATAAATGCTTGAAACTTGTCAAACTTTACAATAAAGAGTCTCTACGTCTATTGGGATACGCATGTACTTATGAAAGGCTCGAGGCAGACCCAACAAGTCAGTATCTGGGGGAAATGCAACACTTGATCAAAACGGGTTTTCAAAAGGGGTTTTTAAATAAAAATGAGTTTGACTTTATTAATACTATCCATCCAAGAATTCCATATTTTTATTATTTACCGAAAGTGCATAAAGATCCCATAAATCCACCAGGCAGACCAATTATTTCAGCTATAGGGGGTCTTACATCCAATCTCTCTAGATTTGTAGACTGTTACCTGCAAAAACTATGCCCTGAACTCCTGTCCTACCTGAAGGACAGCTCGCACATTTTAAATATTTTACAAAATATAGTATGGGAGGAACATTATATAATAGGGACCTTAGATATCACCTCTCTATACACTGTTATTGAACACAAGAAAGGGTGCGAATCAGCAAGATATTTTATGTCTAATAGTACAACACCAGAAGACCAAACCTCCTTTATTTTAGAATGTATAGATTTTATATTAAAACACAATTATTTTAAATTTGGGACGCACTACTACTCCCAGAAGTGGGGCACTGCCATGGGTACCAGGTTCGCCCCAAGCTATGCCAACCTATACGTTGGTAAATGGGAGGATGAAACCATTTTCCAGGGTGGCAGGCTGCGGGCGGGCCTGGTCCTATGGCAGAGATTCATAGATGATATTATTTTTATATGGTCAGAGGGTCCCTTTTTATTGAATAATTTTATTCAGGAATTAAATAAAAATGAGTATTTTTTAAAATTTACGTCCACGATTAGTAACAAAGAGATCAATTTTTTAGATTTAAAAATCTTTATAGAGAATAACACTATCCAGACTCAGATATACCATAAACCTACCGATTCTAACAATTATATCTCCTTAGATAGTTGTCACCTTCCAAATTGGTTATTGAATGTCCCAAAAAGCCAGTTTATAAGAGCACACAGGAACTGCTCTAGGCAGGAGGATTACGATATGGAATCAAACATGTTAATTGAGAGATTCGAGGCTAAGGGATATGATAGACAATTTTTACTGGAAACCAAAGAGCAGGTTGGAAGTCATCCACGTACAGAATTGTTGATTCAGAGGGGCAAGGAAGAAAACACTAACGAAAAATGGGGAATCGGAGAAATTCCAATTATCACAAAATATAACTCCAATAGCAAACTTTTAAACAGGATTGTGAGCAAACACTGGAATATCCTACGGGAGGATAAAATAATTGGCGAACTACTATCTACACGTCCAAGATTTGTTTATAAAAAAGCTAACAATTTGGGCAACATAATAGCTCCAACTAGTTGCAGATCTTGCAAGGTGTCTAATTCTGTCTTATCCCACCCTCCCAATGGTTTCTTTCCTTGTAAGAATTGTGTACCATGTAAGAAATTGAATACTAAGAAACAGACTTCCATTCACAATAAATCAGTAGCCATGGACATCAAAGATTTTATTACATGTTCTACCAAAGGCATAATATATGGCCTAACCTGTCCATGTGGGAAATTATACATTGGCCGAACTATACGACCAATGTATGTTCGAATTGGAGAACATTTACGGAACATCAGTAAAAAGTTCACCGGACACCCTTTATCTATGCATTTTGCTACATACCATAAGGATATCAAGGTCACCGGATTGAAAATAGTTAATAAAGATGGACGTGGTGGCAACTTTATTCACTGAATGTCCTGGGCGGAAACTAAATGCGTTTTTTAATTGAACACCCTGGCACCACATGGTCTGAACAGCGAGGTAGAACTGTTTGCTTTTAACCAATGAGGGAATAGTAAAAGATCTGGCATAAGGAGAGAAAAAAAAAAAGATCTGGCATCTTATAAAAAGCACACATAATGCACTCCATACCATCCCTGACGAAGGAATCAGAGATTCCGAAACGCGTTGGAAAAGTGGTGTGGTGTGCTTTCCGTAGCCGGTCACATGATCCATCACGTGTCAGTGACGTCACGCAAGGTCCTGCAGCCAGGCTGCGCCTTGCCGGCTCTATCTGAGGACATAGCCTGTATTGCCTGTGCACGGCAGATTTTTCTCTTTGCAGGGGAGGTACGCCTGTCACCGGCCGGGACGGCGCCCCCCACACTTTAGTTTTTCTAGTTGCCCAGCACCTTATTATTCATCCCTCCTTGGGACACTCATTTGAACTGTGACGTGAGATCAAACCGACGCCCTTTGGAGGACCTTCTAGGATTTAGGAGACATCACCCATATACAGCACTAAAGACGGAGGTAATACTTTTTCTGCACCTATGGCAGGATTTTTTTTAAGTTCTATACGGCAAGTTAGCCAGATTGCCTGAGTTTTCCTTACCACTCATATTGTTATGCATGAACTCGGAGCACCACCCCTGGCTGATCAACAGGTCAGAGACAAGTGATCAAGAGCAAACAACCAGCCAGAGGGGGCGCTCCTAGTTCAGGCATGCAGTGGGGGCTGAGGAGCTGTAAGTGCATTGTCACACCCGAATACTTACTTAAGGGTTGAGGTCATAGCACACACTATGAGGATTCTCCAGCGCCGGCATTGGGAGCGGCCATCATGTGACAAGTATGTGATTTTCACACCTCCGGCCACAATCTAATTGTACTCGGCTTTGCTAATTTCACCTGTATTGAGCGAGGCCGTGCACGTCTAGTCAGCACGTGACCGCATGTATGCAAATCTCATACTTGTGAAAACATGACCAGGAGCATAACTACTGTAGGTGCGAGGGTTTCAATTGCATCCGGGCCCTGGGGGCCGTAAAAAGTACCTTTGTCCTATATAAAAAGACCAATGCTATTAAAAACTTGCAATAATTGGGGGCTCCATTAGAGCTTTTGCTTTGGGGCCCATGTTGTTCAAGTTACGTCACTGCACATGATCATCTCCCCACACAGACATCGTCACTTTACTGATTTTCCAGGACCCTCCTTACATTCTATCACCTCTACACAAACCACAACCTGTGATACCTCATTCCCCTGTACCTTATTTAATAATGCTCCCTCATGACCTTTTGTAATAATGACCCTGTACCTCTTTATAATAAAATATCCCCTGTGCTTTCTTATATTAAAGGGAACCTGTCAGCAGGATTGTGTGCAGTAACCTACAGACAGTGTCAGGTCGGCGCTGTTATACTGATTACAGTGATACCTGGTGATGAAATCCGTCTTGTGGTTGTTGTGTAATCTTTATTTTCAGTTTTGAGTTAATGATATGCTCGTGCACTGGGGGCGGCCTGTGGGGGGGTCTTCATGTGATGCTCTGCTTAGGTATTCATCTGTATGGCTTCTGACCGGTCACTGATCTGCTGCTGCTGGGTACCAGGCAGCAGATCTCGCCGGGCACACTGCGCATGCATTTGCCTTTTTTTTTTTCTCCGTAGTCAGAGGTCGAGGAATCGGGGGATGGCGGAGGTGGGTGGGGGGCTTAAGTACCTAATTTATCTCTACTCTGACATGTATATCATGTCAGAAGAGAGAGAGAAATGTTTTTAATAGCTGGCACACTTTCTTTTTACGTGATCGCCATTATTCATTGAATAACGATGATCACAGGATCAGGGACCGGAAAAACATGCCCTGATCATGTTCTCCAGAGTCTCACCTACCCACCGTAGCTGAAACCCAGGAGACTTTCTGACGCTGTGGGGCGCTTCACCCTTATTCCCGATTTCCATTTTAAAACATCAATGAGGGAATAAGGCCTCCTAACATGCGCCATTTCAATGCATATTGGTGGTCATTAAGGGGTTAGCTCTCAGAATCCAGTAAAACAAAGCAAATGATCCGAAATAACGGATTTTATTGTAAAATTCTGGGAACAATTTGCAGACAAGAGTAGACCAAAGCTAATCTGCCGTATTTACTGCAAGTGTACAACTGAAGAAATATACAGTGTCATGTAAAAGTTTGAGCACCTCTGGTCAAAATTACTGTTATTATAAACAGTTAAGCAAGATGAAGATGAAATTATCTCTGAAAGCCCTAAAGTTAAAGATGACACATTTTCTTTGTGTTTAAGGCAAAAAAAAAAGTCATTTTTGTATATTTTAAAAATTGCAAAAAGTGAAATAGTCTGATGCAAAAGTTTGAGTTACGGTTATTACCTGGTAGCACCCCCTTTTGATAGTTTCACAGCTTGTAAACGCTTTTTGTAGCCAGACAGGAGTCTTTGAATCCTTGTTTGAGGGATTTTCATCCATTCTTCCAGTTCTGTGAGATTCCTGGGTCGTCTTGCATCCTCTGCTATTTTGAGGTCTAGCCACAGATTTTCAATGATGTTCAGATCAGGGGACTATGAGGCCACTGTAAAACCTTTAGCTCGCGCCTTTGGAGGTCGTCTATTGTGGGTTTTGACGTGTTTTTAGGATCATTATCCATTTGAAGAAGCCAACCTCTTTTCAACTTCAGCTTTTTTACAGATAGTTTTATGCTTGCATCAAGAATTTGTTGAAATTTCATTCAATCCTTTCTTTTCTCTACCCATGAAATGTTCCCTGTGTCATTGGCTGCATCACAACCCCAAAGCATGACTGATCCACCCCCATGCTTAATGATTGGCGAGATGCTATTTTCCTTAAATTGTGTGCCCTTTTTTTTCTCCACACATACCTTTGATCATTGTGGCAAAGATTGCTATTTTAATCTCATTGGTCTACTGGACTGGTTTCCAAAATGCATGATGATTTTTTCCCATACTTCTGATGCTGGATTTTATGGTGAGGACGCAGGAAAGGTTTCCTTCTGATGACTCTGCCATGAAGGCCATATTTGTGCAGGTGACTCTGAAAAGTAGAACAATATACCACAACTCCAGTGTGCTAATCTTTCTGGAAATCTTTTGCAGTAAAGCGGGGGTTCCGATTTGCCTCTCTAGCAATCTTACGAGCTCTCACTGAAATTTTCCTTGGTCTTCCAGACCTTATCTTGACCTCCACGGTTTCTGTGGACTGTCATTTCTTAAATACATTAGGAACTGAGGAAAGGGCAACTTGAAAACGCTATGCTATTTTCTTATAGCCTTCTCCTGCTTTGTGGGCCTCCACCATTTTCATTTTCAGAGTGCATAAAAAGAACCTGGCTGCTGTTTTTTGGCACAAGGTTAGACGAGTCTGTTTTTTTTTTTTATAAATCTGACCTTTCCTAACGATGCCAGGGAACATGGTTAACAAGCCATAACCCTAACAGGCTAATTAAGGTCTGAAACCTTGGTTATCTGAGCAAACAAATCTCCTAAACTTTTGCATTGGCTCATTTTCATTTTTCTAATTTTTTAACTGTAAAAAAAATGACATTTATTTATTTTTTGCCTAAAGTACAAAGGAATTATGTCATCTTTAACGTTAGACCTTTTAGAGATCATTTTATCTTCAATGTAACTGCTCACAATAACAGTAATTTTACCCAGGGGTACCCAAACTTTTACATGCCACTGTAACATAACACACAGATAGGCCCAGAAAAATTTGGACAGTGACACAAATTTGGGCATTTTAGCGGTGTCAAAACATATTCAAGATATAGTTATATAATCAATATGGGTTTAAAGGGCAGACTGTTTTAATTTGAGGGTATTCACATACTAGTTGGAGTAAGGGTTTAGGAATTACAGCTCTTTAATATATAGCTGCCTCTTTTTTTTTTTTTTTTAAATAGACCTAAAGTAATTGGACAATTATCTCAAAAGCTTTTTAATGGGCTGCATGGGCTATTTCCTCATTAACCTATAATCAATTAAGCAGATAAAAGGTCTGGACTTGATTCCAGGTGTGGCATTTGCAAACTGTTAAGGCCCCGTCTCACTAAGCGATTTACCAACGATCACGACCAGCGATATGACCTGGCCGTGATCGTTGGTAAGTCGCTGTGTGGTCGCTGGGGAGCTGTCACACAGACAGCTCTCCCCAGCGACCAACGATCAGGGGAACGACTTCGGCATCGTTGAAACTGTCTTCAACGATGCCGAAGTCCCCCTGCAGCACCCGGGTAACCAGGGTAAACATCGGGTTACTAAGCGCAGGGCCGCGCTTAGTAACCCGATGTTTACCCTGGTTACCAAAAAAAACAAACAGTACATACTCGCCTTTCGGTGTCCAGGTCCCTTGCCGTCTGCTTCCTGCTCTGACTGAGATCCGGCCGTACAGTGAGAGCAGAGCGCAGCGGTGACGTCACTGCTGTACTCTCACTTCTCACTGTACGGCCGGCAGTCAGTGAGAGCAGGAAGCAGACGGCAAGGGACCTGGACACCGAAAGGCGAGTATGTACTGTTTGTTTTTTTTGGTAACCAGGGTAAACATCGGGTTACTAAGCGCGGCCCTGCGCTTAGTAACCCGATGTTTACCCTGGTTACCAGTGAAGACATCGCTGGATCGGTGTCACACACACCGATTCAGCGATGTCAGCGGGGCCTCAACGACCAAAAAAAGGTCCAGGCCATTCTGACACGACCAGCGATCTCGCAGCAGGGGCCTGATCGCTGGTACGTGTCACACATAGCGAGATCGCTATGGAGGTCGCTGTTGCGTCAAAAAACTTGTGACTCAGCAGCGATCTCGCTATGTGAGACGGGGCCTTTACTGTGAACTCACAGCATGCGGTCAAAGGAGCACTCAATGGAAGAGAAAGATCATCATTAGGCTGAAAAAAGGTTGAAATCCATCAGAGAGATAGCAAAACTGTGAAGAGTGGCTAAATCAACAGTTTGGTACATTCTGTAAGAAAAAAAAGTGCACTGGTGAGATTGGGAACTCAAAAAGTCCTGGAAGTCACCAGAAGTCAACAGTGGTGGATGATCACAAAATCCTTTCGATGGTGAAAAAAAACCTCTTCACAATATCCACCCAAGTGAAGAACACTCTCCAGGAAGTAGGTGTTTCAGTATCTAAGTGTACCATAAAGAGAAGATTTCAAGAGAGAAAATACAGAGAGTTCACCACAATGTGCAAACCATTTATCAGCCTTAAAAATAGAAAGGCCAGAGTAGACTTTGTAGGAAAAAAAAAATCTAAAGCCGCCCAGTTCTGGAAAAGGCATTTTTTGGACATATGAAACTAAGCTCAACCTGTCCCAGAATGATGAGAAGAAAGAATGGTGAAAGCTTGGAACGGCTCATGATCCAAAGCTCACCATATCCTCTGTAAAGCATGGTGGAGGCATTGAAATGGCATGGGCATGCATGGCTTCCAATGGCAGAGGGTCACTAGTGTTTATTGATGATGTGACTAAAGACAGAAATCTGAAGTGTACGGGGCGATACTTTCTGTTCAGATATAAACAAATAACGTAAGATTGATTGGACGGTGCTTCACAGGACAGATGGACAATGACCCAAAACATACAGCGAAAGAAACCCAGGAGTTTTCTATGGCTAAGAAGTGGAATATTCTGCAATGGCCAAGTCTATCACCAGATCTAAACCCACGTTGAGCTGCATTTCACATAGTTAACCCCTTCACGACATGCGCCGTATATATATATGGTGCTGCGGGAGCTGCATTCCTTCAAAACGCAGTGTATATACAGGGCCGATATTTCCAATCAATGCGCTGCATAGCTGTGATTGGCCAATGAACTCTGAGCAGTCAATCACAGCAATGTCACAATAAAGTTTAAAAAACACAAAAAAACACAACATGTGACATGCTGTGATTGGTGCTCTGAGACTTCAGCCCTGCTATGTGTAGCAGAAATCACAGTCTCCTATGAACGCCGGCCATGGGCCAGATTTCCCAGAAGAATCATTATGACACTCAAGGGCAGAGGTGTCAAACTGCATTCCTCGAGGGCCGCCAACAGGTCATGTTTTCAGGATTTCCTTAGCATTCCACAAGGTGCTGGAATCATTCTGTGCAGGTGATTAAATTATCACCTGTGCAATACAAGGAAATCCTGAAAACTTGACCTGTTGGCGGCCCTCGAGGAATGCAGTTTGACACCTCTGCTCAAGGGAGTCATCATCAGACCCCCGGCTGTCTTGACAACCCATTGGCGTCCCGCAATCACGTTACGGGTGTGCTGATGGGAGCGTTGCTGTGTATAGCACAAGCGATTAGATGGATAAGAGGACTATAAAATACAGTGAAAAGTAAAATAAAAAAAATAAAAAAATTAAAGTTTTGGAAAAAATAAAACCAGCACAAAAAGTTCGCCCCCCCCCCCTCTTGCCCCATTAAAAATAAAACAATTAAAAAATACACACCTTTGTCATCGCCGAATTTAGACATGTCCAATCTATCAAAATTTAAAATAAATGAATCTGATCAGTAAATGGCGTAATGAAAAATTTTTCAAAAAGCCAGAATTACGTTTTTTTTGGACACCACAGCATTGCAATAAAATACATTAAGAGGCGATCAAAACATTGCATCTACCCCAAAATGGTATAAATAAAAATGTAAGCTCAGGGGGCAAAAAATGAACCCAAACCCAGCCCCAGATTCCCAAAAATGAAAAAACATTACTAGTCTCGGAAAATGGCGACAAAAGCAAACAAATTTCCAAAATTTTTCACCATTTAAATAAAAAAACAAACAAAAAACAAAACTGTGCATGTTTGGTATCTGCATTCCTGGGGAATCCTATTGCATTTTGCCACGTAGTTCACCTGGTAAAGAAAACACAATTATGGAATTCCACTGGAATTGAAATTTTGTTCCGGTGTTCCAGTACATTATGTGGTAGAATGAATGATGTCATTCAAAAGTACAACTCTTTATGCAAAACACAAGCCCTCCAATTACCATATTGATGGAAAAAAAATGCTTCTTAGAAGGGCAGGAAAAACAGAAAAAAAACAAACAAAAATCGCCCGGGGTTGAAGATGGTTAATCAAATCTGAGAGTCTACACTTCAATTACATCTCAATTGTTTCATTTTAAATAAAAATAGTGGCTTGCAGAGCGGAAATCAAACATTCTGTCACTGTCCAAATATTTCTGACCCAAGGTCCAAGTTACTTGCAACCCTAGATTATGTGAATGCATTTTTTTCAGGCTGTCAAAAAACATGTTTTTCAAGCAGAATGCACATCAGGAATTGCTCCTTTTCTCTGGAGTTCGTGAACTTTTTTTTTTTTTTTTTCAGTGATTTTGTTACCACTTTTACAAAGTTTTTTTTCCAGTCTTTTTTTTTAAAGCCTTTAAAATTCCTTTTCACATTTTCCAAAGTGATTTTTGTTAGTGAAGACTGGCTCCAAACACACTTAAAGGGAACCGGTCACCAATTTTTCCCCATATAATCTACGGCTACCACCCTTCAGTCCCATGTGGCAGCATTCTAATATACTGTATATATGACTCCAATTCGTCTTGTAAGGCAAAAAAAAGCCGGATTACTCACCGGTAATGCTCTTTTAATGAGTCCACGACAGCACCCCACATGAGAGAGAGGGATCCGCCCATAGGAACAGGAAACCTACAGAATAAAAGGAGGCGGTCCCCTCTCCTCCTCAGTTTAGTTTACAGAGTATAAAAAGGGAACCGCAAAAGCTTTAGTATTAATTCTTATTCAGCAAAATATCTTAAAAACTCTATACAACCATTATTTGTGAATTAAAGAAAGGGCTGTGCATAATCAGGGAGGGTTGTAAATGGGTGCTGTCGTGGACTCATTAAAAGAGCATTACCGGTGAGTAATCCGGCTTTTTACCCTTCGCCACGACAGCACCCCACATGAGAGACTTTCAGAGAGTCATTACTCGGGTGGGATAACTGTACTAAGCACAGCTCTACCAAATGTCAAATCAGACGATGAAGATAGATCAAGTCTATAATGGTTGTAAAAGGTAGAAGGTGTAGACCAAGTTGCGGCCTTACATATTAGATGGATCGGGACATCCGCTTGTTCCGCCCAGGAGGAAGCCATGGCTCGTGTTGAGTGCGCTTTAATACCCACTGGAGGAATCTCGCCTTTCGATGTATAGGCCAAGCAGATAGCATCTCTGATCCACCGAGATATGGTAGCTCTCGTGACCCCATGTCCTTTCTTGTGGCCCTGAAAGGAGATAAACAGAGCCCTACTCTCCCTCCATGTTTGACACCTTTCTATATAAGTCAGGATGGCTCTTCTGACATCTAAGGTGTGGAACTTATGTTGTTCAGGGGTTACAGGAGAATCAAAAAAGGAAGGGAGAAATATTTCCTGTGACCTGTGGTAGGTGGATGCTACCTTAGGGAGGTATGAGGGGTCTCGTTTTAGGACTATTCGGTCATGGAATGTCAGTAAGAATGGTGGGTCTACCGATAGTGCCTGGATGTCACTAACACGTCTGGCTGAGGTCAGGGCTACCAAGAGGGCTACCTTATATGTGAGGACATTTAGAGGTATAGAATCTAGAGGCTCAAATGGGGAGCTGGTTAAGGCTTCTAGCACTAGATTTAAATCCCACGGAGGTAGACGGGGAATATGTACTGGGTTACTCCGTTCACAAGACTTAATGAATCTGGAGACCCATCTATCAGCGGCTATATTATATCCATATAAGGCTCCTAACGCTGATATCTGGACTCTTAAGGTGTTCACTGATAGTCCTAATTCTCTACCTTTTTGTAGGAACTCTAGAATAGGTGTTATCGGAACCTGCTTAGTGAATGGTACTGTATGAAAGTCTAAGAATTTTTTCCATACCCTGCTATATATCAGGGTGGTAGATCTTTTCCTACTTAGTAGCAGGGTGTTTACTAGTTGTTCTGAGAAACCCCTTGAAGTTAATAATTGCCGCTCAAGTTCCACGCCGTCAAGTGAAGCCCTTTCACTTGCGGGTGGAAAAACGGCCCCTGGAACAGTAGTTCCTTGTCCAATGGAAGAATCCATGGATCGGATAGACACATGCTCTGGAGGCAGGAGAACCACGGTCTTTTTGGCCAGAAGGGTGCAATGAGGATTATCCTTGCTTGCTCCCTCCTGATCTTCCTGATCACTAGCGGAATCAGAGACATTGGAGGAAAGGCGTACGCCAGTTTGAAGTTCCAAGGATGGTGTAGAGAGTCCAGCATGTCTGGGTGATCCATGGAGTTCAGGGAAGCGAATCTTTCTACCTGTCTGTTGCCTCTTGTGGCAAATAGATCTATCTGAGGCACTCCCCATGCTTTTGTTATTAGTCTGAACACGGCTCTGTTTAAGGACCATTCTCCCTGGCGCAGCCTGTTTCGGCTGAGGTAGTCCGCTTTGGTATTCTCTATGCCTCTGATGTGTAGGGCTGTTAGGGACGCAAGATGAGCCTCTGCGAACTGGAAGATCTCCCCTGCGATGGTCATCAGACTTCCTGACCGTGTACCGCCCTGGCGGTTTACATAGGCCACTGTGGTGGAGTTGTCTGAGAAAACTCTTACATCTGCTCCTTGGATCTGTGGAAGAAAATAATTTAAGGCTTTCCCTACTGCTGTTAACTCTTCCAATTTGATGAACATGATGATTCTGACTGATTCCAGGTATCCTGGACTATATCATCCTCCATATGTGCACCCCATCCCGTAGGGCTGGCGTCTGTAGTAATTATTCTGGATGGATCTATTATCCATGGTACACCCCCTGAAAGGTGTCCCATATCTAGCCACCAGGATAGAGATTCTATGACATCTCTAGAGAGAGTTAGTTTACTCTCTAGGTGTCCTACCCGTCCCTGGGCTGACAGTACTTTGAACTGTAATTGGCGGGTATGAAATTGAGCCCATGGTACAGCCGGGATACATGAGGACAATGATCCCAGTAAGGACATAGCCTTCCTTAGTGTCATGTAGGGGTTCTTTATCGCTTCTGACACCTTTGACTGTATAGTCCTTTTCTTTGAATGCGGGAGGAAGCTTTTTTGACTTACTGAGTCTAGCTGGATCCCTAGAAACATTTGAGTAGTGTCTGGATTCAGCCTGGACTTTTCGAAGTTGATAATCCAACCCAACTCCTGCAGGGATGAGATTGTGTTAGATAACCGCAATTTACATTGAGCTACAGAATTCCCTACTACTAGAAAGTCATCTAGGTAGGGTATTATTAAAGTGTCCCGTTGGCGTAGATGAGCCATTACCTCTAACATCACTTTTGTAAAAATGCGGGGGGCCATAGAAAGCCCAAATGGCATTGCCACATATTGGAAGTGACGAACCTGTCCCTCCAGGATGACCGCTACTCTTAGATACTGCTGGTGTTCGGCATGTATTGGAAGATGATAGTATGCATCTTTTAGGTCTATCCCGGCCATGACACACCTAGGGAACAAAAGCTTGATGGTAGAACTAATGGATTCCATTTTGAAAGTGTGGTTACGTAAAAAGGAATTTAGTTTTTTGAGGTTTATGATGGTTCTGAATGAACCATCCGGTTTATTGATCAAGAATAAAGGGGAATAGAACCCCCTCCCTTCTTGATCCCGGGGAACTTCTATCAATACTTTTTTAGATAGAAGCGATAGGATCTCTGATTCCAGAGCTTCTTGTTGTTGTTGACCTCTCGGAGATGTTACAATAAAAGAATCCCAAGGGATTCTATCCAATTCTAACTTTAATCCATTCCCAATAATGTCCAGAATCCAAGGACTAGATGTTATTAATTTCCATTTAGAAGAGAAATACTTCAATCTACCGCCCACTTCATAATTAACGGTACTTGTTGCGTTTTTGGTTATAGGATCCGGAAAACAGAGCACCTTTTTGTTTTGGATCCTTTGCCTCCCAGCGCTCCCTTTGCTCAGTAGGTTTATTCCTGGTGAAGGGGCGTCTCCTGAAAGCTCTCCTGTAAGAGGGAAGGTACTGGTTAGGGAAGCCTTTCTTCCGCTCTCCTGCTTTATTTAAGAGCTCGTCCAGAGCTTTCCCAAATAGGAACTCACCCTGGCAGGGGATCGTGCAAAGTTTTGCTTTGGCCTGTGCGTCCCCTTTCCAATTCTTCAACCAGAGTGCTCGCCGTGCTGTGTTTACTAGGCCGGCTGACCTGGCTGTTAGGCGTAGTGAATCTACCGACGCATCTGCTAGAAATGCTACTGCGTCTTTCATTAGAGGGATTTTCGACAGAATTGTATTCCTCGAAGCTCCACCTCTAATTTGTTCCTCCAGCTGCTCTGTCCATACTAGCAGTGACCTTGCAGTGCAGGTGCTAGCAATGGCTGGCCTGAATGCCCCCGTATTTGCCTCCCATGACCTCTTAAGTAAGGCTTCTGCCTTTCGGTCTAACGGATCCGTTAGAGTCCCTGAGTCCTCCACAGGCAAGACCGACTGTTTAGAAGTTGAAGCCACTGCCGCATCAACTTTTGGAATTTTTTGCCAGGAACTAAGTTCTTCGTCACTGAAGGGGTAGCGTCTTTTAGCAGAGGATGGCAAGAATCCTCTTGTATGTTGTTTTTCCCACTCTTTCTTAACCAGCTCCTTAATTGTGGGTATGGTGGGGAAGGACCTTCGTTTTCTTTGTCCTAATCCCGCGAACATGATGTCCTGCGCTGACTTCTTTCCCTTCTCATCTGGGCACCCCATCGTGCTCCTGACGGCTTTAATTAAACTGTCTACGCTACTATTTGGTAGACAAAGCCCTCCTTCATATTCTGATGAACTTTGCTGGGACTCCTCTTCATCAGAGGATTTTTGCACTACCTCTGACTCCGAGCTTACTGGAGATCGGGACCTGCTGGGCTGGCGGGTACTGGTGCTACTTGTATGGGCCAGACCTTGCATCTCTTCACGAATTATGGCTCTAACGTCAGACGGGGTCATTACGTTTTCTTGCCGTAAGGTCAGTACGATGCATTCTGCACATAACCTCTTAGTATATGAGTCCGGGAGGGGTTGCAAGCATAAGGCACATTCTTTGTGTTTGGTTTTATGTGTCCTTTTCTTAGTCTAGAGGAAGGGGATATAGGAGGAACATATATCAGCATATGGGAAGAGACTCTTTTAAAACTCACCCAGTGAAGCTGACAGGTACCGGTTCTGGAGGCGGATTCTTGGCTGAAAGACCTTTCTGTCTGGTGGCAGATCGTTTTTCCTGGGATCGATCTCCACTTTTGGTGCTGCTCCTGGCGCTTGTCTCCTTACTGGGAGACTGCTCTGTTGCAGACAAGTGCGCTACATCGGCCGGTGAAGCCATACTTACACACACCGGCCGACGCTAGTGCTGCACTTTTAAATCTGGCGCCGAATCTCCTGCCTCCCCGGACCCAACCCGGAAGTGCTCCAGCGACTTCCGGGTTAGACGCGCCGCTCCTCCTTACCATGCGGCGGCTGCTGGATAAGAAGCCGGCCGCTGAGCGCGCGCGTCCTCATGGATCCGGGCGGCCCAGCGGTACCAAACCCGGACCATGGCGACGATCAGACGAGGGGGGAGGCTGCAAACAGTGGCTCCCCCGCCGCTGCTTCTGGCACCGCAGCCCCTGCCGTTCCACCAGAGACTGACGCAGGCGGGTGCATGGCCCAGGAATCCTTTTTTGGATTGCAGGTACTTCGGGGTTCCCATAGAAACAGGAAACCTAAACTGAGGAGGAGAGGGGACCGCCTCCTTTTATTCTGTAGGTTTCCTGTTCCTATGGGCGGATCCCTCTCTCTCATGTGGGGTGCTGTCGTGGCGAAGGGTAAAAAAAGACCTATTATACTATTTATTAAACTATGCTTTATCATCATACCACCGAACAATAAGTGGAATAAAACGCAATCAAAAAGACGAATGTAAATAAAAAATGGTATCTCTGAAAACGTCATCTTGTTCCACAAAAAAACAAGCCGCCATATACAGGTCCTTCTCAAAAAATTAGCATATAGTGTTAAATTTCATTATTTACCATAATGTAATGATTACAATTAAACTTTCATATACTATAGATTCATTATCCACCAACTGAAATTTGTCAGGTCTTTTATTGTTTTAATACTGATGATTTTGGCATACAACTCCTGATAACCCAAAAAAACTGTCTCAATAAATTAGCATATTTCACCCGACCAATCAAATAAAAGTGTTTTTTAATAACAAACAAAAAAACAATCAAATAATAATGTTCAGTTATGCACTCAATACTTGGTCGGGAATCCTTTGGCAGAAATGACTGCTTCAATGCGGCGTGGCATGGAGGCAATCAGCCTGTGACACTGCTGAGATGTTATGGAGGCCCAGGATGCTTCAATAGCGGCCTTAAGCTCATCCAGAGTGTTGGGTCTTGCGTCTCTCAACTTTCTCTTCACAATATCCCACAGATTCTCTATGGGGTTCAGGTCAGGAGAGTTGGCAGGCCAATTGAGCACAGTAATACCATGGTCAGTAAACCATTTACCAGTGGTTTTGGCACTGTGAGCAGGTGCCAGGTCGTGCTGAAAAATGAAATCTTCATCTCCATAAAGCATTTCAGCCGATGGAAGCATGAAGTGCTCCAAAATCTCCTGATAGCTAGCTGCATTGACCCTGCCCTTGATGAAACACAGTGGACCAACACCAGCAGCTGACATGGCACCCCACACCATCACTGACTGTGGGTACTCGACACTGGACTTCAGGCATTTTGGCATTTCCTTCTCCCCAGTCTTCCTCCAGACTCTGGCACCTTGATTTCCGAATGACATGCAAAATTTGCTTTCATCAGAAAAAAGTACTTGGGACCACTTAGCAACAGTCCAGTGCTGCTTCTCTGTAGCCCAGGTCAGGCGCTTCTGCCGCTGTTTATGGTTCAAAAGTGGCTTTACCTGGGGAATGCGGCACCTGTAGCCCATTTCCTGCACACGCCTGTGCACGGTGGCTCTGGATGTTTCCACACCAGACTCAGTCCACTGCTTCCTCAGGTTCCGGTCACCTCTTCTCGTTGTACAGCGTTTTCTGCCACATTGTTTCCTTCCAACAGACTTACCATTGAGGTGCCTTGATACAGCACTCTGGGAACAGCCTATTTGTTGAGAAATTTCTTTCTGGGTCTTACCCTCTTGCTTGAGGGTGTCAATGATGGCCTTCTTGACATCTGTCAGGTCGCTAGTCTTACCCATGATGGGGGTTTTGAGTAATGAACCAGGCAGGGAGTTTTTAAAAGCCTCAGGTATCTTTTGCATGTGTTTAGAGTTAATTAGTTGATTCAGAAGATTAGGGTAATAGGTCATTTAGAGAACCTTTTCTTGATATGCTAATTTATTGAGACAGGTTTTTTGGGTTATCAGGAGTTGTATGCCAAAATCATCAGTATTAAAACAATAAAAGACCTGACAAATTTCAGTTGGTGGATAATGAATCTATAATATATGAAAGTTTAATTGTAATCATTACATTATGGTAAATAATGAAATTTAACACTATATGCTAATTTTTTGAGAAGGACCTGTAGGTCCATTCACGGAAAATAAAGTTACAGCTCTCAGAATAAAGTGATGCAAAAATAATAATTTTTTCAATAAAAGTTTTTATTGTGTAAAAGCAGCAAAACATTACAAAAAGATATAAATGTGGTATCACTGTAATTGTACTGACCCTAAGAATAAAGCAGCCTTATCAATTTTACCACCCACTGAACGGCAGAAAAAAAATGAAAAGAAAAAAAAACACAATTCCAGAATTGCTGTTTTTGTTCATTCTGCCTCCCAAAAATTGGAAATGAAACCGATCAAAAAGTGTCATGTGCCTAAAAATGGAACCAATAAAAACATTAATTCGTTCCACCAAAACCAAGCCCTCACATGACTGTCACCAAAAATGGGTATTTGGTGAGAGGACAATGAGGGGATGAGGGAGGAGAGGACAATGAGGGGAAAGAGGACAATGAGGGTATGTGATGACAAGATAATGAGGGGCGAGAGGACAATGAGGGGGATGAGGGGCGAGAGGACAATGAGGGGGATGAGGGGCGAGAGGACAATGAGGGGGATGAGGGGCGAGAGGACAATGAGGGTGTGTGTTGAAAGAGGACAATCAGGGTATGTGGTTAGAGGGGGGTATGAGGGAGGAGAGGACAATGAGGGGGATGAGAGGGGGCAATGAGGGTATGTGGTAAGAGGACAATGAGGGTATGTGGCGAGAGAGGACAATGAGGGTATGTGGCGAGAGAGGACAATGAGGGTATGTGGCGAGAGAGGACAATGAGGACTTGGGATGGAAGTAAAGGGGACTAATAATGGATTTATGAACAGGGGCGAGGAGGGAGTAAGGCGCATAGGACACTTTATAATGAATTGAAAGGTGGGAAAGACGCTGTCAGGGACTTGTAATGAATTGTGAGGTGGCGGAGGATGCTCAGTACCTGATAGCATCATAATGAATTTGGGTGGTGGGAGAAGACGGTATCAAGGACTTATACTGAATGGAGGGACACAGGACTGAGGCTATGTGCACACATTCAGGATTGCAGGAGAAAATTCTGCTGGATATTCTAATCTGTTGGTAGAGAGAACACTACGTAAAACATTTTTTTGCCACTTTTTTATGCGCTTTTATTTTGTCTGCAAGAATTGACATTATGCAGATTTTAATCTGCTTCAAATTTGCAAGGAAAAAATAAGCAACGTGTGCATGCGACTTCAGGCATCTCATTCACTTTGCCTGTACTGTAAAACCTTACAGACTTTCCACAAGAAAAATGCAGCGTGTGCGCATAGCCTTACAGTTAATTAGGGAGAGTCACAGACTGAATAATTTATATTGGGCGGCAGAGAATATAATGAATGGGGGGCTCAGTGCTGGTTATCACACTATATTTTGATTGGTGCGTGACTAATAGTATATTAATGGTGGAGTACATATCTGTACTCAGAAGTGCAGTGGGGGGTAGACATATGTATGTATACAATGTATGTGACCTGGTTAGTTTCAGGGCTGTGATGGATCGTGACAAGACGAGTCGTGGCTGGGAGATGTCGACATGAAGGTCAGACCAGATGGAGAAGACGCAGCGTTCCATTATAATGAATGCGGACTATTATAGCACTGTTCTCTGCCCGCAATACATCCCCTGATGAGCCCCTTTTGGCCATTTAAGGGGGAAAATGCGTCGGGATGGGATACTGTACCTTAAGAGAAGTTCATCCTCTATATTACCATTTCAGAATATGCGTTTGTTTTCACCTGCACCCATTATATATTAACCCTATTATGGATATGCTGTATCTAATGTCTGGCATATGTAATTGATGACATTAGTAGTGGTTTGCATCTATCTAGTATGGAGCCCATTATGGATATGCCGTTGTGATACGAATTTAAAAAAACACCATCACATCCAAACATAGACTAAGTGTGGTAATAAAGGGAAAAAGGTCTGAAAAGAACAGAGCGGCTAGCTCCGAAGACTCGTCAGGATGAAATAGAGAAAAAAGGGCGATGTTCCCCGATAGTAAAGTATGTCCGGATCAAAACGAGTCTATTGTAAGACTCCCAGGATCATTAAGGTCCCAAAGATCTAATGGTATGCGAAAGGGAAGAACCACATGTGAAGACTCCCTGTGAGGAAGTCCATATTTGCAGTTTTGTTGCAATAAGACGGAAAAATACTAGTTCAGCAAACCTGACATGGTCAGTGCGGATCTACCAGGATCACTGGGGCCCTTCCTGCTTCCGAACATATCTCGGAAGTAGTGGAAGAGGGGTGAAGGAAACTAGTACCATGGAAGAACCAGAGCATGCACTGCGATGGCTTTTGGACCTGGAGGCTGAACCATGAACTTAGAGTACATTGGCGTTCAGTCTGGTGCCATTCCGACCTACACCTGGAGTGCTCCAGAGAAGACGGATCTGATGGAAGACTTCCGAGTGAAGTTCCCACTCACATGAGGCAGGACCCTGACGGCGTCCACCGCCCAGAGTTCTACACCTGAGATGTGTAGTGCCGAGATCACCAGATGATAGATCGTGGCCCAACAGAGAATGTGAGGTACCTCAGCCATGACGCCTGACTGTGGGTACCTGCTTAGAAAAAAAGCAGCTGACCGACAGCACAACAGATGAGCGGATGCACGTCCTAGTTCCACTGGACCCCCATGGAAAATGTACATACCAAATAGGACAGAAAGGACAGCATCCAGTCCAGGTGAAAGTGTTCAAAGATGAATTCCTTTATTTGCCAAAGTGCAACGTTTCAACCCACATGGGTCTTTATCAAGCATAAAACAGATTGGTAATGGTGGGTTTTTATAGGGAGTGGATTACCATCCACCAATCCCCACAAAGACCCCACCTACATCATAAATATCATTAAAAAAACAATACAACAATATACATACAAATAGTATATCTCATATACAAAACATCAATCAGGGCAGAGTCAAAGAAATCATTTCATATATGGCAATATAGTACCCAAAATCACCCACAACAGCCTCATTATAAATCCGTCCACGTATCCATAGTAGCCATGAACCAATGATTAAGTGCGTTATAACCAGTGCATTAACACCCTACCTATCAGATCTGCCTTGATATCACATTCGGACACATGCACGGAATCCACCAATCTGCAACCGATCCATGTCACACCAATCACACGCAATATCCACAATGCAGTGCTCCCTACATACACCAATCACACCGCAAAAGTGTGTAATGTTTACTAACAAACCCTCATGTCCAATAGATGAGCCGCTCATACCAGCAACACGTGCGCCTCCTCCAATCGATCGGTTAGCCTCAAGAGCCGGAAGCCGGTGCCACACAGCAGCGTGCCGGCGTGCGGACGCACAAGACTCCACCCCCAGACGCGTCATCACTGATGACGCAACATAGTGAGGGAGATAACGTACGCCCACAGCCGCGCATGCGCTCCGGACCCTTTCTTTTAACACTACAGCTCGAGCGCTGAATCGCATATCAAGAGGGAGGCATAATGTGTATAACGTGTATAGCGTTATAAAGAGACGCTTCCCTGAAATGGATAGCGCCCCCTGGATAGTCTGTCAAAATATTAATATCATGTGTAAACATCAATAGCAAAGGAGCATATAAAACAATGGGGCTGATGGATACATAAACATAATCGATCCCATGTTAGATCACAATCTCACAATTAGGTCAATGAGGAAGATGATGTATATATCAAATAATGTCCATAAAGTAATATTCCACCCACAGAGGCCATCAAACTCTGCATCTTCTACCAAAATGGCCATGTATGCATATAGACCTAAAAACAAAAAACACATGTATAAAACCAATTAAAAACAGTCCAATACCCCGATAAGGTCACAGGATAACAACACAACTAACTAAGGCACACAGATTTGGAGATTATATTCGATATTTAATCCTCCAGGTTGCAAAGAACCTAGCCTGGAGATCCATCTCAATTCTTTTTGCTTCAACAACAAAGTACGGTCTCCACCTCTGCTAAGTGGTGGCACCCCATCAATCACCCTGAACCTCAATTGGCTCACAGTATGCCTATTGTCACAGAAATGTATAGGGACCGGTAGTTCTAACATCTTATTCCTGATAGTACTCTTATGTTTCCCTATTCGTATCTTGACCTCCTTTGTTGTCTCGCCAACATAGACTAGCCCACATGGGCACACTATCATATATATGTCGAAACTAGACATACAGGTATATCTACCTTTGATAGTAATCACTTTCCCCGTATGGGGGTGATGGAAAACATCCCCCTTGATCATATTACTACAACAGGCACAACCGAGACAGGGGAAATTCCCCTGTCTCGGCGGGGCCAAAGTTGCTCTGTACAATGTTTTTACCAGGGCCTATATCAGAATGTACGAGCCTATCCTTAAAATTACGTCCTCGTCTATATGAGAGAACATGGGTATGTGAAAATTCGGCTACATTTGGAAGACCATTTTTCAATATATGCCAATGTCTCCTCAAAATACCACCCATTTGACTACTGGCAGTATTAAATGTAGAAACAAAAGGTATACGCTTCTCAACATTCTTGGTTCTCTTATTTCTGAACTCCTGTCTTGTCACATTTTTTACCTTATTTCTGTAAATCACCACATCACTAGCTGGATAGCCCCTGTCCATAAATTTCCTGCACATGTCATCCAGTCTGGGATCAAGCAGAGAATCATCCGATACTATCCTTCTCACCCTTACCATCTGACTCCACGGTAAGGATTCCACCATTTTCCTAGGGTGATGGCTATTGAAACACAATAAACTATTCCTATCGGTCTCCTTGACGTATAAATGAGGACGGATGATTCTCTGCTTGATCCCAGACTGGTAAGAACATTGTACAGAGAACTTTGGCCCCGCCGAGACAGGGGAATTTCCCCTGTCTCGGTTGTGCCTGTTGTAGTAATATGATCAAGGGGGATGTTTTCCATCACCCCCATACGGGGAAAGATATTACTATCAAAGGTAGATATACCTGTATGTCTAGTTTCGTCATATATATGATAGTGTGCCCATGTGGGCTAGTCTATGTTGGCGAGACAACAAAGGAGGTCAAGATACGAATAGGGAAACATAAGAGTACTATCAGGAATAAGATGTTAGAACTACCGGTCCCTATACATTTCTGTGACAATAGGCATACTGTGAGCCAATTGAGGTTCAGGGTGATTGATGGGGTGCCACCACTTAGCAGAGGTGGAGACCGTACTTTGTTGTTGAAGCAAAAAGAATTGAGATGGATCTCCAGGCTAGGTTCTTTGCAACCTGGAGGATTAAATATCGAATATAATCTCCAAATCTGTGTGCCTTAGTTAGTTGTGTTGTTATCCTGTGACCTTATCGGGGTATTGGACTGTTTTTAATTGGTTTTATACATGTGTTTTTTGTTTTTAGGTCTATATGCATACATGGCCATTTTGGTAGAAGATGCAGAGTTTGATGGCCTCTGTGGGTGGAATATTACTTTATGGACATTATTTGATATATACATCATCTTCCTCATTGACCTAATTGTGAGATTGTGATCTAACATGGGATCGATTATGTTTATGTATCCATCAGCCCCATTGTTTTATATGCTCCTTTGCTATTGATGTTTACACATGATATTAATATTTTGACAGACTATCCAGGGGGCGCTATCCATTTCAGGGAAGCGTCTCTTTATAACGCTATACACGTTATACACATTATGCCTCCCTCTTGATATGTGATTCAGCGCTCGAGCTGTAGTGTTAAAAGAAAGGGTCCGGAGCGCATGCGCGGCTGTGGGCGTACGTTATCTCCCTCACTATGTTGCGTCATCAGTGATGACGCGTCTGGGGGTGGAGTCTTGTGCGTCCGCACGCCGGCACGCTGCTGTGTGGCACCGGCTTCCGGCTCTTGAGGCTAACCGATCGATTGGAGGAGGCGCACGTGTTGCTGGTATGAGCGGCTCATCTATTGGACATGAGTGTTTGTTAGTAAACATTACACACTTTTGCGGTGTGATTGGTGTATGTAGGGAGCACTGCATTGTGGATATTGCGTGTGATTGGTGTGACATGGATCGGTTGCAGATTGGTGGATTCCGTGCATGTGTCCGAATGTGATATCAAGGCAGATCTGATAGGTAGGGTGTTAATGCACTGGTTATAACGCACTTAATCATTGGTTCATGGCTACTATGGATACGTGGACGGATTTATAATGAGGCTGTTGTGGGTGATTTTGGGTACTATATTGCCATATATGAAATGATTTCTTTGACTCTGCCCTGATTGATGTTTTGTATATGAGATATACTATTTGTATGTATATTGTTGTATTGTTTTTTATGATATTTATGATGTAGGTGGGGTCTTTGTGGGGATTGGTGGATGGTAATCCACTCCCTATAAAAACCCACCATTACCAATCTGTTTTATGCTTGATAAAGACCCATGTGGGTTGAAACGTTGCACTTTGGCAAATAAAGGAATTCATCTTTGAACACTTTCACCTGGACTGGATGTTGTCCTTTCTGTCCTATGTGGGTACCTGCTAGATGATTGACGTATGGCACAGACGTGGGATTGTCCGATTGAATCGGATGGGGTGACCTGCCAGAAGGCAGTGGACCTGCTGTAGAACTAGCTGTACCGTTCGGATCCCCAGAACAATGATCTTGAGGAGAGGACTGGCATCGGGAGTCACTAATAACTGGGAGAAAGGATCTTCTCTGGATAAGGAAGGAGCTCAGAGACTACCCTCTGAAAGCCTGATTGACCTGCAGAAAACGAGAGGAGCGAAGGAAACCACTTCCATTGTTGTCACCAATTTTCCTCAGAACATTCCTAGCAAATCGAATGGAATGAGAGGATGAATGAACAAAGGCGCGAGGTCCCTGTTGAAGGGCCACGGCCTTGTCTTAAGGGAGAATCACCAAACTTCTGGAAGATTCTGGGATCAGCCTCAAAAAGGATATCTGCTGGGCTGGAAATGAGGAAAAAACTTATCTAAGTTTCGCTGCCAGCCTAGGAGAGAGAGAGGGTATCGCAAAAGATACAGACGACTCAGCGCCGGGCTGAAGGAGCGGCTAGAAAGTCGACCAGGTAGAGCAGGACGACCACGCCTCTAGGGTGCAAGAGGAACATGACAGCCCCATAACCCTTGCGAACACTCTGGGTGCGGTAGCAAGGCCGAAGGACAAGGTCATGATTTGAAAATGCTGTTTGCGAAAGGGAAAGCGAAGAAATTTTGAAGAGGGAAAAACATAGGAATGTGAAGGTAAGCATCCCGAATGTCGGTGGATGCCAGAAACTCCCCCTTTTTCCGTTGAAGTAATGGCTGAGCAGAGGAACTCCATCCGAAGAAGGGGGACCTTGTCAAGCTTGTTAGAAGTTTGAGGTTCAGGGTCGGTCTTACTTTTCGGTCCCCATTTTGGAACCAAGATCCCTTAGATCTAGACCGTCCTGGACAACTGATCCGCTGCTGGTTGGGTCTATAGGAAATCAAAATAGTTAAGGTCTCTGACCTAGAGACCATTGCTCTAGCAACACATGCGGCGGATAAGGGAGGGTAGAGCGCTGAACTGGAGACCGCAAGACGGAATGAACTAGATTTGCTATCTGACAGTCGGTTGTATTTTTAATTGATGACCCATTGGGTAGGGATACTGGTGGGTATACCACAGGAGATTCTACCCAGTTAATATGGCAAGTGGCAAAATGCGCGGCTGCATGCAGAAGGAGGAAAAACCGTCTCTTACTATCGCCACTCTCTTTTGACTGTGCGGAGTTAAAGGGAACCTGTCACCCCGTTTTTTCAAGATGAGATAAAAATAGTGTTAAATAGGGGCAGAGCTGTGCTTTACATTAGTGTATTTTTGTGCCTTTATTCCCCACCTATGCTGCCGAAATACCTTTGTAAAGTCGCCGTTTTGGGCTGTCACTCATGCTGGTCTGGTCATATGGGCGTGGTGACATCGCTGTTTCTCCCCCAGATCTTGCTCATCTTTCCGTTGGTGGCGTAGTGGTGTGCGCATGCCCAACAGGCGAATCCACTGCGCAGCTGAAGGAAAAGAGCGTGATCTGCGCTATTCAGTGGTTTATCGGTGGGCGCGGCCATCTTCCTGAGGCCGCGTGTGCGCAGATGGTAGTGCTCGGCTTCCCGGGGCTTCAGGAAAATGGCCGCCGCGATCTCCATCTGCGCACGCAGACAGGTTCCCTTAAAATGATGAACCCTCGATCCACCATCCTCTTAACAGGGAAGTGGAAAGGAATCGTCCGCCTTCTTGCATCATCTGCTAAATAGTGGAGATGCAGAGGGGGTGTTCGGACGCCAAAAAAAGGAGCCTCTGTACATCCACAGAGGTAAGGTCCCCGGGTGGACAGGGCTGGTTGTTCGGCATTAGGCCTGGCTGTAGAAGAGGCGACACTCCATGTGCTCGTCTATTGCTGGTGTGGGGAGATCGGTGTCCTTTAAAAGGACCTGTCGCCCTTAAGAATCAGACCAGGCATGGCATCTCACGTCTTAGGGAGGGAACACCCCGCGTGTTTGGATATTGGCTGAAAAAGGATACCGCGCTTGCAGGTTTCTGTCCAGTGGATCGCTTATCCGGACACTCCCTGTCCGGGTGAATGGAAAATGCTCTGCGAGGGAGTTTAGTTTCCTCATGAGGGACACTGCATAATGTAGAGTAGAACCGAAGTCCTCGTCAATCTACAGAGATTGGTTAAGGATATAAATAGGCGAATCCATCCTTTTCTGAAGTTCTGGTGAGTCCAGAACCAAGGCAATATCCGATCCATATTCAGACTTGTTTTCAGCAAATCATTGGTGAGGGATCAGGAAATGAAACTTCCGTTTTCTAGGCGCGTGTACGTTTCAGACGCCTGTACGTTTCTAGAATACTTGAGGCCCGTGCTAGCCGACGGCTTTAAGACCAGGAAATACTGGTCATGCGCCTTTAAGACCGGGTAATACTGGCCATGCGCCTTTAAGACGGGTTATACTGGTCATGCGCCTTTAAGACCGGGAATACTGGTCATGCGCCTTTAAGCCGGGGTAATACTGGTCATGCGCCTTTAAGACCAGGTAATACTGGTCATGTGCCTTTAAGACAAGGGAATACTGGTCATGGGGCAGGATATACTGGTCATATTAAGTACAGGGGGAAGATACAGGGGAAGAGTGCAGTACTTCCTCACCCGGATGCATAGTCGTTGTGTCCCTTTAATGTAAAACCAAAGCCCGTGTGCGTGCGTGCTGGCAGGGTGGACCAAGATGGCCACCAGAGTTGCAGAGGTGATAAAGTCTCGCAGAGAGCAAGAGGCGCCAATTTGGGGGGCCGGGCCACAGACGTTATGTGGGCGGAGCCTCGTGACTTCCATGAATAGGCCCAAGCCGGGGCCTAAATTTCTGCAGCCGGCATGAGCAATACCAGCGTTGCTGAGGGAAGCAGTCACTCCCGTGCCAGGGAAGCGCCAGAAAAGGTGGGCGGAGCCGCCTTAGCGCGCCATAGTGCGGGCGCGGTTTCCGGTATGCAGCCTACACATCGGCCAAAGCCGGGGCTAAATTTTTGCAGCTGGCCGGAGCATTACCTTAGGGAGGTGGGCCACAGGGAAGCTGAGGCTGCCTGTCAGCATGTGAATATCCCACTGCAGAGGCCCATCGCTGACTGGATCCACTCACCATCGTTTTAGCGCCGAGGAAAGCGCGCACACTCTACTGTTCTGCTGCAGGTGCAGGGATAGAGGGATAAACCTCAATCCACCATCCCTTTGTTAGGGAGGTGGAGATGAACCGTACGCCTCCTTGTGCCATCCGCTTTCACAGTGGTGAGACAGTGGGGGCTGCTCGGACGCCATAGAGAGGGGCCTCTGTACATCCACGGAGTTCAGCCCCCGGGTGGACAGGGCCAGTTGGCCGGCATTAGGCCTGGCTCCAGGAGAGGATACGTGGAGGCGACACTCCATGTGGTCGCCCGTTGCTGGTGTGGGGAGATCGGGACTCGAAGGAACCATCGCCCCTGAAGTGAGCTCAGGCATGGCTTCCCACGTCGCAGGAGAGGGTACAGAGGGGTATACTCTGCGTGCTCGCCTGTTGATGATGCGGGGGAAATCGGAACCTTGAAAGGATCCGTCGCCCCTTTCACTCCATTAATTAAAAAATTTAAATTTACAGAAAAGTAAAAAATAAAAAACGTTGGGGTCTGAACCAAGAACTGGTTAGCTGAGAGCCAGCAGGAGGGTGTATACTGCAGGGGAGGAGATCACTTTCTTTGTATCACTTAGTGTCAGCCTCCTAGTGGCAGCAGCATAACACCCACGGTCTGTGTCCCCCAATGACGCATAGGAGAAATACATGTCAGATTTTAATCCATGAACAGAGAGGCCCAAGAAAAATCACACGTGTATGGCCCCATAGACTATCACAGGTACGAGTGCCGTCTCCGAAAAACACGGATAGCAGTAATTATGTGGAAATCAGGTGTCTGAATGAGCGCAGTGGTCTCTTAGAGGCCCTCATTTCTGACAGACACAGGATGTAGACCTTTCTATATCGTGGCTAGTCAGCATCAATTGGGTTATTTTTTATATGTATGCCAAAGACTAAAATGGACTTGTCTCCTTCACCCTTTCGAGAGGCTCTACCACAATGAAGATATCCTAACTTTGTAAGATTCTGGAGGCCACGTTGAAGTCCACATACCTCTTTTCTTGGCACTTATGAAAGAAGATGATGAGTATAGAGGTCACGCCATCTTCCATCGATACCAAAGTTCATGCTGGAGGGAATGTAGTGTGGATGGTGCTGAACTTCTCACTGGGTGGTGTTGCTCTTTGTTTAAACCAGTTGCATAATGGTTCCCAATTAGTGATGTGGGCAAGTGCTTGTTACTCGAATTTGCCGAGGGTGCTGGGTATGCACTGAGTATTGCGGGTGCTCGTGTGACCTCTTCGCACCCCAACATGTATCACAGCCAAAAAACATGTAGAATTGCTCGTGTTTGTCAGGCAATCCCAACATGTTTTATGGCTAACAGTTGCAAAACATTTGTCACTCGAGCATCCGCGAGACTTGGTGCACACCAGAGCGCCCTCAGCGAACTCGAGTAACGAACACTTGCGCTCATCACTTTTTTCAATACAACACAAGAAGCTCTTATCACAAATTCCTAAATCTGTCATCGGCTAGAAAGGGAATCCTGAGATAATTCCTAACGACTGCTTACATGGTCACACCTCACCAGTGAGACATGGAGGAAGGAAGGATCGGCAAAAGATAATCTTACTATCAATCTCTCCAAGGTTCTCCAGAAATTCTTTATGCGAGGTAAGATTAAAATTAAGTCAGGTGACCATTTGCCATCCATGTCACTGCTTCTTTTCCATTCTATAGTCTTATCTGTTGGGATACAAGTGTCGTCTTGGATGCAGTTTCGCTTTATTATGGGATGAAAGTCAAAACAACAGACTGGATCCAATTCTTGAAGGATTGAAACTAAAAAGTATCAAAAGTGAAGGGACCAGGGTATTTTTTTTTTTTTTTGACGCCCATGCAATTTTTTTTGCAATCAATTCCAGAGTACTTTTTTTTTTTCCCACATCATCTTAATCAGATCAAATAGAACTTAAAAACGAACGCCATGGTGCATTGTAGTTTTAAAGTTGAAGAAAAGTTTATTTTTAAAAGGGAACCCGTCAGCAGGATTGTGCTCAGTAAACCTACAGACATTGTCAGGTCGGCGCTGTTATACTGATTACAATGATAACTTGGTTGATGAAATCAGTCTTGTGGTTGTTGTGTAATCTTTATTTTCAGTTTTAGGGTATGTGCACACGTTCAGGATTTCTTGCAGAAATTTCCTGAAGAAAACCGGAAATTTTCTGCAAGAAATCCGCATTTTTTTTTTTGCGTTTTTTTTCCGGTTTTTTTGCGTTTTTTTAACATTCTGCAAGCGTAATTAGCTTGCAGAATGCTAAAGTTTTCCAAGCGATCTGTAGCATCGCTTGGAAAACTGACTGACAAGTTGGTCACACTTGTCAAACATAGCGTTTGACAAGTGTGACCAACTTGTTACTATAGATGCTGCTTTTGCAGCATCTATAGTAAAAGATAGAATGTTTAAAAATAATAAAAAAAATAAAAAAATGGTTGTACTCACCCGCAGACATCAGATCTCCTCACCGGCGTCCATTCCTATAGCTGATGTGTGCGCGCAGGGCCTTCCATGACGTCACGGTCACGTGAGCGGTCTCGACCAATCACAGGACAGTGACGTCATTCGGCAAGGTCCTTCTCCGCACACCAGCTACAGGAACCAGCCAGCGTGCAGCACAGAGGCGGGAACACTGCGCTGGACATCGAGGGTGAGTATAGGACTGTTTTTTATTTTATTTCTTATTTTTTGACCACTTATATGGTGCCCAGTGCGTGGAGGAGAGTTTCCTCTCCTCCACCCTGGGTACCAACCGCACATAATCTGCTTACTTCCCGCATGGTGTGCACAGCCCCGTGCGGGAAGTAAGCAGATCAATGGACCCCTAGGTGTGCGGAATCCCCGCAATTCCGCATTTTTAATGAACATGTTGCTTTTTTTTCCGCTATGCGATTTTTTCGCGGAAAAAATCGCAACATTTGCACAAAAAATGCGGAATACCTTGTAAATAATAGGAGGCATATGTTAGCGTTTTTTTCGCGTTTTTATCACGTTTTTATAGCGAAAAAACGCGAAAAAAACGCTAAAAATCCTGAACGTGTGCACATGGCCTAAAGTTAATGATCTGCTCGTGCTCCAGGGTGGTCTGTGGGGGGTCTTCATGTGGTGCTCTGATTAGGTATTCATCTGTATGGCTTCTGACAGGTCACTGATCCATCAATCACATTCATCAGGCAGGCGCTGGAGCATGGTACAGTAGATAATATGCATATTTCCATTTCATTTACACATATACAGTTATATGAAAAAGTTTGGGCACCCCTATTAATCTTAAGCTTAATGTTTTATAAAATTTTTTTTTTTTTGCAACAGCTATTTCAGTTTCATATATCTAATAACTGTTGGCCACAGTAATGTTTCTGCCTTGAAACGAGGTTTATTGTACTAACAGAAAATGTGCAATCTGCATTCAAACAAAATTTGACAGGTGCATAAGTATGGGCACCCTTATCATTTTCTTGTTTTAAATACTCCTACCTACTTTTTACTGACTTACTAAAGCACTTTTTTTTTGTTTTGTAACCTCATTGAGCTTTGAACTTCATAGCTAGGTGTATGCAATCATGAGAAAAGCTACTTAAAGTGGCCACTTGCAAGTTGTTCTCCTGTTTGAATCTCCTCTGAAGAGTGGCATCATGGGCTCCTCAAAACAACTGTCAAATGATCTGAAAACAAAGATTATTCCACATAGTTCAGGGGAAGGATACAAAAAGCTGTCTCAGAGATTTAACCTACCAGTTTCTACTGTGAGGAACATAGTAAGTAAATGGAAGAACACAGGTACAGTTCTTGTTAAGGCCAGAAGTGGCAGGCCAAGAAAGACATCAGAAAGGCAGAGAAGAAAAACGGTGAGATCAGTCAAGGACAATCCTCAGACCACCTCCAGAGAGCTGCAGCATCGACTTGCTGCAGATGGTGTCACTGCGCATCGGTCAACTATACAACACACTTTGCACAAGGAGAAGCTGTATGGGAGAGTGATGCGAAAGAAGCCGTTTCTGCAAGCACGCCACAAACAGAGTCGGCTGAGGTATGCAAAAGCACATTTGGAGAAACCAATTTGTTTTTGGAAGAAGGTCCTGTGGACTGATGAAACCAAGATTGAGTTGTTTGGTCATACAAAAAGGCGTTATGCATGGCGGCAAAAAACAAAAAAACGGCGCTGGCCTGACACTGTGTAGGTTACGGAGCACAATCCTGCTGACAGGTTCCTTTTGACCGAACCTTCTGTTAAATAAGGCACACATCACCAAATACTCTAACAAAATACTTTATTTTATTTTTTTTGAATGGCAGAACATAAGTGGATTTCTTTCTCTTTAGTAAGCCATATCTGTAGTACAAGAATAAAGTATTGGGTTTTTTTTGTTGTTTTTTTTACACATTTTCAGAAAAGGAAAAAAAAAAAAAAAAAAAAAAGGCCGATGTTCAGAAAGTCATCTCCATTTACAAGCAAAGGGGAAGAAATAAAAAAAAGTTACATACATCCCCAAGACACAGGGAAAAATATATAAAGAATAACAGTTTCTTTTAAAATCTATAAAAAAAAAAGTTTAAAAATATACAGTCAGGATCTAATTTTGTAATTTTTTTTTATATATAAAACTGTAAACTATTATTTACAGAGGAAGTGTATTCAGAGGAGAAGAGCAGAACGCTGGGACTGACGGCCACTAGGAAGCAGTTACCACTTGCTTACTAATTAGCGGCCGATTTCTACCTACAGGCCCGCAGCACTAGTAAGCGCTATGCTCCACAGTGATCACTATTCTTTACCCCAGTCTCGCCCACACAAAAAAATTATTATTGCCAAGTGTACTGGTGCATAAAGTCAGTGGAAAAGAACTGAAATGAGTGGAGCTACTGGCAGAAACATAGAAAAGACGAACATAAAGAGACTAAACAACCCCCCAAAAATACTTTTAAATTCTGTGTACGACCTGCGATGTAACCACTAACATATGTCACAGGCATCACTCGACTCCATGTAACCCGGACCTCAGTGCATGAAAATGGCTAGAAGAGTGGTCCCACCACGGCAGCATCATTTATGGGGGTTTGGCCAAAATGTTTTTATTAAACACATAAAATTCAGTAAAATTTAGGAAAAAATATTTTTATTTATTGTGTCCCAATGGGAACAACTGCTCTGATGTAAATTTACTAGAGAAATTCATCCAAGAAGGAAAAAAAAAAATAAAACACATTCAACTCTTTGGGAAATCTACCAGGCATAGATTCTGTAGACTGGAGCATTCTAGAAATCGGTGGGCCCCCAAGTAATATTATGCCCGAAACCATTATTTGGGGCTAAGAATTATTTCTGTAATTGAGTTTCATAAAATAAAAAAGAAAAAAAAGTGTCACTGCAGAATGATGTCTGGCAATCAGTCAGTGAGCTCGTTATGGTGGTCCAATGGTAGAGTTTCTGATTTTTTTTATGCTCCTCCAGCTGACCACAGACCACATCATAGTTAAATGTGTAGGGCAAGAGAGTTTAAAAGCGGAAATATTTCGTGAAGCCAAATTACAAATATGATTTTTAACCTCAAATACATGTATTTGAGGAAAAAAAAAATATGAACAAAAACGTCCCCAGATGTGGACAATCTATTCGATTTCAAGGACGGGGCATTGTCCTCTCTCAACATTGGCCCTATATTTATTGCTGTAAGACTGAGGCTAGTAAAATGGAACCAGTCGTGAAATTAATGCTGCGGAGAGCGGTAGCAGGGCGACGCCATTAGAGTCCAGCCTCGAACTAGTCACCCGAGTCACGATTCAGTGGATTTTTATATATAGGTTCTGTCAAATCGCTGCAATAATGCGGTCGGTGTCCGATACTCGCTCTCTGAGGTTCAGCAGCATCAATCTACTACGGTCAAGCTGACTTGGACAAGGATGAAGTAAGATTGAGCCCTTTGTGGCTTTTGGTGGACATGCACTCCCTGCACCTGTGAATCTGATCTGATCCTTTGACAATTCCAACTCAACGCAAAACCAAGACAACAGAGGCCGCCATCACTAGAAGAAATTAAATGAAATCATAGTGGATTGACTGGCATCTAGAGGAGAGACTATGGATGAACATTAACATCAACTTTGTATAAACTGGTGAGGCCACTGAAAATGGTGTACACTTGCAAAAATGCATATTCTGCACAAAAGAGAGAAATTGTAAGTACCGTATCTCAGCAAAACCAGAACAACGGTGGTAAACTACTAGCGGGTTCATCAAGAGTCAAGGTTATTAGAGAGCGAAAAAGGAAACATTCCCTTTTATCACCGAAAAAAGAAAATTACTCAACAATGATGGTTTTTTCACCCCTTCCATTAGATGGAAGAAACCTCTTGTGTAATTTAGATAAGAGTCTAGTCACGTTCACAGTCTGGTTCTCCAGGACAATGTCCTTTAGTTACCCATCCACCACATCACTGTACGATAATAGTTCGCTTCTCTATAAACTAGGGCCCCACACACACTAGAAGGGAACTGTACTTTCAACAAACTTCAAAAATCAAAAGTACAGAAAAATATCAGAGAATTTTACTTTGTCTCCTCTTATGAGATACTTCTTTCCTTTCAACCCCTCTCTCGATCTCTCCCATCTATTCTGTAATGAAAAGCTCAGCTTTTTCTTGCTGAAGACAAGCACATTGAGGCCTCAAGTTACCTCTCCTTTTAGACTATGGGGAGGAGGAGTGTGGAGCAGGGTGGGAAAACAAGCAGAGGAATACACAGAAAGGTTGTGCTGATCTTCCTAACAAGCGTAATTTCATCCCTGTGCTGGATTCACAGCTACATTGATGAGTATTTCTATATAATGTCTCCACGTTTGCAGTTGTTTGAGATCGTGCTAAGTAATGAAGACTAGGATTTCCCCTCTGTGTGCATGAAGGATTAAGCAGCTAGTGGCCACCCACCAGCTCAGCGTTAACTGGATTTCTCTGACCTTACAATTGAAAAATGGTTGGCCGACAGCCATCTCGTGTATAGGCACCTGATGCAATCAGGTCTCCGCTTACTTACAAGGTGTTCTGGATGCTCAGGCCCTCCATTAATATTGCCGATACATAGTCCTAAAAAAGGGGCATTTAAAGAAGAATAAAAAAACCTTCAACAATTATGAATGTGGGTGACATCGACTCTCTTACTGTGACATTACAGAAATTCTTAGCTTCTAAAAGGCACAATGGTGAAGAACCCTGGACTGGTCAGAAGCAAGCAAAATGGGCTGCTAGTTAAGGCGACATCTAAAAAAAACAAAAACGGAAGAAAGGTGAAAAAAAAAAAAAGACTAAGTTTTTGTATTAAACTTGATGTGGTTTAAAGGAAGAAAGTGCCAAGTGGAGTAAGATGAGTAAAACTATATTAAAAAGAACAGGACACAGATGTGGGGAAATGGTGACGCTAGATCTATCCCAAATAATGAACATATGACTGCAGAAAGTCCCATTGTTGCATAGGTTTGTGTGTAAGAGTGTTTTCGGGTGACCCATGTCGCCGACCCCTGGCAGCAGATTGCTTGCTTATATAAGTTGGTGCAGAACCCAAATAGAAATGTACTGATGAGGGGCCGGATCCATACAATTCTCAGCAGTGGATCCCAGACTTCCCCTCTGCATCTTTTAGCATAGATTTTTTTTTTTTTTGTAGAGAAAAGAATACTAAAATGTAGAACACACCCCAGAAATCCTCCTCGATTACCCTTCTCTCCTTTGTAATGACTGGATCAATCAGAACTGCAAATATACAAAAAAAAAAAACCTCATATACAGCTCAAATATTCATCTATTCTTTTCCTCATTTTACCAAACTCTGTCTCACTGTAAGGCATCTAGTCAGCAGGGCTGTGGAGTCGGAGTCCATTTTGGTGGAGTCGGAGCTGGTATTATGGAAAGTAAGGAGTGGGAGGTTTGGCTTACCGACTCCACAGCCCTCCCCCGGTCTGCTATAGGAAACCCCCAGGTGAAAACGAATGGGCTGGTATAGGGTAAGAAACACGTGAGAGTGATACAAGATGGAATCACTGGAGAAAGTTTTCATTACTTTTGGGTAGCTGCTCCTTAGCGATGGACACTAGATGGCCGTTTACTAGCAAAGTCACAGTTTGCTGCATGTTCCAAAGGAGCAGCTGAGTAATTTCTATTGCTCCTACTTTTGAAAAAAAAAACAAGAGCAATGAAAAAAAACAAACTTTAAAGCAAACTTCTCTAGTGATTGCAAAATAAAGGAGCGCAAGTTGAGGACAACAAAGGAAAAAACTTTGCAAAGCTCAATGGCCGTGTTACTACATAAATGCTGCGATTTTTTCCGCAGTTTTTTCATTAGTGCAGAAAAACTGTAAATAACAGTGCAAGCAAAATGCACGCGACTCCATAAAAACTAATGTGGGTTTAAAGGCGCTTTTGGATTGTGTGCCTTTTTTCCCTCCACTATAGGCTTGTACGTGAAGCCTGATACAAGCGCAACCGCGCTTTTAGTGAAAAATCCCAGAGATTATGCAAAAAAAAAAAAAAAACCAACCCTGCAACTTACATTTTCTGCACTAAAAATACATAAAAAATTGCAATCAGACAATCAGAGCAAATTGCTATTGAATATTTTGGTGTAGACACCTCCAGAAAATAAAGCGTTAAAAAGGGTTGTTTGCATGTGGGAACATGGCTTTAACAGTATTTGTAAAGTTTACAAAATTACACTATGGAGATAAGTTGGTAACATTAAAGTACAGGCGATCAGACTGTACTGGGGGGCACACTGGGGTGCTAGAAGGTGTTCCCTAAAGCTTTCCTTTATTGACCGTGATTATTTGTGGGATTACATAGAAGATGGAGGTTCTCTGCCACCGAGAACAGCTACGGATCACCTCCCGAGTGCGATTTCACAGTGGGGCGAGGTAAAGGAAATAACGGGGTGCTGTGATGAAGTGGCCTCAACCATCAGGAAACAGTGATGAGATTTGAGCGTTCGCTTCCAAGTACTATCTATAGTAGCATTCATCTGGCTCTCTGCTACTGCGGACCCATCACTCCCCACAGTGCTTCTGAAAAATAAGGCATTTGCTGGGAAGAGGGGCCCTGCCATCAACAATGACAGAGACAGGCAGTGGTGAGCAGAAAGACCCACATATGCTCCAGGCATCTGTGGCCATTGGGGGTGGGGAAGGAAGCAGCAGGCCATTTTATGTTCCAGCCTCAGGGGACAACAGTATCTCAATGGCACAGGTTTTTGGTCCAAAAAGAAAATGTACATTTTAGTTTTTGTTTATAAAATGCACTAAAATGTTCTCAAAATTAATATAACCCCCCCCAAAAAAAACAGGAATCCAGGCTCGGTATCAATGGTTCCCCAATAACTCATCCAAGTCATTCATCCATTCTTCTGAAGTCCTGTTTTTGAGCAAGGAGTCCAACAAATCTGCATCCCCCGACAAGTTCTGTAACCCGGCATTGCCCGACTGTCCACCAAATCCAAATGAAAGGTCCTGACCCGTCGACCTCACTTGGTAATTTTGCGTACAATGGAGCCCAGCTCGGTTGGCCATCTGCTGGCCTGGGTTCTGGGTGAATGCCGTCAAGTCTGGCACTGCTTGGTTCATCACAGGTAGGACCTGCTGATTAGGTGCTGGCGGCTGACCGGCAGGATTTGTCCTTTGCTGGGAAGCCAAATTTGGCATCATCTGACCAGGGACAGAGCTGCTCAGCGAGTTCATAGGTCGACCAGCTCCTAGGCCAACCTGTGGCAGACCTTGGCCAAATGCTTGGTTGGATATCTTGTGGTGATTCTGCTGGAGGTGAAAACCAGGATTGGCAGTACTGAAGGCAGACAAGCCATTGTTTCCTTGGGGTTGATTGTTCATGTTTTGCATTTGTTGATGCTGCCATCCTGGATTCTGCGATGCCATGCCGGCAGGCATTCTTGGCATTTGAGCCTTGGACATAGCATGGTTCATCCCTGCTTTATTATGCTGTGCTGCTAGAGCCGAATTTGCCATGTGGTTTGGTCCGTAACCAGCGGGAAGGCCGTTTCCTTGTCCTAGGTTTGGCTGCCTCTGTATCTGAGGCTGTCCGTTGGGCATGTTACCCTGCGCTGCATGATTCGGAACCATCTGTGGGAGGCCTGACCCCATGTTGTACATTCCGCTACGCTGCACATTCTGCATATTGGGGTACTGGGAAACCACTCGTTCTTGAGAACTTGCAACAGAAGACAAGGATGGAACAGCAGTGTGGCCCCCCGTCATCTGGAGCATCGGCTGTGACTGGGAAAACATGCGTGGACTCCCTGAGGTCTGATGTGCCATACTGTTCACCCCAGGCATAACTGAGGCAGACCCTACAAAAGAAATGGAACAATAATGGTAAAGGCTTACTCTATTTACTGCCATTCTGACAAGCTTATCTTCTTCCAATTGGATGGAGGAAGACGAGGGTGCAGAATGCCTCATCTAAAAGCTGGTCATAAACCTTTAATAGCCATCATCTAAACATCAGGGGACAGCCATGGACCTGCGCCCCGGGCCCGCATCAGGGGACAGCCATGGACCCGCATCAGGGGACAGCCATGGACCCGGGCCCGCATCAGGGGATAGCCATGGACCCGTGCCCCGGGCTCGCATCAGGGGACAGCCATGGACCGGGGCCCGCATCAGGGGACTGCCATGGACCTGCGCCCGGGCCCGCATCAGGAGATAGCCATGGACCCGTGCCCCGGGCTCGCATCAGGGGACAGCCATGGACCCGGGCCCGCATCAGGGGACTGCCATGGACCTGCGCCCGGGCCCGCATCAGGAGATAGCCATGGACCCGTGCCCCGGGCTCGCATCAGGGGACAGCCATGGACCCGGGCCCGCATCAGGGGACTGCCATGGACCTGCGCCCGGGCCCGCATCAGGAGATAGCCATGGACCCGAGCCCCGGGCTCGCATCAGGGGATAGCCATGGACCCACATCAGGGGACAGCCATGGACCCACATCAGGGGACAGCCATGGACCCACATCAGGGGACAGCCATGGACCTGCGCCCGGGCCCGCATCAGGGGATAGCCATGGACCCGTGCCCCGGGCTCGCATCAGGGGACAGCCATGGACCCGGGCCCCGGGCTCGCATCAGGGGACAGCCATGGACCCGAGCCCGCATCAGGGGACTGCCATGGACCCGTGCCCCGGGCTCGCATCAGGAGATAGCCATGGACCCGTGCCCCGGGCTCGCATCAGGGGACAGCCATGGACCCGGGCCCGCATCAGGGGACTGCCATGGACCTGCGCCCGGGCCCGCATCAGGAGATAGCCATGGACCCGAGCCCCGGGCTCGCATCAGGGGATAGCCATGGACCCACATCAGGGGACAGCCATGGACCTGCGCCCGGGCCCGCATCAAGGGATAGCCATGGACCCGTGCCCCGGGCTCGCATCAGGGGACAGCCATGGACCCGCGCCCACATCAGGATACAGCCATGAACCCGCAACCCTGGCCCAAGTTAGGGACAGCCGTGAACCCGCAACCCTGGCCAGCGTTAAAGTAAGCTGTGGTTGCTGTTGTTTGTAAAGGGGCTCAGCTCCTGGATAGGCCATAACTTGCTGGTCGCTGGGGTGCCCTCTCATGCACACCACCAATTATTTGCCTATGGGAGTGCCAAAAAATAGCCAAGAGCTAAACTGTGCTAAGTTTGGCCTTCTCAAAGATGCAGAAAATACTGGCGGTGTCTGTAAGAAAGCACTGCTCCATTACTACAGTTCTTGCGATTGGTTGAGACTCCAGCAATCAGCCAGTTATACTGGTGCTTCTTGATAAAAAATGTATATCGTAAAAGCAAGTTAAAGGGGTTGTCCATTCTTAAGCTCAAATTCTGTTGTCACTATGTGATTGCAGGTTTGTAAAATCCTCAGACCGCACACACTGCGAAGATTCTCTGGTACCAGTGCTGGGAGCGATGGGTGTGCGACATCAAGCATAGGATTTGCACACATGCCGTCTTGTGCCGAATAGATGGGCACAATATAAGTGTGGTGAGGAAGGTCACATACAGTCTAGTTGTAATGTGGCCTGAAGTATGCACATCACAAGCTTGAGGTCACGGCGCTGGCAAATCCTCACAGTGCGCTTGATGTGAGGATTCACAAGTCTGCAGTCACATAAGCTACATGTCTGAAGTTGCTCAAAGACGGACAACCCCTTTAAAAACTGTGAAAATCAGCTCGGAAAATTTCTTTAGAGAAGCCACACAAACAAGAAACCTCAGTGAGAAAATGACCAACTACTATGGGAGACTTATAGGCATGCTCTGTGCAGAGGTCACTGTGCAGGGAGGGAGAGGAGGCAAGCTTTGATTGTCACCTAATTTTTTTTTTTTATTTATTTATTTTTTTTTTTTTTAAGCACTGCAAACACAGATTGCTATAAATGTCTGGTGTCCTTACCCTGAAAAGGGCCCACTGCCTGCTGGGGATATGAACTCTGTTGCTGGTCCTGGTACTGAGGGGGCGGTCTGGTGAGATGCCGCTGTAGTTGCTCCTGTTGGTGCCTTTGCTTCTCCTATTATGAAAAAAAAATGTATTAGACAAATGCCTACAGGGTGCCATGACACTTTTGGGCATATGTGGCAATACAAACAGAAAGGCAAGACAGTGGCACATGCATAAAGAGACAAAGTATTATGTAGGTCCTTGGCAGTGAAAGTGTTAAAAACAGGTAGGTGAGGTGAATAGGGGGGGGGGGGGGGGCTACATATCAATTCCCTAATATAACATATTATGAAAAATGTTGAGGCTATGTTTCAGCAAACGGCTAAGGGTCTTCAGTGATATCTAATACCCATCTGCTGCTTCTTAGGAGGAGTCATTGGCCTTTTCAACAGTAGTTTGGTGTCTTGTGTGGAGTTCGTTCCTGTAATTGGTTCCCTTACCTGCTCTGCCAGGAGCTGCTGCTGCCGTTGCCCCCGGAGGTACTGCTGTTTTTGCTGCTCCAGAAGTAGTTGCTGCTTCTGCTCTCGCTGTTTTTGCTGCTCCAGGAGAAGCTGCTGTTGCTGCTGCTGTTGTTGCTGCTGCTGTTTTAGCAAGGCTTGCTGCTGACTGTTCAGGTATGTGGCATTGGCGTGGTTGCCAGACATGGACACAGCCGGTGGCTGTGACACCACACCGGGGCCTCCCACCGACACTGGGACACGGGGCACATTGGGCTGTGGATTCTGGTCCTGTAAATTTTCCAATGAGAAGAAAATGCCACATTATAACAAAACCCTGTCAAAACATTAAAATATCATTCATACCAGACAATTAAATCTCATGTGTATGTTGACACTTTTCCACACTTGCAGGGTACAAGTAAAAAAAAAGGTATGTTGAATCTCAACATGCCCGATCTTTTGTTCTCACAAGAGATTAGCTGCCACTATAAGCCAATCGTGCATATATGTATTTATTCTCCATCGCACGTTTCGCTCACGCTTCTTCATGGAATGGAGTTTCCCAGAGGAAGTTTGAGCGAAACACGTGTTGGTAGATACACAGTGATACTTGCACATGAAAAACCCCTTTGTTGGTACTGTATGTTACTGAACATTGCCGCTTGAGAACTTGCGTGATATCCTAGTTAAGGACCTGCTTTATTACCATAGCTATACATACTTTCATATATTATAGTGTTTCGCTATTGGTTGCATATCAGACAGATCATTTCACTTATGACTATGGTCTGCATTTTCTCTTACAATTAACTTTTGATATAAAACTTAATGGTCATGGTATATAATTAGTAATTTTATTTAATAAAATATTGTGTTGTACATGTCAGAGCCACCGATTATTTTTTATAAAACATCATTAGGATATTTTAGTGCAGATCATATCAGATAGTGTCCGCTACTAACCTCATCGGTTTGATCGCCATAAATATATTGTCAGTATATCTTACTAAATTTAGCTGGATCTGCAGACTAGTATCTTATGGCATTTGGCCAAATGTGCATTCTTGATGGGAGGAAGGGAATAAACTACTGACTGAATGCGGTCCCCTACCTAAGAACAAAGTATGGGGCATGTTAAAATCCAACATGCTTGATTCTTCTTAACCCTAAACATCTGCCATTGGGAAAGTCAGGACAAGGCCATATACATAAGATGGTCCGTCAATCGGGCAGAAATCTGATGAGTATGGTCACCTTGTGCCTGCTGCCAGGTGCAGGGAAACAAAGGTTTGGCAATGTTAAATTTGGCCAAATAATAATGTCACTCGTCACTTACCTGCCCATGTGATACTAATGGCCTGTAAGAAATTCCAGCCTTGTGCTTTATAAATATTCGGCTCTGCTCCTCCGTCATAGGAGGCAGCTGCTGCGCCGCCTGCTGCCGCTGAAGATATGGTATCATTACATTCTTGTTCGGATTTTGGGCGACAAGCCCCGGGCCGCAGTCGGCCTCGTAATGTGAGAGGGGTAAGGTGTTGCCATAGTCCAGCATGGCATTGGGACCTGCAGACTGGGTGGGATTTAGACCGTTTGCGGGTTTATGAGCGATCATGACGACGTGGTTCGCCTGCATGTAGGTGGTGCCGCCACGTGGGGAGTTTTTGTTCATGTTAGGCATCATAAGTTTCTGGTTATTAAAGTCTTGCTGGTAAACAGAAGGGCTGGTAGGTTTATCCATGGTAAAGGGGACGCCGAGAGGACTCTGAGAAGATCCTGACTGCGGCCAGTTGGTCATTGTATTTGACGGATGGACCTGCGGCGCCTGCTTGTTTTGCAGCATCTGGTCCCTCTTTTTCTTGGCTGCAACTGCAATCTGCTGGAGTTGGTGGGCTGAGGACATATCTTTGGTAGCGCCAGCCCCCTGGCCGCCCAATAAAACATTGCTTAAAGGTCTCTGCACGTTTTGCGCTTGGCTTGAAGGCTGCATTGATGTCTGGTTGGACGATTCGGTCACAGTCTGAGAAGACTGCTGAAACACAGTCTGGGAACCACCTACCACGGGAGATGAACTGCTCGCAGGCACTGACGGAGTCGCACCAAAAGGCCCACAAGACGACGACCTGACTTGAGGCGATCCGAGGGAATCCTGCTCAAAAGTGGCAGGAGAAAACTCCGTTTTGATGTGAATGTCTTGCGGCAATGGAGTCTGCGTGGCAGAATGTGAGGCATCTTTGTCCTTTTTGTCTTCTAAGTCATCATTAAAAATATCATCCAGGTCCTCATCAGGGACAGACTTGTTCAGCTCCTCGATGAGTTCTTTCCATTCCTGCTCATTCAGGTTTAGGTCTGGCATCAAGTTATTTTGACACATTGACCCACCGACGCCAGACAGCATGCACGGCAAGTCATCCACCGGCTCCTGCTTCATTTCTTTGCCGAGGCAAAGAGAGAAATCGTCCACGTCCCCGTTCAGCTGCAAACCTGCATCCGGAAGACACTTTTTATTGACCCCATCCAGTCCGATCGCGTGGCTGCCGTTCAGCTGCAGGGAATCGCCGCTCGGAGGCTTGCTGTCCAGTTGGTGCAAGGGGGAGACTGGAGGCATCCCATTAGCGGATCCGATCACCCCCGACAGACCGTCATCGTGCCGGAGCTTCTTCGCCACCGAGAAGAGATCTCCGTATCCGTTCTGCTGCTCTCCATTCTGAGGTGAAGCCGCACTGTCCAGCTTTCTTTTCACGGTGTCATGAAGCTGCTGGAAAAAAATGGGAGAAAAAAAACAAACAAACAAAAAACAGTTATTTTTATGATCAGTCGGGAGCAGAAAAAGCAACTTATAAAACGGTTCATGAGGACATCGGGCAAAAATCTGATTGTGGTCAGCGAATAGAAAACAGTCAGATATAAGGTACAGGTAACAAATGGAAATAACCCATAAATTGGCTATGCGCACGATTAATCAGATCTGACGAGGCTGCAGAATCTGAAAATCCACTTCAGAGTGGAGGAATATTTAGTCCATAGTGAGCGATCTCAAGTCCCAAGTGGATTCGATCTCCATCCTCCCTGACCGACAGCTGCAGCTTGTACTGATCAGCGTGAGATGTCAGCAGGGAGGAGGGACAATGAGGAGCTTGGCCAGAGATTGAGATAAACTTTCAAAAAGTATTATATGGCCATTCTCACATTGAATACACCATTTGCAAGTCTAAGATCTGTTTAGTAATGTATGCAGTTTGGTGACAGACCCGCTTTAAAAGGATTGTCAGAAGGAAAAACATTTGTAGGTTCAGAATGGGGTAAAACAAAATATATAATTTACAATGTACTAATTTGCCATAGGGCTGTCTAAGTGAATGGTTCTTTAAAAAAAACCACGTACATCTGAACTGAGTCAAAGTGATAAAACGACCATTATAATAATAGTTTAAATAAGTCTAGAAACGCCAACATTTTTTTTTTATATATTGATTCGCACTCAAAACAGAGGCGTTAAAAAGGCATAAGCTGTGTTGTTGTAATTCCCAGAGCCGTACACCAGGGGGCAGTAAATGCTCCTATAAGGAGCGTTCACAGCCACATAAAACAGAAGCTCCACTCAAAGTGTCAGCCAGAGAAATTCCTCTGTGGTTATGGTGACCTTTTGGGAGAAGCGTGCAGCCCCAGCCGGAGCATTCCTACTTCTAGAGGCTTATTAAAACAACTCACTTTCCTCAGACGACTTCTACCATATACTGGAAGACACAGGGGATAAAGCGCAGTCACTGCGTATAGAAACGCAACAACCCCCAACATATAGGAAAACCCCACAGTATTTCCCACAGTGCCCACTAACAACTGCGGCCCGTTCTACACCTCCTGCACTGACACATTGCAGCAAAACAATACAACATACAAGACTTTCATTTTAATTTCCAATTCACTGACAACAAGTCAAACTCTTGCAAAAGTTGAATTTAGAGGGGCTGGCTGCTTGGGGTCTCCATGATCACTAGGACAAGGGTTCCCGAGAAGAATGTGTGACTACTGCTCCGGAGGGTAAAGCTCCACATAGTCCGGGAGGAGGTGTCCTATTCTGGGAAAGGATGGGACGAGCGGCAGATATGCGAGATTAGCAGCTCCTGATGTGTCCGACAGCCCCTAATGTTTCTACACGTATACTGTGCGGCACAAGCAGTTTAATAGGCATGATGGTAATGTGCAGCATTACATGAAATTAATAACCCTTTGATCTATAGATAAAGTGATCAGTAATTGCCGTACGGGTGGTCTCGCCGTCAGTCATTTTGCTTTTGGTTGTTTTGATGTGTTGCTTTGGCAGATATTCACATGCCGTGCATACTAGACCACCGTCACCACGCCACTTTCACCTCCCTCGTCTTCCCCAGTGTCCTCCTGTTATTTCACAACGGAGCAGAAATTATCTAAATGCAGGCCAATCTTACGGAGAACACTGCATCCCCAAAGGAGTACACCTGTGATATCACGTCGGCCCGCCGCCATCGTACCGTCAGCACGCCGCCATCGTACCGTCAGCCCGCCGCCATCTTACCGTCAGCACGCCACCATCGTACCGTCAGCACGCCGCCATCGTACCGTCGGCCCGCCGCCATCGTACCGTCGGCCCGCCGCCATCGTACCGTCGGCCCGCCGCCATCGTACCGTCAGCCCGCCCTCTCACCTCAGGTAATGCAGCCATTTGTGTGCAGAAAATGTGATATTTTGTGATTAAACATACACGCTGCCCAATGTGTGTTTATAGACCCTGCTATACTCACCATAGGTTTCTATTTCTACTTCAAAAAATAAAAAAAACTGGAAAAAAAAAAATGCAATGGGGTTTTTTTCCCAGCTCCGATTAAGGGCAGATTTCCAGCATTTCTTCTATACATTTAAAAAATGCTGTGCTAAGTCTGCACCTAAAGTGCACCAAAAAATGCATTAAGAAAATGCAATCGGTGCAGATACGTGCAGAAAATAGGCGCAGCGTTCTCACGGGTGGGAACATGGCCATAAGGATCATTTACATGGGACAATAATTGTTACAGGAGCCTTCATAGGCTGGGGCTACATGGCGACCTCGGCCACCATAGCTGTGGACTGAAGATACACAAGTAACCTCGGCCACATTGTCACCCCTACACTACAGTGACCAGCAAGCTGCAAGAAAAAAACAAACAAACAAATTAAAACTGAAGGGTCCTGGCCAAGATGGCCGTGTAGTCCCAACCTTATCGGCCTGTGTGAATACCCCGGCAATCAGCTGACGAGTGAGCAAAATGTTCGACTGTTGATCAATTGGAACATTTATGCCGGAATAATCACAGCTGAGTAAATGATACATCACTGGAATCAGGGTCTCTGTCTGCTCTCAAATGGGGTAGTAAAAACCTGGTGATAGATTCCCATATCTCCACCATTTCTATGGTTGAAATTAAAAGTGTAGTCACACAATAGCAGGATCAGCCTACAGTATAATTGTTTACAGTCAGTAACCATGGCGACACAAAGGAATACACAGACGCCGTAGGCACAAACCGGTAGGAGATCTTTAACAAAGACCATAGACAAAGTTGCTTCACTTTAAATGCAGGGAGATGGATTTTATTTAGTCCATGCTGCCACCTCCGCACATTTCGGAGGTAAATGATAGATTGAGCTGCTGCCTCCTAGGTTTGTCCGCTCGCCCCAGTAGTCAGCACATTGCCGCCCATCGTGTGTAATGTACGGCAGTATCTGCCTGAGATGAGTAAGACGCACACCCACACGAAACCTGGAACCGGTGTCTGACACGCACAAAAACCGACTCTCAGGGATGACAGTGAAGGGCCATTTTAGCAAACAATTAAAAAATAAATAAATATAGGGGTTCACAGTTGGGTCACACTTTTTGTTTACTCAAATGTAAGTGTTTTAGCCTAAAAGTAATTGTTTTTCATTAGAATTTTTCTGTTTGACTCTTCCAGACGTCGTGTTGCACTGTCTATTGCTGCCGGCAGGAGGAGTTAACTGAGACTCGGTCAGTGAGCCCACTCTGAGGGTCCGAGTCTGTAACCCCGAGTCCCGCCAGAGTTAATGTGCACGTCCTCAGCAGGTCAGTACTCTAGTAGCTGGGTGATGCCCTTGTGGCCGCTGGCCAGGTCCATTTAGCCCATTAATCAGCCCTGATCGGCCCTTGTTTACCGATTTCTTTCTGTGGGCCGATGAATACTGATGGGATCAGAACGGGTAATATGACTGTTCTGTGCCAATGTAGCCTCATGGGTCGGCAGCACCTCACCTGCTAACACTGGGCAATGTGCTGCCGATGATTTTTATGTAGCCTGTAAACAATCCAATGACCCGCTGAACAAGCGTCATGCTCGCCCATCCAGTGATCACTGGTAGGTTACCATTGGCTGAGAATTGTTTTTGCGATGGAATCGGTTAGCAGCATAATGTAGGGGCAGAGACCCTGATTCCAGTGATGTGTCACTTAGACTGCTTGGTGCAATTTTGATAGAATCCCTGTTTTGTCTGATGTAGATGTAGCAGAGCTCAGACTTCTGAGCCGAGTATAACCCCACCCACACCACTGACTGGCAGCTTGCTTACCATTCACAGGAAGCCAATCAGTGGTGTGGGCGGGGTCACACAGATCAGCCTGACTTTCCTGCACGTGAGACATACTCCTCTAGTAATAATGTCCTGCTGATAAAACACTTTTTACAGCACACAGCCTAGTAAAGTGATACATCCCTGGAATCAGGCTCTCAGCTCCTACATCATTCTGCTCTTAGATTAAATCGCAAAAACCTGATGGCAGTTTCTCTTTAATAAGTCTTTTTTTTTTTTTAAACCCAGTCACAGTAAAATGTAAACATTTTGGGTATTCATTTCAAATTCTATTTCTAATATTGAATATTGCAAAAAAAAACAAAAAAAAAAAACAAAGCACAACAAAAAGTAAAAAATAGTCTAGTATGCAAAAATAAGATGCACAGGATGGACAGCCATTGTCCATCTGATGTGACCCTACAGACTAGTATGACATATGTGCATAAGGTAAAACGCGCTGCCGGATGCAAGAGACCTGTGAACAAGGCCGAGGAGCTGTATACAGTCCGAGAAGGCGCCAGTGTACAGCATTACTTATGGAGAAGCTATAAATCACCTGCATTTGTGTAACACCTAATGCAGCGGTGGTCAAGCTGCCACAACATGGAGACCCCTGAATACAGGGCATAGATGTCCCATGTGCCCGGTGTCCTCAGTGGCGTCCATCCATGACCGGCAGCCATCCATAACCGGCGGCCATCCATAACCGGCCACTCTCCATTATATATCCGCACTCTGTAGAGAGAAGGAAGCTGGTGGGCCACTAAAAGCCGCCAGCTGCCCACCCCCAACATCAGCTTAACAAAGCCTAGGCTACAGTGCCTTTTCCCCCCTTAGGGCATCAGGAGCCACAGAGGAAATAAAAGCTAAAGTAGTAAAGCCAGATTAATGGAAGGTAATAATCACTTGTGAAGTCCCATGATGGGTGTGGAGGACCTACGATGGGGTCTAGTAAACAGTGACCGTACATAATGGGGCTGGGGGGGGTTGTTGGGAAAGTCTGGATGGAGGAACGTCTCCCTCAGGCATGTGGAGACTAGTATCTCCTACAAGACAATCCAGCTACTCGGTTACAGCCGGCGGTCTCGAATTACAGAGCAAACAGCCAAACCGAGCTCTGTACTGGGAAAAACCAGCCTGGGATGACAATCTGGACCATCGCCGCTGTATACTGTGGCGGGGTACCGTGTATACCCGTGGAGAGATCACCATACACACCATCCAACAGTTGGACAATGGCCCATCCAGGAGCAGAAACTCTCCAAAAACCACGAAGAGCTCAAAAACCACTCACTTTAATTGGAATGTCAGATTATCTGCTCCAAAATCTCCTGAAAAAATCCTCAATGTGAACATGCCCTTATACAGGCTAATCCGAACGCTGTCCCCACACATCATGGTACTAGTACATCCTCCATCGTACACCGCCAGATGTGCTGCCCAGAAGGACTCTAATTTTCACCGTCTGATCACTCGGCAGATCAGCATTTTGCTCGCTTGTTGAATGACCACTAAACAGTGTAGGAGTTGCCCGACCTCCGGCCGCGGTGGGAGAAGAAATGAGCTGATCAGTGGGGTGCTCACTATCAAACCCCCAAAAGTCTCCCATTAACAGCACCGGACAACCTCTTTTAAAGGGGATCGATCACCAGGTTTTTGACACCTAATCAGGGAGAAGCATAATGTGCAGACGGAGACCCTGATTCCAGCAATGTGTCACTTGCTGTCTGCTGCAGTATTCATAAAATCACTTACATCAGCAGGAGATTATCCCTAGAGGACTAGTAAACCTGCTGCCAGGTAGTCCTCCATATTTACGAGCTCCGTATATCCCCACCACTAATTGGCAGCTTCCGTCAGCCGAACACGAGGATATGGACGAGCTTGGGTGACACTAATGTGTGGGGGGGCTTCACTGACAGATGAATGTGGGGACAGAAAAATCCCACAAGTCCCATTTTGTACTGCCTGAGAAAAAGTCATCGTCTGGCATTGGCTTTCTCATAGTACACAGAGTGAGCAACGATGTGCCTGGGAAACATGGCAGCGACAGAAGCTGGACGAACACCCACCTGAAAGGTGTATGGGGGGTTTAAGCCATACACATCAGATTAGAGCAGAAGCTCAATCTCCGGCTTATAAGGTGCACCTAAAGAAACGGCTCATGGAGAGCACAGCACTACAATAAAACACATTAATTACTGAGTTGTCACTTTTGATAAATAAGGCGCAACATGCGAGGACCCCAGAGCCACCGATTCCTCGAGAGTCCTCCATCTCTACCAGCAGTGCTGATCCAGGCTTTCTCACTACACAGGAAATAATATCAACAGGAAGGAGTCACGTGTCGGTCTGGACGGCGCGGAAACTTTCCTGCTGCTGAAAACCTAAAAATATTTCAAAATCAGACACATTTCCATAGAGTGAAGGAGTCACTGGTAGCCATACACCAGATAAATGTGGTCCGAACCGGCCAATATCTGCAAGACCAGGCAGTCATCAAAAGGGTCTTTGGGTGTCCAAGCTCTGCCATGATGTCAAGGAGAAATAGGGTTGGACATGTTGGATTTCAACATGCCCAGTTCTTTATCATTGCCGGTAAGTTGCCAGCAGAGGAGTCTGGCAGTCACATACTCCCCAGCACCCTTCAGAGAAGACATGCACGCTTGGGTGAACTAAAGGCTAATCATCCTGACTCACTACTTTATTATTATTATTATTATTATTATTATTCTTCCTTTAAATCATAGGAGCAGCAGGGTTCATTATCACATTTGTGTTCAATATCACATTATGATTTATGCCCGAAACGACGTTCATTTTACAATGCGCAGCACGTTCGGAATCATGCAATTCCATACGAAAGTCATGGGTGGTGTCCACTTGACATTGTTTTAGCTAATCTGCAGCATAAACAGCTAGCAAAGCGTGTAAAATGACTGATCAAACCATCCACAGGCGCTAGATAAACCCTTGGCGTGGCTAATCAGTTCAGTGCACCTTCCCACCTGCTTGTTTTCTGCCTCCATCCATTTAAGTCAAAGCTGTCAATAGAAGAAAAGGAGGGCGTGATAGATGGAAAGGTGAAAGCAACCTTTTCACCATGCCGGTGCTTGGTTTGAACAGTCATTTTCTGCTCACACACTCCCTTTAAAAAGGGAACAATCTCGACAAAGCAGATATGGTATTGTAACAAGTGCAATGACATCAAAGTAAACATAGTTTGCATTTTTGGGTGAATGCACAGCAATTCCATTCCCAATCCGCATCCAAAGCGGCATGTAACAACACTGCATCTAAAACGGCATGTAGCACCACTGCATCCAAAGCGGCATGTAACAACACTGCATCCAAAGCGGCATGTAACAACACTGCAGCCAAAACTTCAGTGGAAAAACAGCTTTTTTCTGGAGTTTTTCTCTTTTTTGAATTAGTACTATATATTTAAGATGGTATTTAGGTAGGAACTCATTTCCTTTTACAAGTCCCTCCTATACATGTCTTTGACGTGTTAAGATGCCCCTATTTACAAGCTTCTCACACACTGGGAATACAATTAGATACTTGACATAGCCTGAGGCGAGTTCTCCGAGGGCCCCAAGACATAGCAGCCATGTCACGGGATGTCCTTCCGGTAACAATGGGGGCAGTGACTGGTCATTCTGGAACAGAAGCTGCATTATGGTGAACATCACCAGATATATTACCGTATATATCCACATATATAGGGAGCCATGAGCAAGCTATGAGATTCTCTAGCCTCGGCTACTCCCGGCTCACCCCAAGAAACCCAATCTGCTCTGCAAACCAGAAGAACTTGTTTCTCTAGTGGGAGAAAAGAAAAGATCTGGGTTTGGCTTACAACAGGGAAATCAGTAGAAGGTGCAATTCACTGGATAGCTGCTTATAATGATAAGAGCAATTATCCTATGCTGATCCTGACATGTAGAGACCTATAGGCAAGCCCCCTTATAATGACTCTGCAGAGGACTTCATACACGCGGTGAAGGACACATCGTCTTGTTATTTTCACCATACAGCCAATATTACTAATAGAGAACATTAGTTGACGTCTGCTCCTAATCTTTTTTAAATTTACAACCACAAAAGACAGAGTAATAACAATACATTAACGATAGGTGATAAGTTGCTGATTATTGGGTGTCCGATTACTAGGCCCCCACTGATCCACAGACCCGGGCTCTGGGGACCTTCATTAGAATGGATCAAGGTCCTCTCTGTGCATCAGCACTTTTAGTGCCCATGGGACGGAGGGAGAACGTAGACTACATATCTAAACAAGGAAAGTGGTGGCTCAGCTCCCCAATCCGGTTATCGAGACTAAGGAACTCCAGGAAGCCTCGCACGGACCAGGTCAGAGCAACTCTAATAGTCATGTAACAGAACCAAAGGGTCCAGCACAGAAAGGTAAAACTTCACATTTATTAACTTCAGTTAAAATTATTATATATACACACATATACACACACACACACACAAACACATACACATTTTGGCGTATATTTTCATGGTCTAATATCATGACCAATAATCTCAATCATTAGACTTTATAATCATGGTTTAGACCATGATTAGGGCTACACACCAAAACGTGTAAATCTTCTAATTTTGCGTGTCCAGTACTATTTATGTTTTGGTTTTTTTTAACTGAACTTAACATGAATTTTATTTTTTAGAGATGCAGAAATTCGCTCTCTATGCTGGACCCTTTAATTCGCTCTACATTTCCACCTAACTAGAGACATGTTTACACGGGCAGGGCTGGATGAGCCCATCTTCCATTTATTTCTAAATCAAAATGGTCCTTAACCAGCGCTGATCGACGCCAATGTAGAAAGACCCTTATCACACAAGGCTAGTGAGGCTAGCAACAATGGAGACATCATTGCCGTAACTAACAGCGTGCCAACTTCACCAAGTATAGGACTACTAAAGCCGGGATAGGTACAATGCGCACATAGGAGATGTCCACATGCTCATCAGGCACAGGAATCTTGGGAATGGGCAGCAATTCCTTCTGTGGCCAAACAGTTGGGGCTTAAATTTCACTAAGGGGCAAAACTTTTCTGCTAAAAAAAACAAAAAAAATAAACACATTAGTACAGTGAGCTGTTCAGTAACCAAAATGAAGCCCATCCACATAAAATAGCTGGTAGCCAAACATCCACTGTTCTTCCCAACTTTGGCATACACATCAGGTCTTAAGTCAGTCGAACCCGCAGACCCTCCAACATGGGCGGGGCAGTCGCGACCCTCCAACATGGACGGGGCGGTCGTGACCGTCCATCTGGCGCAGGGCAGTCGCGAACCTCCAACATGCATGGGGCGGTCGCGAACCTCCTCTGACTGATTAGGTTTGGGTAGCATTTTGGAACTCAACATGCTTGAACCCTTTGGTCTCCAACACTACTAACTACTACTAACTACTAATACACATTAGATGTCCCTCCGTTTCAGCCAATCTTAAGCTGGCCGTACATGAGATGGTTGTTGGACGAACCAGCGGTCTTGTCCTGACCACCCCATACTCATGAGCTTTGGGTGAGGGTTCATGCATTTTCCATGCAGAGAAAGGAGAAAGCTGCGAACAAACTCCTTTGGCAGCAGCTCATCTCCTCTGACAGATTATGTTGGGGAAGAAAAGGATTGGGAACTTGAAATATTTCAAAGTAAAAGAGGGAGCCCATACACATGATAGTTGGGCAATCCTGTTGAAATTGGTGAATAAGGCCAATTTTCATCTGATGTGCATGGGGGTCTTTAGACGAATCATCATCTCTAGGCTTTGCGGCACCAAAGTGTAATATCAGATAAAGCTAATCCTAAGTCACTACCATTAGCTAACAAGACGCAAAAACTAAAATGAATGTTTTTTTCCCCTAATCAGAAACCACCGTAATGGTGCGCACAGGATGTCATCCCACCTGGATATAGGAGAATGTAGGACACCTTAACACTAACACTTATAATGGTTAAATGCAGAGGGATCACAGAGAAAAAAAATAACTCATAGCTCATAGGAGCAGCAGGTTCATCCCTCACTCGTAAGGCGGAGATCCCATTTGTGTTGTGCCATTTCCACCAGAGGATCAGGTGCTCTTTTTGGCTATTCTTGGGAGTCAAAAATACTGGAATCTTTACAGACACCACTGAAATTCGGTGGTATTGGTCAGGAATGGTTTGACAACAGATCTGTCATCTAATTGTATGATACCACAACATAAGTGTTATCCAAGCCTAATGCAGGACAATTTCAGAGTGATACATGGACCAGGGATGGTCAGCAGTAGATGATGAAACCTACGTCCCGCTTTCACTCAAGAGTAGGGTTGAGCGAAACGGATCGTTCATTTTCAAAAGTCACCGACTTTGGACTTAGGATCGGCCACGTGGTCGGCGATCTTGGCGCCAAAGTCGCGTTTTGTATGACGCCTTCCCCGCCATTTTTTCAGCCAATTAAGGAGTGTGGGCAGCGTGATGACATAGGTTCCGGCCTGGTTTCTGCGGGGTCATAAGAGCCATATTACCGTTTGGGCTGCAGTGATTTCCGCAGTCAAACACAACATATGCTTTGCACGGAGGAGAGAGAGAGAGAGAGAGAGAGACTTTGCACGGAGGAGAGAGAGAGAGAGAGAGAGAGAGAGAGAGAGAGAGAGAGAGAGAGAGAGAGAGAGAGAGAGAGAGAGAGAGAGAGAGCGCGAGAGAGAGAGAGAGAGATTTACAGTAGAATCGGCCGATTTCACGCGATCCGACTTTCAAGAAGGTAGGGTTTCACAAAACCCAACTCGATCCTAAAAAAGCAAAAGTCGCTCAACCCTACTCAAGAGCAGACTGTGCAGGTCGCTCCTGCTATACTTCAGCATCCTACAATCTTTATCCCTAAGGCCTCATTCAGACAGTCATGATTTTTCTCGCACGAAAAAAAAAAAACAACCCAAAATGATCCAAGTTTCATCAGCGTCAGTATTTCTCAAATCAAAACAATTAATAACATGGATAAATAAGGGCGGTTTCCCAAGATTCTCCTATCAAACAATCCATGAAAAACGGATTACATCTGGGTGCGGTCTGATTTTTTTTTTTTTCTTCAAAAAACCCATAAAGTTGCATTGGCAAGTTTGACTTAATATTGAACATGTCATTGTGATTTTGTGTGGACTACTCACGAAAATCTTTGTACAATAAAATATACTAGGTACAAGTGCTATCTATGGAAAACACGGATAGTACACGCACATGCAAAACGGATGAGCTCCAACTCAGAAGAACTTGGAACTTAGACTTCCGGGCTTTCATCATTTCTGTGGAGAAGATCTTCACCCAACTTCTTGGGGGCTCAGCTGCTCTAGAGGATGCAATGTAGTTTTGGATAGTCCACAAGACATCTTTTGTAAGCTACAAACCTCTGTGATGAGATACTGGCCATTGCAGCTTTTCTGAAACTAGGCATTGCTGTCTCATGTCCCACCTGACCCGCTTTCATTTGCTCTCAAACCTCCACTGGTCGAGTTTTAAGACAAAGAAGGCCGAATAAAGTCTTCATTCTCTGTCAAGTATCAAAATACACTGTTGGTTCTCCTAAACCCTCTGGCATCACTCCGCTGGAGCTACCTGCATGGTGTGCCCTAATGGAAGACCTAGCTTCTTTACTTTCCTAAGCTACATCAAAGATTCACCAGTCAAGGCTCTTTATGAAGAGCATGTCCTTGTCTGGACATGTCAGTTGACCTTCTAAGGTGTATTTAGGGTCTTCGGAATCTACTTCATTTTGTTACACCCAACAGGCCTCTGCCTGAGGTGTATAGCAGCTGCGTACTCCGCTCTCCCCATAGTAAGCACATAAAGTCGACCAAGAATTAATATATAAAAGTGGAATCAAAAGAGATTAGTCAGGTCTAAGAGATGGGCCTTTCTAATATCTCAATATTACAGTTTAATTTTTAGGCATTACATAGATTAATACTCTTGAGAGAGAAGGCTCTACAGCTCTGGCAAAAATTAAGAGACCACTGGATTAGACCATAGAGGACTGGAATAAGGTAATCTTCTCTGATGAGTCTAATTTTCAGCTTTGCCCAACACCTGGTCGTCTAATGATTAGACGGAGACCTGGAGAGGCGTACAAGCCACAGTGTCTTGCACCCGCTGTGATATTTGGTGGAGGATCGGTGATGATCTGGGGATGCTTCAGCAAGGCTGGAATTGGGCTGGTTGTTCTTTGCGAAGGACGTTTGAATCAAGCTGCATACAAGGTTATCCTGGAAAAACAGTTGATTCCTTCTGCTCAGGCAATGTTCCCCAACTTTGAGGACTGGTTTTTCCAGCAGGACAATGTGTCATGACACACAGCTAGGTCAATCAGGGTGTGGATGAAGGACCACCACATCAAATCCCTGTCATGGCCAGCCCAATCTCCAGACCTGAAACGCATTGAAAACCTCCGGAATGTAATCAAGAGGAAGACGGATAGTCACAAGCCATCAAACAAAGAAGAACTGCTTACATTTTTGTACCAGGAGTGGCATAAGGTCACCCAAAAGCAGTGTGAAAGACTGGTGGAAAGCATGCCAGGACATGAAAAGCTGTGATTAAAAATCATGGTTATTCCCCAAAAAAATTGATTTCTTAACTCTTTCCGAGTTAAAACATTAGTATTGTTGTTTCTAAATGATTCTGAACTTTTTTTTGCATTATTTGAGGTCTGCAAGCAATGCATTTTTTTGTTATTTTGACCATTTCTCATTTTCAGAAAATAAATGCAAAATTTATTGCTTGGAACTTTCGGAGACATGTTGTCAGTAGTTTATAGAATAAAAGAACAATTTACATTTCTCTCATAAATATACCTATAAAGAGAAAAATCAGACAAACTGAAAATTTTGCAGTAGTCTCAAGTTTTGCCAGAGATGTATATTAGCAGATGACCGCATTTTCTCTGGCTTTACAATGTTTGTCTGCAACACAAACTGGTACATTTTTCCACCTTCTTAGGGTTGGTCAGTCCCCAAATATTTTGCCATTCTTGAAAAAAAAAAAAATTGGCAGAAGGTAAATCTTATAAAATACCAATATGAGGCCCTTCATGGCACTTTTATAAAACAAAATTCTAAAAAAAATAAATAAAAATAAATCCATAGTGTGAAACTACATAACAGAGGGGGATGTGAGGGGGATGCAGCTGCAGCTTCTTTTTAGGTGTTTGTTGTAAGAAAGTATCAGCCTGGCTCAGAGCACAACTATTATAATTATTACACACATTAATTTTATAGAGTTAAGCATCTAGAGCATAGATTAGCCATTACATTTTCTTGTAGATAATGAGTACTAACAAGGATGGCTCAGCTTGTATCGTAGATCCAAAACTTCAGGCAACGCTGACTAATGGGCTACACAGGCCTCGCCTTTAACAGCAGACATACAGCGAGACTGACGGCAGACCAACTAGGTGAAAGGCGGTATAGGTATGGTGAAGACTTCACAAAGGACAAGCCCACACCTCCATGAATAGGCCAGACGTACACACAAAGGTCATGTTGTTAGTAGTTTAGATAAAGCTAGATTCCAGAAAAAAAATAGCAATTTTTTTATTGCTGTATTATTAAAAAACGTCTAACAGAGCTGCAGAGGTAGTAAGATCTCTAGTGTCCCACGTAGTACGTCCATACATTAACAGTTCATTTAACAGGGCAAAAGTCCGATGTTTCAGAGCAGAGACCAAAAGCACTGGAAGATGACGCCATATCTGATAGTACTTTATAAGGTGCCCCTAGGGAGGAGTGAGCGCTAGAAGAACGCAAGTTAAGCGAACAATCTGCTTCTACATTATGGGGAAAAATTCCCACTTTTGATTGCGTGGACTCTCAGAATGAGATAAAGGGGTTGTCCAGGTTTAAAAAAAACAAAAACAAATACTTTCAGATACAGCGCCACTATTGACCATGGGGGGTGTGAGATACTGCAGCTCAGCGCCATTCAATTCAATGGGGTAGAGTATGAACAACAGACGTATGGTCAAAAGGTAGCGCCATTTCTCAGAAAAAGCAACTATGTTTTGCTAAGACTACACAAGCCCTTGAAAGGAATTGCCCAACTTTGTTATTAATTTTCCGTACAGCAGGCCTATGGAATAAACAAAAAAATAAACAAGTGTATGGAATGAGTATGTTTAAGTCATACATATCCTCCGGTTGCGGCTCAGAAACCTGCAGATCCCCGCAGACCACCGTGAGTCACACAAAGCGACTGCAGGCTTATTGATTTGGACCGGACAATGCCTTTAACCCTTCTGACCCAGTGCCAGCTCTCTGCTAGAGTGTGATGACAGCTGCAGCCAACTACTGGACTTGGTGGTCTTGTGTTTTCTAAATCGGTATCACCATTGAGCTCAGTGATTAGCTGCAGCCTCCTGATCCTGTGATTTTTAACTAACGTTCTCCTACCAACAAAGACTGGGGCTGCAGCAGCGAGCAGGAGGTGGCAAGCAGGAGGCGGCAAGTAGGAGGTGGCAAGCAGGAGGCGGCAAGCAGAGTGCTCCAACTTTGTACATTTTTATCATAGAGGAAACCTATAGAATAAAACACAATCAAAACTTGCACAAACCATAAACATTAGAAGATTATCATCCGAAAAACAAATCTCCCCAACTCCACCATAAACATACTGGTACATTTTTATTTTACTGGGTATGTTGTACCTTAATACCAGTCATACTTAGTCTAATCGAGTCCAATATATTAGCTAGGCCATAAAGAGACGCTGTCAGTGGGTGAACACGTGTCCGGTTTTTGCTCTTATTTTATTCCCACTGCGCCCCAGAATATTACGCTTTTCTTGTGTTTTTGTTTTTTTAGTCTGCCACCCGGTTCCAGTGATATTGCCTTTTTATTTGGCGCCTTGTGGTCTTTACCAGGGAGAGGTGGGGCTGCTTACGGGTAGAGATGAGCGGATCAATTTGCAGGACTCCAGTCCAGCGTCCTGGTGGATAGACAAGAGGCCGGGAACCTCTTACCTTCTGATGTCCATGAATGCAACTTTTGATCAGCCAAGGATGGCGTGGCGTCTTCTGTACGATGGTCACTTCTGACCTAGTGTAATGTCCTTTTATCAGACTCGCTAAATGGTCCGTGGGCTGGAAACTATGTAAGGCAGCCTCTACAAGGAGATTGTGTGGCCTTCCCCAGGTCAGCCTGGAGGGTCACCCGATTGTGACGTTCTCTGACATGTTCTGGAAGGTCATATTCACCTGTGGAAACGTTGCTTTGGAAATTTTTTGGGTGACATACTGGATATGTATCATGTCCCGTCGTGCTTTTAAGTCTACCACAACCCATTGGCGCGCTTGCTGCTTCCATGGTGTGTGTGTGTTAAGTAGTCGTGGTGGCACATGCGTACTCGTGCCCACTTTTCCAGCCACTTGGCCACAAATGCCAGGATGCACGTTGTTTTGTTTCGGTATCATTGGAAACAGGCATGAAAACACAGGCGGGCTGCGGCTACATGCTATTTGTTCCAACATGAATGACACTAAGCCTTAATGCGCTCTTTTGTCTGTGGGGCTCCGAAGAATGCTGAGCTGTTGCTTTAGCAACGGAGGCCCACATTAACCCATCCAGTGCTGGCGGGGGACTGTCAGGCGCAGACAGCTGGTCATTCTAGTGGTAAAGGAGGTCAGAGCAGAAATGTGCACATACTGGGGGGGGTCGGGGAGTGAACATCTGCAGCCGAGACCACCCCCCTCCCACAGATTGTCCTTGCAAACTATTTCAGTGTGGAGGAGCGGGCTTGCTGGGGAACCTTCAGCCGCTTCCTAGATTAGAACATTTTAATGTGTAATTACTGCAAGATGTTGTTACATTAGCAAAGTGCAAGACTATGATTTTCTATTTATCCCCCAAGGAAGGGTTTCTAGAAAAAAAAAAAAAAAACAACACTAGACTACATATGCTTAACTAATACACCTCCAAAACAATTCTTTGTACCTAAAAACTAACTAGCAGAGACCACCCTAAGGTTACGTTCACACTTCTAGAACAGAAAATGGAACATCTGAACAGAACACAAAAGGAATTCCTGCCCTAGACGGATCCGTTACATGGATGATGGAAGAGAAGCAGAGGGGCACCTCGGTTATTATGGGGTCCGTCTAAGTTCTGTGTCCAATTTTAGAATGAAAAAAAAAAGAGCAAATTTAGACAAAAGTAATATCCGAATGCAGGACCTGTCAATTGACTTTTTAGTTTAAACAGAGCACCTCCTCCAATTGCCGCTGCCCCACTGATGTAGGAACAGGTGTTCGGCCATTAAGCCCCTCCTTTCTAATGTTAAGCCCCTCAGTTACAGGTCCTTCTCAAAAAATTAGCATATAGTGTAAAATTTCATTATTTACCATAATGTAATGATTACAATTAAACTTTCATATATTATAGATTCATTATCCACCAACTGAAATTTGTCAGGTCTTTTATTGTTTTAATACTGATGATTTTGGCATACAACTCCTGAAAACCCAAAAAACCTGTCTCAATAAATTAGCATATCAAGAAAAGGTTCTCTAAACGACCTATTACCCTAATCTTCTGAATCAACTAATTAACTCTAAACACATGCAAAAGATACCTGAGGCTTTTAAAAACTCCCTGCCTGGTTCATTACTCAAAACCCCCATCATGGGTAAGACTAGCGACCTGACAGATGTCAAGAAGGCCATCATTGACACCCTCAAGCAAGAGGGTAAGACCCAGAAAGAAATTTCTCAACAAATAGGCTGTTCCCAGAGTGCTGTATCAAGGCACCTCAATGGTAAGTCTGTTGGAAGGAAACAATGTGGCAGAAAACGCTGTACAACGAGAAGAGGTGACCGGACCCTGAGGAAGATTGTGGAGAAGGACCGATTCCAGACCTTGGGGAACCTGAGGAAGCAGTGGACTGAGTCTGGTGTGGAAACATCCAGAGCCACCGTGCACAGGCGTGTGCAGGAAATGGGCTACAGGTGCCGCATTCCCCAGGTAAAGCCACTTTTGAACCATAAACAGCGGCAGAAGCGCCTGACCTGGGCTACAGAGAAGCAGCACTGGACTGTTGCTAAGTACTTTTTTCTGATGAAAGCAAATTTTGCATGTCATTCGGAAATCAAGGTGCCAGAGTCTGGAGGAAGACTGGGGAGAAGGAAATGCCAAAATGCCTGAAGTCCAGTGTCAAGTACCCACAGTCAGTGATGGTGTGGGGTGCCATGTCAGCTGCTGGTGTTGGTCCACTGTGTTTCATCAAGGGCAGGGTCAATGCAGCTAGCTATCAGGAGATTTTGGAGCACTTCATGCTTCCATCGGCTGAAATGCTTTATGGAGATGAAGATTTCATTTTTCAGCACGACCTGGCACCTGCTCACAGTGCCAAAACCACTGGTAAATGGTTTACTGACCATGGTATTACTGTGCTCAATTGGCCTGCCAACTCTCCTGACCTGAACCCCATAGAGAATCTGTGGGATATTGTGAAGAGAAAGTTGAGAGACGCAAGACCCAACACTCTGGATGAGCTTAAGGCCGCTATTGAAGCATCCTGGGCCTCCATAACATCTCAGCAGTGTCACAGGCTGATTGCCTCCATGCCACGCCGCATTGAAGCAGTCATTTCTGCCAAAGGATTCCCGACCAAGTATTGAGTGCATAACTGAACATTATTATTTGATGGTTTTTTTGTTTGTTATTAAAAAACACTTATTTGATTGGACGGGTGAAATATGCTAATTTATTGAGACAGGTTTTTTGGGTTTTCAGGAGTTGTATGCCAAAATCATCAGTATTAAAACAATAAAAGACCTGACAAATTTCAGTTGGTGGATAATGAATCTATAATATATGAAAGTTTAATTGTAATCATTACATTATGGTAAATAATGAAATTTAACACTATATGCTAATTTTTTGAGAAGGACCTGTATAATAATGAAAATGTTCTTTTCAATCATCTAGGTGTATACCACAGGACTTCAGTGTTTTCATTGTGGTACACGTGGCCAGTTGGTTTGAGGGACAATTTGATCATGACTGGGAGCATAATTTTGGGTTGGGAAGGCACAGAAGGAGTAACTGTTCCAGAGTCAGTGGAGCAGCACCAATTGGCAGAGGTAATCCAGTGGAAGGTCTTCTTTAAGCCGGCCATATCATTCACATTGCTTGGCTGACAACTCTACCCCTCTAGACACACGTACAAGTGTTCTGAATAGGCAGCGGCCGGACACCTCTGGCTCAATCTGCATTGGATTTTCTACAGTGTTTTACAGTACTAGCATAGAGCATGAAATAAAAATAAATAAAATAAACTAGACACGCTGCGAAAAATGCAAACAATGTAAATGGTCAATAGCTGCAGGCTTTGAGACGCTGTGGATGTCTGTGCAAACTTCAACGCTTGCAATACAAATGGTGAAATGCACGGGTCCCCCACACCTTCACACACGGCTGCGGAGAGCACTGCGGGACCCTCCATGGGAAGGACTGATCCAAAAGAGGGTCGGCAATGCTGCAATATTGGGACATCCTCAAACGCATTTGTGGGGGAGGAGGGTTTAGCCGACAATCTAATGTTTATGGTCACATATACTGAACCCACGTCACTCCACTATTCTGTATAACAGGCTAATTACTATTGTCAAATACCTCTTAAAGGAACGCTGTTGGTAAAACTGACATTTTGGACATGACCTCTCTGTCTGGTATTGTGCAGCAGCCCCTTCAGGCCCGGCGGCATCAATTTAGTGCACAATGTTCATTGAAGGTCAGCAAACATTGCTTCTTCTGCCTTACCAAAGGTACTGGTGTACTCACGAAGATGGACCAGAGCTTCCGGTTAACTTTGGAGAGATTTCTTAAAGAGAACCTGTCACCATGAAAAGGCAGTGCAATCTGCTGGCATCATGTTATAGAGCAGGGGAGCGGAGAAGACGGATGTATAACTTTATGAGAATAGATTCCCTATAACCTGGGATTTAATCATGTAAACTTCTGCTCCTTCTGGGATTTTTGTTCCGGCTCCCCCTACACCTTCTCTATAACATGAAAATGCATTTTCAGGGTGACAGGTTGACTTTAAGTGCATGTATTTGAGGCTAAAAATCCTTTTTGCATTTGGGCGCTGTGCACATTTTCGGCTTTTTGTTTACTTTCAATTAAGAGGACGTCTGATCATAAATCATATAAGCAGGACTTTTTACAACCTATGGCAACGAGCGTTCCCTGGAAGTGTGAACAAGCTGCCGATCACCGGAATGAGCAAAACGCTTGTTTATCAAATGAAATGATCTTTTGGTTGACTTATAATAATCATTGTTCTCGGCAGCACATCATCCTGTGTAAACAAGATGTGCTGCAGAGAATATTTGGAAATAAATGGGTTAACCTGCTCTGCCTTTGAAAGACGATGAGAAGACAGGAATCCAAGTAATGTGGTTTCTCATCGCGTTTCGAAGTTTAAAACTTAATCAGGGCAAACGTGTTTTCTCCTGATGAAGCTTTAAACTTCGAAACGAGTTGACAAACCGCATTACTTGGATTCCTGTCTTATCGGTTTACCCATTTGTTTCAGGTGAGCAATTCTATCTACACAATTTGCCCAGATAAGACCCTACTGCGCTTTGCTACTCTAGTTTTATGGCATTTCTACAGAGAATAATGACATGCTAGGCGCACAGAACGATCTATTATTGATTGTTCTGTGTGCACAGGAAGCCAAGCTGGTCTGTCTAAACAGAGTACTTACAAACTCGCCTGTCAGACCAAGTTCTGACAAATTCTCAGTTAACACATTCTGAAACCAGCAAGACAGTGCAATAAAGCAGCTAATAGAAGCGAAATGGTGCAAAAGTTGTATTGAACCCAAATTGCTAAAATATATTTTTTATTATATGTATTTTAGAGAGAAAAAATGAACACAAAACAAAAAACACAAGGCTTCAAAAAGGTGCACGACCCCTTAAACTAGGGATGCCCAAATCTGCATTTGTATCACAAAAAATACCCATCTTCTAGAATTTGAAGCACACTATACGATAATAAAATGTAAACATAATATTAGAAAACATGCACTAAAAAAGAAAAATAGTACAGAGGACACATCCACATGGAAACATAAGCTGCAAACCTCATGGATAAAGTAGTAAAATATTAGTAAATAATCTAAACTGACAAGTAGATTACAGAAGGAAGTATGAAGCAAGACCCTGCAGGGGGTGTACAAACATCCAAAATATACACTGAATAGTTAAGTAAGCTTAGAAAGTAGTGCACAAAAGGTAAATGCAAACCAACCCCAAAGTGATCCATAAGTAGTAATACACAGTAATAACAATGGGATCAATATACACAGATATTGTAATATCTAAAGCAGATGCCAGCAAGGTAAATACAAACCACCGACTGCAGCACACCTCTCTCCCCCGACGTACGTTTCGCCTAGAGCTTACTCATGGGGGCTACATAATACACAATATACCTGTAAGTGTAGATTTATTTACTATCGATCTAGTTTGGGGCTCATGTGTCTGTGCCCTCTATTAAATATAACTGAAAAACAAAGCAGTATCATCGGGGGTGCAATATTTATAGGGCGTTTTTATTGCATCACAAAAGTAATGCTAAGGCTATAAAATACTTTGGTTGTACAACATGAAGATCGGAAAGCACAAAGCCACATTGCAAGGCAGCATTATGAATTTGGTGACGTTAAGACAAGCGATAATGCGACAGTGGATAAAAATCCAAACCTGCTATATAATTTGCATTAATCTATGTCAGCAAAAATGTCTTCGGACGTCGTCTGCAACTTCGATGTGTCTATAATGCTTTTCTCTTACTACTTAATGTTGCAAACCGTAAATAACATGCAACTTGTAAGCAGACCGCAGAATCAAGAACTAGACAAATTGCACTTTTTTTTTTTTTTTTTAATGTGCAAACCCAGCTGGAAAGTGTGACTAATCCTATAAACACCTTTTGATATGTTAAAGCCCCTTAGAAGCCATGCTAATCCGTGGGAATATGGGTTTTGAGACCCCCATTGATCAATCATCTCACCGGGCAAGAGTGCTCAGTAATGATGAGCGAACGTTTTTGGTATGTTCGAAAAATATCTTTGAGTCCCCGCGGCTGCATGTCTCGTGGGTGTTCAACAGGCACAACAACATGTAGGGATTGCCCATTTGTTAGACAATCCCTGCATGTGTTTCGGCTGTCCATCAGCCGGGAGACATGCAGCCGCGGGGACCCGAACAATTATTCGAGCACCCTGAAGACACTCGGTTAGCACCCGAGCATGTTCAGATAGCAGCTTATCCCAGCAAGTTAATGTTAAATTACAATTTAAAAAAAAAAAAAAAGATTGAACACAGCAAATTTACCCTGAATAGTGAATTTTTTTTTGCTTTACTTCTCTTGTGAGGATTTTGTGTTACCCAATAGTTCATTTCTATATGTCTATAGCCATGCACAGAGCAAAGCATGGTGGGAGCTCAGGTGATGGTTACACATTTAGGCCGAGTCCACACACTGTATACGGACTGCATTGCCCGATGTGGGTCTCCCGGCTCAAACGTAAGCCTTATACAAGCGTCCACGAAGCTGTAGGTTTGGGTGGGGAGATTTGTGGTCAGTCTGTGAACCTGGCCTAAGGGTCACCAGCAGAATGTTTTAGGAAAAAAAGCAAAAAACTGGTCATTCACAAGTGGTAGCTCTCAACTTCCCAAAACGCAAGTCATTCAGTATGGTGCTCACATAACTGTGCCGTCATACATTGGCACTTATGGTTTATGGAGCGCCATTTCAGATGGGTTACAGGCAGACCCACCAGAATAAGGGGTCGCGTGCACCTAAGACTGTGCCTGTAAAAGGGTTCAGGACCTCGCAGAACATCACAAATCAGTGCAAACTAAAATGGGGTGAGAATGTTTCAGATTTTTTTTTTCTTTTATCTGAGGAGGAAGGGAGTAAAAAAAGGACAGGAATTAATTGGAAAGACCTTTTTTTTATTCTAACATGGCTCTGGGTGGTCAAGACTGCGACCCTCCCCCACAAATAAAAACAAGAATCTGTGCTGTTAAAAATGCAGAATGACAAGAGTGAAATAACTCTGCCAGCAAGACAACGATTCCCTGATGATGAAAGTGGTTCTACAAGAATTGCCAAATCGTCCGGCATTTGTGAAATGTCACCAAGTCTGCACTCACTGCGCCCACGTAGACAAACCATGGTGGTGGCGACCCCAGAAGGCCGGCAGCGATCTGAGCAGATCCCCAGAAGGCCGGCAGCGATCTGAGCAGATCCCCAGAAGGCCGGCAGCGATCTGAGCAGATTCCGCAGAGCGCTGGAAAGCGATTAGAGGACACCGGTTTAGCAGCTTCCCACTATGGATGTTACAAGTAATCTGTGAGTAACTGTACACTCATATCTTGCATCTCTCTCCAATGCAGAAAGTGCTTTTTAGACATCACTGGGAGGTGGGGGGACAAAACTGCCCGTTAACCCCTCACAGCCCTGTGTGTGAGGTAGGCGGGCTAGGAGCCCAGCAGGATGGTTCACTCTTCAAACAAATTGTTCTGCTCAGCGAAATCTGCTTCTCCCCCACCCACGCAAATAGGAAACAATGCATTCCTGCAGCCTCGGCTAACGTACAGTGGAAGGCTCGCTCTACTTAATTCTTTCGACTGCCCGGTGTCGCTGAACACACAAGACTTGCAAGAAGAGACAGTCACATCTGTTTTCTTTACCATAAAACACAAGAGCCAAAATCTTCATAGCTGGGTCTGAGCAGCCCAATAGGCATGGAAAACACTTTACACACAACCAGTGTTTTATCACAAACTTGGTGTAGGACTGTGGTGTCATCACTGACCAGAAATGAGAGCTACCAGGTAGGCAGCACATACTAACAAGTGCCAACCAGGAAAACGGCAAGATCACCTGCAAGAACAGATTTTATTAGCCGTGTGCTGGAAACACAAGGTTTGGCTCACACATTCTAGTGGGAAAAAAAGTGTGAAATCTGCAGTGAAAATACACAGAGTATGTAAAAATCTGCTCCTGGGCTACATGAGTGCATTTTATTTATTTTAGTTTATTGAAAACCATTTAATGGGTTACATTACATCTACCTGTAATCTATAAAAAAAAAATAAAATCAGTGCACAGGGAGTTTGCTGATTAAATTTTGGCGCAGAAAGTCCAAATTTTGAGGTGTTTTGAGTTTTTGATGAGTTGCCTCAATTTTTGCTCCAAAAAGACTCTGCACATAGCAATTCTGATACACAGTGGGAGGGGATTTAATGGGGTACGGGTCAGCAGAAAAAAAAAATGCTACTAACATGCAGAAATGAGTTAATCTGCAGATTAATAGAGTTATTAATCTGCCCAGTGACTGCACTTAGCAGGACGCTGCAGGGAGAAAATGAACTTTATTCCCCGAGCAGCGTTCCGGTTTCAGTCACGGGGCGGCACCGGCTCAGTCACCGCTCCGAGTATAGAAAGGAGGTTGTAACCGATAAAAACAGATACAATGTGTAAAAGATACATACCCAAAGTTGCAAATTATATGACACTGTTTTTGTTATTTTTATTTTGCTCTCGTTACAGACAGGAAAGTGCAGTGGTTAGTGATACAAATTAGGCTTAAGACAGTATTACAAATTGCACATTTAAAAAGACGCCCCTGGTCTTGATATATAAATCATTGGACAACATTTTTATAAATTTGGTGCAAAAAGATGGCAACACTGTCACAAATTGAACAATTCCCACGATAAAAATCAACCATGGGTGAATCCACCCAATTATATAGGGGTTTTGTGGTTAGTAGTTTCCTTACAGCAATAGGTTGCAGAATCCAAAGCCAAAAAGGGTCATAATGTGCATGAAAAGTACAAGTTCGGTTAGTGGAGCTCCTGCTTTTGCTCCATTACCCAGGACATACACGTTGGATATAAGAGATATCAGAACTCCCCCCATAAACAGGAACACTGGGTTTGACTGATTTCCGTGGTTTCTTTAAAAGCCACTGCCAGATTATTTCCCCACTAAACAAAGGAATGGGAAGATTGAATTCCAACCACCCAATCCTTAGGTCCTAGAGAGAACGCCTCAGGTAACATACACATTAGACGATAGGCCAACCCCACCTAAATCTGCAGGTTGCGCCTATATGTCCCAGGCTAACAGAGTTCCCTAAAGCCCCCCACCCATTAAGTAGCTGTCAGATGAATAAAAATTTGTACGGAGAGAGCTGCTGCCAGACATCTCTGGCGGAGGCTTATATCTCTGGCCTTATCCACACATCAGTATTTTTGATCAGTAGTAATTAGCCAAAGCCAGGAGTGTTTCAAACACTTTCAATTAGCTTTTTTTTTGTTCCTGGTTTTGGAATGCAAAATACAGACCAAATATTGACGTGTGAATGATGCCTTAGAGAACAAGATTTAAAAAGAAAAAAAAAAATGCGAGTTGGGAGCCCACACAGGCTGTTGACCAAGCCCGGTGACAGACTCATACTTGTAGTCATTAAGACAGAGCTAGTTAAAGGGAACCTGTCACCCCCAAAATCAAAGGTGAGCTAAGCCCACCGGCATCAGGGGCTTACCTACAGCATTCTGTAATGCTGTTGATAAGCCCCCCGATGTATCCTGAAAGATGAGAAAAAGAGGTTAGATTATACTCACCCAGGGCGGTGCAGTCTAATGGGCGTTGCGGTCCGGTCCGGGGCCTCCCATCTTCTTACGATGATGTCCTCTTCTTGTCTTCATGCTGCGGCTCCGGTGCAGGCGTACTTTGTCTGCCCTGTTGAGGGCAGAGCAAAGTACTGCAGTGCGCAGGTGCTGGGCCTCTCTGACCTTTCCCGGCGCCTGCGCACTGCAGTACTTTGCTCTGCCCTCAACAGGGCAGACAAAGAACGCCTGCACCGGAGCCGCAGCATGAAGACCAGAAGAGGACGTCATCGTAAGAAGGATTGGACCGCCCCTGGGTGAGTATAATATAACCGCTTTTTCTCATCTTTCAGGATACATTGGGGGCTTATCTACAGCATTACAGAATGCTGTAGATAAGCCCCTGATGACGGTGGGCTTAGCTCAACTTCCATTTTGGGAATGACAGGCTCCCTTTAAGATTATGAAATCAGTAATCGGGTCAAGACTTGGGGCCATAATACAAATGCTAAAATGCAGCACAATCATGGTGGTCTGAATAAGGCCTTAGGCTGCATTCACACAACACTCATACTGCTATTTTAAACAGATTTTTCTGCTGAAGATATTACTTCAAAGCTCATAGGATGCATTGGATTTTTTGTTTGTGGCACTTTAAACACCTGCATGGGATTTTTGCATATATCTGGCATTGTTTCTTAGGCTTCAAAACAAAAACCAAAAACACACATACAAATGTAACAAATAGTGATGAGCGAGCATGCTCGAATAACGTGTTATCTGAGCATGCTTGCATCTTGTGTATTTTCAGCGTGCTCAGAAAAAATGCTCGAGTCGTCTCAGCTACATGTCCCGTGGCTGTTCCGACAGCCGAAATCCATGCATGGATTGCCTAACAAACAGTCAATCCCTGCTTGTGACGAAGAGCCACGGCGACTAGAGCATTTTTTAGCACGCGGAAATACTCGATTTGGACATGAGCACTATCGGATAACACCTTATCCGAGCACACTCGCTCATCACTAGTAAAAGTAATATTAGAGAAACAAAACAGAGCCTCACTTATGAAAACTAACAGTAACCGTCCTTGCTGCCATGGCAACAGAACTTTGATTCAAACTTCCCAGAGCTGTTTTGTGTTTTTAAACGAAAGCAGAGCTGTGATTGGTTTCTATGCCGAGCTTTGATTAGTTGCTATGGGAAACATTGGCCGTTTTCACAACTACGACCTGGTGTGCGAGGGCGGCCTAAAGGGAAAGTCCGGTATCATATTTCAATTCCTCATTGACTGGAAGCAGAGGTCTTGAAAGCAATCAATACAAAGTTTCATTGTTTACGTCCTGGAAATGGAAACGTGACGATGGCACATGTACACAGAGCTAGAGGCAAAGACCCTGATTTTTTTTTTTTTTTTTTTTTTTTTTACGATATTGCTCAATCCTATGGGTCATAATGCTACAAGAAACATTCCATTTTCTCTTCTGGAAAAGGTCGACGCATCAGAAAACACAAACACACTATATGGTCCGGCTACATATGCATCGTATACAGGCGTCTGACGTAGATGGACAGATACAACGCTGTTCACACAGCTGATAAATCCTGCCAGGAGCAGAGGGACTATGAGAACGGTAAATCTGAATAACTGCTTACAGAAAAGCGGGAAAGAAAGCAAAACCAATGTATTATGGACCACCCCATCAGTAGACATCTTGTGCCGCTATATAGTACCATCACCCGGATAGTATAACAGACGGTATCATGCATACCTGAGGAGGCTTGGACTCTGCAGTTATGAATAGCACAAAAACGGAGCTTCATTGCAAGGCTTTCAAAGGCCAAGCAGCTGTACGCAGCCTGATATCACCAAGCACAATGTGAAGCGTCAGATGTAGTAGTGAAAAGCAGTCGCCATTTTACTCTGGCGTGATAGACACATGTTCTGTGCAGTAACAGATCACACTTCTATATCTGGCCGTCTGATGGAGGAGTTTGGGATTAGCTGCCTGACTGCACCAAATAGTAAAGATTTTTTGGAGGAGGCACCATGCCATGGGGTAGTTTTTCCATGAAATCTAGTATCGATAGAAAACACATTGGAAGGCTCTTTCTAACCATGTATACTACTATTCATTTCACGCCATATACCCAGGCATCTGGCAGTACACAATTCAGTGTTACTCTACACAATTTCCTCCAAAATGCCCTGCCTTTAAAAAAAAAAAAAAAAAAAAAATTCAAAAGGGAAAAGTCCTGTTGCTTAACAGGTGTCCTCAGGGCATATGAAGTGGACTTCAGGATCAGGTTACAGTAAACCCTGCACCCTCACCTCCAAGAAATGCTTGGCTTCTATTGTGGGAGAGTATAGGAATACTTGGAAAAAAAGATTGATTGGTAATGAAGAAACAATCTCATGGGAATTGGGAGTCGCTAAGCCTACATATAAGAACGGTAATGAGTGCAATCAGCAGTGTCGGTGTGATGACCGTGGAGAAGACACCATGATTTCACATGGATGACAATCTGCAGCCTTGTTCTCGCCATCATTCCCTCTCCACTAAGATCTGTGGGATTTCTCATTGCCGACCTCCAGAAAGGCAACTTGCCAGTGTGCAGGACTGGGACTGTAGGCCGCCGGGCTGATCCTCTCCCAGTGACGTCTGCAGCGCAGCCCCTTGTCACGCACTGTGGCACTGCACTCGCACTGCCGGCCAGTCTGGAACAGAGCTGAATTGAAGATCTGTTTCCTGGCATGCTCGGGGAGGGCGTAGCTACTGATAAAACGGTGCCAGGTTTCTTGCCTTGAACTTTATAACTTTTTTTTTTTTTGAGGCGGTTGTTAAAAGGTAAAATAAGTGTCCACAATTATAAAAAGTCAAATACAACAATACGATAAATAGTAAAGGGCACAATCCTAAACCTAATTCCACCTAAGGACTTTGGCCGTCACTACCTCCTCCGAGTACAGTGCCTTTAGGTTCAGACTTCTGCAGCTCCGGATCCCCCCTGCGTTGTTCAGACTTCACCATCTGGCAGCATAGCCGGTGCCACAGCATTCACAGCGGACTACCGGCGCCAACTCTATTCATCTCAAGCAGCACCCCAGAGGCGTACGGTGAACCCCAGACACAGTGCAGCCTGCGGGGCCTTCAATAATAAGCCAAGTGACTACTTATACAGAAGTTCTGGACCGCTGCCACCGACCCAAGTGCCAGCATTGTATGCCTTGTCTGCCCGGTGACTAGAATTTCAATATACAAGTGCCCCCTCTTAACTGCTTAGACTCAAACAAAGGCCAAACCTGCCACCGCAGCCGGGACAAGTGTGACACGGATGAAAAGCATCGCCATCTATGTTATTAGACCCCAACGGAGGAGAACAGGTCTTTATCCGGAGGCCTCCATCAATAGTACAGAAAGTCAATCTGCACTCATTTTATAACATTTATTAGAGGGGTTTACAGCACACGACCGGACGCACAAAAGCTTTCACATTATTTTTGGGGGGCACATCCGTTTACAAGAGGCTTTTACACGGGGCGATGATCGTGCAAACATTCGTTCCTGATCATGGCAGGCGAGATCAAACGCTCGGATGCGATTTCCCCATAGCTTTTATTTATCATTGCTCGACAGCACATTTGCTTGTGTAAAAAGGGAATGTGCTGCCGACAATAACCTAAAGTGCATGATAGGAATAGGAAACAATCGCGCTATCGACCCCCCGACTGATCACTGTAACAGAAGCATTGAATGGCGGTAAGTTGTTGGTAGGCAATTTTTCGACCCGTGTGAAAGGGCGTGCTGCCGACAAACTATAAAGCTTCATAAAATGTGATCAGTGAGGAACGTTTATTTTATTTCTTTAGATGGTAATGCCTGGCTACAAAAAGTGATGATTGGTGAAGAATCGGTGATTGTGTGCCACAGTCTCTGGACAGCTGACCAAAGCGGGTGCTGGTTGTCGGACCCCACAGATTTAATATTGATGGCCTATCCAAGTCTTAAAATCACCCTTTAAAAATTAAAATATTAATCTATCCATGTGTAGGTCCACCAATATTCCAGATAGGCCTCCTGTCGAGAACAAATATATCATGGCCTTTCAAGTTAGAAAAGGCCAGGATGATAATGAGTGACTACAGGACTCTAATGAAGTGCTAATCCCGCAGAGTGTGGCCCTCTGGCCTTGTAGGAGGGTAGGCGGTGGGGGGGTCCGCACCATCAGGTTTGCACCATCATAGAGGAGAGCAGTAATCTCACCATCCCAAGCTCCAGCTGTAGTTTGCAGGCTTCCTGCAAGCAAAATTATCAGTATAAATGGATTTAAATTGTCACCTAACAGATCTAATTAGCGACTATAATTAGCTCTCACTTGCTTGGAATAAGCAGCTTTCTCAAGTCGGGTTACTAGGTGCCACCGTATAGGCCGTATTCACACTGTCTGCACCGGACAGAGTTCATCAATACTAATGCATTCTACCGACAGCAATGAAGGCGCATTTACAAATTACAATTACTGCAAACATAATAGTATAAAGTAATTGATTCTAAATGTTCCAACATATATTATAATGGGGTCTCCCAAGTCCCCCCTAACAGATGATGCTGAAAGGGAGGGGGGTTGTCAGAGCTCTCTCTTCTCTGCCTCACTGAGCCCTCATATATGAGGGAGCCATTTTTTGTACGTTCCTTTGGCCAATCTCACGTTCAGCCAGCTTTGCCTCCTTCCAGCACCATTTTACAGACATAACGTAAATGTTTCTTTTTACCAATCAGTGACCATAATCACCACAAATCCAAAAGCTACATAAGGTTTGGGCTCTGTTGGCGGCACCATTACTAACCTATGCAACTGTACCGTTCGGCCACTCATAGGATCTCTCAAAAATAAGCACCAATTTCCTCTAAATATGGATTAAAGCAAAGTAGATGTAGTCACCACAGATCTGGCCATACATACAGCCTATACTGTTAATATATTAGAAATGTCCTGATGACTAGCAAAAGCTGCAACAAAATTTCCAAGATAATCGAGACTCTTAAAAAAATATTTTTCTAGAGAAAATAATAAATCCGTGCCGCCCCTCCAAGCACTGATTTGGTGCCAGCTGCACAAGGAGGGCACTATGGGTATGTTTTGCATCACGCCGGGCACCTGCTGATTCACGACAAGCCCTGCTCTATGCACATGGATAACCTAATTCAGAGAACACAGAGGCTGTTTATTTAGTGACTCACGGACATTCCTTAAAGTCATAAACACACATTTAAAGGGGTGGTGCTCAGTACTGACTTGGTGTGAAATTCTTAGCCTTGACCTTAATTATTTTGTTGACCATAAACTAGCAGACACCCGGTCTATCCTCGGGTTTTCTATCCACATCGTTATATTTTTAACGATATCGGCATGATAAAATATGGACTGATAGAATGGCTAGGCATGTAGGGAATTGATTAGCCATGGGGCACATAGGTAACCATGGCTGTGAAGTCGGAGTCGGTATAAAATGTATAATAAATTGGGTTCAGTAGTTCAGTGCAGGATGTGCTGAATCTTTTTTCAGAATAATTTGGGAAAGTTATGAAGTGTCCTATAAATATCTGTCCTGTTCCAGATCTGAGCTTTTAGTTGAGATGAATCTGTGCTGCACTTTCTGTACATGCTCAGTAGTGACCAGTGCTGTGGAGTCGGAGTTGAGATGAATCTGTGCTGCACTTTCTGTACATGCTCAGTAGTGACCAGTGCTGTGGAGTCGGAGTGGAGATGAATCTGTGCTGCACTTTCTGTACATGCTCAGTAGTGACCAGTGCTGTGGAGTCGGAGTGGAGATGAATCTGTGCTGCACTTTATGTACATGCTCAGTAGTGTCCAGTGCTGTGGAGTCAGAGTGGAGATGAATCTGTGTTGCACTTTCTGTACATGCTCAGTAGTGACCAGTGCTGTGGAGTCAGAGTGGAGATGAATCTGTGTTGCACTTTCTGTACATGCTCAGTAGTGACCAGTGCTGTGGAGTCGGAGTGGAGATGAATCTGTGCTGCACTTTATGTACATGCTCAGTAGTGTCCAGTGCTGTGGAGTCAGAGTGGAGATGAATCTGTGTTGCACTTTCTGTACATGCTCAGTAGTGACCAGTGCTGTGGAGTCGGAGTTGAGATGAATCTGTGCTGAGTCGGAGTCAGGGAAATCGCTGAGTCGGAGGTTTGTTTGGCTTACCGTCTCCACAACCCTGTTGGTAACTTCAGGTTATATTTACGACCAAACAGATTTATAAGCCCCAGACATCACAAATTTGTACCTGAAATTATTAGGCTATGCGCACACGTTCGGGATTTCTTGCAGAAATTTCCTGACAAAAACCGGACATTTCTGCCAGAAATCTGCATGCGTTTTTTTCGCGGTTTTGGGCTTTGCACGTTTTTGATGCTTTTTTCCCGCGTTTTTTCCCAATGCATTAAATAGCGGGGAAAACGCGAATAATCCGCAAAATTAATGAACATGCTGCTTTTTTTACCGCGATGCGTTTTTTTTCGTGGGAAAAAACGCACCATGTGCACAAAAATTGCGGAATGCATTCTAAATGATAGGATGCATATGTATGCGTTTTTGATGCGTTTTTATCGTGAAAAAAACGCGAAAAATCCTGAACGTGTGCACATACCCTTACGGTTGCGTCCATGGACAAACTGGCAAATATCACTGAGCTATAGAAACGCAATAGCGAGCCACCAAGCAGCACACCCAAAGGGTGCACTTTATATCAGGTCTGAAAAAAACAAGTGTTTCAATAAGGAGAGTGAAGGAAACCCTCACCAGACACTTATGGTGGAGTCTTGTTCCAGTTTGAACACAAGGAACGATCGCTGATGTGCACCATATATGTTCATTTGTTGGGAGGCAATTCTCCTATACACACCCTATGGTCTCCTCACAATTGGCTTGCACTTTGATTTTTTCATGGAAAAGGAGATAAGCCGCTGCCATATAAACAAGACCCGATGGGTTAAATATCTAACTATTGGATGGACCACAGATGAGTGACCAAATCAACAGGATCTGCTGAGTAAAATCTGATAATGTATGAGCAGTTTCAGATTGGTTTCTCAGGCAGAAGTTCTGTTCAGAGTCTCCTTCTAAAGAGAAGAGGACAGGGAAGAAAAAAAAAAAAGCCATATGACAAGCGTAAATAATGAAGGTGGTGGATGCCAATCGTTGAGATCTTCCTTAGGGTATGTATGCACACGCGAAGGTTTCGTAGCAGAAATTACTTCTGAACGAGGTTGTTTCGGCATCTTGTACATCATGTCTGCAAACACCAAACAGAAATTTCTGCATCAGATCTGTTGTGGGTGAACATACCCCCAAGTCCTACACAACCCTCCTCCGAGCACAGCCCGAGCCTGCCCATACAACGCCGGCAACAAAGCTCCGATAACCTGTAGTAACCCAGCTAACAAAGGCAGCCATTGTCTGCGGCACATTAACATTAGCCAACGGCAAACCTTCAGTACGGCGAGAGTCCACTAATCCGGTATCGGCACTAGCGATGAGGATTGTATAACGAGGAGGACTCAATATATCAGAAAGGTTTAAAAAAAAAGAAAAAAAAAAGGATTTTTTGTTTTTCCTACATTCCCGAAGTACTTTATCAAGGGGGAGAAAATAAGAAAAGTCTCAAGAAATCTTCCTTGAAGGCCGCATAGATTACATATTTGTTGTCGACTAGAGCACTATTCTCCAACATGGTACCCCCTTGAGGCTGTAAAACTACAACTTCCAGCATGCCAGACCAAACGATCTCACATCAGCGGCTCATTCTGATTTGGAAGTAAGGGGAGGTGAAGGGGTTAAAGCCAACATGTTCCTCTTCGTGGTAACCTTTACAAAGCTGGACACAAAGCAGCCTCGCTGGTGTTCAGGGGATTATGCGGCTTTGAAGCACAGTGACTCAGAACAATTGCTTACATTCGAGGAGACGGAGGGTAGAACATGCTGAACCTTCCATAACTGGCAAAGTAACCAAAACAGCAGAGTAGTAAGCCACCAGTTGCATAATGGCCAGCAATTTAAAAGGAGCATGCTGGACCGCAGATGTATCAGCTAGAACATATAGTGCTGTAGGTGCCCATAGTCACTCAATGGTGAGTAGTGCCCAACAATATAGGAAAATATAGCACGTCGTGTCCTCAATGAGAATCAAAGCAGTAGAGCGCTGGAAAGTCAGCCAAGGCCCATCAATATTCCCACAGACCGATACATGGGCAACATATAAATTGTTGTGCTGGTTATTATGGGGGCCTGCAAGAGGCACGGACAGTCCGAATGCCATCATGGGAGCTTTCCCAAACAGGTAACCCCATTCCACAGGTGCAGACTTTACCTAGCCCTCCCTACGTATGCTTACTGGTGTCCAGGAGAACAAATATGGCTAAAAGCCATTCACTTAAAGGGAACCTGTCACCCCGTTTTTTCAGTATGAGATAAAAATACCGTTAAATAGGGCTGCTTTACAATAGTATATTTTTTGTCCCCTGATTCCCCACCTATGCTGCCGAAATACCTTACCAATGTCGCCGTTTTCGCCTGTCAATCACGCTGGTCTGGTCAAAAGGGCGTGGTGAAATAGCTTTTTCTCCCCGGCGTAGTGTTCTGCGCATGCGCAACTGCCGAATGCACTGCGCAGCGGCAGACAAAGAGCGCAATCTGCGCTATTCACCGGCTTTTCCGTGGCGGCGGCCATCTTCCTGGGGCCGCGCTTTGCGCAGATGGAGTGCTCTGCTGCCCGGGGCTTCAGGAAAATGGCCGCAGGATGCCACGTGTGCGCAGAAGGAGATCGCGGCGGCCATTTTCCTGAAGCCAAGTTCGCATCTCTGCTTCAGGAAAATAGCCGCCACGATCTCCATCTGCGCACGAGCGGCATCCCGCGGCCATTTTCCTGAAGCCCCGGGCAGCAGAGCGCTCCATCTCAGGAAGAAGGCCGCCGCCACGGAAAAGCCGGTGAATAACACAGATCGCGCTCTTTGTCTGCCACTGTGTAGCATTCGGCAGTTGCGCATGCGCAGAACACTATGCCAACGACAGGAAGATAAGCAAGAGGTGGGGGAGAAAAAGCCATTTCATCACACCCTTTTGACCAGACCAGCGTGATTGACAGGCGAAAATGGCAACTTTGGTAAGGTATTTCGGCAGCATAGGTGGGGAATCAGGGGACAAAAAATATACTATTGTAAAGCACAGCTCAGGCCCTATTTAACGGTATTTTTATCTCATATTGAAAAAACAGGGCGACAGGTTCCCTTTAAGTAAGGAAGCACAAGGTACAGCCATTTCTCTGGAGCCCCCCAAACAAATGAATGCTCAGCCAAGTGTGCGTACATGCTCAATAAGGAGAGCCGAATAAACCACTTGCATCCCTTAATAGCAGAATGATAGCACATGGTCAAATCCAACAATCGCAGACAATTCCCCAATCTCTGTCTGGAGAGAGTCAGGATACCCTATACTTAACATTGGGTTCAGATGTTCTGTTTTTCTCAGGTACCAAATTGTCCTTCAAGAAATGACATAGAAAGGAAAAAGCGGTCAATATATTTCTACAGCTCAAACTGTATTAGACAAGCCACCTTTAGGTTCTATAGGTAGAGAGAACCTCAAGACAGCTCTCCTTTTTATTGACTAGGGAAAAGGAGTGGGGTAGTACACAGGTGAGGCGTACGAACCAGCACAGCTATCTGCTTGGGCTTTATAGGTGTAAGGGTAGGTGCACACGATCAGGAAAAGCTGAGTACTTGCGCAACGTCCAGATGTTACAGCATTGCAGATGGGATTTCAAGAAATCCCATGTCCACTAAGCGCGCGCAGACCCCCGCGGCTTACCTGCGGAGACGGACATGCAGTGCGTCGTTCCAGACTGCAGTATGTCCATTTATCTTGCACAGTCGCTCAGTCTCCGCAAGATAAATCTTACCCATACAATGTATTGGACGAGGTGAATCTGCATGTTTCAGTGAACACATGCGGAATCACCTGCGTTCAATAGCCGGCAGCGCTTTGGATGCAGCGGACATGTGCTGCGTCCAAAGTGCTGCGGATTCATGAACGTGTGCACATACTCTACCACCCAAAAAAAATAAATTTAAACGATAGTCAAATAGGCTGCCCATTAGTGGGACATTTATAAACAGAATTCAACAGTTCACACCTCTAACACGTCAGACATGTTTGGAAAGGACGGGTACATTTTAATATCTTTGAAGCTATATGAGGTTTCTCCTTCTAGGCTAGAAGTCATTGCCTTAAAGGGGGGGCAGGGTTGTCCATTTTGGCTTTGAATTCTTGACCTTGGTCTTATACAATAGGGAGTTGATCAAAGCGCTAAGGTCTTGTGTGGCCATATAATAGGGTAAAGACTAATTATTAGTAAAGCTGCCCATTCACTGGTAGAATCTCTCCACCACAAACAAGTCTTTTTTCTGTTGCTGGACTCTGTGATTGAGGTCACGTCACGCTGGTGTCAGCAGATTCCTCCTCACTAGAACGTATCAGCCTCATTTACTATTCTTCCAATTCAATGTTCATTATTTTAAAGTGTGACCAAGTAGAAAACTGCCGAAGAGAGCATGGACCCTACTGGGGCAGAGTCTCTTTACATGCACATATGCTGATTGAAGGGTTATTCGAAAACCAAAAGTGATCTAAACAGAACCCAAGATGGAACCAAGACAAGAGCTAAATGAGTTTCTAATTTAACAATGGGGCTATGAGACGATAATGCTACATGGCGCCATATCAAAAGTAAATGTTGCAACCAGTTAACTCGGCAACTGGCTGGAAACTTAACGCTAACGCAGACATCTGCGAAACACTGAGCATGGACCATCAGTGAGTCTCCTAACTCGACAGTCATATATGCCTATGAGGACATCATGCATGGGTTGGGAGACTCACAGACAAGTCCATGCATTGCGGCCTGTGCTCGGACTGAGTATCATGGACATCTGCAAACCTTCTGATCGGACAATGTTTAGTTTGGAGAAGTTTCCTTAAGGATCCACTACAAAGAAATGACATGCACTTTTTTCCCCCACGAGGTGGTTTTCAAAAGTTCCTCAGGAAAAAAAAACAAAACAAAAAAAAAAAACCTTCATATAACCAGGAAGGGTACGTGCATACAACGCTTTCTTCCTGGCGGTGGTATTGGCGAGTTTTTCTATTATATATCATTTCAAAAAGTTACTCCAAGAAATGGTGAAGTAGAAATGTGCTGAGGCCTCGGCTCTGATGACACATCCAGGCTTCCCGTGCCGCTCTATTGTTCATCCCCACCAACTTCCTTTTTCTTATTTTAACTACACAACACACAGGAAAGTCACATCAGTTAAACGTCTCATGTCGGTGATCGCCAAACGGCGGGAAAATCTCTACACAGCTCTCCCCTATAGGTTGGCACGACTCAGTCTACATGACCACGAATCCTACATTTACATGTAGGCAGATCCCACCACTTACAGAGTGACCCAGAAGCCATTTTATGTGCAAAATGGAAAACATCGACCACACCCCCTCACCTCCACAAGAAAAAAAAAAAACACCCCCCAAAAACCCACCAGATATGCTTACTCGGCTTCAGGAAAATTTTCCTGAAGCGCCGGATAGCAGAGCGCTCCATCTGTGCACGCGCGGCCTCAGGAAGATGGCCGCCGCCAGCGATAAAGCGGTGAATAGCGCAGATCGCGCTCTTTTTCTTCAGCTGCGCAGTGCATTCCACTGTTGGGCATGCGCAAACCACTACGCCACCAACGGAAAGATAAGCAAGATCTGGGGGAGAAGAAGCGATTTCACCACGCCCATTTGACCAGACCACCTTGATTGACAGGCGAAAACGGTGACTTTGGTAAGGTATTTCGGCAGCATAGGTGGGGAATCAGGGTACGCAAAATACACTATTGTCCAGCACAGCTCAGGCCCTATTTAATGGTATTTTTATCTCATACTGAAAAAACGGGGTGACAGGTTCCCTTTAAGGTCTTTATTATTAAGGGAAAAAGAAATCCAAACCTACAGGGCCCTGTGTGAAAAAATGATTGCCCCCTAAACCTAATAACTAGTTGGGCCCACCTTAGCAGCAACAACTGCAATCAAGCGTTTGTGATAACTGGCAATGAGTCTTTTACAACACTCTGGAGGAATTCTTTGCAGAATTGTTGTAATTCAGCCACATTGGAGGGTTTCGGAGCATGAACTGCCTTTTTAGGCTGCCGTCACACTAGCAGTATTTGGTCAGTATTTTACATCAGTATATGTAAGCCAAAACTAGGAGTGGAACAATTAGAGGAGAAGTATAACAGAAACATGTGCACCACTTCTGCATTTATCACCCACTCCTGGTTTTGGCTTACAAATACTGGTGTAAAATACTGACCAAATACTGCTAGTGTGACGGCAGCCTTAAGGTCATGCCACAGCAGCTCAACCTGATAAAGGTCAGGACTAGACTACTCCAAAGTTTGAATTTTGTTTTTCTTAAGCCATTCAAAGATGGACTTGCTAGTGTGTTTTGGATCATTGCCCTGTTGTATAACCCAAGTGCTCTTCAGCTTGAGGTCACGAAAAGATGGGAGGACATTCTCCTTCACGATTTTTTATTGTATTTTTTTTTTAGACAGCAGAATTCATGTTGCATTTACCACAGCAAGTCTTCCAGATCCTGAAGCAGCAAAACAGCCGCAGACCATCACACTACCACCACCATATTTTACTGTTGGTATGATGTTCCTTTTCTGAAATGCAGTATTACTTTTACGCCAGATGTAATGGGACATACACCTTCCAAAGGTTCAAATTTTGTCTTGTCAGTTTACAGGAGTATTCACCTAAATGTCTTGGGGATCAACAAGGCGATTCTGGCAAAACTCAGAAAAGCCATTATGTTCTCATTGTTCAGCAGTGGTTTCTGTCTTGGAATTTTTTGCCCAGTCTCTTATGTTGGAGTCATGAACACCGACATTAACGGAGGCAAGTGACGCCTGCAGTTCTTTGGAGGTTGTTGTGGGGTCTTTTCAGACCTCTTGGATGAGTCCTCGCTGCGCTCTAGGGGTAATTTTGGTCAGCCCACACCTCCTGGGAAGGTTCACCACTGTTCCATGTTTTTTGCCATTTGTGGATAATGGCTCTCACTGTACTTTGATGGAGTCCCAAAGCTTTAGAAATGGCTTTATAACCTTTTCCAGACTGATAAATCTAAGTTACTTTGTTACTCATTTGTCCCAGTATTTCTTTGGATTGCGGCAGGATGTCTAGCTTCTGAAGATCTTTTGGTCTACTTCACCGTTTCATGCAGGTCCTAATTAAGTGATTTCTTGATTGAGAACAAGTGTGGCAGTAATCAGGCCTGGGAATTTGAACTCAGCTTCCCAAAGATGTGGTAAACCAGTTAATTTATGTTTTAAAGGGGGGCAATCAGTTTCACACAGGACCCTGTAGGTTTGGATTTCTTTTTCCCCTTAATAAACACCTTCATTTAAAAACGGCATCTTGTGATTACTTCTGTTATCGTTGTCTAATATTTAAATTTGTTGGTGATCTGAAACATTTAAGTGTGACAAACATGAAAAAGATTAGGAAATTAGGAAAGGGGCAAAGACTTTCACACAACTGTATGCACCAATTATATACAGGCTGACAAAACTGTACAGGGACAGACTGACTGTTAATAGGATCGTTCTGTCCCCATAAAGCATACATGTTCTCGGCAGCACTTTTCCCGCTTGGATGTGCTGCCGAGAAAGAGGATTTTTTTTTTATGGCTGCAAACAATTGATCAGCAAGCATTTTGCTTGTTCAGTAGAAAGTTTATACAGACCGATGTTTGGGATTAAGCATTCTTATGAATGGTACCGTATATAGGATTACATAACCGTATATCCTGAAAAAAAGAAAAACAGCCCTCGTGATCACTACTTCATCTTCCATATCAATGATACCATGGTGCATTCAAACACATTACAACAAAACATAAAAACCGCAGGCCTGAATAAGGCAATGGAGGTGGTGGAAGAAGCCGCAGCATGGACAAGTCACACATGGAACACAGACAGGAAGCTTTCGCCTGAGATAAGGAATGCAGTCCCTCCTGATGACATCCACAACTGGGAATGCAGGGCAGACTGGAACCAGTCTGGGAATGCAGGAGAGAAAGGCGGCCATGCCTGCTACCCCCTGCTCTGCGGGAGGGGCCTGACAGGCGCCTGTGGCTCACGGCCCACCAGCCCCGATCACTGTCAGGGGAAGCCGAACCAGAACGGACTCTGAAGAGCAGTGAAAACCTCAGCCCGGGGATTGCGGAAAATAGTCATGCAGATTTTTCAGGCGTAACGGAAAAAATGTGGGTAAGATAGGAAGTGGTCTGTGCTCAAAGTAAAAAAAGTTCTCTTTGCTCAGTGATTGCACCGAAGGGGTTGGCCAAGATCAACAAAAAGCGTACAAAGTGTGATCGATCGCTGCTAATCTGATCTATTCCTCTCCAACCACCAGGTTTTCTTGCAATGGAACAGGAATGAAAGAAAAACAGCAATTTACTAGATGAAAAAAGAAAAACAAATTGTACGTGGCAATTAGGCACATAGCAATTAAATGATGAGACATGTCAAACTAATTACACGTGTGCACCATGGGTGTGATTGTAGACGGAGGGATGCAAACGGCAAATGTTACACCGATGCAACCAAAAATCAGACAGCAGCCTACATATACATGGAACTGGCAGCATTGGGTGGTCCGATGGATCCATAGGTTCTCCGTGCACTTGTAGACAAGCAGGTGGTGGATATGCAGCAAAGTGGATGACATCTGCAAAAAAAAAAACCGCACAAGAACAGGGCAGTAATCTGTGCAAAGAAGGGCTGTGGAGTCGGAGTCGGAGTCCTGGAAATTGAGGAGTCTGAGGTTTGGCTTGCCAACTTCACAGCCCTGGTGCAAAGCGCTTCTTACCAGAGGGCTCTTTAGATTAGTCTGATGACATGTGATGTCACACCAGTCCGGCTAATCAAAAAGAAGAGCAGGGAAGCAGTCAGGTAGGAGGGGCTTCTCCGGGATCCCCTCTGATGGCCAAATTACTGACCTGGCTGCTGGACCAGGTCCTGTGAACTATTTAACACCATCGCTAAACAAAAATGCTGTCTAGATGAAGATGGCGCCTCCGTAATGCCAACAGCATTTCTGTCCCCGCGACCTGCAGAAGGGGCCACAGTAATCAGCGAGAACATCAGAAAGGCCTTACGGGATCTCTCCATGTCTCAGAGTACCAGGCTCCCATCACTGTAGTGGAGGGCCCCGCAGTAAACCCACACCCTGCATATAAGGATTTCTAACTACTATAATAAATCTAGGAAGAAGCAGTAAATAAGGCAGAAGTGACTGCGGGCCACCAGCCACCGCCTGGATCGTATGGACTGATGAAGCAGCGCAGGCATGTACAAACCAATACAAGTGTGCGGCAGCTGAGGAACACATACCTGACCTCTGCTTTACCTCATTTCTTGGAAAGGCTGCACTAAATGCTGCTCACCAATAAGTGGATCATCGTTATTCAATATATCATGGGGCCCATAGGACATAACCGTCATACGAGAAGGTCTGCACTTACTACAAGAAGCAGCTGGTGCCCAAACTATCTAACAATTATCTGCCACACAAGTTGGCGCAACACAAAAGAAATCCAGCAGGTTTTGATTTATGAAGACCAGAATACTAGTGGTGTGCACAGTGACCTCATTACCTTTCATTGCGGTGCTATGTCACCACCAACCTTGTGGATAAAGTAGCCCTAGCTTTAGAGGGAGTATATCAGCATAAAATGACTGTCCAAACCAAGCACAGGGGCTCGGTGCACCCTTGGTGTAGCCAATCAGTGCAGTGCACCTTGCCACCTCCTTTTTTCGCCCACTCTCTTCTGGCTCCCACCAATAAAGACGAGGAGGAAGGAGAGAGATGGAAAACAAGTAGGTGGGGACATAACACAACTGCTCGGCCACACCAAGAGTCTACTGACCCACCTGTGCCTGGTATTGACAGTCATGTTGTACTGACAGACTCCCTTTAAGGGCACAATCTGACACGGATGATGATCGCAGCGCAATGCTAGGACTGTCTGGTGGCTCTCCTGACCAGAAATACATGCTGCCACGCTCTGGTCAGGAGAGCCGCCAGCCAGTCTGAGCACTGCGCTTCGATCATCGTCTTATATGTTGGATCTATGCTTTCTCCCACTTATTGCACCTGTAGGCTGTGGATGTATATTCTGCCTTGCAAGCAGTTGGTGCCAATAGGTCAGTTGAAGTGTGTGTTGATATAATATTTGGGTGCTCCTAGTAGCCAAACGGACCACCATTCTTCTGCTGTCTTAGCTGCAAGGAGTACAGATCAGCAGCTGTACTATGCACATCTGGATGTGTGACCACCAAGGGAGTTCATAAACGTACACGACTGCTTTACAATGCACTGCGTCTAAGCTGCACAGACTTGTTTTTAGGTCCCCAACTCATCGGCCTGATGTATATGCTACTTTGGGACAAAGTGGCAAAACAAGGAGAAAGTGTGCAAAAGACAGTAAAGTTCCAGGTCATCTATAAAGAGATGCTCGGATGGCGGAGCATTGAGGATAGGCGCCATTAATGTCTGGTTTCACAGCTCGCACTGCACTGACCAGACACAGTGGTCACGTCACAGGCTGCGTCTTTACTATCAACTCCAGTGATCTGCTCGTGTTTCATTAGTTTTCCTAAGGCGAGGGTTACACTGACGTGTGTCGCGTGACATCGCACCTAATCGTCTCCCATGGTATTACACTGCAAGCTGGGACCTACCGCGACAGTGGGAAATGTCTCCAAGTATGGACGATTCGGTGCCGAAAGCTGCCATTCAGTTGCCCATCGCCTTTAATGCAAGGTGCAGGCGAGTAGTCGGACTTTTTTCCCCTATGACAAAACTGTTTCTCTACACAACAGCAGCACGGGAGCCCCGGGAGAGCGTGCCGACACAGCGGGAACCAGATTTATTATTTATGGGGTCAAGTGAGGGGTATGACAAGAACTTGTCCAAGTAGTGGACAACTTCTTAAAAAAGTTACATGACACATTTGGTAAAACAGATGCACTCAGACATCTGATAAAATCACACATCCAAGAACGAGATCCATGAGACTTGGCACATCCTATTCTGGGCAGATTTTGGAGATCAGAATCGGCCTTTACTCAATGGCTTTGTATGTGGACAAGAGGCTCGGTGGGCAGAGATTGAATATAAACTTTCAAAAAGCACAGTACAGCCAGTGTGGCATTGGGTTTCAAAGTAAATACACCAGCCTCATCAGGTCTGAGAGATCATTGTAATAATGTCTGCTTTGTAGGCTGAGAAGTAAGGCAGTCTTCCCCTAATAACTACTGTACAGATGTCAGGGTCATGAGGCAGTCCCCCTAATCTTGTAGCTAAAGACTCGGCAACATTCAGGTCCCAGATCTCTCATTGCCGCATTAATGAGATTATTCCGGAAGTAGGAAAACCTAATTTTAGTCTAAATTTACAATTAAGGTTTGGAAGCAAAATGATGAGGCAGGGAGGAAACATACTGACCTCACCGGAGCCACTGAGCAGCCTCTGAAGATATGCTAGGCATTTCCCACTTGTGAGTGGGTGTCATCCCAGCCTGGGACCCACCGAGCGGTCCGCTAGGCAAGCAAGAAGCAAAATGGGAGAAGACGGAGAGCAAACAATACTGCTCGGAGCAACGGGTGCAACTTATAACCCCAGAGAGTAGTAGCTGCTAACAGCACAAATGTGAACATGACTCTACGTGTAGTGAGCAAAACATGGCGGGATACAAGCTGTACCCACAGAGGGCTCTGCAACGCAAACAGCTTCTACTGACGGCCCTGCAAATGAAACCCATGACCCAGTCTACAACCTAGAAGGACAGCGTTACCAAAGTCACCTGGGGAGGTCAGGGATCGCTTGATTTCCTAATACATGCTTATGCAAAATATTATATATCTACTATATAATTGTCTAAGGGTCACTTCCGTCTGTCCTTCTGTCTGTAACGGTTATTCGTTCGCTGATTGGTCTCGCCAGCTGCCTGTCATGGCGCCGGCGACCAATCAGCGACTCGCACAGTCCGGAAGAAAATGGCCGCTCCTTACTCCCCGCACTCACCCCTCCGCTCACCGCTCACACAGGGTTAATGCCGGCGGTAACGGACCGCGTTATGCCGTGGGTAACGCACTCCGTTACCGCTGCTATTAACCCTGTGTGACCAAGTTTTTTTTAATATTGACGCAGCCTATACAGCGCCAATAGTAAAAACATCGAATGTTAAAAATAATAAAAAAAATAAAAAATGATTATATACTCACCTACGCCGCCTTTCCCACTTCTCGCGATGCAACCGGCACGTTTCGGTGGCACGGTAGTCTGGCAGAAGGACCTGCCATGACGTCACGGTCATGTGACAGCAACGTCATCACAAGTCCTGCCCAACAAGGACCTGCCGTGACGTCACGGTCATGTGACCGCGACACGGTCACGTGACCGCGACGTCAACACCCTGGGACCGGAAACTGCCGCCTGCACCCCACACAGGCGACAGTGCTACAACGCGCCTGCGGAAGGTGAGTATATGTTTATTTTTTATTTTTTTTAACCTGTGTCACACGTGGCTGGGCAATATACTACATAGCTGGGCAATATACTACATGGGCTGTGCAATATACTATGTGGCTCTGTGCTGTATACTACGTGACTGGGCAATATACTACGTGACTGGGCAATATACTACGTGGACATACATATTCTAGAATACCCGATGCGTTAGAATTGGGCAACCATCTAGTATGTGTGTATATATGTATGTGTGTATGTGTGTATATATGTATGTGTGTATGTGTGTATATATGTATATATGTGTGTATATATGTATGTGTGTATATATGTATGTGTGTATATATGTATGTGTGCATGTATGTATGTATGTATATGTATATGTGTATGTGTATGTGTATGTGTGTGTGTGTGTGTGTGTGTGTGTGTGTGTGTGTGTGTGTGTGTGTGTGTGTGTGTGTGTGTGTATGTATATATATATATATATATATATATGATCCGGGTATTTAAATGTTCAGTTTATGATGCCGGCGACAAATAGAGTAGACACATGAAATGTTCCGAAACGCAACATGAAGGTGACCTGATATGGTTATAGATTTAATCCGCCATTTACCTGGCACATTAGATATGTGCAGCCTTTACTCAAAATTAAAATTGCTCAAAAAATTGAGGACAAATTTCAGGTTGAGACCAAGGACAGACACTGGAGCGCCCAGTACTCACACATGGGAATACAACAGCATGCACATCCTGATACAGCCGAATAAAAAATATATATATATCTCACACACAATTTTATGTAGAAATACCGTATATAATCCACTGACCATTCTCGGAAATGCATAGCCACAGGTCAGCTCCGGCTGTTTCCATTTATTTGATGTCTAGTTCTAATAAGAGCTAATTTATGTTTATTAAAGAGACGGTGGCAGCACAGCAGATACACACGGTAACCCTTAAAGTGCTAGCAGAAGCGCCCTGCCAGCAATACATGCGGCCTGCTGACACTTCCAGTTGGGCTCCACGTGTTGCTGTACCTTTAACAGCAGAGCTTAGTGCTGGAGAAGGAGCGATTACATGGAGCTGTGGAATGCGTCCTGGGATTGTGCCTGGTGCACGGAGGGGTTGATATAAGGACACACGGCAACCTTAGAAGCCTATCCTTTTATCCCAACCATGACACATGTGGGAGAAGGTTTTGCATTATGGGCAAGCAGAAGATTCTTGCAGCGCGACACACTGGCAACCATAGTGTTAAAAGTGGAAGCCACAGCAGATGCTCAGAGCCTTGGCGTTTGTCAGATCCTATTAAATGGTGAATTCCTGAAACATAGGGGGGCAACTGTACGCACCAGCCGGCTAATTAAAAACCCATTCAAGGGGGCCTCTAATTATCCTGACCCATATATTCTAAAAGGGAAAAATGAGAAAATGACAGATACCCTGTTCCCCCAAGATTAACGTGATCTGAATATCCAAGAACATCGCTAATGGAGGGATATAAAAGACACGCAGCGCTACGCCCGAGCCTCCTCCTTTATATAACAAAGTAGGTCAATGAAAGTAGAGGTTCACCATTAATATCTGCATGAATAAAAGATTTCCCATATATATCATCTCGCCTTCCTGGAATCACACTTCTTTTCTGCTGTGTTTTTGTACCCATTCCATTATAGAAATCCACACAAAATCTTCCAGAGGCAAATTCCGCAACGTGTGCACATAGCCTAATAGTACATTATACAATGTGAGGAGACACGGTGAATACTACAAGTGTACGCACACCATTTTAGAAGTAATCTGTCACCTCAAGAAAAGTAATAATGTTTGTAAAGTGCTGTGGAATTAATGGCGCTGTATCAGTAAAAATAAATAAATATAAAAATAAAAAGTTTAAAGCCTGGTTAGCCGGCTTACTGGAAAAGCACTGGAGAAAATACACTCTCTGCTGGCAGTCACTTCCCGTTATAGGGCCGGTGCAGGAGACGTTACAGTCACCACTCAGTACAGAGCGAGCACGCTGTAATAACATCCCAGAACTTATATTGCAAGGAGCCCAACCTGAGGACAAGCTTCATAGAATGACAAACATGGCAGCTACACAGGGCAACCCGCCACGGCATCACAGGGAATTACTGGGAGCTGGCGAGTGCAGGCACTAAATGTCGCTGTCAGTGATTGTATGTGAGACCGCAGGAATCAAGGCGAGCACTGATCTCTGCTGTTACAGGAAGATGCCGGCTATGTATCACAGCCGACATCTGCCAGATACGGAGCTGGTGCGGCTCAGGAACCTGCTCCATACAATCACACCCCTATGGAGACATAATTACATCAAGGTGCACAAAGGGGTTAATTTCACTTGTCTGTTCTTAAACTTGGAAAGACACATGGAATTCCTTATCACAGATGTGAGCGAGCACTTCTAGATCTAGTAACTGTGGCCCAAATATAGGACTGTCAGCACAGTACAGGCAGGCATACGTACAGGCATCTTACAAATATACATACAGTTCCTGATACATGGGCAGTGCAGACCTGCACAAGCAGGCAGGCCCGAGCCCAGCAAGCCCAACGCAGGCAGGCCCGAGCCCGGCAGGCCCGAGCCCGGCAGGCCCGAGCCCGGCAGGCCCAACGCAGGCAGGCCCGAGCCCGGCAGGCCCAACGCAGGCAGGCCCGAGCCCGGCAGGCCAACCACAGGCAAGCCTCCATGTGCATTGTACACAAATATACACAGAAATGGCAAGCTACGCACAGCTATATATGCCCCCACAGACACGGCCAGCTATGCACAGCCATATATGCCCCCACAGACACGGCCAGCTATGCACAGCCATATATGCCCGCACACACACTGGGTGCTTACCTTACCTGGGATTGTCTCCCGGTGGACCCGCATGTTTGATTGATGCTCCTCTCCGGCGGGAAGGCGGCAGTGCGGGAGGTAACATCACGTTACCAGACGTAACCGTGCACAGCATAGTAGGTGCAGAGTCGGTAACTGACGAGGCCGGGCTGCACACAAGTGCTACTGCGCTACACCGTATCAGCCGAAGAACCAGGCGGCCCGGGAGCATATGTCCCCCAGCTCTGCCGCAGCCGGGCAGTTATCAGGGAGTCACACGGTGACTATTTTTATAAAAATGGCGCATGGATTTTGCTTTTAAAACAAACAAAAAAAAACTGCAGCTGTATGTCAATAGGAAACCACCACAGCGCGGATAGTGCTTGTGCTTTACACTCACTCGGTGCATGCTGGACGTGCTGCACGTTTTCAGCATTCTCCTATTGGCTTCTCTTTACAAATAAAATAAAAAAAATAAAGCAAAAGAAATGAAAACTGCCTCAGATCCTGCAGTGCAGATTATCAGGCCTGTCAGGCTCTGTGCCACCATCGGGATATAGCAGCGCTTTGGGCGCAGTGCATTTTCTCTGCGTTCTAATCACGCAGGTAAATCCTGTGAGATCACTGACCCGTGCGGATCCACCGCGTCCAATACATTCTGTATTGTGGAAATTTCTGTTGTAGAGACTAGTGTATCCACAACAGAAATGGACATTCTGCGGCCCGTAAACCCGCAACGCATGTCAGTGTCCACAGGTGACCCGCTGGTGACTGACAGTTCAGAGCAGCAGTGTTCGTGCAGATTCAGCCTGTGAAGCAAATGTGCAGTGGTAACTGCAGCAGCCATGCAACCACAGGACACGCAACCAACCACCCCCAACGTCAGCCCCCGGGACGCACAACAAACCCCCCAAACGTCAGCCCCCGGGACGCGCAACCAATCCCCCAACATCAGCCCCCGGGACGCGCAAACCCCTGACCAGGGGCTACAAATTACTGCTGAAGCCAATAGACTGGGTCATACCAACTGGCTGGCAGCAACTCTACCCCTACCTTACAAATAGGGAATAACTTGTGAGTTTGGGAAAACCCTTGGTGATAAGTAAGCAGAGGCTTCATTTTGCTCTCACCGGCCATACCATTACCCAATAGTGTAGGGTGACCAATGAGTGGCCTACATGGCGACGTGCCGCCATGACGTGCTGGATACCCCTGAATGGCAGGATAGTCTGAGCGACAGATTCCTTAGAGCCGCCACTTGGCTATTTGCTTTTTAGCAGATCTGTGTCTGCGATGTGCATGGTTTACAGTGAAATGAAATAATGCTTCCTATCATCACGGCAGCATCCCCAGGATGTGTCCTCCTGCCGCAGAAATAACCCACAGGCATCATTCATAGAACATCAAACGATATTAGGCCCAAAAGAAACAGAGCATTCCTCAGAACAAACAGCGCCAGACCTCAACCCATGAAGACCCCACTGTGCGACCGGGGAGATTTTCACTGCTTGCAAGTTAAATCAGGCCAGGACCCCAAACGAAAAGACTTTTTCTGAGCCGAGATGGCAGAGTCAGAATCTGAAAGTATTTATTTTGGAGACCGTCAGCATGGAGTGGAAGCAACAAGGCAACGCACCAAACATCCCACATAGGCTGCAGTCAATTATTAGGCAGAGCTCCTGGGGTTGCACCAGAAGCTTCAACATGGACCATGAAAAAAAAAGCTAAGTACACTGTAAAAAAAAATTACCCCACCCTTGAAAACGAAAAAGATGGCTCCTTTATTCCTTCCCCAAACAGCACCACTTGTGTCCACAGTTTGTATCTGGTATTGCAGCTCAACCCCTATTACTTTAATGGAGCTAAGCAGCAAGTCCAGGCACCGGGTAGTCACCACAGCCATCAGCCAACACCGTTTCGCGTGAATACACGCTTACTCAGGGGCACATCTTCTGCACAATATGGATGCTTTATTACCTAGCTGTGAGCAGAGCAGATTCACGCCTTAGGCTACTTTCACACTAGCGTCGTGCACCGCACGTCGCTATGCGTCGTTTTGCAGAAAAACGCATCCTGCAAAAGTGCTTGCAGGATGCGTTTTTTCTCCACAGACTTGCATTAGCGACGCAGTGACACGTCGCAACCGTCGTGCGACGGTTGCATCGGTCCGTCGCTACCAAAAAAACATTGCATGTAACGTTTTTTGGTGCGTCGTGACAGTCTTTTCCGACCGCGCATGGGCGGACGGAACTCCGCCCCCGCCTCCCCGCACCTCACAATGGGGCAGCGAATGCGTTGAAAAACTGCATCCGCTGCCCCCGTTGTGCGGCGCATGCACAGTATGCGTCGGTACGTCGCATTGTGACGTGCGTCGTACGACGCTAGTGTGAAAGTAGCCTTATGAGGTTGCCGAGTGCCGATCTCTCGGCATTTTCTAGCAGCCAAATAGAGAATTAAGGTAGACAGCCATGTGCACTGCTGCTCCATCCCCGCAGGGGTAACAGTGCCCCGTTTTACTGATCAGTGCAGGTCCCAGAGGTCGAACCTCACAATCTACAAGTTATCAAAGCCCTTTAAAAGTTGTCCAAAATTGCCAATTCTAAACATTCTAGCTGATGATCATTTGGAAATGACATGCATGCTATGGTCTACCAACACGGCGAATGGTCACATTTTTGTTTGTCATCACTAACTACACTTGTACGGCAATATTTTTCGCTACTTTGTAATCTGGCATGTTGATGCTCAGATCGATTGTACGATGATTCTGTGAATGACTGATGGGCTGCACTTTGGACAATACTCCTCTTAGGGTAAGTGCACAGGATCAATAAGCGCAGCATCCAGATGTCACAGCATAGTGGATGGGATTTAAAGAAATCCATTGCCCAATATGCATCCAAAAACACCTGCAGAGACGGACATGCAGCGCGTCTCCACACCGCAGTATGTCTATTCATCTTGCAGAGACGTGAGCCTCCACAACAGAAATTTCACCCGTACAATGTATTGGACGCGGTAAATCCGCATAGTTCAATGAACATATGCGGATTCACCTATGTTCAATAGCTGGCAGCACTTTGGATGCAGCGGACATGTGCTGCAGATTCCTGATCGTGGACACATACGGTATATAGAGGCAGATTAAAGAAGCTCGCCTTCTTAAAAAGGTAACCCGACATCTGATCCATGCAACCCGATTCATCGGTCGGGCAGCATGCATCAGACGCTGGTTGTAGGACACAAATTCTGCAGAATTTCAGAAGAAAAAAAAAAAACAACAAACACCACCCTAATTTAAAAGCCGCTGGGGACCAAGCCACGTGGGAGACAAGTCAAAAAGGTCGGTCCCCGGCAGCTTCTCTCCGCCCACTGCCAATGACTGACAGGTCTCTCCAGGTGCATGTACAGCAAGAGACAGTGTAGCCATTGGCAGTGGGCAGGGAGAAGCTGACAAGGACCAGCCTGTCTCATGCAGCTCTGTCCCTAGGGGGCTTTTAAATCATACAGCCCGTGTTTGGTACATGTGACCCATCTATCGGGTAGTATATGTCCACTTTTAGTTTCCCTTTAAATGAGGAAATTTTCAAACTGCTTGGAAAAACAAACAACTTTTCTATTTATGACTTATTAACAATCCTCTATATTCTTAAGAATGGAGAGATTTTTAGATGTATAGTTTACTGCTGGTTGCCAAGGTTTCCAGCCACTTCTGCATGCTATCAGTGGTGTCTGGCAACCTAAGAAGGAGCGCATGTTTCCAACCTCTGATTTAGAGCTTACAATCACTGCTCTGACCCTTGCTAGATACAGCCAGCTTCTGCGCCACTGCACTCCTCCGATGCTGCAGGAGCAAAGCTGCCTCTGCTTGTAGCTCGGTCAGCGAACAATCTTCAGGAGCGCACCGCCCCCCGACAAGCAGGAAACAAAAAAGGCCTGAAAATAGAGGAGACAACCCCTTTAAACAGGAGAAAGCCTGTTTAGAGATAGACACGTCTAGACTGAATCTGCCATGAATTAAAAAAACCTGTGAAGATATCAGATCTTTACAGGTAGCAAATTAGCACAGTTCATAAAAAAAAAAAGAAAAAAAAAGGGATCAAGAGAACTTTAAAATAACTTTTCTTAGGGCGAAGTCGAGATTACTTACTGGTATGATGCTACATACATATACAAGTCTCTATGTCTTCCGAACACCATCAACAATTCATTCATAGTGTGAGCCGCCAAAATGCCAGATGCCAAAACAGCCAGCACCAAAAAGCAACCTAAAACCACAGTGACCATCATGAGCAACATCGCTGCTATCTGGCGCTGCTTTCAGGACATGGCATGCACACGTTCACCAGAAGACCATGACACATGCTGGTACAGGGTGTTCCCTTTATGTGTATCTAGGACACATGATAGTATAAAGTAGATAAAAAAAAAAAAAAAAAAAATGAATATGCAGCGCTCGAACCACCATCGGCACAGGAACGCAGCGCCCGACCCACCGTCAGTACAGGAACGCAGCGCCCGACCCACCGTCAGTACAGGAACGCAGCGCCCAACCCACCGTCAGTACAGGAACGCAGCGCCCGACCCACCGTCAGTACAGGAACGCAGCGCCCGACCCACCGTCAGTACAGGAACGCAGCGCCCGACCCACCGTCAGTACAGGAACGCAGCGCCCGACCCACCGTCAGTACAGGAACGCAGCGCCCGACCCACCGTCAGTACAGGAACGCAGCGCCCGACCCACCGTCAGTACAGGAACGCAGCGCCCGACCCACCGTCAGTACAGGAACGCAGCGCCCGACCCACCGTCAGTACAGGAACGCAGCGCCCAACCCACCGTCAGTACAGGAACGCAGCGCCCGACCCACCGTCAGTACAGGAACGCAGCGCCCGACCCACCGTCAGTACAGGAACGCAGCGCCCAACCCACCGTCAGTACAGGAACGCAGCGCCCGACCCACCGTCAGTACAGGAACGCAGCGCCCGACCCACCGTCAGTACAGGAACGCAGCGCCCGACCCACCGTCAGTACAGGAACGCAGCGCCCGACCCACCGTCAGTACAGGAACACAGCGCCCGACCCACCGTCAGTACAGGAACACATCATGAAGCTAAGTACAGCGATCATTTATAATCTTACTTAAGCTACCCCATGTACAATCGTATCACCTGAACCTGGGGGTTTCCTCCAAACAGTTACAAAACGACTTTTTGTGTTAGAGAAAAAAAAAAATTCTGATTCACAATTTTTTACTATTTTTCATAGGCATTAAAACAGAGTCTGCAGAAGACACAGATTTAGGCAGGACCAGCCACTTATATGCAAGGGGGGCTTCCAGACATATTGAGTGGAAACAATCAGACACGTAGACTTTCAATGGCCAATGCTTCCGCTCTATTAGGTGTCTAACAGTGACTTATTCTCCTCTCCTCATATAGAATACATGCATGCTCAGCCATATCAAGTGTGCATATGTATCAGGGTTATGCCCTGCACCCTCAGACCCTGCACCCTCAGACCCTGCACTGAGCTTTCCCCAATTATTTTAAACCACTCTAACTCCAATTTTTTTTCCATCAATCCATGTTGTAACAAATGGAAGAAACTGTACAAAAAACAGTGAGAGAAACGTTCACTTTTTCAGGGGCTCATCTAGGAAAATAGTCCAAATGTTTGTCATAATTTTTAGCTGCACGTGCCAACAAACACACATCAGACCGAGAGTTACCACTTCATACTCGACAGCCTGAGTAGTCCAATGCCAAAAAACCTGAGCCATCATGCCGGGTTCATTCAGATGTCTAAGGGTATGTGCACACGTAGAAAAGTCCACTGTGGATTTTTCCGCAGCGGATTTGCTAAATCCGCAGGTCAAAAGCACTGCTTTTTACTTGCGGATTTACCGCGGTTTTTGTGCGGATTCCACTGCGGTTTTCTATTATGGAGCAGGTGTAAAACTGCTGCGGATTCCGCACAAAGAATTGACATGCTGCGGAATGTAAACCGCTGCTTTTCCGCGCATTTTTTTCCGCAGCATGGGAACTGCGGATTGCATTTCCCATAGGTTTACACTGTACTGTAAATGCATGGGAAACTGCTGCGGATCCGCAGCAAAATCCGCAGCGTGTGCACATAGCCTTACAGGGAAAAAAGTAGAGGAGGGCTGGACGTATCACTGCTCAGTTTAAAGTCTTTATAAGTATTCACAAACCTCAAACCCAGCGACTCCCAAACCCTGCGCCCTGGCTGGACGAGGTACCAGGGAAATCGTGACAGTAATAGCTCTGACCACACAGAAGCTCCGGGTGACTCAAATGGGAGTTTCCGTGCCAATGTCTCCAGTCCGCCAACTAAGTCCAAATATTAAAAGCAATAAGCGGCTCGGGCCTACCACGCAGTGAAAGAGTTAACTCTTCATCAGGTTGAAGATGGTCAGCAAGGTGAGGCTAGCAGCTCCTGGAGGAAACTTTCCACAACTGCCCGATAAGGGTTAAAAACATACCGCAACCTCCCTAAATTTCATACATGTTCCTAACTGGATGGGTAGTATAGCACTGACGGAGAACGGCAGTAAAGACTGAATGAGCACAGGAATGCGGGCCACCCAATATAAGTGGGTGACAATCTATGCGGGCACTGTCATTAGTGGGCATCGCCCAAGAAGCTAAGCTAAGCAGCAGCAGAAGTGGCTTTTCTATCCTTGCAGATGGCTTATTCTAGACCATTACATGAGATAATGCCCTAAAGTGATCGCCTCTGTGGACACTCAGGGGAAAAACAAAGAGGGCAAAGGGGAGGGTGGCATTTGAGACACCATTCGGCAGGCCAGCAGCTTGTAGGGGCCCTGCCAGCATTTCAAGACTCTTGTTAACTTTGCAGGAGATAGTTGAGATGAGTTACATGTCCGACTGGGGCTGAAATCCCTGCTAACGACGCCGAGCAGACAGACCTCTGGCTCCGGTGCCAAGCCTTTTACTGTGCCAACCCAATGCAAACAAACCTTACAGCTTTACAGCTGACAGACACTCCATAAAAGAGGTCTACCCGGGCGCATTTATCACACCCGATGGCCAGCATACAAACAGAAGGGAAAGCCTGCCAAGCCTGAGCGAGGGAAGCGGGAGGGCGGCACAGGCTCGCTGCCACGGGGCAGCACATTAATATGGAGACGGCATAGACAAGAGGGCGAAAGACGGGACCATAGACCTGGCATTATCACCTTGTCCTGACACATGGAAACTTCTCATCCCCCACATTCACCAATATTTCGGTGGCAAGTTTTCTGTTGAGATCTATGGTCATCGGGCGGCATGAACCCTCTGCTTTGCTGCTATATGCCACCCCCTCCACACCAAAGGTGCCGCCATAATACGGACTGTTACATATGGCCTTAAAGTAGATCTGTCATCTTACCTTGCCGCCCAATGTAAGGACACAACATTACAGCGTCTTGCTCAAAAAATGGAGAGAAGTAAGTGTGGCTGCTGAGAGGACCACAGGACACATACTCAGAAGTCTGATGTATTCAGGAGAGCACGGCCCCCACTATTCTGCGCCCTGGTGATTGACAGGCTGCTGGAGTGAGGTGGGAGCGCTCATGAATACATCAGACTCGTACTGAGCTGAACGATCCAATTTTCAGATGATCCATCACCAGATTTCACAATATAAACTGCATACATTATGATATATCAGACCTGATATAGGCTGGTGTACTTATATATATTTTTTTAAAAACTACATTTCAGAATGGCCGTATAATCTTTCATTTAAGTCTCTCTCCGTTATTATAATGATGATTTTCCTGGAGCCACAAAATCTTAATATCAAAAAGATAATCTGCCATAGATTTTCACAGCAAGTACACCAGTCTCATCAAGTACAACATCAACTGAATAATGTATACAGTTTGAATTGTGATACCTGGAGACAGGTCCGCTTTAAAGGGTCATTCCCGTTCATTAAAAGTTGTTACCTATGGAAAAGAAAGAGGAGAGGAACCCCCGCTGTTTCTAAGAAAGGGGCTCTAAAATGCAAGTGCGCCATCAGACCAATTCATTTTGACGGGGCTTACCAATTTCTGGTAAACAGCACGTATGCAGACGTTGGTACTGCACCTTCTTGCCCACTGCTCAGAAATACATGCAGAGTTCGCCAACATGGTGGAACCAAGATAAACATAAGCTGACAGCTATCGAATATGCATGGCCTGCGCAGAGGGATGATACAGGATTTCAAAAGCATGGCAAAACAGTGCCCCACCTGCCCACAGGTTGTGTTTGGCATTGCAGCTCAAGCTCCCTGATTTGAATAGAGCTAAAGTGCAATAATTAACGCAGGCTGTGAAAAGAGGTGGCACTGTTTTTTTTGGAAAGAAAGCAGTCATTTTTACAATCCAGGACAGCTTGTCCAGGTTGTCCGGGCTCGGGGTAAAAGTCTTCAGTCACTGACTGCAGACTTGTGACCCTCACATAGCGCACTGCAAGTATTCTCTGGTGCAGGGAGCGGACGGTCATATGACCATAAGTAGGCGATTTGCATTCTTCCAGACACATTCCGACTAGACTTTTTCCAGCCTTGCTTAATACAATTGCATAGAGTGAGGCCATGCACGTCTAGTCGGCACGTGACTGCGTGTGTGTAAATCCCATACTTGCGGTGATGAGCGATTCTTACAACGCAAAGAGCATGTTTAGTCAGAGAGTGATGGCAGGCTTGTAGCCGGACAACCCCTTTAAGGTCACATGCATGCGTATTATAGCACTGTGTCTCTTATGGATTATACTGTACCTGTGGCTACATTAAGCGACGTTCACATGACCTTATTTTTGGTCAGAGTGCTGTCCAAGGGAAAAAAAAAAAAAAAAAAAAAAAAGACCTCGCAACAACATTATGACCAATGTTCTTCAATAGGGGTGTTCAGAGAGTCCATGCGTGAAGGGGGAAAAGTACAAATTAAAAACTGCATTATTATGCACCAGGCACAAAATAGGAGGCACAAGAAGCCCCTAGGAACATTAACACAGCATTATAAGGGTCTGAACGCCCGTCTCTCGATGTCGCTGCCAAGAACAGTAGTGCTGCAGTGTGAAGAGCCTGCAAACAGCAGCGCAGATCTCAGCTTCCTGCCACAAGTTTCTTTTGCATCGCCCTTTATTGTCTGTCTATGAAATCTCCAATTAATGGGCTACTAAGAAGTCCGCCCGGCTCCCAGGCTCTACCCTGGTATTAATATGCTCTAAAAGCAGGGCATGCCCCGGCCTCCTGGCAGCTGCACGCTCCGGCCCCATGGTGCAACTTCCGACAGTACGTGAATCATTCACAGCGCCAGCGCTGACACACTTCTGACGGGTTTAACCCTTCCAAGACTCAACACGGAATTACTGTAAAACTTCACTCATTTCCTCGCGGGGAGCCACAAGAAGGACTGAGTCAGGGTCTGCGTTCCCCGTGTCACTCCTGGAAAGACGAAAACTCATAATCTGGTAGTAAACGCGACAAAGGTGAAAAGTTACAGAAAGAAAAAAACAAAAAAAACACACACACACACACAAAACACACAACCACCCCGAAACGATTACTGGAGACGCCCTGATAAAGAGGAACGAGCGCTTGGAAAGGATCTAGATCCCAAAATGTAGCGACCACTGGTTGGTTAGTGGCAAGCCCCAAGAAAGTCCACAAAGGATGGTAGGGAGAGAACTACAACTCCCAGCCTGCCCCAAAAACTGGCATACTGGCACTGTGGTTTCACTAGAACATGACTGACAGAGCCTACGTTCCCATTCATCCCCCGGACGGGCATTTTCGGGGTGTGGGCGGCATCTCTCGCATGGCGCGACAAGTTGTTACACCAGGAAAACGTAATACTAAGCAAACAGTCCCAACGGCCGGCTGGCATGGCGGAACCAAATATTTAGTGACACCATAGAAACCGGAGAAAACGAAGCACAGATCACAATGAAGAATCCGCAAACGCAGGTCACAGAAAGTGAGCGAGTCCTCGAAATAAGCAAACCTGGCACCGATGCCCTGCACACCGCGGGCAAAAATACACCCGACCATAATAAAAGGCACGAGACCTTCATACGTCTCCCCGAGAGGTGGCAAAGAAAGTAGGCTGTCCCCATGGCAACCGCCACTCACCCCCAAACGGCGACACAAACCACACCGTGGTGAACCATTGATGTACCCAACCTGTGTGTGCCGGACTATCAGACCGCCATGTCCGCACGGGCTCTCAGTTATCGGCGATTACATATCATCTAATAGAATATAATCAGAGCATGCTGGGAGTTGTAGTTTCACCACAGTGGGAGAAATGTTCCTATAATGCACGGTACGTTTATGTTCCACAGAAAAACTAAGCTGTTTCTTTGGCTCCCTGGAATTGTTGGGGCTGGCGTTTTGGACGCCCCTTTAATGAAGGTGACATCTTCCAGCGCAGCTGTTGGACGGCACCGCGATCATCTCACCGTAGCGGACACCACCGCCGTGGCGTAGATTATGGAGAATATGTCGGCTGTGCTCGGTGACACCCGCTCCAGGCTGAGCGCCGCACACGTTCCAAAAAGATGTCGGCGGCAACAGGAATAAAAACGAGCCGGAAATCAATTCAAGTGATGGAAATGTCATCAGAAAGCAAAAAAAAAAAACCACAAAAACAAACAGAGTTGTCCCATTTAAAGGGGTTGTCCAGGATGTAACATTGATGGCTTCTCCTTAGGATACATCATCATTGTCCTTATTGGTGGGGATGCGATACCCGGCGGCCCCCCGAGATCAGCTGTTCCCAGTGTTGGCACCGGGTACCCAGCCGCAGCCATCATACCGGGAACAGATGATCTCGGGGGTGCCGGGCGTCCCACCCCACCAATCAGACATTGATGACCTGTCCTACGGATAAGCCACCAATGTTGACGTCCCGGACAACCCCTTTAACACAGGATGCGGCTTTGGTGGGGTTTTTCACACAAAATTCAAATCAAAATCAGTGTGAAAAATCCGACTTCCCAGGGTAGGTCTCTTGCAGGCCACGTTGTGACCCCGTCTGCTACCCTGCGATGTTTCGCACTCAAAGACACCGTTTCGCCCCAGAATAAAGAAGAAAAAAATCAGAAGACCGCAGCTGGAACCAATATAAGCCGGAATAAGGACTAACAAACCCGCAGTGCCAGAGGAAAAGAGGTGGCGCTGACAGCTGGGATTTGTAGTCATTTTTTTCTATTGGCGTCAATCGGAAACATTGCGATCGCCCCATTCAGGATGGACATCACTGACACCGGAGAACGTCACTTCCTCGCGGACACGGATACTTTTTTGGGGACGTTATAATAGAACTTTTACTATAAGGAAAAACAAATCAAAACTTGTAGAAAGTTCCCAAAAGTGAAGAACCAAGTGTGTGACTACAACTCCCAGCATGCCCGGGCGAGTGCTCCGGCAGGGCTCTTACCGCCATCAGGGTGCTGTTCCGGCACTGCTCCCCGGCGCCGTCTCCCGGCTCCATGGTGCCCCCGCCGGCCTGGCTGCCCCTCGTCGTGTCGCTGCTGGCCGGCGCGGGCTGCTGCCGGTGCTTGCCGGCTCGCTTGGCCTTGGCCTGCAGGCAGCGCTGGTGCAGCTGGAAGGTGTGCTGCCGCTCTAGCTCCAGCCGCTCTCCGGACACCGAGTCGTAGCGGGACTCACAGCTGCCGTGGTGCCGCCGGCACAGCTCTATCCGCCGGCGGAGGCGCTCCATCACCGCGCTGTGCCGGGGGACCACAAAATCCGCCATCTGGAGGAGGAGGGGGGACGAAGAGAGCAACCTGTTCCCCGCAGCAAGCCCTCCCCTCCCGCCTCACAGTCCCCCGGACCCTCTTCGCCCTCTCGCCATTGTTATCTGCGCAGCCGCCATCTTGAAACTGCTTTTTTTTTTTCTTTTTCCTTTTTTTTTTTCCTCTCAGTACATGGGTGTGACGTCACTGCTGGCGCCAACCAATAAAAGCACAGCTGGGCGGTGACGTCGTGTTTGGTAAACGGAGTTGTTTGTCTACGGGGGAGGCAATGGGAAAAAAAGGGTGGAGACAGCGAGGAATTTCCGATTCGCCCTATCGGATGCGCTTTTTTTTTTCCTATCGTGTGGGCGGGGCTTGAAGGGTTCGCCCCGCCCACAAGTTAGCTGAAAACAAAACAAACGGTTTATTTGTTTTAGTTTATTTTTTCTTTCTTTGGAACAAAGTTCAAATTCTGCAGAATCTAAAAATAGAAGGAACGTAGCAGCCGCTGATTAACGCTGCAGTGTCCGCCAGCGGCTATTTATAGCCATATGGTGCCGCTGCACGACAAGCCCTGAGGTAGTCATACACAGTCCGAGAGGGCGTCTGGGGCAGGGCCGTCACCTAAACCCGATAATGTGTGCTGCTGTGTAATGGCTGTGTCTGACCCTACAGGGACACGGTCTGATGAGAGTATACAGACTGTCCCCTCACACTATCCCCCCCATGCTATCCCCTTACACTTTCTTCCTTATTGTCCTCCCCCAGTTTTCACTCCATACTGTCTCCTTACACTCTTCTCTCCCCATAGTGTTTCCACATACTTTTATTTCCAAAAAAAATACTGTCCTCCCACTTTCCCTCTTTGATACTGTCCCCTCATACTTTTCCCTACATGCTGTCCGCTCACATTTTTCTCCCATCATTATTCTCACACCAATACTGTCCCCTCACACTTTTCTCTCCCCATACTGTCCCCTTACACTCCCCCATATCTTCTCACACACCACCCTATGCTGTCGCTTCACTTTTTCCTCCTCCATACTGTCCCCTCACACTTCCCCCTCCAAACTTCACCCTTATACTTTTCTCCCCTATACTGTCCCATCCTCTAACATTTTGTCCCACCATACTGTCCCCTATTACTTTTGTCCCCCATATTGTCCCCTTACACTTCCCTCCATAACGTTCTCTCACAATTTTCTCTCCCTATAATGTTGCCTCATACTTTTCTTTCCCCTCATACTTACCCTCCATCATACTGTCCCCTCGCAATGTGTCTCCCCACAGAGTCCCCTCATACCGTCACCTCATACTTTTCTCCCTCTATATCAGGGGTGGGGAAGCTTTTTTCTGGCGCGGGACTTTTGCATATTTATACCATCATTTGCGGGCCTTAAAAATTTATCAATTAAAAATTTATTTTGCTATATTTGGTCAAACAAATTAATTAAGTGAAACCTGTCACGAGAAAAAAAAAAACACTATAAACCTGCAGATATGGGGATAATCTGTAGGTTAATTGTGTTACTAACCTGGCCAGTGCCCGCAGTTAGCCGAACGCTGCAGGGAGAAAATGAATTTTATTCCCCCTGGCAGCATTCTGGTTTCAGTCTCGGTGCTGGTTCAGTCACTGCTCTGAGTGTACATGACTGATACCGGAACGCTGCCGAGGAGAATAAAGTCCATTTTCTCCCTGCAGCATTCAGGTAAGTGCGAGCGCCAGGCAGCATAATAACGCTATTAATCTACAGATTAACCACATACGAGCAGGTTAGCAGTTCCTTTTTCTGGTGGCAGGTTCTCTTTATCTCATCCCGCCCTGTGATGGCTGGAGCTGCCTCTTTGGTGAGATGTGTGATATTAGGTAGTAGTGATGATGTTACTACTCGCAACTGCTTTTCTATGTTTGCGTTGGTCTGCTGTCGACTCTATGCAATGAATTTTGAAAAGAACTCGCAATAGTAAGTTCTGACCACGGGAGACACTGGGGGCATTTATACATCACAGGAGACACTGGGGGCATTTATACATCACAGGAGACACTGGGGGCATATACATTAGTGATGAGCGAACATGGTCGGATTAGGTGTTATCTGAGCATGCTCAGGTGCTAACAGAGTGTCTTCGGCGTCCTCGCTTCTGCATGTCTCGCGGCTGTTCTGCAGCCACAACATATGCAGGGATTTTCTAACAGGTTGTCGAGCAGCTGCAAAACATGAAGGCGTGGGGACTCAAGCTTATTTTCCGAGCATGTCGAAGACACTCTGTTAGCACACGAGCATGCTCGGATAACACCTAATCCGACCACGTTCCCTCATCAGTAATACACATCACAGGAGACACTGGGGGCATTTATACATTACAGGAGACAGTGGGGGCATATATACATCACAGGACGGGATGGGGACTATAGACATCACAAGAGGGGCTGGGGGCATTTATACATTACAGGAGATGGTGGGGGCATATAGGCTACAGGGCGGGATGGGGGCATATATACATCACAGGACTGGCTGGGGACTATAGACATCACAAGAGGGGCTGGGGGCATTTATACATTACAGGAGATGGTTGGGGCATGTGTACATCCCAGGACGAGCTGGGGCATAAAGATATCACTGGAGAGGCTGGAGGCATAGAGACATCACAGGAGAGGCTGGTGGCGTATAGACATCACAGGAGAGGCTGGGAGCATATAGACATCACAGGGTGGGCTTGGGCTGCCACTGTTGTCATCGTCGTTGATGGTGGGATTGAGGTGTGAAGCACAGAGCACGCTGGCTCCAAGGTACCTCTGCATCTTCAGTGCCGCTGGCCTATGCACTGTGGTCCTCAGGAATCTATACTGCTCTACACCCCTGCTCTATACTATCTACTGACTCTTTTTTCTCCCTATACTGTCCCCTCACACTTTACTCCCATCATACTGTCCCTTCAAAACGGTCTCTTCACACTATCCCTCTATACTGTCACCTCACACTTTTCTCCCACAATTATCCCCTCCCACTTTTCCTCTCACTGTGCACTCACACTTTTCTCTGCCATACTGTCCCCTTCCACTTTTATCCCCCATACTGTCCCCTTACATTATTTACATTATAGGGCAGCACGGTGGCCTTGCAGCGCTGGAGTCCTGGGTTCTAGTCCCACCTTGGACAAGGCTATGTGCACGCGTCAGGATTTTATGTGGAAATTTCCTGAGCAAAACCAGAGATTTTCCCGCATAAAATCTGCACGCGTTTTTCTCGCGTGGATTTTGTGCGGATTTTTCGCATTTTTTTCCAGAGCTTCCCAATTCAATAACATAGTGGGAAATCCGCAAAAAAATCCGCAAAATTAATGAACATGCTGCGTATTTTTCCGCATGCATTTTTTTGGTGGAAAAATCCGCAACATGTGTGCACAAAAATTGCGGAATTCATTGGAAATGATAGGATGCATAATGTATGCGTTTTTTATGCATTTTTGCCATGGAATACCGCCGAAAAAAACGCGCAAAAAATGTGAAAAATCCACGAATAATCCGGAACGTGTGCACATAGCCTTACACTACACAGATGGTGAAGATCAATGAGGAGAGCAGGGTTGTGTGTCATCACGTCTGTCACCAAAAAAGCCTGTTCTAAGCCTCTTTGGGGGCGTGTTCTTTTTATTCCCCTGCATAATATGTCCCGCTTTTGATTGGTCAATGTGATGCAGGGTAAAAAGTGCACACCCTCAGAGATGTATATCTGGTAACATTCCCTTGTTTTAGCATAAAGTAAAATATAAACTTTACAAGCTAATAACTCCACAATGAAGATGAGAAATTAAAAAATAAAAACTATATTTTATTCTGCTCTGCAGTCACCATTTCATGATGTGGCAAGTTTGACATGCGAAAACTGATGAAAGGTCCTCTTAAAGGGTACTGTAATTCCAAACCTACCTTCTGCCCGTGCCATTGGATTGTCATTAATGGCAGCCTGCATCCTGAGAATGATCTGCTCAATATCAAACAGATCAATATTCTCCAATTGGCATACTTTCTTCTTTGTGATTCAGTCACATAAACAAAAAGCTGGAGGATATGTGTAGTGTGTGCCCTGAGCTTGTCCAGAAAAAACTGGGTTCTTACATTTTCTTGTAGCGCACGTAAAATTTTGTCTTGTATGTCATATAATTTATATTCTATTTTTGGGGTGGGCTGGCAGTTGCCAAATGCTCATAAGGGAACAATAGTCCCTGTAACGCTCGCGCCCAGACTGGTTGGTGCGGGGGTGTGGCGGCACTGGACCACAGACCAGACTTCCCTGGAAGGGGCGTTACTAAGTAGCTTCCTAGGTGTTCGCTGGAGCCTCTGATGGTGAGGTCAGACTTGTGCGGCAGGTAGCTACCAGGTACAACTCCAGGGTGGAGTCTGACTGTGGATGCTGATCCCACCGGGGGACAGGACACAGGCAGGCATGGCAGTGACACTGGCTGATGGACGGGTACGGCAGAGGCCCTGATGGGCAGACTGGCTTGACGGAGATACAGGCAGGCAGATGGGCACAGCTGGCACTCTGGCAGACAGGTGGGCACGGCTGGCACTCTGGCAGACAAGACGAGCTGGGCAGATACTCTGGTAGGAACTGGTACAGACTGGAGGGTATATGGGAACAGGTAGGTGTCATGTCGGACGCTGTTCAGACCAGGTCGTCCGACAGACAGCGGTAATTCCGCTTTTGACCACTATTTGCTCATTGGCGTCTGCTAGATTTTATCTAGCTGTTCCGGGGTTAATTTACCTGATCCTCGGATTGGAAGCTGGGCCATGCCCACTGCCTTTAAATAGTTCTCCTGATCTTTGGGCGTCGCCGATTATAGCTTCTGTCTTGTGCGTTGTTATCTCGGTCTGATGAGGAGAGCTGGTGGTTGGAGATTCGTTGCTGGTGGTGTATTTTCCTTTGTCTTATTTACTCCTTCCTATATTTGTATTTATTTTGCCCTGCACATTTATAGTGTATTCCTGAGTGACTGCGGCGTGGTGTATATTTTCCTTTATCCTTGTCTGTGCTAACTGTGGGTATTGGGGAATAACATCTTCACTGGGTGGTGGGCGGAGGTTTCAGCCTAGGGCTGAGCTCAGGAGACAGGGTGAGGTTCGAGGCCTGGTCATGCACACCTTCAGTGTAAACTCCAGGTAGAGGGTCAGTCAGGATTTCCCTAGTCTGAGGGAAACTGCAGGGGCCCGGGTTATTAGCTCTCGCTCACCTAGTCTCTCCCTGACATTATAATCGGCCCAACAACACAAAAAAAAAAAAAGGGGTTTCTTTTTTTTGTGTTTTGTCATGGATCCCATGACTACCATAACCCGCCAGTTGGAGGTGCTCTCCTTACAGGTCACTGAGTTGAGGGGGGCAGTACAGCAACAGGGACTGGCAGTGTCTAATGTGCAAGCTGGAGCGACAGGAAGAGTTGCTGAGCCTAAATTCCCTTTGCCTGAAAAATTTGCTGGGGAACGCAGTAAATTTGTTTCTTTTCATGAAGCTTGCAAACTATATTTCCGTATGCGCCCGATATCTTCAGGTAATGAGGATCAGCGTGTGGGCCTGGTGTTGTCATTGTTGAGTGCGGATCCCCAAGCATGGGCGTTTTCTTTGCCATCTGATTCTGCTGCATTTGACTCTGTGGAGAGTTTTTTTTCCTGTCTTGGGAAAATCTACGATGAACCTGGCAAAATGGCTCTAGCAGAATCTAAGATACGCTCTATTCGCCAGGGAGAGCGAGTTGCAGAGGATTACTGTTCTGAATTTCGTCGCTGGGCGATCGATACACAATGGAATGATCCAGCATTGCGGAGTCAGTTTATACATGGGATTTCTGGAAGGGTTAAAAAAGCCCTTCTGATGTACGAGACTCCTGCTTCTCTAGATTCCACCATGAGTCTGGTTGTCCGCATTGATCGCCGTTTGCGTCAGGGGGAGCATGTGACACCGCCTATGGGAGAGGGTTTAGGTTCACGTGAGGTTGCTGCAGGTGAGCCCACGGAGCCTATGCAAATCGCAGGGGTGTCACATGTGAAGCGTCGAGCCCCTGAGCTCAGGAAGCAGGGAGTCTGTTTTTACTGTGGTAAAACGGGTCATTTTATTAACATCTGTCCTCTGCTGCCTAAGAAAAACGCAACGGCGGAAAACTTCTAAGCTCAGAGGGTGTGGAGGAGACCAGTGTGAGCTTATGTATATCCTCCATGGTGGTTTCTCAGTGCATGCTCCCTGCTAAGGTTTTTGTTGCTGGCAGTGAGCTGCCAATTACTGTTTTTGTGGATAGTGGTTCAGCCACAAATCTCATTGATGAGGAGATTGCGCGCACAGCAGGTTTTAGGATTGAAAAACTGTCTCATCCTATCCGCGTGGTCACCATCAATGCTGCTCCTCTCTCTCAGGGGGAGATTACTGAATTTGTGGCTGAGGTGAAACTCCACATTGGAGTTCTACATTCCGAGCGGGTTACATGTAAGGTGCTCAGGAATCTTCCTGCTCAGGTGGTTTTGGGTTTTCCTTGGTTGTCTATGCACAAGCCGGTAATTGACTGGAAAACTCAGGACATAATTCGGTGGAGCGAGTTCTGCCAGGAGAATTGCCTGGCCACATGTGTGGCTGCAGTGACTTCAAGCGTTCCGGAGTCACTTCAGGATTTTGTGGATGTGTTCTCTGAGAAGGGTTGTTGTTGTGAACTCTATTTTTGGGCTCCCTCTAGTGGTCACAAGCGGTACTGTGTAGTGTTGTCTTTCTGCAGGTTGGCAGCATCAGCTGGTTCGTTATCCTTGGTTGGTTTCCTATTTAGCTCACCTGGATAATCAGTTCCTTGCCTGCTCTCAATGTATTCAGTGCTCTTCAGATTCCTTGTGACTACCTTGCTCCCAGTCTCTCCAAGACAAGCTAAGTTTTTGTTTGTTTATTTTTTGATTATCAGCATTCATCATGTTTCTTGTCCAGCTTGCTAAAATGTGATTTCCTCGCTTGCTGGTTGCTCTAGGGGACTGAGTTTCTCCCCCCCACACCGTTAGTTGGTGCGGGGGTTCTTGAAATCTCAGTGTGGATATTTTGTAAGGGTTTTTTACTGACCGCACAGACCCCTTTTCTATTTTCTGCTATCTAGTATTAGTGGGCCTCATTTGCTGAATCTGCTTTCACCCCTGTGTATGTGCCTTCCTCTTACCTCACCGTTATTATTTGTTGGGGGCTTCTATATCTTTGGGGATTATTTCTCTGGAGGCAAGAGAGGTCTTTCTTTCTCTCTAGGGGTAGTTAGTTCCTCAGGCTGGCTCGAGACGTCTAGGATTTTAGACACGTTCACCGGCTACCTTTAGTGTGTTGGATAGGTTCAGATTTGCGGTCAGTGCAGTTTGCCACCTCTCTAGAGCTTGTCCTATGTTTTGTTACTTAGCTGGAGTATTTTGTGATCCTCAACCACTAAGGATCATAACAGTAGAGCAGGCCTAAAAGTGTTTAATGCATCGCAGAAGTGGGATAAAAAGAAGACCTGAGTACTTTTTTTTTTTTTCTCCCGCTTTTCCTTTGCTGCAGTCTGTTTAGCTTCTTTCATCCCCTTGAACTCTGGGTGGTTTTGAGCTCAGCTGCAGACATGAATGTTCAGACTCTGGCTTCTAGTGTGGATCATCTTGCTGCACGGGTGCAAAGTATTCAGGATTTTGTTATTCATAGCCCTATGTCTGAACCAAAAATACCCATCTCTGAGTTGTTTTCTGGAGATAGATCTAGGTTTCTAAATTTTAAGAATAATTGTAAGTTATTTCTATCTCTGAGACCTCGTTCCTCTGGTGATTCCGCTCAGCAAGTTAAAATTGTTATCTCCTTGTTACGTGGCGACCCTCAAGATTGGGCTTTCTCTCTGGCGCCAGGAGATCCTGCATTGCTTAATGTAGATGCATTTTTTCTGGCTCTTGGACTGCTTTATGAGGAGCCTAATCTTGAGAATCAGGCAGAAAAAGCTTTGCTGGCTATCTCTCAAGGTCAGGATGAAGCAGAGGTGTATTGTCAAAAATTTCGGAAATGGTCGGTGCTTACTCAATGGAATGAGTGTGCCCTGGCTGCAAATTTCAGAGAAGGTCTTTCTGAGGCCGTTAAGAATGTTATGGTGGGGTTTCCCACCCCTACAAGTCTGAGTGATTCTATGGCTTTAGCCATTCAGGTTGATCGGCGTTTGCGGGAGCGCAAATCTGCTCATCCTTTGGAGGTATTTTCTGAACAGAGACCTGAGTCTATGCAATGTGACCGAACTCTGACCAGAATTGAGCGACAAAGTCATAGACGTCAAAATGGGTTGTGCTTTTACTGTGGTGATTCTACTCATGTTATCTCAGCATGCTCTAAACGCTTAAAAAAAATCGCTAAACCTGTCACCATTGGTACTATGCAGCCTAAATTTATTTTGTCTGTTACTTTGATTTGTTCTTTGTCGTCCTACCCGGTTATGGCTTTTGTGGATTCGGGTGCTGCCCTGAATCTGATGGATTTGTCGTTTGCCAGGCGCTGTGGTTTTGTCCTGGAGCCTTTGGAATTTCCCATTCCTCTGAGGGGAATTGATGCTACGCCATTGGCTGAGAATAAGCCTCAGTATTGGACGCAAATGACCATGTTCATGACTCCCGTACATCAGGAGGTGATTCGCTTTCTTGTTCTGCATAATTTGCATGATGTTGTCGTTTTGGGTCTGCCATGGCTGCAGGCTCATAATCCAGTTTTAGATTGGAAAGCTATGTCTGTGTCAAGTTGGGGTTGTCAGGGAATTCATGGCGATGCTCCGTTGGTGTCTATTGCTTCTTCCACTCCTTCTGAGGTCCCTGAGTTTTTGTCCGACTACCAGGATGTATTTGATGAGCCCAGGTCCAGTGCCCTGCCTCCTCATAGGGATTGTGACTGTGCTATAAATTTAATTCCTGGTAGTAAATTCCCTAAGGGACGACTTTTTAATCTGTCTATACCAGAGCATGCCGCAATGCGGAGTTATATAAAGGAGTCTTTGGAGAAGGGACATATTCGCCCATCCTCTTCCCCTCTTGGTGCAGGATTTTTTTTTTGTGGCCAAGAAGGACGGTTCTTTGAGACCTTGTATAGATTATCGTCTTCTGAATAAAATCACAGTCAAATTTCAGTATCCTTTACCACTATTGTCTGATTTGTTTGCTCGGATTAAGGGTGCCAGTTGGTTCACCAAGATAGATATCCGTGGTGCGTATAACCTTGTGCACATTAAGCAGGGAGATGAATGGAAAACAGCATTTAATACGCCCGAAGGCCATTTTGAGTACTTGGTGATGCCTTTTGGACTCTCTAATGCTCCTTCTGTGTTTCAGTCCTTCATGCATGACATCTTCCGAGAATATCAGGATAAATTTATGATTGTTTTATCTGGATGACATTTTGGTCTTTTCTGATGATTAGGAGTCCCATGTGAAGCAGGTCAGGATGGTGTTTCAGGTCCTGCGTGCTAATGCTTTATTTGTGAAGGGCTCAAAATGCCTCTTCGGAGTACAGAAGGTCTCCTTTTTGGGTTTTATTTTTTCTCCTTCTACTGTGGAGATGGACCCAGTCAAGGTCCAGGCTATTCATGACTGGACTCAGCCCACGTCTGTTAAGAGTCTTCAGAAGTTCTTGGGTTTTGCTAATTTTTATAGCGTGGTTAAACCTTTGACGGATTTGACCAAGAAGGGTTCTGATGTTACTAATTGGTCTCCTGCGGCTGTGGAGGCCTTTCAGGAGCTGAAGCACCGGTTTTCTTCAGCTCCAGTCTTATGTCAGCCAGATGTCTCTCTCCCCTTCCAGGTCGAGGTTGATGCTTCTGAGATTGGAGCAGGGGCTGTTTTGTCGCAGAGAAGCTCTGATGGCTCTGTGATGAAGCCATGTGCTTTCTTTTCAAGAAAGTTTTCGCCTGCCGAGCGGAATTATGATGTTGGTAATCGGGAGTTGTTGACTATGAAGTGGGCATTTGAGGAGTGGCGACATTGGCTCGAAGGAGCTAAACATCGCGTGGTGGTCTTGACTGATCACAAAAATCTGATTTACCTTGAATCTGCCAAGCGCCTGAATCCTAGACAGGCTCGTTGGTCGTTGTTTTTCTCCCGTTTCAACTTCGTGGTCTCATACCTGCCTGGTTCGAAGAACGTGAAAGCTGATGCACTTTCTAGGAGTTTTGTGCCTGACTCTCCGGGAGTTTCTGAGCCAGCTGGTATTCTTAGAGAGGGAGTGATTTTGTCTGCCATTTCCCCAGATTTGCGATGAGTGCTGCAGAAATTTCAGGCGGATAGACCTGACCGTTGTCCACCAGAGAGACTGTTTGTCCCGGATAGATGGACCAGCAGAGCTATTTCCGAGGTTCATTCTTCGGTGTTGGCGGGTCATCCTGGGATTTTTGGTACCAGAGATTTGGTGGCTAGGTCCTTCTGGTGGCCTTCCTTGTCGCGGGATGTGCGTTCCTTTGTGCAGTCTTGTGGGATTTGTGCTCGGGCTAAGCCTTGTTGTTCTCGTGCCAGCGGTTTGCTTTTGCCTTTGCCTATTCCGAAAAGGCCTTGGACGCACATTTCCATGGATTTTATTTCGGATCTTCCAGTATCTCAGAAAATGTCTGTCATCTGGGTGGTGTGTGATCGTTTTTCCAAGATGGTCCATTTGGTGCCCTTGCCTAAGTTGCCTTCTTCCTCCGATTTGGTTCCTCTATTTTTTCAGAATGTGGTTCGCTTGCACGGCATTCCTGAAAATATTGTGTCTGATAGAGGATCCCAGTTTGTGTCCAGGTTTTGGCGGACTTTTTGTGCTAAGATGGGCATTGATTTGTCTTTTTCATCGGCCTTCCATCCTCAGACTAATGGCCAAACCGAGCGAACTAATCAGACGTTGGAAACTTATTTGAGATGTTTTGTTTCTGCTGATCAGGATGATTGGGTGACTTTTTTGCCATTGGCCGAGTTTGCCCTTAATAATTGGGCTAGTTCTGCTACTTTGGTTTCGCCTTTTTTCTGCAATTCTGGTTTCCATCCTCGTTTTTCCTCGGTCAGGTTGAGCCTTCTGACTGTCCTGGGGTGGATACTGTGGTGGATAAGTTGCAGCAGATTTGGAACCATGTGGTGGACAATTTGAGGTTGTCACAGGAGAAGGCTCAGCGCTTTGCCAACCGCCGCCGCGGTGTGGGTCCCCGACTTCGTGTTGGGGATTTGGTGTGGCTGTCTTCTCGGTATGTTCCTATGAAGGTCTCCTCTCCTAAATTCAAGCCTCGCTTCATCGGTCCTTATAAGATCTTGGAAATCCTTAACCCGGTGTCTCTTCGTTTGGATCTCCCAGCATCGTTTGCCATTCATAATGTGTTCCATAGGTCTTTGTTGCGGAGGTATGTGGTACCTGTGGTTCCTTCTGTTGAGCCTCCTGCTCCGGTGCTGGTCGAGGGCGAATTGGAGTACGTGGTGGAGAAGATTTTGGATTCTCGTCTCTCCAGACGGAGGCTTCAGTATTTGGTTAAGTGGAAGGGCTATGGTCAGGAGGATAATTCCTGGGTTGTCGCCTCTGATGTTCATGCGGCCGATTTGGTTCATGCCTTCCACGCGGCTCATCCTGATCGCCCTGGGGGTCTTGATGAGGGTTCGGTAACCCCTCCTCAAAGGGGGGGTACTGTTGTGAACTCTATTTTTGGGCTCCCTCTAGTGGTCACAAGCGGTACTGTGTAGTGTTGTCTTTCTGCAGGTTAGCAGCTTCAGCTGGTTCGTTATCCTAGGTTGGTTTCCTATTTAGCTCACCTGGATACTCAGTTCCTTGCCTGCTCTCAATGTATTCAGTGCTCTTCAGATTCCTTGTGACTACCTTGCTCCCAGTCTCTCCAAGACAAGCTAAGTTTTTGTTTGTTTATTTTTTGATTATCAGCATTCATCATGTTTCTTGTCCAGCTTGCTAAAATGTGATTTCCTCGCTTGCTGGTTGCTCTAGGGGACTGAGTTTCTCCCCCCACACCGTTAGTTGGTGCGGGGGTTCTTGAAATCTCAGTGTGGATATTTTGTAAGGGTTTTTTACTGACCGCACAGACCCCTTTTCTATTTTCGCTATCTAGTATTAGTGGGCCTCATTTGCTGAATCTGCTTTCACCCCTGTGTATGTGCCTTCCTCTTACCTCACCGTTATTATTTGTTGGGGGCTTCTATATCTTTGGGGATTATTTCTATGGAGGCAAGTGAGGTCTTTCTTTCTCTCTAGGGGTAGTTAGTTCCTCAGGCTGGCTCGAGACTAGGATTTTAGACACGTTCACCGGCTACCTTTAGTGTGTTGGATAGGTTCAGATTTGCGGTCAGTGCAGTTTGCCACCTCTCTAGAGCTTGTCCTATGTTTTGTTACTTAGCTGGAGTATTTTGTGATCCTCAACCACTAAGGATCATAACAGGTTGTTCAGAGTTGCCGCCACATCGTCCTTATGACGATCTATCAGGTTTAAACCAGGGGCCAAATTGCCTAAAGCAAGGATGTTTAACATCTCCGGTCCAGAGAGACAAGCGTTAAAAGATTACATTGCTGAAAGCTTGAGCAAAGGGCACATCAGGCCGTCATCCTTGCCGGTGGCAGCAGGGTTCTTCTTCGTGAAGAAGAAAGATGGCGGATTACGCCTGTGTTTGGATTTCAGGGAGTTGAACCAGATTACGGTTCGTGATCCATACCCTATGCCTCTGATACCAGATTTGTTCAACCAGGTGGCAGGTGCTAAGTGGTTTACCAAGCTTGACCTCAGGGGGGCGTACAACCTCATAAGAGTCCGTCAAGGTGATGAGTGGAAGATGGCTTTTAATACCCCTGAGGGTCATTTTGAAAATTTGGTGATGCCATTTGGGTTGACTAACGCACCTGCAGTGTTCCAACATTTCATCAATGATGTATTCTCGCATGTTTTGGGGAAATTCGTTATCGTGTACCTTGATGACATTCTCATATATTATTGCGACCGTGATACTCATTTAGATCATGTCAGGCAGGTGTTACAGCTTCTCAGAGAGAATAAGCTGTATGCTAAACTTGAAAAATGTGTATTTTCTGTTCAAGAGTTGCCTTTCTTGGGTTATATTGTGTCTGCTTCTGGTTTTAAAATGGACGCCGCTAAGGTGCCGGCGGTGCTGTGTTGGGAACGTCCTGATAACCTGAAAGCACTTCAGCGGTTCCTTGGGTTTTCTAACTACTATAGGAAATTTATCAAGGATTTTTCCATCATTGCTAAACCGCTAACTGACATGACTAAAAAGGGTACCAATTTCTCCGTTTGGCCTGAGGCCGCTGTGTGCGCATTTGAATTTCTTAAGAACAGTTTTGTTTCAGCCCCCATTCTTGTGCAGCCAGACGTATCAAAACCTTTTGTTGTGGAAGTCGATGCGTCTGAGGTAGGTGTGGGGGCGGTATTATCTCAAGGCTCATCTTTGAGTGGTTTACATCCGTGCGCCTATTTCTCCAAGAAACTGTCGTCCGCCAAACGTAACTACGATATCGGCAACAGGGAGTTGTTGGCAATTAAGTTGGCTTTTGAGGAATGGCAACACTTCTTGGAGGGGTCGGTACATCAGGTAACTGTTATTACCGATCATAAGAATCTGCTGTATTTGGAGTCTGCCAAGCGTCTGTCCCCCAAGCAGGCTCGCTGGGCATTGTTTTTCACGCGGTTCAATTTTGTGGTCACTTACAGACCGGGGTCTAAAAACACTAAGGCGGATGCTCTGTCCAGGTGTTTTCCGGGGGGAGAACCTCGGGAAGATCCAGTACCCATCCTCCAAAAGGGTGTTGTTGTTTCGGCTCTCACTACCGAGGTTGAGGCTGAGATTGCCGAGGCTCAGGAGGAGGTACCATCTGAGCTTCCCATCAACAAATCTTTTGTACCGCTTCATCTCCGCCTAAAGGTTTTGGCGGAGCATCATGAAGCTGTCCTGGCTGGTCACCCAGGGGTTAGAGGTACCTTGGAGTTGGTGTCACGTCGGTTTTGGTGGCCCAAGATCCGACAGGACGTGGTCTCATACGTGTCAGCTTGTACCACGTGCGCTAGGGCTAAGATGCCTCGCTCCCGTCCTGTTGGCACACTACTTCCTCTTGAGGTACCTAGTAAGCCATGGACGGAAATCTCCATGGATTTCATCACTGATTTGCCCTCATCAGCTGGAAACACGGTCATCTTGGTGATTGTTGATCGGTTTTCTAAAATGTCGCACTTTGTGTCTTTGCCTGCGTTGCCTAACGCTAAGACTCTGGCCCAAGTATTTGTGCAGGAGGTGGTCAGACTTCATGGGGTTCCGTCTGACATCATGTCTGATAGGGGGTCTCAGTTTGTGGCAAAATTTTGGAGAGCGTTTTGCTCACGGCTGGGAATCAAGTTATCTCATTCTTCGGGGTTTCATCCTCAGTCAAATGGTCAGACTGAGCGTATGAACCAAAATTTGGAACAGTACTTACGCTGCTTTGTCTCTGATAACCAGGAGGAGTGGTCTACCTTTCTTCCTTTGGCTGAGTTTGCCATCAATAATCAACGCCAGGAGTCGTCTGGGGAGTCTCCGTTTTTTTGTGTTTACGGGCTACATCCTCAATTTTGTACGTTGAGTCAGAGGGGCTCTTCCGGCGTTCCGGAGGAGGACCAGTTAGGAACACAATTGTCATCAGTCTGGAGGAGAGTTAAACAGTGCCTGTTGAGTGTGGGTGCTAGGTACAAACGTGTGGCTGACAGTAGGCGTGAGCCAGGTCCGGACCTGAGTGTGGATGACTGGGTGTGGTTATCCACGAAAAACATAAGACTCAAAATACCATCCCTTAAATTGGGTCCACGGTTTATTGGTCCATTTAGGGTCACCGCCGTCATTAACCCAGTAGCGTACCGATTGGAGCTCCCTACGGTGTATAAGATACACAACGTGTTCCACAGGTCTCTTCTAAAGAAGGTGGTGGGTTCTGTGGACGCGGTGCCTATGCCACCTCCAGTCTTGGTGGATGGTAATTTGGAGTTTGAAGTCTCCAAGGTGGTTGACTCTCGTGTAGTGCGTCGCACTTTACAGTACTTGGTACATTGGCGTGGTTATGGGCCTGAGGAGAGGTCCTGGGTACCAGCCTCGGACGTTCATGCTGACCGGCCGGTCAGGTTGTTTCACCGCTGTCATCCGGACAAGCCGGGTCCTATTAGCCGTGAGGGCCCTGGGGTCCCTCGTAGAAGGCGGGGTACTGTCATGTCGGACGCTGTTCAGACCAGGTCGTCCGACAGACAGCGGTAATTCCGCTTTTGACCACTATTTGCTCATTGGCGTCTGCTAGATTTTATCTAGCTGTTCCGGGGTTAATTTACCTGATCCTCGGATTGGAAGCTGGGCCATGCCCACTGCCTTTAAATAGTTCTCCTGATCTTTGGGCGTCGCCGATTATAGCTTCTGTCTTGTGCGTTGTTATCTCGGTCTGATGAGGAGAGCTGGTGGTTGGAGATTCGTTGCTGGTGGTGTGTTTTCCTTTGTCTTATTTACTCCTTCCTATATTTGTATTTATTTTGCCCTGCACATTTATAGTGTATTCCTGAGTGACTGCGGCGTGGTGTATATTTTCCTTTATCCTTGTCTGTGCTAACTGTGGGTATTGGGGAATAACATCTTCACTGGGTGGTGGGCGGAGGTTTCAGCCTAGGGCTGAGCTCAGGAGACAGGGTGAGGTTCGAGGCCTGGACATGCACACCTTCAGTGTAAACTCCAGGTAGAGGGTCAGTCAGGATTTCCCTAGTCTGAGGGGAACTGCAGGGGCCCGGGTTATTAGCTCTCGCTCACCTAGTCTCTCCCTGACAGTAGGGACCTGTTTGGACTGTTGAATATAAGGAACAGGTAGAGACCTGTACGGCAAGTTGCAGAACAGAGGTGGAGCAAGAGCGGATGCAAAGCTGAACCCCAGGAGGTGGGGCTAAGAGCAGGAGGCAGAGCCAAGAACAGAAACACAGGAGGCGGAGCCAGGAACAGAAACGCAGGTAAGAGCAGAGAAGGAGAAGATGGAGCTAAGGCCAAAGAAGATAAAGGCGGAGCTAAGAGTAAAAAAGAGAATGCAGAGAAAGAGAGGGAGGAGCTAAGGACGGAGCCGCTGGAGGCGGAGCCAAGAGCGGAGATGCTGGAGGCGGAGCCAAGAGCCAGAAGGCACAGAGCCACAGGTTGTGGTGAGCAAAGCAAAGAGGCACAGAGCCACAGGTAGTGGCAAGCAGAGCAGAGAAGCACAGGACCACGGGTAGTGGCGACCAGAGCAGAGAAGTTCAGAACCACAGATAGTGGCAAGCAGAGCAGAGAGATAGCGCAGAGATACCCACAGCAGAGTGGGAATGGCAACAACCAAAGCAGGAACAGGAACAGACATAAAGCAGAGTACAGACAGGAACGGACATAGACCAGAGTACAGACAGGAATGGACATAGACCAGAGTTCAGACAGGAACGGACATAGACCAGAGTTCAGACAGGAACGGACATAGACCAGAGTTCAGACACAGAAGTAACAGAACACAGATTCAGACCAGGGTATGACGCCCCACTGGGTGGCGAACACAGACCAGAGTACGACGCCCCACTGGGTGGCGGACACAGAGACAGAACCAGACACCTCAGCAGCAAAGTACTGACTGAGGAAGTAAGTTTGCTCCGGCATCCTCCAATGGGTGAGGATGCCTTAAGTATCAGAGGTCTCTCGGCTATTGGCCAGGAACACCTTAGGGAGGTGCACACAGTATCAAAAAGAATCCGGATTTGCCAGCGTCGCCCCCTATGCACACAACCAGGAAGTGTACACAGAGTAAGCGGCCATGTAGCACACGGCATAGAGCCGGCAGCAGACAGATCTCACAGCATGGCACTGGGTGAGTGAGTTGATGTCACAGGCAGGTGGGGGATGGAAGGCCATGCAGTGATGCCGGCAGGCTTGTTACAGTCCCTTCCATTGGTTGGATGTCTTGCCTATAAAGTTCCATCTCACCAGAGTAGATGCCAGTGCTTGGCACTGTCTAGACTTCTTTCTTATGCCCACATCTTCAGCATCCTGCTCTGTATGTGTCACTGTATTAGGGAAGAATACACACACAGCACCTCTCACCTCTACACACAACCTCTCACCTCTCCGCACTCCCTGCCACAGCATTTTCTCCATCGCCTTCCTCTGGCACAGCCGGCTGCTGAATGATGGCATCATCCAGCGGCGCTGCCTATGTGAGAGGAAGCCCGGGCAGGAAACAGGAAGTCAGATCGCTGCTGCAACTCCGCTGCCATTTTCTCTTGTAGGCAGCGGAGCTGCAGGGATTTCTCCCTTCCCGCTGCACATGAGGGCAGCCTCACAGGCTGCACCTGTGGTATAAAAAGTCCTATATAGAAAAGAAATACCAAATAATTCTCAAAATATAATCTATCCAGTAAATATTGCACAACAAACATGTACCCCAAGAAAATATTTACTGACAACTCAATAAATAATTTTTGATCAAATTCATTTTATTTATATTAATAGGACATTACACAACAATTGTCAATATTTTATTAAAAAGTTTTTGCCGTTAAAATAACTAAAGATATATAAAAGTATATAAAAATTATATATTATTATTAACCCCTTAACGACCGCCGATACGCCTTTTAACGGCGGCCGCTAAGGGTACTTAATCCACAGCGCCGTTAATTAACGGCGCTGTGGAAAAAGTGAATAGCGCCCCCCAGAGTCGGATTTTCTCTGGGGTCTCGGTTGCCGAGGGTAGCCGAGACCCCAGAGAACATGATTCGGGGGGTTTTTACCAACCCCCGAGTTGCGATCGCCGGTAATTAACCATTTACCGGCGGTCGCAACAAAAAAAAACAAAACGCGATTTGCCGTTTAATTTCTCTGTCCTCCGATGTGATCGCACATCGGAGGACAGAGAAATGTGGTCCCCGATGGCCCCCAATAGCCCCCCGATACTTACCTACCTCCCCCGGTGCTCCTCGTGTCTCCCCATGGGCGCCGCCATCTTTTTTCCGGGAAAAAATGGCGGGCGCACACGCAGTGCGCCCGCCGCCCGGCACCCAGAAGATCTTTGGGGTCTCGGCTGCCGGGGGTAGCCGAGACCCCAAAGAACATGATCGGGGTCGGTTTGCACCGACCCCTGCTTTGCGATCGCCGGTAATTAACAGTTTACCGGCGACCGCAAAAAAAAAAAAAAAAAAAGCGATCAGTTATTTCTCTGTCCTCTGATGTGATCGCACATCAGAGGACAGAGAAATAGGGGGATTCGGGGACCCTATCATACTCACCCGGGGTCCCTGGGTCCTCTTCTGTCTTCTCCTGCCAGCCGGCTTTTTCATCATGGCGGGCGCATGCGCAGTGCGCCCGCCATCTGCTGCCATCTGCCGGCCGGCAGGAGAAGACAAGTTGGGGCTAAAATTAGGGTTAGGGTTAGGGTTAGAGTTAGGGTTAGAGTTAGGGTTAGGGTTAGGGTTAGAATTAGGGTTAGGGTTAGAGTTAGGGTTAGGGTTAGAGTTAGGGTTAGGGTTAGGGTTGGGGCTAAATTTAGGGTTAGGGCTAGGGCTAGGGTTAGGCTACTTTCACACTAGCGTTTTTTGGCTTCCGTCGCAATGCGTCGTTGGAGAAAAAACGCATCCTGCAAAAGTGCTTGCAGGATGCGTTTTTTCTCCATTGGCTTGCATTAGCGACGCATTGCGACGGATTGCCACATGTCGCATCCGTCGTGCGACGGATGCGTCGTGCTTTGGCGGACCGTCGACACAAAAAAAACTACATGTAACTTTTTTGTGCGACGTGTCCGCCATTTCCGACCGCGCATGCGTGGCCGGAACTCCGCCCCCGCCTCCCCGCACCTCACAATGGGGCAGCGGATGCGTTGAAAAAACAGCATCCGCTGCACCCGTTGTGCGGCGCTTACAACGCTAGCATCGGTACGTCGGCCCGACACACTGCGATGGGCCGAGTACGACGCTAGTGTGAAAGTAGCCTTAGGCTTCTTTCACACTTGCGTCGGTACGGGGCAGTCGCAATGCGTCGGCCCGATGTACCGACGCACGTTGTGAAAATTGTGCACAACGTGGGCAGCGGATGCAGTTTTTCAACGCATCCGCTGCCCAGTCTATGTCCTGGGGAGGAGGGGGCAGAGTTACGGCCACGCATGCGCGGAAATGGCGGACGCGACGTACAAAAAAAAGGTTACATTGAACTTTTTTTGTGACGACGGGGGCTAAAGTTATGGTTAGGGTTGGGGCTAAAGTTAGGGTTGGGGCTAAAGTTAGGGTTAGAGTTGGGATTAGGGTTAGGGTTTGGATTAGGGTTGGGATTAGTGTTACGTTTGGGATTAGGGTTGGGATTAGGGTTAGGGTTGGGATTAGGGTTAGGGGTGTGTTGGATTTAGGGTTTTGATTAGGGTTATGGTTAGGGTTGAGATTAGGGCTGTTTTGGGGTTAGGGTTGTGATTATCGTTAGGGTTGTGATTAGGATTATGGATCGGGTTGAGATTAGGGTTAGGGGTGTGTTGGGGTTAGGGTTGGAGTTAGAATTGGGGGGTTTCCACTGTTTAGGTACATCAGGGGGTCTCCAAACACGACAGCCAATTTTGCGCTAAAAAAGTCAAATGGTACTCCCTCCCTTCTGAGCTCTGCCGTGCGCCCAAACAGTGGTTTACCCCCACATATGGGGCATCAACGTACTCGGGATAAATTGGACAACAACTTTTGGGGTCCAATTTCTCTTGTTACCCTTGTGAAAGTAAAAATTTGGGGGCTAAAAAAATTTTTTTTGTGGGAAAAAAATATTTTTTATTTTCACTACTCTGCATTATAAACTTCTGTGAAGCACTTGGGCATTCAAAGTTCTCACCACATATCTAGATAAGTTCCTTGGGGGGTCTATTTTCCAAAATGGGGTCACTTGTTGGGGGTTTCTACTGTTTAGGTACATTAGGGGTCTGCAAACGCAACATAACGCCCGCAGACAATTCTATCAAAGTCTGCATTCCAAAATGGCGCTCCTTCCCTTCCGAGCTCTGCCGTGCGCCCAAACAGTGGTTTACCCCCACATATGGGGTACCAGCATACTCAGGACAAATTGGACAACAACTTTTGGGGTCCAATTTCTCTTGTTACCCTTGTGAAAGTAAAAATTTGGGGGCTAAAAAAATCTTTTTTGTGGGAAAAAAATATTTTTTATTTTCACTACTCTGCATTATAAACTTCTGTGAAGCACTTGGGCATTCAAAGTTCTCACCACATATCTAGATAAGTTCCTTGGGGGGTCTATTTTCCAAAATGGGGTCACTTGTTGGGGGTTTCTACTGTTTAGGTACATTAGGGGTCTGCAAACGCAACATAACGCCCGCAGACAATTCTATCAAAGTCTGCATTCCAAAATGGCACTCCTTCCCTTCCGAGCTCTGCCGTGCGCCCAAACAGTGGTTTACCCCCACATATGGGGTACCAGCATACTCAGGACAAATTGGACAACAACTTTTGGGGTCCAATTTCTCTTGTTACCCTTGTGAAAATAAAAACTTGGGGGCTAAAAAATCTTTATTGTTAAAAAATATATATTTTTTATTTTCACGACTCTGCATTATAAACTTCTGTGATGCACTTGGGCATTCAAAGTTCTCACTACACATCTAGATAAGTTCCATGGGGGGTCTAGTTTCCAAAATGGGGTCACTTTGGGGGGTTTCTACTGTTTAGGCACATCAGGGGCTCTCCAAACGCGACATGGCGTCCGATCTCAATTCCAGTCAATTTTGCATTGAAAAGTCAAATGGCGCTCCTTTGCTTCCGAGCTCAGCCATGCGCCCAAACAGTGGTTTACCCCCACATATGGGGTGTCGGCGTACTCAAGACAAATTGTACAACAGCTTCTGGGGTCCATTTTCTCCTGTTACCCTTGGTAAAATAAAAATTTGGAGGCAAAAAGATCATTTTTGTAGAAAAAATGCGATTTTTTTATTTTCACGGCTCTACGTTATAAACTTCTGTGAAGCACCTGGGGGTTTAAAGTGCTCACCACACATGTAGATAAGTTCCTTAAGGGGTCTAGTTTCCAAAATGGTGTCATATGTGGGGGGTCTCTACTGTTTAGGCACATCAGCGGCTCTCCAAACGTGACATGGCGTCCGATCTCAATTCCAGCCAATTCTACATTGAAAAAGTAAAACGACACTCCTTCTCTTCCAAGCTCTGCGGTGCGCCCAAACAGTGGTTTACCCCCATATATGGGGTATCGACGTACTCAGGAGAAATTGCACAACAACTTTTGTGGTCTAATTTCTCCTGTTACCCTTGTGAAAATAAAAATTTGGGGGCAAAAAGATCATTTTTGTAGAAAAAATGAGATTTTTTATTTTCACGGCTCTACGTTATAAACTTCTGTGAAGCACTTGGGGGTTCAAAGTGCTCACCACACATCTAGATAAGTTCCTTAAGGGGTCTAGTTTCCAAAATGGTATCACTTGTGGGGGGTTTCCACTGTTTAGGCACATCAGGGACTCTCCAAACGCGACATGGCATCCGATCTCAATTCCAGCCAATTCTGCATTGAAAAAGTCAAACGGTGCTCCTTCACTTCCAAGCTCTGCGGTGCGCCCAAACAGTGGTTTACCTCCACATATGGGGTATCGACGTACTCAGGAGAAATTGCACAACAACTTTTGTGGTCTAATTTCTCCTGTTACCCTTGTGAAAATAAGAATTTGTGGGCGAAAAAATCATTTTTGTGAAAACAAATGCGATTTTTTATTTTCACGGCTCTACGTTATAAACTTCTGTGAAGCACTTGGGGGTTCAAAGTGCTCACCACACATCTAGATAAGTTCCTTGGGGGGTCTAGTTTCCAAAATGGTGTCACTTGTGGGGGGTTTCCACTGTTTAGGCACATTAGGGGCTCTCCAAACGCGACATGGCGTCCGATCTCAATTCCAGCCAATTCTGCATTGAAACAGTCAAACGGTGCTCCTTCACTTCCAAGCTCTGCGGTGCGCCCAAACAGTGGTTTACCTCCACATATGGGGTATCGGCGTACTCAGGAAAAATTGCACAACAAAATTTGTGGTTAAATTTCTGTTTTTACACTTGTGAAAATTAAAAAAAATGGTTCTGAAGTAAAATGTTTGCAAAAAAAAGTTAAATGTTCATTTTTTTCTTCCACATTGTTTTAGTTCCTGTGAAGTACGTAAAGGGTTAATAAACTTCTTGAATGTGGTTTTGAGCAGCTTGAGGGGTGCAGTTTTTAGAATTGTGTCACACTTGGTTATTTTCTATCATATAGACCCCTCAAAATCACTTCAAAGGTGATGTGGTCCCTAAAAAAAACATGGTGTTGTAAAAATGAGAAATTGCTGGTCAACTTTTAACCCTTATAACTCCCTAACAAAAAAAAAAAATTGTTTCCAAAATTGTGCTGATGTAAAGTAGACATGTGAGAAATGTTATTTATTAACTATTTTTTGTGACATATCTCTCTGATTTAAGGGCATAAAAATACAAAGTTTGAAAATTGCAAAATTTTAAAATTTTTGCCATATTTCCATTTTTTTCATAAATAATCGCAAGTAATATCGAAGAAATGTTACCACTAACTTGAAGTACAACATGTCACGAAAAAACAATCTCAGAATCAGCGGGATCCGATAAAGCGTTCCAGAGTTATAACCTCATAAAGTGACACTGGTCAGAATTGTAAAAATTGGCTCGGTCATTAAGTACCAAATTGGCTCTGTCACTAAGGGGTTAAGACTGTATGTGGGGGGCTGTGGTACACAGAACTCAACTGGCAAAGTCAATAACAATAAATCACATAAAGTGCTGATGCAATCAAATCAAAGTTGTCTATACATTGAATATTAAAAACACAGTCATGAACCGGCCATAATGTGCAAAATATGCAAAAGAATTGGAGGAAAAGTTTATATATATATATATATATATATATATATATATATATATATATATATATGTGCAAGATACAAATATGAGAACCTAATTGATATACAATTGGAAAAATCAAATAAATATATAAATATATATGAATATAAAAAGTATATATAAAAAATATATAATATAGAAGAAGATAAGTGATATATATTAACCCAAATAGTTTATAATGGATATATAAAAAAATGTGTAGATATAATATGTTAAAGTGAATACTGTGCAATGAAACAATGTCTATATATGTATATATACTAATAATTAATTAGTGAAAATTGCAATTAACACACAATTTACAAAATCATATATGAAAAAGCTAAAAAGTCAATATCTCTAAATTTTATATAAATGAACACATCAAGAAAATACCTGTGAATGTGAATAAAAAAATATATTATATATAATATATATATGTGTGCCAAAATGTGAACATATAATAACAATGTAATCAATTATACTATAGCCATAGGGAGTCCCTGACGAAGCAGGTGCGAAACGTGCGTTGGAGTGGTGTGTGTGGGGGCTGCGGTGCACTTCTCTGTTTGGTAAGGTCCGGCTTCCATTTGTGTATGCTTTTGCATACTTGTGCATATTTTGAAGAGTGTGTTATAACTAATTACATTATCATTGCACTTTAGAATTTGGAGGGTTAGCAATATACTATGGTAGCATTATAGATGTACAATTGGCTATAGTATAATTGATTACATTGTTATTATATGTTCACATTTTGGCACACATATATATATTATATATAATATATTTTTTTATTCACATTCACAGGTATTTTCTTGATGTGTTCATTTATATAAAATTTAGAGATATTGACTTTTTAGCTTTTTCATATATGATTTTGTAAATTGTGTGTTAATTGCAATTTTCACTAATTAATTATTAGTATATATACATATATAGACATTGTTTCATTGCACAGTATTCACTTTAACATATTATATCTACACATTTTTTTATATATCCATTATAAACTATTTGGGTTAATATATATCACTTATCTTCTTCTATATTATATATTTTTTTATATATATTTTTTATATTCATATATATTTATATATTTATTTGATTTTTCCAATTGTATATCAATTAGGTTCTCATATTTGTATCTTGCACATATATATATATATATATATATATATATATATATAAAAACCTTTTCCTCCAATTCTTTTGCATATTTTGCACATTATGGCCGGTTCATGACTGTGTTTTTAATATTCAATGTATAGACAACTTTGATTTGATTGCATCAGCACTTTATGTGATTTATTGTTATTGACTTTGCCAGTCGAGTTCTGTGTACCACAGCCCCCCACATACAGTCTTAATAATAATATATAATTTTTATATACTTTTATATATCTTTAGTTATTTTAACGGCAAAAACTTTTTAATAAAATATTGACAATTGTTGTGTAATGTCCTATTAATATAAATAAAATGAATTTGATCAAAAATTATTTATTGAGTTGTCAGTAAATATTTTCTTGGGGTACATGCACCTGTGGTATGTCCGCCTATGTTGGGAGCCGGCGCGCTGCAGCTTCTCTGTGCCACCTGGGGAGACACTGCATTAGGCAGCCCGACTGCACCCCCTGCCGGCTGTGCCCTGGGCACATGCCCCGGCTGCCCCCCTAGATACGCCACTGCAGACAGCATCAAATGAATTGCAGCCACAAGAGTCTATTTTACATGCTCTGTGATAGTAACGGCTATTTTTTATTTTATACCACTTGCTGTTGGACAAAATGCTTAAAATCCAATTAAAATCCTCTAAAAGTCTATGATGAAGAACACTTACTGGCTCCTGTATGACTTGATTTTAGTTGTCTCTGAGCTAGTGAGTGAAGACTTGCTGCTATGATGTTTCTAATACACAGCACGCACAGACAATAGGTATTCCTGCTCTCCTATTTCTATGTAGCACATGTAGATGTAGCAGCATGGAGATAATTGTACAGTAGTACTGAGCAGTGTAGCTGTACATGCAGCAGCAGAGTGAGATAAAAACTTACAAGAAAGCTGCAGAATTATATCACTAATGGGAAGTTTACTTTTTTAACCAAGATGGATTTAGGGTAAATTAAAGTTTTATTGGGTTTTACAGGGTAAGTTAAAACAGCAAAATGAAGTGATAAAGTTGAAGTGCAATAATAAAAACAGTTGTACAATGTAGTTAGTTGTTGTGAATTTATAATGTGAACTCTATCTCAAACAATCTTATTGAACTTTGCATTCTGAATTTCTGACCAAATATAAAAGTGCAGGGGAAGAAAGAAGAAACGAGAGGAATGGGGGGAAAAAAGGAAAGAGGAAGAAGGAGGAAGGTCAGATTTGGGGGAAATCTAAAGAGTGAGCAGGACAGGAGGAGAATAAGGGAAGAATGTGAAATTGCAAAAGACAGGGGGATCGAGACAAGAGATTCTGACCTAGAGGGGTACTAGTCTATTATTTGTATGAAAAGGAAAGTGAAAAAAGATATGGAGGCAGAAGACCTTATGTAGTGGTTGTTGGCAGATATGCAACAGATACAGACTTATTTGTGTGCAGGAGGAGTTTCCACTTTTCTGACAGTAGATGGCGATGTTATTACAGTTATATGCTTAGTTGAATGTAATGCATATACTTGTTGCACTTTGGTTTCACTTTCTCTCTGGTAAAAGGTCCTTCAGACTTCCTGTTATGCTGTATTAAGAAGCTGATGCATGTACCTCATGTTCTGTGAAGATAAAAGTTGAATTACCCCATATAATCTACTCTCACAAGTTTCTTCTGTGACCAAACTAGGCAACAGGATTCAACCAAGTTGTTAATTCCTGTGACTCTCTGATCATGATCCAAGGTTGCCAAGTGTCTAAAACTTTGTTCACCGTATCTGAGACTCGAGCAGCTAGAGTGGCATGTAAAAGTTTTGGCACGCCTGGTCAAAATTACTGTTATTGTGAATGATTAAGCAAGTTGAAGATTAAATTATCTCTAAAAGGCCTAAAGCCTAACGTTAAAAATGACACATTTCCTTTGTATTTTAGCAAAAAAAAAAATTGTAATTTTTTACATTTTAAAAATTACAAAAAGCAAAATGGCTGATGCAGAACTTTGGACACCCTGCATGGTTAGTACCTTGTAGCACCCTCTTTTGCAAGTATTACAGCTTGTGATGCAGTGACCCCTGTGGCAGCTAGGGGGCGCTGTGTGTGCTCCTTGGGATATGCATGGAGGCATATCTGTTGTTATAATGGTGGTGAAACAGTGACTGGCAGAATTATGAGTGGCCGATATGTATCACAGAGGGAGTCTGTGTGGTAAGTCTGATGCAATGTTGTTGTTCTGGGACCTGTAATCCCTCAAGAGTTTGTATAGTTATGAAGGGAGACTTACTAGGCTAGTTATGAGAGATGGGCGGGTCGAACTAGCCACACCCACACACTCCCACCTGTGGGAGTGGTTACAGGTGTATAATGCGACCAGGGTGTGGGTCACATGGTTCCTGTATGTTCGCTGAGTGTGGACCTGAATGGTCTATGCTGGAAGGTCCTGGAGAGCCTATGTGCTGGGAGTGTCATCTCCCTGAAGAGCACTTGGTGGGGCTTTGGACCTGGGGACCTGGGGTGTTGGACAGATGTCCTGAACAGCACCGGGTCAGGTCACATGCCGGTGTGTTGGACTGTCCCATGTGGGATGGACGTCCTGAATAGTGCACTGAGTAACCTGTGTTGGAATCCTGGGAGTAGGCTTCCTGAAGTGCACAACCTGTGTTGGATCTCCTGGGAGTAGGAATCCTGAAGAGCACATGCCAGTGTGTTGGATGGTCCCATGTGGGATGGACGTCCTGAATAGCGCACAGTAAGACTATGGTTCTGGACAGTCTGTGTTGGAAGCTCCTGTGAGTGGAGTCTTCCTGGAGCACCTGAGAGACTGTGGACCTGTATGGTCTGTGTTGGGGAAGCTACCGTCCTTTGGTGGCTCTGGACTGACTGATGTGTGCCGGCCAGGCAAATTGGTGAACCCCGTAAGGCAGTTTCCCCAAGAAAGAGGACTGATGAGGAGTCAGCAGGTGGAGCAGGAGCTCCCATAAGGTACCATTGACTGTTGGTGCTTGTGATAGTCTATGAACTGTGTGGTCTCCCACGGTAACTGAATGAAGTGAGGTTCAGCGTGTTTAGAGATCGCGACCCAATGTCATGTGCGCTATGTGACTAGGGACATTGGTGAACTGTTCGGCGTACGGACACCCATGGTAACTGGAGGAAGTGAGAGGTCCAGCATGTTTAGTGTCTGTGAGACAAAGCCGTATATGAAGTGTCTAAGATAAAGCTGCAAGTTAATATCACCAGTTGGTGCCTATTGTGTTCTATGATATGTATATAATGAACTGTGCATAACCCAGTTTATGACACTTTAATAAACCGCATGGACTGTTTTGTGTGAAAAACCGTGCCCGTGTGCTTGAATCCCGTGCCAAGTGAGTGTCCCCCAATACACTTAGTAAGTGCAATCTTACAAGCTTTTTTGTTGTGATTCGGTTCGTGGGCTCCCCCGGTGGTCTCTTGTGGTACTGGTGTCCTGCAAGCTTTGCCTTCAGTTCACCTGTTCCTATCAGGATGTGGGAGTATCCTATTTAACCTTGCTCCTCAGTCATTCTAATGCTGGCCATCAATGTATCCAGAGTGATTCTGTTGCATGTTCCAGCTCCCAGTTTTTTGCTCAGCTAAGTTGGACACTTTAGTCCTCAAGTCTATTTTTGTATGTTTTGTCCAGTTTGCACTTATGTGAATCTCTGCAGCTGGAAGCTCTTGTTGGGCTGAAATTACCACTCCAGTGGCATGAGTTGTCACATGAGTTAAGGTAATTTCAGGATGGTGTTTTGAAGGGTTTTGCAGCTGACCGCGAAGTCCTCTGTTGTATCTTTCTGCTATTTAGTTAGCGGGCCTCTCTGTGCTAAATCTGCTTTCATACTACGTGTGTCTTTTCATCTGCTCTCACCGTTATTATATGTGGGGGGCTGCTATCTCCTGTGGGGACATTCTCTGGAGGCAAGCCAGGACTGTGTTTTCTTCTACCAGGGGTAGTTAGTTCTCCGGCTGGCGCGCGGCATCTAGAGACAACGCAGGAATGCCCCCTGGCTACTTCTAGTGTGGTGTGTAGGTTTAGCATCGCGGTCAGCTCTAGTTTCCATCACCCGAGAGCTTGTCCGTTTATTCTATGCTTCTGATGTTTCCTTGCCATTGGAAACCATAACAGTATGGCCAGCCCAAATGTTTAATCTATAGGCTGAAGCAGGAGAGAATAGGAACTGTGTGAAACCTTTTTTTTTTTTTTTTTCCTTCCTCTGAAGTTGCACTCCAGCTCTAATTGCAGTCTCCTGTTTTCCTCTCCTCTTAACCCCTGAATGGCTCAGACTTTATCTGTTGAAATATGGATCCCCAGAGTCTGGCTACCAATTTGAATAATCTTGCCTCTAAAGTTCAGAATATACAAGATTTTTTGTTACATGCTCCTCGGTCTGAACCTAAAATTCCTATACCGGAGTTTTTTTCTGGAGATCGATCTTGTTTTCTAAATTTTAAATACAATTGTAAATTGTTTCTTTCGCTGAGATCTCATTCTGCTGGAGATCCTGCCCAGCAAGTAAAAATTGTTATTTCTTTACTGCGGGGTGACCCCCAAAATTGGGCATTTTCATTGGCACCAGGGGATCCTGCGTTGCTCAATGTGGATGCGTTTTTTCTGGCTTTGGGGTTGCTTTATGAGGAACCAAATTTGGAGATTCAGGCTGAGAAAGCCCTAATAGCCCTCTCTCAGGGGCAAGATGAAGCCGAAATATATTGCCAAAAATTTCGAAAATGGTCTGTGCTTACTCAGTGGAATGAGTGCGCTCTGGCGGCAATTTTCAGAGAAGGTCTCTCTGATGCTGTAAAAGACGTCATGGTGGGGTTTCCTGCGCCTACTGGTCTGAATGAGTCCATGACAATGGCAATTCAGATTGATCGGCGTTTGCGGGAACGCAGACCTGTGCACCAGTTGGCGGTGTCTTCTGAAGAGGCACCACAGAGTATGCAATGTGATAGCTTTCTGTCCAGAAGCGAACGACAGATTTACAGGCGCAAAAATCATTTGTGCTTCTATTGTGGAAATTCTACTCATGTTATATCAGCATGCTCTAAACGAACAAAGAAAGTTGATAAATCCTCTGCTATTGGCACTTTGCAGTCCAAGTTTATTTTGTCTGTAACTCTAATTTGTTCGTTATCTTCTATTGTTGCGGATGCGTATGTGGATTCTGGCGCCGCTTTGAGTCTTATGGATTGGTCCTTTGCCAGGCGCTGTGGGTTTGATCTAGAGCCTCTGGAAGTCCCTATACCTTTAAAGGGTATTGATTCTACACCATTGGCTAGTAATAAACCACAATACTGGACACAAGTGACTATGCGTATGACTCCAGACCATCAAGAGGTGATTCGCTTCCTTGTACTGTATAATCTACATGATGTGTTGGTGCTGGGATTGCCATGGTTGCAAACTCATAACCCAGTCCTTGACTGGAAAGCAATGTCTGTACTAAGCTGGGGATGTCAGGGAAATCATGGGGACACACCTTTGGTCTCCATTGCTTCATCTATTCCCTCTGAAATTCCTGAGTTTTTGTCTGATTATCGTGAGGTTTTTGAGGAATCTACTCTTAATTCTCTTCCTCCTCACAGAGATTGCGATTGCGCCATAGATTTGATCCCTGGCAGTAAATTTCCTAAGGGTCGTCTATTCAATCTGTCTGTACCTGAACATGCTGCCATGCGAGAGTATATTAGGGAGTCCTTGGAAAAGGGACATATTCGTCCTTCTTCGTCTCCTCTTGGAGCGGGGTTCTTTTTCGTAGCTAAAAGCGATGGTTCTTTGAGACCTTGTATTGATTATAGACTCTTGAATAAGATCACAGTCAAGTATCAGTATCCTTTGCCATTGCTGACAGATTTATTTGCTCGCATTGAGGGGGCGAAGTGGTTCTCTAAGATTGATCTTCGCGGTGCGTATAATTTGGTGCGAATTAAGCAGGGGGATGAGTGGGAAAACCGCATTTAATACGCCTGAGGACCATTTTGAGTATTTGGTGATGCCTTTTGGTCTGTCAAATGCCCCTTCGGTCTTTCAGTCTTTTATGCACAATATTTTCCGTGAATATCTGGATAAATTTATGATTGTGTATTTGGACGATATCTTGATTTTTTCGGATGACTGGGAATCTCATGTTCAACAGGTTAGGAGGGTTTTTCAGGTTTTGCGGACCAATTCTCTGTTTGTTAAAGGTTCAAAGTGTGTTTTTGGGGTTCAGAAGATTTCTTTTTTGGGGTACATTTTTTCCCCCTCTTCTATTGAGATGGATCCTGTGAAGGTTCGGGCTATTTGTGACTGGACGCAACCGACTTCTCTTAAGGGCCTTCAGAAATTTTTGGGCTTTGCTAACTTTTATCGTCGATTCATAACTGGTTTTTCTAGCGTTGTCAGGCCTTTGACTGATTTGACTAAAAAGGGTGCTGATGTTGCAGATTGGTCTCCTGCTGCTGTGGAGGCCTTTCGGGAGCTTAAGCGCCGTTTTTCTTCTGCTCCGGTTTTGTGCCAGCCTGATGTTTCTCTTCCTTTTCAGGTGGAAGTTGATGCTTCCGAGATCGGAGCGGGGGCGGTTTTGTCGCAGAAAAGTTCAGATTGTTCAGTGATGAGACCTTGTGCGTTCTTTTCTCGAAAATTTTCGCCCGCCGAGCGAAATTATGACGTCGGTAATCGGGAGCTTTTGGCGATGAAGTGGGCATTCGAGGAGTGGCGTCATTGGCTTGAGGGTGCTAAACATCAGGTGGTGGTCTTGACTGATCACAAAAATTTGATTTATCTTGAGTCGGCCAGACGTCTGAATCCTAGACAGGCGCGCTGGTCGTTGTTTTTCTCCCAGTTTAATTTTGTGGTTTCGTATCTGCCAGGTACTAAGAATGTGAAGGCGGATGCCCTTTCTAGGAGTTTTGAACCTGATTCCCCTGGTGATTCTAAACCTACGGGTATACTTAAGGATGGGGTGATATTGTCTGCTGTCTTCCCAGACCTGCGACGTGCTTTACAAGAGTTTCAGGCGGATCGGCCTGATCGTTGTCCGCCTGGTAGATTGTTTGTGCCGGATGAGTGGACCAATAGAGTCATCTCGGAGGTTCATTCTTCTGCGTTGGCAGGTCATCCGGGAATTTTTGGTACCAGAGATTTGGTGGCTAGGTCCTTCTGGTGGCCTTCCCTGTCTCGGGACGTGCGTACTTTTGTGCAGTCTTGCGATGTTTGTGCTCGGGCCAAGCCTTGTTGTTCTCGGGCTAGTGGGTTGTTGTTGCCCTTGCCTGTTCCTAAGAGGCCTTGGACACACATCTCTATGGATTTTATTTCTGATCTCCCTGTTTCTCAGAAGATGTCCGTCATTTGGGTGGTGTGTGACCGCTTTTCTAAGATGGTTCATTTGGTGCCCTTGCCCAAGCTGCCTTCCTCATCTGAGTTGGTGCCCCTGTTTTTTCAGAATGTGGTTCGGCTGCATGGTATTCCGGAGAATATCGTTTCCGACAGGGGATCCCAGTTTGTGTCCAGATTTTGGCGGGCGTTTTGTGCCAGGATGGGCATTGATTTGTCTTTTTCGTCTGCATTTCATCCCCAGACAAATGGCCAGACGGAACGTACTAATCAGACCTTGGAGACTTATTTGAGGTGTTTCGTGTCTGCTGATCAGGATGACTGGGTCTCCTTTTTGCCGTTGGCTGAGTTTGCCCTTAATAATCGGGCCAGTTCTGCCACTTTGGTCTCCCCTTTCTTTTGCAATTCAGGGTTCCATCCTCGTTTTTCATCTGGTCAGGTGGAGTCTTCGGATTGTCCTGGAGTGGATACCATGGTGGATAGGTTGCATCGTATTTGGGGGCAGGTGGTGGACAATTTGGAGTTGTCCCAGGAGAAGACTCAACGTTTTGCTAATCGCCATCGTCGTGTTGGTCCTTGTCTTCGTGTTGGGGACTTGGTGTGGTTGTCCTCCCGTTTTGTCCCTATGAGGGTCTCTTCTCCTAAGTTTAAGCCTCGGTTCATCGGTCCTTATAAGATTTTGGAAATTCTTAACCCTGTGTCTTTTCGTTTGGACCTCCCAGCATCCTTTGCTATCCATAATGTCTTCCATCGGTCATTATTGCGGAGGTATGAGGTACCACTTGTGCCTTCTGTTGAGCCTCCTGCTCCTGTGCTGGTTGAGGGTGAATTGGAGTACGTGGTGGAGAAAATCTTGGACTCCCGTGTTTCCAGACGGAGACTTCAATATCTGGTGAAATGGAAGGGCTACGGTCAAGAGGATAATTCTTGGGTTACAGCTTCTGATGTTCATGCTTCTGATTTGGTCCGTGCCTTTCATAGGGCTCATCCAGATCGCCCTGGTGGTTCTTGTGAGGGTTCGGTGCCCCCTCCTTAAGGGGGGGGGTACTGTTGTGATTCGGTTCGTGGGCTCCCCCGGTGGTCTCTTGTGGTACTGGTGTCCTGCAAGCTTTGCCTTCAGTTCACCTGTTCCTATCAGGATGTGGGAGTATCCTATTTAACCTTGCTCCTCAGTCATTCTAATGCTGGCCATCAATGTATCCAGAGTGATTCTGTTGCATGTTCCTGCTCCCAGTTTTCTGCTCAGCTAAGTTGGACACTTTAGTCCTTAAGTCTATTTTTGTATGTTTTGTCCAGTTTGCACTTATGTGAATCTCTGCAGCTGGAAGCTCTTGTTGGGCTGAAATTACCACTCCAGTGGCATGAGTTGTCACATGAGTTAAGGTAATTTCAGGATGGTGTTTTGAAGGGTTTTGCAGCTGACCGCGAAGTCCTCTGTTGTATCTTTCTGCTATTTAGTTAGCGGGCCTCTCTGTGCTAAATCTGCTTTCATACTACGTGTGTCTTTTCATCTGCTCTCACCGTTATTATATGTGGGGGGCTGCTATCTCCTGTGGGGACATTCTCTGGAGGCAAGCCAGGACTGTGTTTTCTTCTACCAGGGGTAGTTAGTTCTCCGGCTGGCGCGCGGCATCTAGAGACAACGCAGGAATGCCCCCTGGCTACTTCTAGTGTGGTGTGTAGGTTTAGCATCGCGGTCAGCTCTAGTTTCCATCACCCGAGAGCTTGTCCGTTTATTCTATGCTTCTGATGTTTCCTTGCCATTGGAAACCATAACACTTTTTGCAGCCAGTTAAAAATCTTTCAATTCTCGTTTAAGGGATTTTCATACATTTTTCTTCGGAAAATTCTTCCAGCTCTGTGAAATTCCTGGGTCGTTTTGCATGCACTGCTATTTTGAGATCTAGCTACAGATTTTCAATGATGTTCAGATCAGGGGACTGTGAGGGCCATTGTAAAACTTTCAGCTTGCACCTTTTGAGGTAGTCTATTGTGGATTTTGAGGTGTGTTAGGGTCTTTATCCATTTGTAGAAGCCATCCTCTTTTCAACTTCAGCTTTTTTACAGATGGTGTTATGTTTGCATCAAGAATTTATTTAAATTTACTTGAATCCATTCTTCCCTCTACCTGTGAAATATTCCCCATGCCATTGGCTTCAACTCAACCCCAAGGCATGATTCATCCACCCCCATGCTTAACCCCTTAACCCCCGGAGCTTTTTTTGGTTTTGCGTTTTGTTTTTTTGCTCACCTTCTTCTCAGAGCCATAACTTTTTTACTTTTCCATCAATATGGCTGTGTGAGGGCTTGTTTTTTGCGAGACGAGTTGTACTTTTGAATGACTCCATTGGTTTTACCATGTCATGTACTAGAAAACTAGAAATTGAAAAAAAAAGGGTAATTGCACACTTGTTTTTTGTTTGGCTTTTTTCCTAGGTTCACTAAATGTTAAATCTGACTTGCCATTATGATTCTCCAGGTCATTCCGAGTTCATAGACACCAAACATGTCTAGGTTCTTTTTTATTTAAGTGGTGAAAAAAAATCCAAACTTTGTTAAAAAAAAACATGTTGCCATTTTCCAATACCCATAACGTCTCCATTTTTTGTGAGCTCAGTTTGGGTGAGGGCTTATTTTTTGCGTGCCGAGCTGACGTTTTTAACCCATTACTTGCCAAATTAGAAATTTTCATTTTATGGATTTTTCAGAAAAGAGCGTCCCAATATTCAATTAAAAATGACAATGACATGATTTCCTATTTTGGGGTAAAACCAAAGTAGGAGTAGGAGGGGAATTTAGAACACACCCAAAACCTAGCAACAGTCTCGGAAAAATTAACCAAATGCCTTCTCAAACAAAAAACACAAACCACCATCTCCTAATCATGAAGCATAAGCTATCATTGGCAATGAGAGCCAACCAGTGTCCAGATTATATAGGTAATGAAAGTGGCTAACAGTAAACAACTGAGAACCTTAATGCAGGAAAGCTTCCAGGAGCTCTCAACTGAGCAGATTAACCCCTGAACTACTAAAAAAAACCTGCACCGTTTAATATGAAGGTGAAGTGGATCTAAACAGTGCAGTAGTAGGAGATGCTGCAGTCTTCTGGCTCCTCTAGGTCACAGTAAACCTGTGACAACTTGTTTCCAAAATGCACAAGGCTTGTTTAGATGTTTTTTTGCATACTTCTGAAGCTGAATTTTAGGGTGAGGATGCAGGAGAGGTTTTCTTCTGATGTCTCGTCCATGAAGTTCATGTTTGTGCAGGTGTCAATGAGCAGTGGAACAATATACCACAACTCCAGAGTCTGTTAAATCTTTTTGAAGATCATTTGCAGTCAAGCGGTGGTTCTCATTTGCCTCTCTAGCAATCCTATGAGCAGCTCTCACTGAAATTTTGCTAGGTCTTCCAGACTTTATCTTGACTTCCACTGTTCCGGTTTACTGTCATTTCTTAATTGCATTTCTAACCGAGTAACTTTAGGCCTTTTAGAGATCATTTAATCTTCAGCTTGCCTAACTCTTCACAATAACAGTAATTTTGACCATGGGTGCCCAAACTTTTATATGGACATATATCCCCTTAAAAAATTAAATTTTATTATGAATATTTTAAAATTACACCACCCAGTGCTGTTTAGGCACAATTCGGCCTAAAGATAAAAAAGACCAAGGTCTAGCGCATACCCTGCAATGGCCTATTCTGTCACCTGCCTGGCTGTGGAGGTTGGCACCCTAATGTGGCACATCTGACAGCATACCCATTGCCTATTATTGGTGTTTAGCAAATTGGTTTATGAAAGGGGCTGGAGCCTATATAGGTCCTATCTAATATCCTGCTTTTGCCTCTGTTCTTTTTGTTGCTAATTTTCTTCTATTAAGTTTTTTGTGTGTTTTTTTGACCATTTTTTTGCTTTCTTCATCTCTGTTCTTATGTATTTTGTTTTCACACCTGCAGCATAGGGTGATCTAGGGCAGTGAGGGGTAGTCCACGTTGAGTGGGGGCGCCAAAACATCGTAATTAGGGTGCCAACCTCCACAGCCAGGCCGAATTGTGCCTAAACAGCACTGGGTGGTGTAATTTTAAAATATTCATAATAAAATTTAATTTTTTAAGGGGATATATGTTCACTAGTTAATTCAGATTCCCAGGTTTATAAATATTTTTTCCTATAACAAACTTTTATATGCCACAGTAGTTCCTCCATTCTAAGGGTGACATTTAGCTCCGCCACAAATTCCTTTTGTTTTTAATGTCTAGGGATCAGTTTCCTAGCTGCTGACAGGAAGTGTCTAAGCCAGTATTTAAAGCCAGTAGCTGGAATATCACTAAGAAATAAAAGGGCTAAGGCCACAGATTAATTTAATTATAGAGATTTCATTGAACAATTGAAACATTGCTTCTCAAAAATGTCTTATAATGGGGCATTACCAACATATATTGAAATTAGAACCCGTCTCTTTGAGACATCTCCAACAAGTGACTGAGGCAAATATTGTGTGGATAGCCAAGGGGCATCTGTTGCACCTAAATAGGATTTTGTAGTTCCTCTCCTGTGATAATGAACAAACCAAGGATTTATGTGTGAGGAAAAGTACTGTATATACTCGTGTATAAGCCGAGATTTTCAGCATTTTTTTTGTGCTCAAAACGCCCCTCTCGGCTTATACACGAGTCATTGTCAGAGGGGGGGAAAGCAGAAGACATCATACTCACCCTCCTGGAGTCATTGCTGCATATCAGTCCCTGCATTTCGGGCGCCGGCATCTCTCTTCCTGTCTTACTTCTTGTGCTGAGCAGTCACGTGGTACCACTCATTAAAGTAATGAATATGCATGCATCTCCACTCCCATAGGCGTGGAGTGCATATTCATTACCTTAATGAGCGGTATCACTGACTGCTCAGCACAGGAAGGAAGAAAGGAAGAGAGATGCCGGCACCCGAGATGCAGGAACTGATATGCAGCGCCACGAGGGTGAGTAGGACTGGGGGAGGGTGAGCCATGTGATATTCACCTGTCCTCGTTCCACCGCTGTGCTGTGTCTTCCGGGTCCTCTGGCTGTGACGTTCAGGTCAGAGGGCGCGATGACGTGGTTAGTGTACGCCCTCTGCCTTTTTTTTTTTTTTAAACCCCGCAGCAGCAGCATTATATGGGGCATATTTTAATATGGAGCAACTTATGGGGCCATCATTAACCTTTGTGCAGCGTTATATGGGGCATATTTTAATATGGAGCATCTTATGGAGCATCATTAAATTTTATGGAGCATTATATGGGGCATATTTTAATATGGAGCGTCTTATGGGGCCATCGTTAACCTTTGTGCAGTGTTATATGGAGCATATTTTAATATAGAGCATCTTATGGGGCCATAATTAACCTTTATGGAGCATTATATGGGGCATATTTTTGTAAGGAGCATCTTAAGGGGCCCATCATGAACTTTATGGAGCATTATATGGGGCATATTTTGTATGGAGCATCTTATGGGGATCCTGATTCAATATGGATATTCAAAAACATGTAACCTACTGATGTCTCAATTAATTTTACTTTAATTGGTATCTATTTTTATTTTTTAAATTTACCAGTAGCTGCTGCATTTCCCACCCTAGGCTTATACTCGAGTTAATAAGTTTTCCTACTTTTTTGTGGCAAAATTAGGTGCCTCGGCTTATACTCGGGTCGGCTTATACTCGATTATATACGGTATTTTGGAACATTCCTTTAATGATGGGGATTTTTGCAATGCTTTCTTTCATATTGGGAAGAAGTGGAGGGATCTGCATTAGAAGTCTGGTCATCATGAAATATCCCATACAGTAGCAAGATGGTGAGGTCTAGAGGATCCATCAATAGGCAGAAACCTTCAAAGAGGGTGAGTGGCCTAAAAATGTTGGCTTGTGTGGACATAGATTTTATAAATCTCCTTAGTCGCTCATAGATAAACCAGGAGTCTGGGGAAATATTAGAATTAAGGAAAAAAATATGTAAGGGTCTAGTACAGGGGTAGCAGGGCTGGACTGGCCATCTGGCAATTCTGGCAAGTGCCAGAAGGGCCTGTCTGGTCATGGGCTGCCTTGTCTGCTATGTTGTTAACAGAATCAGTGTTCTCAAGACACCCATACTGTTAAGAGTTGTGACGGAATACGAAGTCGCTGACTCCGCCACTTACCCCAGCAGGCCACGGGTATCATTAGAAATATTGGTCTTGTAGTAAATCTTCCTTTCCTCCATCCAGGGTAATATTAGTAATATATCCCATCTGGTTCATGGGCACGGGGATGACATGTGCCTGTGTGATTTCAAATGCCAGGGCTGAATTACATCCCCAGTCCGTACCTGAGGGGTACTATAGAAAATTAAGTAAGATAGGACGTTGGGTTTATTCATAAAGGTTGGTCTATTGAAGACAGGTGGAAAGGAGGGATTAACATAAAGGGGAGTCTGAGGACCTGGAGCAGAGGCAAGGTGGAACAGTTTATTGTCTCTTTTGAGGAAAAGTGGTTTTAGTGAGGAATAGGAGGGTATAAATGTTTGCATTAGTATTGGTTGCTGTCCATATTGCGGCAAATGGGTTATATTTAGATTGCAAAGTTTCTACTTCAACCCATTTCTTGGTCATAGTATGATGAAATAGATCTAATATGCATGAGTCTAGAGAAATGCAGGTGTAAAGAAGGAAATCTGGAGGGGCGTGGCCTAGCTGCAGATGGAGTAGGTCACACAGAGCGGGAGCTCCATGTCCAGGAACCTTAAAGCGGCTCATACCTTCTTCCCGGCGGACTCTCTGTCTCCTATAATACCGGCATCGCTCCCTGGTGCGGCGGTGAGTGTATGGGGAAGTCCAGAGCCGGCGCACGCGACCCGTCCAGGCGGATTGTAGATTTCTTTGCGGCCTCTCCTCGGCTGCTGCAGGATCCCAAGATGGCGCCGTCCTCACCCAGAGCTTCCCGCTCCTCGCAACGCTCAGGCGTCGCTTTCGGGCGCTTCCTCACTCTCCAGCGGTGCGGTTTCCGATGCTGCAGCGTCGCATTCTCCTGACGCCCCGGTAACTGCTGCTTTACGTAAGGATTTGCTTGGAGATCTCAGGGCCTCCATTCAGGAAGACATCCGCACCATGCTGGCAGAACTGAAAGGAGAGGTAGTGGAGCTGGGGAACCGTACAGATCGTTTGGAGCGCAAGATGGTGGAGCTGATCTCCTCTCATAATGAATTATGGGACGCTCATGAGTCTCTGCAAGACGTACTCTCTAAAACCCACGCCAAGACTATGGATTTAGAAGATAGATCCAGAAGGAACAATGTTAAACTTAGAGGCATTGGAGAATCTTTCCTTCCGGGAGACTTGAAAGCTTTCTTGCAGGATTTTGTTGCGGCTGCTCTCCCTCATTTTGCCCCAAATGACATTATAATTGATCGCATACACCGGATCCCTAAGCCGACTGGTCTGGGGCCTTCGGTCCCGAGAGATGTGCTCGCCCGCATACACTTCTACGAAATGAAAGAGAACTTTCTCCAAGCTTTGAGGAAGAATCCGGCTCTGCCTGAAAGATTTGCATCCATCACAGTTTTCCCGGACCTATCTCCGGTTACCTTGGCTCTACGTAAAGCTTTTGGTCCCTACACAGCTGTTCTCAGGGAAAAAGGCATTCCATATCGCTGGGGATTTCCCACTAGGCTTCTCATCCGCAAAGATGGATCCATCACCACCTGCCTGACCCCGTCTCACGCGGCGTCTGCATTGGCGGGATGGGGCCTGCCGGCTCCTGGTTCCCAAGTCTCAAGGGGTCCCTCTGGGTCTGGGAGTGGCCGTAATCCCAAGGCCCGTGTTGCATCAGACTGGGAGGTCGCTTGAAGAAGTTTACAACTTTTGGTTCCTGGCTATTTCCCGCACTATTTGGGTTTTTTTTTTTTTCCTTTTTTATTCCTCTCTTGAGGTTTGCATCTTTTTTTTTCTTTTTCTGATCTCATATGCTGTGTTGGTCTCCTTTGGGAGTGTTTGCAGCATTTCAGATTTTTGCCCCATAGGTGAACTGTTTTTTTCTGATTTTCACCTTCTGGACTCAGGATTTGCCTGAATGGACCTTGTTGTCCTAATCTTCGTGTTGTATGTTCTGTTTGTCTTTCCCTCCCCCCTCCCACCCTCCTGGTTCCCCCCTACGCATGTTCTGATCCGCAGCTCTCTTGTTGTTTCTTCTTGTGCATATTTCATTGGTGCTCAATATGGGCTAAGTCTATTTATACTGTTTTACCATGAGTGTTTCGTTGTATTCCATTAATGTAAATGGTCTCAACTCCCCGGGCAAGAGGTCGATTGTCTGGAGGCATCTAGGTAAATCTCGTCGGGACATTGTATGTCTTCAAGAAACACATTTATTGGAATGTGACAATGTTAGAATGTATTCAGGTTTATATCCACATCAATTCTTTGCAAATGGTCCGTCAAAGAAGGTGGGAGTAGCGATTTTCTTTAGCAAAGCCAATGCCTTCCAACTGATCCGTTCCATTGTGGATCCGATGGGCAGGTTCATTGTAGTCATTTGTCTGATTAATAACGCCCCCTATACCATTGCGTCAGTTTATGCTCCCAATGCCGGTCAACTTAAATTTTTAGAGGGTTTTTTTCAAACTTTGCAGGACATCCAACATGGTCACAAACTGATTGCTGGGGATTTTAATGTGCCAATGTCTAAAGTGTTGGATTGCTCTTCCGCTTCCTTGTCAAGGAAGGAGGCGGGGCCACTAATCAACTCATATAAACTGCATGACATATGGAGGTATCTGCATTGTGGCGAGAGAGATTACACATTCATGTCTCCCAGACACGGTTCCTATAGTAGGATTGACTATGTGCTGGTGAATGATGTGGCTCTCCCTCACTGCATCTCGGCAGATATTGGTAGCATCACGTGGTCAGATCACGCCCCGGTGTCTCTTACTTTGAGGGACCCTCTTGCTGTCAGGCCTCCCGCACATTGGCGTCTCAATACTCATCTTCTCACTAATCAACTAAATTCCCAGTTTATGGAGAGAGCCTTACAAGAATTTTTCTCCACCAATGATACCCCAGATGTGCGGTTGCTAGGGGTTGCTTTATTAAAATGGCTGCAACAGCTAAGAGGAAATATAATTTGACCCTTCAGTCGGCTCTGGACGAACTAGCTCGTCTTGAGTCTGCACATAAGATGTCCCCTAACCTGGCGCTCTTTTCTGACCTTTCTAAAACTCGCATGAAGGTCCGCCAATTACTTCTACATAGAGCTGAGAATGCCATGAGGAAAACCAAGGCCAGATTCTATGCAATGGGGGATCGGGCGGGTGCTGTTCTTGCTAGGCGGGTCAGGAGGAGAGAGGCTCAATCCAAGATTCCATTCCTGCTTGGATCTGATGGTTCCCGTGTTTACAATCCCATTCATATTGCTGAGGAGTTTGCTTCGTACTACTCCTCTCTCTATGATCTTAGTTCTGACCCGGGAGTCCCTCAGCCCTCGCCGGAGCTAATTATGGCGTTCTTGGAGAGAGCTAATCTTCCCTCGGTCAGTGCGGAACAGCTTTCCTTTCTGAATTCTCCTATTGTTGAGCCTGAGCTTTCCCAAATTGTCAGGGACTCTAATAAATGTTCCTCTCCGGGCCCGGACGGTTTTCCTTTTCTTTACTATGCACAATTCTTCTCTGTCCTCTCCCCTTTTCTCCTTCGCTTATTTAACAACTGGGCGTCTGTTGGTAGCATCAGGGCGGAGGGGTTGGAGGCCTCCATCGCGACCCTCCCTAAACCGGGGAAGCCCACAACATCTCTGGGAAATTTTCGGCCCATAGCCCTCCTGAATTGCGACGTTAAAATCTATGCTAAAATTTGGGCCAATAGATTGATAGCGGTGCTCCCCAGCCTTATAAACCCCGACCAGTTGGGTTTGTCCCTGGTAGGCAGACCAGAGATGGCACAAGACGACTGATCGATCTCTTGGATGTGGTGGAGGGGGAGGTGTTGTGAATTTGCTTTTTGCTCCCTCTAGTGGTTACTAGTTTTTTGACTCTGGTTTTTCTGTCTTTCCTTTTATCCGCACCTGGGTCGTTAGTTAGGGGTGTTGCTATATAAGCTCCCTGGACCTTCAGTTCAATGCCTGGCAACGTAGTTATCAGAGCTAGTCTGCTGTGCTCCTGTCTACTGATCCTGGTTCCAGTTATATCAGCTAAGTCTGCCTTTTGCTTTTTGCTATTTGTTTTGGTTTTGTATTTTTGTCCAGCTTGTTCCAAATCTATATCCTGACCTTTGCTGGAAGCTCTAGGGGGCTGGTGTTCTCCCCCCGGACCGTTAGACGGTTCGGGGGTTCTTGAATTTCCAGTGTGGATTTTGATAGGGTTTTTGTTGACCATATAAGTTACCTTTCTTTATTCTGCTATCAGTAAGCGGGCCTCTCTGTGCTAAACCTGGTTCATTTCTGTGTTTGTCATTTCCTCTTACCTCACCGTCATTATTTGTGGGGGGCTTCTATCCAGCTTTGGGGTCCCCTTCTCTGGAGGCAAGAAAGGTCTTTGTTTTCCTCTACTAGGGGTAGCTAGATTCTCCGGCTGGCGCGTGTCATCTAGAATCAACGTAGGAATGATCCCCGGCTACTTCTAGTGTTGGCGTTAGGAGTAGATATATGGTCAACCCAGTTACCACTGCCCTATGAGCTGGATTTTTGTATTCTGCAGACTTCCACGTTCCTCTGAGACCCTCGCCATTGGGGTAATAACAGGGAGGGTCTCCCCAGTGTATTCCTGTCTCTTGATGCCGAAAAGGCATTTGACAGGGTACACTGGGGATACATCGAGCTCATGCTCGGGAAGTTTGGGCTCACAGGACTGATTTCCAGGGCCATTATGGCTTTATACTCGAACCCCTGCGCGTCGGTTTGCTCGGGCGGCTTTAAATCTCGGACATTCCCGATTTTGAACGGGACCCGTCAGGGCTGTCCCCTCTCCCCCCTTATTTTTGCTCTGATCATGGAGCCTATGGCTGCCTTAATTAGACAGTGCCCTGATATTAAGGGGGTGCGGGTTGGAGAGACTGAACACAAAATTGGACTTTACGCTGACGATGTAGTGTTGACTTGTACCTCGGCTTTAACTTCACTGAACGCGATCACCTCAATTTTATCCCAATTTTCGGCGGTATCATATTACAAACTTAATTTGACTAAATCCATTATTTTCCCCCTTTTCCTTCCGGCTGACCTCCAAATTCAAATTCAATCTAAATTTGCGTTTATTTGGGCCCCTATGGGGTTTTCGTACCTGGGCGTCCGGATAACTAGGTTAGATAACATTGTTCGTTCTAATTGCGAAGAAACTATCACCGAAATTAGGAGGAGCATCGATCAGCTATCGAGCTCCTCACTTTCGTGGATGGCCCGTATACAATCCGGTAAAATGCTATTTCTCCCAAAAATTATCTATTTATTTAGGTGCCTGCCCCTCTTCATACCTTCCAAATTTATCTCGGCTTTCCAGTCGATCATAGATTGGTTTATTTGGAATAACAAGCCACACAGGATTAAGCGCCAAATAATGTCCCTTCCCTACTCTATGGGTGGGTTGGGTGTCCCCTCGATCCAGTTTTATTATAGGGCGGCGATCTTGGAGCCTCTTAAGCTTTGGTGGGAGGGGAACTCGCGCTTACCCTGGGTGCTCATTGAATCACATTTCGCTCCCAGAAATTCTCTCCAATTACTTTTGGAGCTTTGGTTGCTCCGGGTCTTTCCTCGTGGCCCTACTCTCCGCTCTATCAAGACTGCCTCTAAAATGTGGACATCAGTTTGTTCTTCCCAATTCCTATTTATGTATCACTATGTTTCCCTACGGGCCCTGGAATGTGCTATTGGGCACACCTCTCTCTCCTCCTGGGGGGCGCGGGGGGTGCACCGGGTGGCTGACCTATTTGGCTCGGATGGCTTAATGTCGTTTGAGGTCCTTGCAGGTAGATTTTCTCTCTCTGGTAGAGATTTCTTTCAATATCTACAACTCCGCAGTTTTCTCAGGTCACGTCGGCTGTTCGGTGCCCCCCCGCCTCTCTCGGAGGACTCAGCACACCGGTTCTTTAGACCGGCCACTTTAGTGCCCCATGGCATCTCTATTATCTATAAGGCCCTCTTATCCCATGATATTCCTGCTAAGCTTCCTTTTATGATTTCTTGGGAGTCCTCTCTTGGTTTTGATGCCTCTCTAGAGGACTGGCACTTTGCGTTGGTGCACCCCTCTAAATATTCCTCGTGTATAGGCCACTTGGAGCAATCAAAAAAGATCCAGCTGCAATGGTATTTAACCCCTGCTCGCTTAGCCAGGTTTGGTCCCTCTTTTTCCCCTCTCTGCTGGAGGGGATGCGGGGCTATTGGTTCTGGATCTCATATCTGGTGGTCCTGTCCGCGGATTCAGGTCTTCTGGCGTCAAGTTGAAACTCTGATTGCGGAGGTCATTCAGGTTCCTTTTGTTTTAACCGGATGTCTGGCTGTTTTGGGTGTCTCCCTTGTGGGATTCCCCTCACCTCTCCGTCCAATAATCTCTAATATTCTGATTGCTGCTAGACAATGTATAGCGGGTCATTGGAAATCCTCAGATATTCCATCTATGGCTATTTTGATTTCCAAGATCAACCTTCATTTTACCTATGAAGCAATTATGGCACAGAGCCTCTCCAAGAAAAATAAAGTGCTCTCCTGGTGGGATCCTTGGATTTCCTCAGTCCACATACCTCCGTCCGCCCTTGCTCTCATTTAGTAACTTTTGTAAGCTGCGATTTGTGCTATGGTTAATTCTGTATTTCTTTGTTGGAATTGCTGTGATTCTGAACATTGTGTATTCCCCCCTCTTCCCCTTGTACCTTTTTCCCCTTTGTTTCTCCTGCGGGGGATGTTATATGTACTTATGTACTTATTTCTTTACTAGCTGTACTACCCGGCTTCGCCCGGGTTAATGACTGCTGTTAGCAAAATAGAATGTGTTAACAAAAATTTATTCTGCACACAAAAACCACAAAACAAATAGATAGAAATGTAATTATTAAAAGGCAAAAACTAAGCTAATAGAAGCATTTCTTAACATATATTAGCTTTGTTATACTGAGAATGTCTTTGTTGCCTATATTAACCAATCAGAGCTCAGATTAATTAACTGTAGCAAAATAGAAGCTGAGCTGTGATTGGTTGCTATTGGCAGCCTGATAAATCCCCAGCCAACAGGAAGCCCTCCCCCCTGGCAGTATATATTAGCTCACACATACACATAATAGACAGGTCATGTGACTGACAGCTGCCGTATTTCCTATATGGTACAATTGTTGCTCTTGTAGTTTGTCTGCTTATTAATCAGATTTTTATTTTTGAAGGATAATTGCATGAGGTGAGTTTTCCATGAGGTGAGTTTTGCACGTGTGGCGAGTTTTGCGTGAGCCTAGTTTTGCATATGGCGAGTTTTGCATGTAGCGAGTTTTGCGCGTGGCGAGTTTTGAGTGGTGACTTTTGTGTTTCGACTTTTATGTGGCGAGGTTGGTGTGTGTGTGGTGAAATGTGTGCTGAGGGTGGTATATGTGTTCAAGCACGTGGTAGTGTGTGGCGCATTTTGTGTGTGTGTTCATATCCCCGTGTGTGGTGAGTATCCCATGTCGGGGCCCCACCTTAGCAACTGTACGGTATATACTCTTTGGCGCCATCGCTCTCATTCTTTAAGTCCCCATTGTTCACATCTGGCAGCTGTCAATTTTCCTCCAACACTTTTCCCTTCACTTTTTCCCCATTATGTAGATAGGGGCAAAATTGTTTGGTGAATTGGAAAGCGCGGGGTTAAAATTTCACCTCACAACATAGCCTATGATGCTCTCGGGGTCCAGACGTGTGACTGTGCAAAATTTTGTGGCTGTAGCTGCGACGGTGCAGATGCCAATCCCGGACATACACACATACATACATACACACATTTAGCTTTATATATTAGATATACCTGTATGTAATCTCCTGTATATAGTATATACCTGTGTGTCATCTCACCTATATATAGTATATATCTGTGTGTCATCTCCTCCTGTATATAGTATATACCTGTATGTCATCTCCTCCTATACATAGCATATACCTGTATGTCATCTCCTCCTGTATATACTATATACCTGTAGGTAATCTGCTCCTGTATATAGTATATACCTGTGTCATCTCCTCCTGTATATAGTATATACCTGTATGTCATCTCCTCCTGTATGTAGTATGTACCTGTATGTCATCTCCTCCTCTATATAGTATATACCTGTGTGTCATCTCTCCTGTATATAGTATATATCTGTGTGTCATCTCCTCCTGTATATAGTATATACCTGTGTGTCATCTCCCCTGTAAATAGTATATACCTGTGTGTCATCTCCTCCTGTATATAGTATATACCTGTGTGTCATCTCTCCTGTATATAGTATATATCTGTGTGTCATCTCCTCTTGTATATAGTATATACCTGTGTGTCATCTCCTCCTGTATATAGTATATACCTGTATGTCATCTCCTCCTGTATATAGTATATATCTGTATGTCATCTCCTCCTGTATTAGACCTCGTTCACACGTTATTTGGTCAGTATTTTTACCTCAGTATTTGTAAGCTAAATTGGCAGCCTGATAAATCCCCAGCCTACAGGAAGCCCACCCCCTGGCAGTATATATTAGCTCACACATACACATAATAGACTGGTCATGTGACTGACAGCTGCCAGATTCCTATATGGTACATTTGTTGCTCTTGTAGTTTGTCTGCTTATTAATCAGATTTTTATTTTTGAAGGATAATACCAGACTTGTGTGTGTTTTAGGGCGAGTTTCGTGTGTCAAGTTGTGTGTGTTGAGTTGCGTGTGGCGACATGCATGTAGCGACTTTTGTATGATGAGTTTTGTGTGGCGACATGCATGTAGCAACTTTTTGTGTGTCGAGTTGCATGTGACAGGTTCGTGTAGCAAGTTGTGTGCAGCAAGTTTTGCGCATGGCGAGTTTTGCGCGTGGCGAGTTTTATGTGTGGTGCCTTTTGAGTATGTGCAAGTTTTGTGTGAGGCAACTTTTGCATGTGTTGCAACTTTTGTGCATGTGGCAATTTTTCCGCGTGTGCAAGTTTTGCGTGTGGCGAGTTTTCCATGTGGCGAGTTTTGCACGTGTGGCGAGTTTTGCATGTGGAGAGTTTTGCGCGTGGCGAGTTTTGAGCGGCGACTTTTGTGTTTCGACTTTTATGTGGCGAGGTTGGTGTATGTGTGGTGAAATGTGCGCTGAGGGTGGTATATGTGTTCGAGCACGTGGTAGTGTGTGGCGCATTTTGTGTGTGTTCATATCCCCGTGGTGGTGTGGTGATTATCCCATGTCGGGGCCCCACCTTAGCAACTGTACAGTATATACTCTTTGGCGCCATCGCTCTCATTCTTTAAGTCCCCCTTGTTCACATCTGGCAGCTGTTAATTTGCCTTCAACACTTTTCCTTTCATTTTTTCCCCATTATGTAGATAGGGGCAAAATTGTTTGGTGAATTGGAAAGCGCGGGGTTAAAATTTCACCTCACAACATAGCCTATGACGCTCTCGGGGTCCAGACGTGTGACTGTGCAAAATTTGGTGGCTGTAGCTGCGACGGTTCAGATGCCAATCCCGGACATACACACATACATACATACACACATTCAGCTTTATATATTAGATTGCTAATAAAAAGTTAATTGGTTAAAAAAAAAAAAAGAAGGAAATCTGGGAGGGCCACACCAACCGATTGTTCAGCTTTTGCTCAGTAAGTGATATGACAGCTGGGGACATTTGTAGGCCCAGATATATCTACTTATTGCGATTTTAAGAATGGATAAGAAAGAGGCGGGCTAGTAAAGAGGTGTGGTTTTGAAAAAATATAATAGGCGGTCCATTTTAATTCCGTTGATTCTTCCAAACCACGATAACTGGAGCTTACTCCATTTTTTGAGATCCGCCTAAATTTTGCAGAATGCGCAAAGACAGTTGGCGCTATATAGATGAGAGGGACCTGGGGTTATTTTAATACCTACAGTGAGTATGGAAAGTATTCAGACCCCTTTAAATTGTTCACTCTTTGCTCCATTGCAGCCATTTGTTAAATTTAAAAAAGTTAATTTTTTCTCATTAATGTACACTCTGCACCCCATCTTAACTGAAAAAAACACAGAAATGTAGAAATTTTTGCAAATTTATTAAAAAAGATAGACTAAAATATCACATGGCCATAAGTATTCAGACCTTTTGCTCAGTATTGAGGAGAAGCACCTTTTGAGCTAGTACAGCCATGAGTCTTCTTGGGAATAATGCAACAAGTTTTTCACACCTGGATTTGGGGATCCTCTGCCATTCTTCCTTGCAGATCCTCTCCAGTTCCATCATGTTGGATGGTGAACGTTGGTGGGTTGGTGGACAGCCATTTTCAGGTCTCTCCAGAGATGCTCAATTGGGTTTAGGTCAGGGCTCTGGCTGGGCCAGTCAAGAATGGTCACAGAGTTGTTCTGAAGCCACCCCTTTGTTATTTTAGCTGTGTGCTGAGGGCCATTGTCTTGTTGGAATGTGAACCTTTGGCCAAGTCTGAGGTGCAGAGCATTCTGGAAGAGGTTTTCATCCAGGATATCTCTGTACTTGGCCGCATTCATGTTTCCTTCAATGGCAACCAGTCATCCTGTCCCTGCAGCTGAAAAACACCCCTATAGCATGATGCTGCCACCACCATGTTTCACTGTTGGGATTGTATTGGGCAGGTGATCAGCAGTGCCTGGTTTTCTCCACACATACCGCTTAGAATTATCACCAAAAAGGTCTATCTTCATCTCATCAGACCAGAGAATCTTATTTCTAATAGTCTGGGAGTCCTTCATGTGTTTTTCAGTATACTCTACGCGGGCTTTCATATGTCTTGCACTGAGGAGAGGCTTCATTCAGGCCACTCTGTTATAAAGTTATGTAGAGACACTTTAAGGATTTAAGGATATACACTAATTTGAATTGTAACAAATTAGAAACATGTGTATATATATATCAATATTATATAGTGATAGCCCAAAGTGCTCGTGGTGGAGAGTGGAAACCACTCGAAAAGAGAAAATAAAAGAAACCCCCCTTCAAAAAATGGACTTAATATCAAATATAAATACTGGACAAAATATATTAGATATAAAATTGCCATTATTAAATAAATTATGGCAAACAGTAATACTGGTAAAAAGAGACACGTGTGCACGTGTCAAGACAAGTGATCAACCGTAATTTATATATAATATATAATGTTTATAGAGTCATAGGAATAATGATAGATAATAGATAAATGCCGGAACTTGAAGATCATATAAAATGTATATATGTTGCATATATATATATATATATATATATATATATATATATATATATATATATATATAGTTACATTTATGATCATATATATAGCCCCACCGAAAAAGGGGAGAAAAAAGGATGTGACATGAAAATATATATATACGTGAAAAAAAAAAATTAAAAACCAAATAATTGGGTAACAAAATATTAAATGCCCCTGGATAGAAAGTGCAAACTTGTGCGTATCGAAAAAAATAGATAATTGATAAGGAAGCACTCCAAAAAAGTGGTAATAAGAGTGAGACAAAAGTAGTTTCATTGATATAGACCGATATTGGATCACTCACTATGGAAAGGGTGCAAAAAAAGTGCACAAGAAAATAAAACAATTATTTTGGGGCAATATACCTTTAAGGTCCGATAGGATCACAGACACGCACACACCCTGACGCGCGTTTTGGAAATGATTCCTTCGTCATGGGGTGGCGTCCTGTAAAAGCGGTGAGTTTATATACAGTATGCTGACTGATAATGATGGCCACGGCATGAACGGCGTATGCGTCACTTGAGAAACCTGGAAGTCCTAGCATCCGCGTCATGTGACCAGATGCACAGGATCTGAGTACCCGGCGTTGCCTAGGACACATAGACGCTGGATGCCGGGAGAGTGGGACACGAGCGGCGCATGCGCTCAGCACAGGCCACACAGTATGGGTAAAAAATAAATTATTAAATGGACGATAATCAATTAATATAACCAATAAGGGGAAATTGTAACAACTCTGCTGGCATCACGGCATGGCCTCTCATCTCTCACAATATCTTATCCACTGCTCCAGGTCATGTTGTGGTTTCTGTTTCTTGCCAGCTCCATATTCTGTGCCTCTGCTCTCTGCATGCTTCCTGGCTGTGTGCATAGGGGGCGGCGCCTGAACTCTCTGGTTCTTATAGGAATCAGGTGCACCTGTCTAATCTGTTCCTGACCAATTACCAAGAGGCCTCCAGTATTTTGTGCAGCTCCACCCAGTGGAATGGGTCTTTGCAATGTTTGAACTCAGTTTGTGTTTTGCTTCTGAGCTGCCAGGCCTTGCTCTGTGTCTTGCCTTCTCTGAAGGCTGTTCTCCTTTCTTTGCCTTGTATCTTGTTTGTCTGCCCTCCAGGAGGCAGTATATCCTGGTCCCTGTGTCTTTGTTCTTATACCTTGTCTTGTTCCATTACGTTGTCTGAACTTTGTCCTACCTCTGTCTCCTTGTCTGTGGTTTCTTTCCCTGCAGTGCCTCTCTGCTCTGCTCTTGGCTCCGCACTCTGTAGCCTTGCTTTGATTCTTACTCTGCACTTTGTGCCTTTGCTCTTGGCTCTGCACTCTGTGCCTTCACTCTACTCTTGGCTCGGAGCTCTGTGCCTTCACTCTGCTCTTGGCTCTGCACTCTGTGCCTTCACTCTGCTCTTGGCTCTGCACTTTGTGGTTCTACCCTTGTCTCTCTGCGGCTTTGCCTCTGCTCCGCACTCCTGCGGTTCTGCTCTGTTCTACTCTGCTCTACTCTGCTCTACTCCTGCTGCTGCAGAAATCTCTTGCTGCAGCTCCTCTCCGCATTCCTTGTGGTTCTGATCTGCTTAGCTTCTAACCAACTAGTCACAAAATATATACTTAATGGCACTTCCAATAACTGTCTACACAAAACGCGGATTTAGATACCATTAACCGCACGAAGAGAACCATAATATAAAAACAAGATATCTTTATTAAATTAATTTGCAAAACAACAGAACAATAAAAATAAGACCTGATATAATAACCGAGTGTCCTGAGGAATAAAGAGACCCACACACTATCCCAAATAACAAATATAACTAATGGTACTGATATTACAGTCTAATATGCTAGACAAAGAGACTAAATGGGTTGCTATAATACATCATAATGGAAAATATACTGTGGAAATACAGGGAAACGTAGTTCTCCTCACAATTAGGGTAATTATCCTGTCCACATATCTCATACATTTAGCTAATGCTATAAACACCCATTAGTTTGTTAGGTATACAGAGGTATAAAGTGTATATATATACAGACCCAGATAGTGTATTGATAACGCAGGTCCCTTCCTCCTCGTGCGCCCCGACGCGCGTTTCGCCCAGAGCTTCTTCCGGGGGCGTGGTTTTAGTGAGGGCCAGACATCAATATATATAACAAGCCTCCAATAGGGGTTTGACACATAATAGGGGGCGTGAGCTATAGTGCGGTCAATTTGGCTTAACGGCGCATGCGTTCGATGTCTCCTCCGGATGTAAATGTAAGCACCTCCAGGTCAGCGCTCACTGGAATGCAAGCAATTAATACCGGCGTATCCAGATATATGAGCGCTCCTGGAGATGTACGGAGCTGAGATCTCTATGCACATGCGCACTGTTGTGAATCCGCTTTTTGGGCTCCCCTGGTGGTTGCTGGTGGTACTGGTGACTTGTGTGTGCTTTGCTGTCTCAGTTCACCTGCTCCCATCAGTGTTTGGGAGTTTCCTATTTAGCCTTGCTCTCCAGTCATTTCCTTGCCGGTCATCATTGTAACCAGAGCCTTCGGTTGCATGTTCCTGCTACTAGTCTGCTGATCAGCTAAGTGGACTTTGTCCTTTTGTTTTGTATCTTTTGTCCAGTTTGCAGTTTTTGTTATTCTCTGTAGCTGGAAGCTCTTGCGGGCTGAAATTGCCACTCCTGTGTCATGAGTTGACACAGGAGTCTTAAAGTAATTTCAGGATGGTTTTTTGAAAGGGTTTTCAGTTGACCGTGAAGTCCTCTTTTGTATCCTTCTGCTATCTAGTAAGTGGACCTCTCTTTGCTAAATCTACGTTCATACTGTGTATGTCTTTTCCTCTTAACTCACCGTTATTACATGTGGGGAGCTGCTATCATCTTTTGGGGTATTTCCCTAGAGGTAAGCCAGGTCTGTTCCTTCCTCTACCAGGCGTAGTTAGTCCTCCGGCTGGCGCGTGGCATTTAGGAAGTCGTAGGTATGCTCCCTGGCTACTATTAGTTGTGTGGTAGATTTAGCTCACGGTCAGCTCGAGATTCCATCACCCAGAGCTCGTCCGTTATTTTTGTGTTCTGATGTTTCCCTGCCATTGGGAATCATGACAGTATGACCGGCCAATGTTAAAGTTATTGGCAGAAGAAAGGAGAGAAAAAAGAAGTCTGTAGATTTTTTATTTTTTTTCCCCCTATGCTTGCTCCATAGTTGGATCAGTTGTATTTCAGCTCTAATTACAGCCTTTGCCTTTCTCTCCTTCTAATCCTTGAATGGCTCTGATCTCACCTGTTTAAAGATGGACCCTCAGAGTTTGGCTGTAGGTTTAAATAATCTTGCTACCAAGGTTCAAAATTTACAAGATTTTGTTATACATACTCCGATGTCTGAACCTAAAATTCCTACACCAGAGGTGTTTTCCGGAGATAGATCTCGGTTCCTGAATTTCAAATATAATTGTAAATTGTTCCTTTCTCTCAGACCTCACTCCTCTGGAGATCCTGTCCAGCAGGTTAAGATTGTAATCTCTTTGCTGCGAGGTGACCCTCAAAATTGGGCATTTTCATTGACACCAGGGGATCCTGCGTTGCTCAATGTGGATGCGTTTTTTCTGGCTTTAGGGTTGCTTTATGAGGAACCTAATTTGGAGATTCAAGCTGAAAAAGCTTTGATAGCCCTATCTCAAGGGCAAGATGAAGCTGAGATATACTGCCAAAAATTTCGTAGATGGTCTGTGCTTACTCAGTGGAATGAGTGCGCCCTGGCGGCAAATTTCAGAGAGGGCCTTTCTGATGCCGTTAAAGATGTTATGGTCGGGTTCCCTGCGCCCACAGGTCTGAATGAGTCCATGACAATGGCTATTCAGATTGATCGGCGTTTGCGGGAGCGCAAACCCGTGCACCATTTGGCGGTATCTTCTGAAGAGACGCCAGAGAAAATGCAATGTGACAGAATTCTGTCCAGAAGCGAGCGGCAGAATTATAGGCGTAAAAATGGGTTATGCTTCTATTGTGGTGATTCTGCTCATGTTATATCAGCATGCTCTAAACGTACAAGGAAGGTTGACAAGTCTATTTCAATTGGCACTTTACAGTCTAAATTTATTCTGTCTGTAACCTTGATTTGTTCATTTTCAGTTATTACCGTGGATGCCTATGTGGACTCTGGCGCCGCTCTGAGTCTTATGGATTGGTCCTTTGCCAGGCGCTGTGGGTTTGATTTAGAGCCTCTGGAAGTCCCTATACCTCTGAAGGGTATTGATTCTACGCCTTTGGCTTGTAATAAACCACAATTCTGGACGCAAGTGACTATGCGTATGACTCCAGACCATCAGGAGGTGATTCGCTTCCTTGTGTTGTACAGTTTGCATGATGTTTTGGTGCTTGGATTACCATGGTTACAATCTCATAACCCAGTCCTTGACTGGAAAACAATGTCTGTGTTAAGCTGGGGATGTCGGGGGGCTCATGGGGACATACCTTTGGTTTCCATTTCGTCATCTATTCCCTCTGAGATTCCGGCATTTTTGTCTGATTATCGTGATATTTTTGAGGAGCCAAAAATTGGTTCACTCCCTCCCCACAGAGATTGTGATTGCGCCATAGATCTGATTCCTGGCAGTAAATTTCCAAAGGGTCGTTTGTTTAACTTATCTGTACCTGAACATGCTGCTATGCGAGAGTATATTAAGGAGTCCCTGGAAAAGGGACACATTCGTCCTTCTTCATCTCCTTTAGGAGCTGGTTTTTTCTTTGTATCTAAAAAGGATGGCTCTCTGAGGCCTTGTATTGATTATCGTCTCCTGAATAAAATGACAGTCAAATATCAGTATCCGTTGCCTTTGCTGACTGATTTGTTTGCTCGCATAAGGGGGGCTAAGTGGTTCTCTAAGATTGATCTTCGTGGGGCGTATAATTTGGTGCGAATTAAGCAGGGGGATGAGTGGAAAACCGCATTTAATACGCCTGAGGGCCATTTTGAGTATTTAGTAATGCCTTTCGGCCTTTCCAATGCACCTTCAGTCTTTCAGTCCTTAATGCATGATATTTTCCGTGAATATTTGGATAAATTTATGATTGTGTATTTGGATGATATTTTGATTTTTTCTGATGACTGGGAGTCTCGTGTTCAACAGGTCAGGAGGGTTTTTCAGGTTTTGCGGGAGAATTCTTTGTGTGTAATGGGTTCAAAGTGTGTTTTTGGGGTTCAAAAGATTTCCTTTTTGGGGTACATTTTTTCCCCTTCTTCTATTGAGATGGACCCTGTCAAGGTTCGGGCTATTTGTGACTGGACGCAGCCTACTTCTCTTAAGAGTCTTCAGAAATTCTTGGGCTTTGCTAATTTTTATTGTCGATTTATAACTGGTTTTTCTGGCGTTGTTAAACCTCTGACGGATTTGACCAAAAAGGGTGCTGATGTTGCCAATTGGTCCCCTGCTGCTGTGGAGGCCTTTCGGGAGCTTAAGCGCCGCTTTTTGTCTGCCCCTGTGTTGCGCCAGCCTGATGTTTCTCTTCCCTTTCAGGTTGAGGTCGATGCTTCCGAGATCGGAGCGGGGGCGGTTTTGTCGCAGAAAAGTTCTGACTGCTCAGTGATGAGACCTTGTGCGTTCTTTTCTCAAAAATTTTCGGCCACCGAGCGAAACTATGATGTTGGTAATCGGGAGCTTTTGGCCATGAAGTGGGCATTTGAGGAGTGGCGTCATTGGCTTGAGGGTGCCAGACATCAGGTGGTAGTTTTGACGGATCACAAGAATCTGATTTATCTAGAGTCTGCCAGGCGCCTGAATCCTAGACAGGCACGATGGTCGTTGTTTTTTTCTCGGTTTAATTTTGTGGTTTCATACTTACCGGGTTCTAAAAATGTTAAGGCAGATGCTCTTTCTAGGAGTTTTGAGCCTGACTCTCCTGGGGATTCTGAACCTGCTGGTGTCCTTAAGGATGGGGTGGTTTTGTCTGCTGTCTCCCCAGATCTGCGACGTGCTTTGCAAGAATTTCAGGCGGATAGACCTGATCGTTGTCCGCCTGGTAGACTGTTTGTTCCTGATGATTGGACCAGTAGAGTCATCTCGGAAGTTCATTCTTCTTCGCTGGCAGGTCATCCTGGAATTTTTGGTACCAGAGATTTGGTGGCTAGATCCTTCTGGTGGCCTTCCCTGTCTCGGGATGTGCGTGTTTTTGTGCCGTCTTGTGATGTGTGTGCTCGGGCCAAGCCTTGTTGTTCTAGGGCTAGTGGGTTATTGTTGCCCTTGCCTGTTCCGAAGAGGCCTTGGACGCACATCTCTATGGACTTTATTTCTGATCTCCCTGTTTCTCAGAAGATGTCTGTCATCTGGGTGGTGTGTGACCGTTTTTCTAAAATGGTTCATTTGGTACCATTGCCTAAGTTGCCTTCCTCATCTGAGTTGGTCCCTCTATTTTTTCAGAATGTGGTTCGCTTGCATGGTATTCCGGAAAACATCGTTTCTGACAGGGGAACCCAGTTCGTGTCTAGATTTTGGCGGGCATTCTGTGCCAGGTTGGGCATTGATTTGTCTTTTTCGTCTGCATTCCATCCTCAGACTAATGGCCAGACGGAGCGAACTAATCAAACCTTGGAGACTTATTTGAGGTGTTTTGTGTCTGCGGATCAGGATGACTGGGTTGCCTTTTTGCCGTTGGCAGAATTTGCTCTTAATAATCGGGCTAGTTCTGCCACTTTGGTTTCTCCTTTCTTTTGCAATTCAGGGTTTCATCCTCGTTTTTCATCTGGTCAGGTGGAATCTTCGGATTGTCCTGGAGTGGATGCGGTGGTGGATCGGTTGCATCAGATTTGGGGACAAGTGGTGGACAATTTGAAGTTGTCCCAGGAGAGGACTCAGCAGTTTGCTAACCGCCGTCGTCGTGTTGGTCCTCGCCTTCGTGTTGGGGACTTGGTGTGGTTGTCTTCCCGTTTTGTCCCTATGAGGGTTTCTTCTCCTAAGTTTAAGCCTCGGTTCATCGGTCCTTATAGGATTTTGGAGATACTTAACCCTGTGTCCTTTCGTTTGGACCTCCCGGCATCTTTCGCTATCCATAATGTATTCCATCGGTCGTTGTTGCGGAGATATGAGGTACCGGTGGTTCCTTCTACTGAACCTCCTGCTCCTGTGCTGGTGGAGGGTGAATTGGAGTACGTTGTAGAGAAGATCTTGGATTCCCGTATTTCCAGACGGAGACTTCAATATCTGGTTAAATGGAAGGGCTATGGTCAGGAAGATAATTCTTGGGTAACTGCCTCTGATGTTCATGCCTCGGATTTGGTTCGTGCCTTTCATAGGGCTCATCCAGATCGCCCTGGCGGTTCTCGTGAGGGTTCGGTGCCCCCTCCTTAAGGGGGGGGTACTGTTGTGAATCCGCTTTTTGGGCTCCCCTGGTGGTTGCTGGTGGTACTGGTGACTTGTGTGTGCTTTGCTGTCTCAGTTCACCTGCTCCCATCAGTGTTTGGGAGTTTCCTATTTAGCCTTGCTCTCCAGTCATTTCCTTGCCGGTCATCATTGTAACCAGAGCCTTCGGTTGCATGTTCCTGCTACTAGTCTGCTGATCAGCTAAGTGGACTTTGTCCTTTTGTTTTGTATCTTTTGTCCAGTTTGCAGTTTTTGTTATTCTCTGTAGCTGGAAGCTCTTGCGGGCTGAAATTGCCACTCCTGTGTCATGAGTTGACACAGGAGTCTTAAAGTAATTTCAGGATGGTTTTTTGAAAGGGTTTTCAGTTGACCGTGAAGTCCTCTTTTGTATCCTTCTGCTATCTAGTAAGTGGACCTCTCTTTGCTAAATCTACGTTCATACTGTGTATGTCTTTTCCTCTTAACTCACCGTTATTACATGTGGGGGGCTGCTATCATCTTTTGGGGTATTTCCCTAGAGGTAAGCCAGATCTGTTCCTTCCTCTACCAGGCGTAGTTAGTCCTCCGGCTGGCGCGTGGCATTTAGGAAGTCATAGGTATGCTCCCTGGCTACTATTAGTTGTGTGGTAGATTTAGCTCACGGTCAGCTCGAGATTCCATCACCCAGAGCTCGTCCGTTATTTTTGTGTTCTGATGTTTCCCTGCCATTGGGAATCATGACAGCGCACCACCCAAAGGACATACAAGACCTAACAAATGGGATACCGATCTATTGTTTTTTGAGATGGATAATTCTATTACCTGACAAGTGTATAAAAACATGGGAAAAAGTACAATATAAGTAACTAAATATATATATATAAAAATATATACTAATGGTGGATCCCAATGATTGAAAGAAAGGGAATTTTCACTAGTGTATTAAACGTTAGTGTATACATATTTTATAAAAAGTGCCATCACAAAATAAAATAAGGTCACCCTTTAGGAGACATATTACAGTGCTTGAATAAAATATATTCAATATATCTAATTTATTAAACTGAGGGAAGTGCTATGTGCTATGTGCAATTGATACTAAAGTGCATTCGTGCCTATTAAGATAAAGGTAATAGGAAACCATCTATATGTTCATAATATGAAGAAATCCCTAGTAGATATCTTAATGGGATAGAAAAAGAGATGTATTTTTACCATTTAGAAACTATTATTAATCATCCCCAAAAATAAACCGTCATAAGCAAGACCATATCTGGTATACAGTATATCACGCTACTAAGATGCTTCATTATCTTCTTTGTCTCATATTTTCTTTCTCTTACATTTTTTCTTTTTTTCTTTTTTTTTTTTTTTCTTCCTTTTTCCTTTTTTAGTCCATTTCAATCTATGGATGTTCCACCATTGACTCTAATGCAATGCTGGCTCACCCGCAACTCCACCAAGCATGGAAAGGTAAGTGAATGGATCATAATACAACACATTAATGTCAAACCATCTATTGAAAACAGAAAGAACACTAATTAATAAAGTTATCTAACAATGAACACATATAGATATAAAAACAACCCAATATAAAAATATATATAAAAATATATACTACCCTCATTATTAAAAAGGATGTCCTGAACCATAATTATATCTGCCAATATTAGTCCCTGATATATATCTATAGAAATGCTGAGAAACCAGAACTCTCATGGTTCTGATCTGCTTAGCTTCTGCAGTAATCTATCTTGCTGCAGCTCCTCTCCGCATTTCTTGCGGTTCCGCTCTGCTTAGCTTTTGTTAGCTCTTGCTGCTCTACCTGTTCCTTCATTCTCCTTTCCTTCTGGCTTGTTTTCGTACCTGCATCTCCTGTGTGAACAGGTCCCAACCTGTTCCTTCATACTTCATTCCTTCCTGCTTGTTTTCCTTACCTGCACCTCCTGTGTGAACAGGCCCCTACCTGTTCCTTCATACTACATATTCGTACCTGCATCTGCTGTGTGAACAGGTCCCTACCTGTTCCTTCATACGCCACACCAACCTGCTCTGTGTCTCTGCCATTCCTGCCAGCCCTGTGTCTCTGCCGTTCCTGCCAGCCCTGTGTCTCTGCCGTTCCTGCCAACCCTATGTCTCTGCCATTCCTGCCAGCCCTGTGTCTCTGCCGTTCCTGCCAGCCCTGTGACTCTGCCGTGCCTGCCAGCCCTGTGATTCTGCCGTGCCTGCCAGCCCTGTGTCTCTGCCGTGCCTGCCAGCCCTGTGTCTCTGCCAGCCCTGTGTCTCAGCCATGCCAGACTACTCGTCTGAGTTTCATCCGTGCTCTTCTGCCAGTTCTGCCTGATGCCCGCACCAATCCTGGTGTTCCTGTTCTCCAAGTGGGATCAGCAGCCACAGCCAGACACCACCCTGAAGTAGCACTTGGCAGCTGCCTCCCGCACAAGTCTGACCTCACCATCAGAGGCTCCAGAGAAGACCAAGGCAGCTGTCATAGTCACGCCCCTTCCAGGGTAGTCTGGTTCGTGGCACAGTGGGGCCACAAACCCCCTTGGCTCACGCTCATCAGTCAGGGCGTGAGCGTGACACAAATATACATATCTACACCACAATAGGAAAACCAATAAATAAAAACACATGAGGGGGAGAAAATAAATAGAAAATATATAATATCAAATGAAAGGGGATTATCATGGTGTAACAGGAGGAACAGGCTGTGTAATTGGAAAAAAAGGGGGAAAAATTCTAAGAATGAAAAAAGAAATGGTTGACAAAAGGGGGAAAGGGGAAGAAATGGATAGTCACAATATACATGAAAAAGAAATTTTTTTACATGTGACATATATATATATATATATATATATATATAACATATAAGAAATAATATATAGCACTATAAGATTAACATGGTATGAACAAATAAATACAGAAAATAAGAAAAGTAATAAAGAGTATGCAATAAATATGCAAAGAATATTTAATTGGGTACATACATATGCAGTATGTGTCTATACGTACGTAAACTATAAGCACGTGTACATATAAGATATATAATGAAACTAGATGTTTCCAGCCAGCTAACGCTCGGCATGCTCATTGCTATCTAATTAACGCTGCTGGTGATTAAACTAAAGTAAATAATGACAACATTCCATAGCGCTTACGCAGGTGGTAAATTAACTTAAAATGAAGTTAATAACAATAGTGTGGTAATGTGGTGGGGGCGGGATTGTGTGTGGTAATGTGGTGGGGGCGGGATTATGTGTAGTAATGTGGTGGGGGGCGGGATTATGTGTGATGATGTGGTGGGGGGCGGGATTATGTGTGGTGATGGGGTGGGGGGCGGGATTATGTGTGGTGATGGGGTGGGGGGCGGGATTATGTGTGGTGATGGGGTGGGGGGCGGGATTATGTGTGGTGATGGGGTGGGGGGCGGGATTATGTGTGGTGGAGTGGGGGGCGGGATTATGTGTGGTGATGTGTTGGGGGGCGGGATTATGTGTGATGATGTGTTGGGGGCGCGGGATTATGTGTGGTGATGTGGTGGGGGGCGGGATTATGTGTGGTGATGGGGTGGGGGGGCGGGATTATGTGTGGTGATGGGGTGGGGGGGCGGGATTATGTGTGGTGATGGGGTGGGGGGGCGGGATTATGTGTGGTGATGGGGTGGGGGGGCGGGATTATGTGTGGTAATGTGGTGGGCGGCGGGATTATGTGTGGTAATGTGGTGGGGGGGCGGGATTATGTGCGTTAATGTGGGGGGCAGGATTATGTGTGGTAATGTGTTGAGGGGGCGGGATTATGTGTGGTAATGTGGTGGGGGGTGGGATTATGTGTGGTAATCTGGTGGGGGGACGGGATTATGTGTGGTAATGTGGTGGGCGGCGGGATTATGTGTGGTAATGTGGTGGGGGCAGGATTGTGTGTGGTAAGGGGTGGGGGCGGGATTATGTGGTGATGTGTTGGGGGGTTGGGTTATGTGTGGTAATGTGGTGGGGGGCGGGATTATGTGTGGTAATGTGGTGGGGAGCGGGATTATCTGTGGTAATGTGGTGGGGGGCGGGATTATGTGTAGTAATGTGGTGGGGTGGCGGGATTATGTGTGGTGGTGGGGGGCGGGATTTTGTGTGGTAATGGTGTGGGGGGCGGGATTATGTGTGGTGATGTGTTGGGGGGGCGGGATTGTGTGGTGATGTGTTGGGGGGTGGGATTTGGGGGGTGGGATTATGTGTGGTGATGTGTTGAAGGGGAGGTATTATGTGTGGTGATGTGGGGGGGCGGGATTATCTGTGGTAATGTGGGGGGGCGGGATTTGTGGGGGCGGGATTGTGTGTGGTGATGTGGTGCGGATTGTGTGTGGTAATGTGGTGAGGGCGGGATTGTGTGTAGTCAGGGCCGGACTGGCCATAGGGCACTTCTGGCAAATGCCAGAAGGGCCGGTGCCAGTGGTGGGCCGCTCAATCCGCCGCCCCCGCCGTCGCATTCAACTATACCGGCGTATAGACGCCGGTACAGTTGAATGCAATGATGGAGGAGAGAGCGTCTACAGACGCTCCTCTCCCATCATTCCCCGCTCTGCCTCTGACACTGCGGGTGCGCGATGATGTCATATCATCACGCACCTGCTGTGTCCCGGGCAGACTGCAGCTGCTGAGACAGGAGCAGGAACCAGGAAGCAACGCTGGGCACGAGGAGAGGTGAGGAGAGGTTTTTTTTTTTCTGGACTGTGGGGCCATTCTCGGAGGAGGTGAGGGGAGGAAGAGAAGAGATGTGGGCTGTATATAGTTCTCTGTGGGCTGTGCTCTGTGCTGTATACTGCTGTGGGCTGTATATAGTTCTCTGTGGGCTGTGCTCTGTGCTGTATACTGCTGTGGGCTGTATATAGTTCTCTGTGGGCTGTGCTCTGTGCTGTATACTACTGTGGGCTGTATATAGCTCTCTGTGGGCTGTGCTCTGTGCTGTATACTACTGTGGGCTGTATATAGTTATCTGTGGGCTGTGCTCTGTGCTGTATGCTACTGTGGGCTGTATATAGTTCTCTGTGGGCTGTGCTCTGTGCTGTATATAGTTCTCTGTGGGCTGTGCTCTGTGCTGTATACTACTGTGGGCTGTATATAGTTATCTGTGGGCTGTGCTCATGCTGTATACTACTGTGGGCTGTATATAGCTCTCTGTGGGCTGTGCTCTGTGCTGTATACTACTGTGGGCTGTATATAGTTCTCTGTGGGCTGTGCTCTGTGCTGTATACTGCTGTGGGCTGTATATAGTTCTCTGTGGGCTGTGCTCTGTGCTGTATACTGCTGTGGGCTGTATATAGTTCTCTGTGGGCTGTGCTCTGTGCTGTATACTACTGTGGGCTGTATATAGTTCTCTGTGGGCTGTGCTCTGTGCTGTATACTGCTGTGGGCTGTATATAGCTCTCTGTGGGCTGTGCTCTGTGCTGTATACTACTGTGTGCTCTGTGCTATATATAGTTCTCTGTGGGCTGTGCTCTGTGCTGTATACTGCTGTGGGCTGTATATAGTTCTCTGTGGGCTGTGCTCTGTGCTGTATACTGCTGTGGGCTGTATATAGCTCTCTGTGGGCTGTGCTCTGTGCTGTATACTACTGTGTGCTCTGTGCTATATATAGTTCTCTGTGGGCTGTGCTCTGTGCTGTATACTGCTGTGGGCTGTATATAGTTCTCTGTGGGCTGTGCTCTGTGCTGTATACTGCTGTGGGCTGTATATAGTTCTCTGTGGGCTGTGCTCTGTGCTGTATACTACTGTGGGCTGTATATAGCTCTCTGTGGGCTGTGCTCTGTGCTGTATACTACTGTGGGCTGTATATAGTTATCTGTGGGCTGTGCTCTGTGCTGTATGCTACTGTGGGCTGTATATAGTTCTCTGTGGGCTGTGCTCTGTGCTGTATATAGTTCTCTGTGGGCTGTGCTCTGTGCTGTATACTACTGTGGGCTGTATATAGTTATCTGTGGGCTGTGCTCTGTGCTGTATGCTACTGTGGGCTGTATATAGTTCTCTGTGGGCTGTGCTCTGTGCTGTATATAGTTCTCTGTGGGCTGTGCTCTGTGCTGTATACTACTGTGGGCTGTATATAGTTCTCTGTGGGCTGTGCTCTGTGCTGTATACTACTGTGTGCTGTATATAGTTCTCTGTGGGCTGTGCTGTATATAGTACTCTGTGGGCTGTGCTGTATATAGTACTCTGTGGGCTGTGCTGTATATAGTACTCTGTGGGCTGTGCTGTATATAGTACTCTCTGGGCTGTGCTGTATATAGTACTCTCTGGGCTGTGCTGTGTATAGTACTCTGTGGGCTGTGCTGTGTATAGTACTCTGTGGGCTGTGCTGTATATAGTACTCTGGGCTGTGCTTTATATAGTTCTCTGTGGGCTGTGCTGTATATAGTTCTCTGTGGGCTGTGCTGTATATAGTTCTCTGTGGGCTGTGCTGTATATATTACTTTGTGGGCTGTGCTGTATATATTACTTTGTGGGCTGTGCTGTATATATTACTCTGTGGGCTGTGCTGTATACTACTGTGTGGACTGTGCTGTATACTTCTACGTGGGCTGTGCTGTATACTACTGTGTGGTCTGTGCTGTATACTACTGTGTGGTCTGTGCTGAATACTGCTGTGTGGGCTGTGTTATCTACTACGCGAGCTGTGCTATAGTATGCAGGCTGTGCTGTATACTATGCGGTTTGTGCTATATAATATGCGGGCTTTGCTATATACTATGGGGAGTATATTATATTCTATGGGGGAGGCCATGTTATGTACTATGTGGCTGTGTTATATACTATTGTGGGGGTATATTATATTCTATGGGGGAGGCTGCGTTATATACTATGGGGGGCTGCATTATATTCTATGGGGGGCTACATTATATATTATGGGGAGGTGGGCTGTATTATATTCTATGGGGGTTACATACTCTGGGGTGGCTGCATTATACTCTGTGGGGTGGCTGCATTATACTCTGGGGTGGCTGCATTATACTCTGGGGTGGCTGCATTATACTCTGGGGTGGCTGCATTATACTATATGTGGGCTGCATTATACTATATGTGGGCTGCATTATACTGTATCGAGGACTATGGGGAATACGTTATACTATATGAAGAACTATGGGGTGCATTATACTATGGGAAGTGAATTGTACTACATGGATGACTGTGGCGGTGCATTATACTATATGGAGCACTATGAGGATTGTATTATGCTATATGGAGGACTATGAGGATTGTATTATGCTATATGGAGGACTATGAGGAGTGTATTATACTATGTGGAGGACTGAGCAGTGTATTTTAATATATGGAGGACTATAGGGAGTGTATTATACTATATGGAGGACTATGGAGCACATTATAATATATGGAGGACTATGGGGTGTATTTTACTAAACAAGTAAAATGCTGCATATTCGGATTGTTTTTGCTGGAACAAAAAGCCTTGTTGTCAGCAGCACATTGCCAGTGTAAACTGTAGATGTGCTGCTGAAAACATGATACTGTATGGTGATCTATTAGTGATCGTTCTGTCTCATCATTATTCCTCAGCTGGTGGAAAGAGGCCGGGAAACAAGCGTTGAACAACTTCAGTATTGTCGATCAAACTCGTTTAGCGGCCTGAACTCAGCGCACGTAAATACAACAGAAAGGCTTCTGTGTGATGTGCAATATGTTAGCATTTGGGGACCCATTTTAAACTTTGCCTAGGGCCCCACTTTGCCTAAAACCGGCCCTGCCTACAAGTGTACAAAGATATTATACAGTCACCATGTGACAAGTGGGCCTGTGTAACTTCAAATGCCAGGGCTGAATTTTAGTCCCAGTCCGGCCCTGTGTGTAGTAATGGGGTGGGGGCAGGATTATGTGTGGTGGTGGGGGAAGGAGCTACTGTGCAGGGGGCGGGATTAGCGAGTAATCACGATGCCTCTTATATATATAGATTACTATAGACATTTATATAAACTATAGGCATGAGCACATACAAAATATATAATGAAATATAAGGAGACTTAGAAATAATAATTAATAAAATGAAAAAATAATAATAATACAAAATGTATATATATTAACCCCTTTCTGACATTAGACGTACTATCCTATCGAGGTGGGGTGGGCCCGTATGACCACCGACGGGATAGTATGTCATATGCGATCGGCAGCGCTCACGGGGGGAGTGCGGCTGATCGCGGTCGGGTGTCAGCTGACTATCGCAGCTGACATCCAGCACTATGTACCAGGAGTGGTCACGGACCGCCCCCGGCACATTAACCCCTGGCACACTGCGATCAAACATGATCGCAGTGTTCTGGAGGTATAGGGAAGCATCGCGCAGGGAGGGGGCTCCCTGCGGGCTTCCCTGAGACCCCCGGAGCAACGCAATGTGATCGCGTTGCTGCGAGGGTCTCTTACCTCCTCCTCCCTGCAGCAGGCCCGGATCCAAAATGGCCGCGGCATCCGGGTCCTGCAGGGAGGTGGCTTCACAGCACCTGCTCAGAGCAGGCGCCGGGAAGCCTCCAGGAGCTGTGCATGTCAGATCGCCGATCTGACACAGTGCACAGCAAAGTGTCAGATCAGCGATCTTACACTATAACATGATGCCCCCCTGGGACAATGTTATAGTGTAAAAAAAAATATTCACATGTGTAAAAAAGTTAAAAAAAAAAAAAAAAAAAAAGAAAATATATATTGTTCCTATAAATACATTTCTTTATCTAAATAAAAAAAAACAATAAAAGTACACATATTTAGTATCGCCGCGTCTGTAACGACCCGACCTATAAAACTGTCCCACTAGTTAACCCCTTCAGTGAACACCTTAAAAAAAAAAAAGAGGCAAAAAACAACGCTTTATTATCATACCGCCAAACAAAAAGTGGAATAACACGCGATCAAAAAGACAGATATAAATAACCATGGTACCGCTGAAAACGTCATCTTGTCCTGCAAAAAATGAGCTGCCATACAGCCTCATCAAAGAAAAAATAAAAAAGTTATAGTCCTCAGAATAAAGCGATGCAAAAATAATTTTTTTATATAAAATAGTTTTTATCGTATAAAAGCGCCAAAACATAAAAAAAATATAAATGAGGTATCGCTGTAATCGTACTGACCCAAAGAATAAAACTGTTTTATCCATTTTACCAAACGCGGAACGGTATAAACGCCTCCCCCAAAAGAAATTCATGAATAGCTGATTTTTGGTCATTCTGCCTCACAAAAATTGGAATAAAAAGCGATCAAAAAATTTCACGTGCCCGAAAATGTTACCAATAAAAACGACAACTCGTTCCGCAAAAAACAAGACCTCACATGACTCTGTGAACCAAAATATGGAAAAATTATAGCTCTCAAAATGTGGCAACGCAAAAAATATTTTTTGCAATAAAAAGCATCTTTCAGTGTGTGTGACGGCTGCCAATCATAAAAATCCGCTAAAAAACCCGCTATAAAATTAAATCAAACCCCCTTCATCACCCCCTTAGTTAGCGAAAAATTAAAAAATTAAAAAAATGTATTTATTTCCATTTTCCCATTAGGGTTAGGGTTAGGGCTAGGGTTAGCGTTAGGGCAAGGGTTAGGGCTAGGGCTAGGGTTAGGGCTAGGGTTCGGGTTAGGGAAAGGGTTAGGGTTAGGGCTAGAGTTAGGGTTGGGGCTAGGATTAAGGCTACAGTTAGGGTTGGGGCTAAAGTTGGGGTTAGGGTTGGGGCTAAGGTTAGGGTTGGGGCTAAAGTTAGGGTTAGGGTTTGGATTACATTTACGGTTGGGAATAGGGTTGGGATTAGGGTTAGGGGGTGTGTCAGGGTTAGGGGTGTGGTTAGGGTTACCGTTGGGATTAGGGTTAGGGATGTGTTTGGATTAGGGTTTCAGTTATAATTGGGGGGTTTCCACTGTTTAGGCACATCAGGGGCTCTCCAAACGCGACATGGCGTCCGATCTCAATTCCAGCCAATTCTGCATTGAAAAAGTAAAACAGTGCTCCTTCCCTTCCGAGCTCTCCCGTGCGCCCAAACAGGGGTTTACCCCAACATATGGGGTATCAGCGTACTCAGGACACATTGGACAACAACTTTTGGGGTCCAATTTCTCCTGTTACCCTTGGGAAAATACAAAACTGGGGGCTAAAAAATAATTTTTGTGGAAAAAAAGGATTTTTTATTTTCACGGCTCTGCGTTATAAACTGTAGTGAAACTCTTGGGGGTTCAAAGTTCTCACAACACATCTAGATAAGTTCCTTGGGGGGTCTACTTTCCAATATGGTGTCACTTGTGGGGGGTTTCTACTGTTTAGGTACATTAGGGGCTCTGCAAACGCAATGTGACGCCTGCAGACCAATCCATCTAAGTCTGCATTCCAAATGGCGCTCCTTCCCTTCCGAGCTCTGCCATGCGCTCAAACTGTGATTCCCCCCCACATATGGGGTATCAGCGTACTCAGGACAAATTGGACAACAACTTTTATGGTCCAATTTCAACTGTTACCCTTGGAAAAAATACAAAACTGGGGGCTAAAACATAATTTTTGTGAAAAAAAAGGATTTTTTATTTTCACGGCACTGTGTTATAAACTGTAGTGAAGCACTTGGGGGTTCAAAGTTCTCACAACACATCTAGATAAGTTCCTTGGGGGGTCTACTTTCCAATATGGGGTCACTTGTGGGGGGTTTCAATGTTTAGGCACATCAGTGGCTCTCCAAACGCAACATGGCGTCCCATCTCAATTCCTGTCAATTTTGCATTGAAAAGTCAAACGGCGCTCCTTCCCTTCCGAGCTCTCCCATGCGCCCAAACAGTGGTTTACCAAGAAAGAAATGAGTAGGCACCACCAAAAATAATGAAACCATATCCAGAGAGGGTGCAACTATTGCGCCAAAACATAAACTGCAACAAAAAAGAAGAAAAAAGGAGCAAAACAAGTGCACACACAACCCATATGAAGATAAATCAAGCTTTATTGAGGCAAAAAAGTGCAAAAGACGAAGCTACCGGGTGTAGCGATACGCGTTGGGAGTGGGGCCATTGGATTCCAGTGAGTGGCAAGTATTTTCATCATGTGCATGTTTATTATTGTTGTATTCCCTTGTATATTAGCACCTGCCTTGACCCTTATGTGGGCTGTCCTGCACAATAATTTTTAAAGAGTTCATTTTTGTATTTTTCATTCATTGAATATTCTGCTTAGATTGTTCATTATTTATGGTATGATTATTATACATATGTGGGGATTTCTGTCCGCATCCTGAACCCAGGGTACGTTGTTATGTGCACACATATTTCTGCATGGGCTGCACTCACTGGATTTTCCTCTAGGGGACATTTATTCCTCTTTTGTACCTGATTCGGGCATACCCTTTTACATAAGGGATGCTTTTGTTTGGGTATGATTTTTCATGCTTTTTTAAATGTTTTTATGTCTTTTGCACTTTTTTGCCTCAATAAAGCTTGATTTATCTTCATATGGGTTGTGTGTGCACTTGTTTTGCGCCTTCTTTTTTCTTCTTTTTTGTTGCAAACAGTGGTTTACCCCCACATATGAGGTATCGGCGTACTCAGGACAAATTGGACAACAACTTTTGGGGTCCAATTTCTTCTCTTACCCTTGGGAAAATAAAAAATTGGGGGCAAAAAGATTTTTTGTGAAAAAATATGATTTTTTATTTTTACGTCTCTGCATTATAAACTTCTGTGAATCACTTAATGGGTCAAAGTGCTCACCACACATCTAGATAAGTTCCTTAGGGGGTCTACTTTCCAAAATGGTGTCACTTGTGGGGGGTTTCAATGTTTAGGCACATCAGGGGCTATCCAAACGCTACATGGCGTCCCATCTCAATTCCAGTCAATTTTGCATTGAAAAGTCAAATGGCGCTCCTTCGCTTCCGAGCTCTGCCATGCACCCAAACAGTGGTTTACCCCCATATATGGGGTATCGGCGTACTCAGGACAAATTGTACAGCAACTTTTGGGGTCCATTTTCTCCTGTTACCCTTGGTAAAATAAAACAAATTGGAGTTGAAGTAAATTTTTTGTGAAAAAAAAATTAATGTTCATTTTTATTTAAACATTCCAAAAATTCCTGTGAAACACCTGAAAGGTTAATAAACTTATTGAATGTGGTTTTGAGCACCTTAAGGGGTGCAGTTTTTAGAATGGTGTCACACTTGGTTATTTTCTATCATATAGACCCCTCAAAATGACTTCAAATGAGATGTGGTCCCTAAAAAAAATGGTGTTGTAAAAATGAGAAATTGCTGGTCAAATTTTAACCCTTATAACTCCCTAAAAAAAAAAACATTTTGGTTCCAAAATTGTGCTGATGTAAAGTAGACATGTGGGAAATGTTACATATTAAGTATTTTGTGTGACATATCTCTGTGATTTAATTGCATAAAAATTCAAAGTTGGAAAATTGCGAAATTTTAAAAATGTTCGCCAAATTTCCGTTTTTTTTCACAAATAAACGCAGGTAATATCAAAGAAATTTTACCACTATCATGAAGTACAGTATGTCACGAGAAAACAATATCAGAATCATCAGGATCCGTTGAAGCGTTCCAGAGTTATAACCTCATAAAGGGACAGTGGTCAGAATTGTAAAAATTGGCCTGGTCATTAACGTGCAAACCACCCTTGGGGGTAAAGGGGTTAATAATAAAGATGGTGCAGAAATTAATTAAGTCTTCACACATTATATTCATAGAGGAAAGATTCAATCAGGACAGCAATAAAATCCGTGCATGTGTGCACATGGCACCCAAGATTCCCCTCACAGTACAACAGCTGCCTAAGGAAAGAAGGATGCCCGGAAGATGTTATGGCGCACAAGCATCCCAAGGACACCAACAAACGACTACCATCAGATAAGAGTATTAGTACCTATACTGAAAAAAAGAATAAAATAAAAGAGTACAAAAGATTAAATGAGTAAACACAATAGAGATAATTAAGATACAATGTGATTAAAAGATATAATTATTATTATTTTTTTTTTAAATATTAGATTAAAAACATATGACATATAAGGGTATGTGCACACGTTGCAGATTTGTCTGCGGATTTTTCTGCACTAAATCCGCAGCTCTTGGCAGAAAACGCAGGTGCGGTTTTGATGCGTTTTTTACGCGTTTTTTAAAGCTAAATAAAGATGTATTATTAAACAAAAAAAAAAAGATTTGTGATGTCATGTCTTGTCCAACCTCCTCTTTTACATTTGTCCAACCCACACTCCATTACACACACAGATAGACAGACAGAAAGATGTACAGATAGATAGATGGAATGAGATAGATAGATGTAGATAGATATATGGATAGTAAGGCTACTTTCACACATCAGGTTTTTGCCGTCAGGCATAATCTGTCGAGTTTTGAAAAAAACAGATACGTTTTTTTTTTTGCCGGATCCGTTTTTTTCTCATAGAGTTGTATTAGCGCCGGATTGCGCCTGATGGCCACACGTTTCATCCGTTTTTTGCCGGATCTGTAAAAAAAACTGTTTCCAGCGGATGGAGAAAATGGAGAGGAAAGTTTTTAATGTCCTGCGAAAAAACGCCCAGCGATTGATCCAGCGAAAAACGTATGAAACTAAGATGTGAAATGATGAATCCGGCCTCCGAATCCGGTTTCTCATGCATTTTTTTCCATTGAAATCATAGTCCTTCAGTGACACACTGACAGGAGACAATGGCTCCTGCAGTGCATCACTGAAGAGGTTAACTGAGTTCAGGGTCTCACTTTATGGCATTGCTGCGTGGGAACTTTCTCACACAGCAGTGCCACAAGTGAGACTAGGGGCTATTTTTTACAGCAGCGGAGGAATACAGTGCGGAAGGATACCTTCCGTCATTGTATTCCTGGAGCCCCTGGAGAGCGGTCGCATCAGCTGATGCTGATCAGCTGATGCTGCTGCTCTCCACGGAAGATCGTCGTGGGACACTCGTTTTAATTGCATCTCTGCAGATCAGGAAGTATAGTGTTTGTTTATTATTTTAATATTTTTTACAGGTGACACTGGCTTCCGGGATCAATGTGACAAGTGATGGTGCGTATGTAATCTATGTTATATGTACTGTATGTCTGTATGTATGTATTGTATGTAATGTATAAATGTACTCTATGTATGTATTGTATGTTATATGTTGTATGTACTGTTATATGTTGTATGTTATAAGTTCTGTTATATGTTATATCGACAGGCCCGCACAGACCCTCAACACGCCTGCACAGACATCCGACAGGTCCGCACAGACCCCCGGCAGGCCCGCACAGACCCCCCGAGAGGCCCGCACAGACCTCAGAGAGGCCCGCACAGACCCCCGAGAGGCCCGCACAGACACCCGAGAGGCCCGCAAAGACCCCCGAGAGGCCCGCACAGACCCCCGACAGGCCCGCACAGACCCTCGACAGGTCTCTCGGGGGTCTGTGCGGGCCTGTTGAGGGTCTGTGCGGGCCTGTCGAGGGTCTGTGCTGGCCTGTTGAGGGTCTGTGCGGGCCTGTCGGGGGTCTTTTCGGGCTTCTCGGGGGTCTGTGTGGGCCTCTCGGGGGTCTGTGCGGGCCTGTCGAGGGTCTGTCCGGGCCTATGCGGGCCTGTCGAGGGTCTGTGCGGGCTTGTCGAGGGTCTGTGTGGGCCTGTCGGGGGTCTGTGCGGGCCTCTCGGGGGTCTGTGCGGGCCTGTCGAGGGTCTGTGCGGGCCTGTCGATGGTCTGTGCGGGCCTGTCGAGGGTCTGTGCGGGCCTGTCGAGGGTTTGTGCGGGCCTGTCGAGGGTTTGTACGGGCCTGTCGGGGGTCTGTGCGGGCCTGTCGGGGGTCTGTGCGGGCCTGTCGGGGGTCTGCGCGGGCCTGTCGAGGTTCTGTGCGGGCCTGTCGGGGGTCTTTGCGGGCCTGTCGGGGGTCTGTGTGGGCCTGTCGGGGGTCTGTGTGGGCCTGTCGGGGGTCTGTGTGGGCCTCCCGGGGGTCTGTGCGGGCCTGTCGAGGTTCTGTGCGGGCCTGTCGGGGGTCTTTGCGGGCCTGTCGGGGGTCTGTGTGGGCCTGTCGGGGGTCTGTGCGGGCCTCTCGGGGGTCTTTGTGGGCCTCTCGGGGGTCTGTGCGGGCCTGTCGAGGTTCTGTGCGGGCCTGTCGTGGTTCTGTGCGGCCCTGTCGGGGGTCTTTGCGGGCCTGTTGGGGGTCTGTGTGGGCCTGTCGGGGGTCTGTGCGGACCTCTCGGGGGTCTTTGTGGGCCTCTCGGGGGTCTGTGCGGGCCTGTCGAGGTTCTGTGCGGGCCTGTCGGGGGTCTTTGCGGGCCTGTCGGGGGTCTGTGTGGGCCTGTCAGGGGTCTGTGTGGGCCTGTCGAGGGTCTGTGCGGGCCTGTCGGGGGTCTGTGCGGGCCTCTCTGGGGTCTGTGTGGGCCTCTTGGGGGTCTGTTTGGGCCTCTCAAGGGTCTGTGCGGGCCTCTCGGGGGTCTGTGTGGGCTGCCGGGGGTCTGTGCGGCACTCTCCGGGGTCTGTGCGGGCCTCTGGGGGTCTGTGCAGGCCTGTTGAGGGTCTGTACGGGCCTGTCGGGGGTCTGTGCGGGCCTGTCGAGGGTCTGTGCGGGCCTGTCAGGGGTCTTTTCGGGCCTCTCGGGGGTCTGTGCGGGCCTCTCGGGGGTCTGTGCGGGCCTGTCGAGGGTCTGTCTGGGCCTATGCGGGCCTGTTGAGGGTCTGTGCGGGCCTGTCGGGGTCTGTGCGGGCCTCTCGGGGGTCTGTGCGGGCCTCTCGGGGGTCTGTGTGGGCCTGTCGAGGGTCTGCGCGGGCCTGTTGGGGGTCTGTGCGGGCCTGTCGGGGGTCTGTGCGGGCCTGTCGAGGGTCTGTGCGGGCCTGTCGGGGGTCTGCGCGGGCCTGTCGAGGGTCTGTGCGAGCCTGTCGAGGGCTTGTGCGGGCCTCTCGGGGGTCTGTGCAGGCTGCCGGGGGTCTTTGTGTGTGTGTGTGTGCAGGCATCGTCCGATGGGACTAGAAGTCTCATCGGGCTATGCCTGCTACAATGACGGTGATTGACACATTAGCCAATGATGGAACAGTAGTAGGCCCATCATCCGGATAATGTGTTGAATGTAAAAAAAAAAAATACACAAACATATAACATACAACATAACATACAACATAACATATAACATACAACATACAACAGAACATACAACATACAGCCTATAACATATAACAGAACATACAACATATAACATACAACATACAACATATAACATATAACATAGCATACAACATATGACATACAACATATAACAGAGCATACAACATACCACATATAACATACAACATATAACATAACATACAACATATAACAGAACATATAACATACAATATATAACATACAACATATAGCATATAACAGTACATACAACATATAACATACAATACTTACAGTACATTCATACATTACATACAATACATACATACAGACATACAATGCATAAAACATAGAGTAAATACTCACCATCACTTGTCAACTTGATCCCGGAAACCAGTGTCACCTGTAAAAAATATAAAAATAATAAATAAATACTATACTCCCTGATCCGCAGAAATCCAATTAAAATGAGTGTCCCACGACGATCTCCCGTGGAGAGTAGCAGCTGTCAGGACTCTGAACATTTTTTATTACCTTTTGTGCATTACTGCCCTTTTCCAAGATGGCGTCTTTGGTCTCATGTGCACTGTGTCTTCCTGCTATAAAACTCCACCCCAGCCTTCAGCCTGTGCTAGAGTATTCTGCCTTGCATCCAGCTCCTGACCTCTGATTACTCCCTGGCTATATACCTGCTCCTGTGAACCTGTGTGGTGATCCTGCTACTCTGCTCTGAGTTCCTGCTGCATACACCAGTTTTCAGTAATCCTCCTTCATCTGCTGCTCGTGTTTACTTCCATCTGCATTTGCTGGACATGTAAGCTGTTTCTGCTCTGCAAAAACCTGAGACTATTAACCAGGCCTCCCTGGTTGAGCTAAGATATGATTTGAACTGCCTAATAAGCATATCTATCTGTGTCTGGACTAAGACAAGGATTTATTCGTGTCAAGTATCCTCAAGAATAACTGTGCTTCATAGACTTTCTGCTTGATTGCATTTTACTCTGAAGTTTCCTATAGACTGCTAAGCTGCGTTTAATATTTACACCAAGTGTTGTGGACTTGAGTTTCTCTCTGCACCTGTTTGAATCACCGTGTGATAATATAGACTTTACCACTTATAAAACTGTGTCCTGTAGTTGTCTTGTTCCACGCAAAGAGTCTCCTGAGTTATCCCCTATAATTATTACAGGATACTCTAGCCCAGGGGTCGGGAACCTATGGCTCGCGAGCCAGATGTGGCTCTTTTGATGGCCGTATCTGGCTCGCAGACAGCCTGTGGCGTAGGAAGGGGGGGGGCGGGGGGGGGCGGGCCGCCCCGGGCGGCACAATGCGGGGGGCGGGTCGCCGGCGGCGCAGAATTTACCTGTTCGCATCTCGGCTTCAGAAAAATGGCCGCCGCGATCTCCATCTGCGCATGCGTGGCATCCCGCGGCCATTTTCCTGAAGCCCCAGGCAGCAGAGCGCTCAACCTGCGCACGCGCGGCCTCAGGAAGATGGCCGCCCCCACCGATAACCAGACAGAGCAGGATCGCGGTCAGGTAAAACTTGTTTTGTTTTTTTTTTTTATTGAGAGCGGCGATCGGGGGGGGGGGGGGGGGGGGGGCCAGGGCAGAAAGCTGGACACAGGGGGGCAGAAAGCTGGACACAGGGGGGCACAAAGCTGGACACAGGGGGGCACAAAGCTGGACACAGGGGGGCAGAAAGCTGGACACAGGGGGGGCAGAAAGCTGGACACAGGGGGGGCAGAAAGCTGGACACAGGGGGGCAGAAAGCTGGACACAGGGGGGCAGAAGGGACATTGGGGCAGAACGCTGGACACGAGGGCAGAACGCTGGACACGGGGGGCAGAATGCTGGACACGGGGGCAGAACGCTGGACACTGGGGCAGAACGCTGGACACGGGGGCAGAACGCTGGACACGGGGGCAGAACGCTGGACACGGGGGCAGAACGCTGGACACGGGGGCAGAACGCTGGACACTGGGGCAGAAAGCTGGACACTGGGGCAGAACGCTGGACACGGGCAGAACGCTGGACACTGGGGCAGAAAGCTGGACACTGGGGCAGAACGCTGGACACTGGGGCAGAACGCTGGACACGGGGGCAGAACGCTGGACACTGGGGCAGAACGCTGGACACGGGGGCAGAACGCTGGACACGGGGGCAGAACGCTGGACACGGGGGCAGAACGCTGGACACTGGGGCAGAAAGCTGGACACTGGGGGCAGAAAGCTGGACACTGGGGCAGAAAGCTGGACACTGGGGCAGAACGCTGGACACTGGGGCAGAACGCTGGACACTGGGGCAGAACGCTGGACACTGGGGCAGAACCCTGGACACTGAGGCAGAAAGCTGGACACTGGGGCAGAACGCTGGACACTGGGGCAGAACGCTGGACATTGGGGCAGAACGCTGGACACGGGGGCAGAACGCTGGACACGGGGGCAGAACGCTGGACACGGGGGCAGAACGCTGGACACGGGGGCAGAACGCTGGACACTGGGGCAGAAAGCTGGACACAGGAGCAGAAAACTGGACACAGGGGCAGAAAGCTGGACACAGGGGCAGAAAGCTGGACACGGGCAGAAAGCTGGACACGGGCAGAAAGCTGGACACGGGGGCAGAACGCTGGACACAGGGGCAGAACGCTGGACACTGGGGCAGAACGCTGGACATTGGGGCAGAACGCTGGACACTGATGCAGAAAGCTGGACATTGGGGCAGAACGCTGGACTTTGGAGCAGAACGCTGGACACAGGAGCAGAAAACTGGACACAGGGGCAGAAAGCTGGACACAGGGGCAGAAAGCTGGACACGGGCAGAAAGCTGGACACAGGGGCAGAAAGCTGGACACAGGGGCAGAATGCTTGACATAGGGGCAGAATGGAGAAACGGGGCATGATTGGAGACACGGGGCAGGATGACAGACATGGCGTCATGACTGGAGACACTGGAGGCAGGATTGGAGACAGATGGGGCAGGATCATGGGGCAGGATGGACACGATGGAGACAGATGGGGCAGGATGGGAAGATCATATGGGGCAGGATGGATACTCATGAGGGCAGGATGGGAGAACATATGGCTGGAGCCAGGAATGAGACACACGGGGGCCAGGATGGCGAATATTATTACCACAGGGGCTAATTAAGGGATATTATTACTGCAGGGATGTATTTATTTTATTTTTTGAGTATACTGTTTTAAATGGCGGGGCGGTCCTATTACTGTGTAGATTGACACTATGTCGCCTTCTTCATGTGGTGTAATGTAGAAGTTGGGAAAATTAAGTAATGTGTTCTGCAAGTGGAACTCGTGATAACTGTGTTATTTCCTGCAGAGACGAGTCCTGGCTGGATGAAGTGATGGCGGTCTGTGCGGGATGAAAGATGAAGGACTTCACTTAGAGACGTCACTGGTGAGTCAGTGTGTTACCTATACACTGTATACTATATACCAGGGGTCGGGAACCTATGGCTCGCGAGCCAGATATGGCTCTTTTGATGGCCGTATCTGGCTCGCAGACAGCCTGTGGCGTAGGAAGGGGGGGGGCGGGGGGGGCGGGCCGCCCCGGGCGGCACAATTCGGGGGGCGGCACAATGCGGGGGGCGGGTCGCCGGCGGCGCAGAATTTACCTGTTCGCATCTCGGCTTCAGAAAAATGGCCGCCGCGATCTCCATCTGCGCATGCGCGGCATCCCGCGGCCATTTTCCTGAAGCCCCAGGCAGCAGAGCGCTCCACCTGCGCACGCGCGGCCTCAGGAAGATGGCCGCCCCCACCGATAACCAGACAGAGCAGGATCGCGGTCAGGTAAAACTTGTTTTTTGTTTTTTTTTTATTGAGAGCGGCGATCGGGGGGGGGGGGGGGGGCCAGGGCAGAAAGCTGGACACAGGGGGGCAGAAAGCTGGACACAGGGGGGCACAAAGCTGGACACAGGGGGGCACAAAGCTGGACACTGGGGGGCAGAAAGCTGGACACAGGGGGGCAGAAAGCTGGACACAGGGGGGGCAGAAAGCTGGACACAGGGGGGGCAGAAAGCTGGACACAGGGGGACAGAAAGCTGGACACAGGGGGGCAGAAGGGACATTGGGGCAGAACGCTGGACACGAGGGCAGAACGCTGGACACGGGGGCAGAAAGCTGGACACGGGGGCAGAACGCTGGACACGGGGGCAGAACGCTGGACACGGGGGCAGAACGCTGGACACGGGGGCAGAACGCTGGACACGGGGGCAGAACGCTGGACACTGGGGCAGAAAGCTGGACACTGGGGCAGAACGCTGGACACTGGGGCAGAACGCTGGACACTGGGGCAGAAAGCTGGACACTGGGGCAGAACGCTGGACACTGGGGCAGAACGCTGGACACGGGGGCAGAACGCTGGACACTGGGGCAGAACGCTGGACACTGGGGCAGAACGCTGGACACTGGGGCAGAACGCTGGACACGGGGGCAGAACGCTGGACACGGGGGCAGAACGCTGGACACTGGGGCAGAAAGCTGGACACTGGGGCAGAAAGCTGGACACTGGGGCAGAAAGCTGGACACTGGGGCAGAACGCTGGACACTGGGGCAGAACGCTGGACACTGAGGCAGAAAGCTGGACACTGGGGCAGAACGCTGGACACTGGGGCAGAACGCTGGACATTGGGGCAGAACGCTGGACACGGGGGCAGAACGCTGGACACGGGGGCAGAACGCTGGACACGGGGGCAGAACGCTGGACACGGGGGCAGAACGCTGGACACTGGGGCAGAAAGCTGGACACAGGAGCAGAAAACTGGACACAGGGGCAGAAAGCTGGACACAGGGGCAGAACGCTGGACATTGGGGCAGAACGCTGGACATTGGGGCAGAACGCTGGACACTGATGCAGAAAGCTGGACATTGGGGCAGAACGCTGGACTTTGGAGCAGAACGCTGGACACAGGAGCAGAAAACTGGACACAGGGGCAGAAAGCTGGACACAGGGGCAGAACGCTGGACATTGGGGCAGAACGCTGGACACTGATGCAGAAAGCTGGACATTGGGGCAGAACGCTGGACTTTGGAGCAGAACGCTGGACACAGGAGCAGAAAACTGGACACAGGGGCAGAAAGCTGGACACAGGGGCAGAAAGCTGGACACAGGGGCAGAAAGCTGGACACAGGGGCAGAAAGCTGGACACAGGGGCAGAATGCTTGACACGGGCAGAATGGAGAAACGGGGCATGATTGGAGACACGGGGCAGGATGACAGACATGGCGTCATGACTGGAGACACTGGAGGCAGGATTGGAGACAGATGGGGCAGGATCATGGGGCAGGATGGATACGATGGAGACAGATGGGGCAGGATGGGAAGATCATATGGGGCAGGATGGATACTCATGAGGGCAGGATGGGAGAACATATGGCTGGAGCCAGGAATGAGACACACGGGGGCCAGGATGGCGAATATTATTACCACAGGGGCTAATTAAGGGATATTATTACTGCAGGGATGTATTTATTTTATTTTTTGAGTATACTGTTTTAAATGGCGGGGCGGTCCTATTACTGTGTAGATTGACACTATGTCGCCTTCTTCATGTGGTGTAATGTAGAAGTTGGGAAAATTAAGTAATGTGTTCTGCAAGTGGAACTCGTGATAACTGTGTTATTTCCTGCAGAGACGAGTCCTGGCTGGATGAAGTGATGGCGGTCTGTGCGGGATGAAAGATGAAGGACTTCACTTAGAGACGTCACTGGTGAGTCAGTGTGTTACCTATACACTGTATACTATATACTGAGGTCCTGTGTATGTCACCGGTGATCACTGTATTACCTATACACAGACGCTGCATACTAAGTACAGATCTCCTGTGTATAATGGCACTTAGGGCTTGTTTCCACATGCGAGAAACACGTCCGTGTCTCGCATGTGGGAACCAAGTTCTGGCGTCGGCACTCCAGAGCGGAGTGTGCGGCCGCATAGGAACACATGGAGCTGCACAGCTCCGCTCCAATGTGCCGACGCCAGAACTTACGCTGGGTGTGCCTGCTTGTATGTACCACTTTAAGTAGTAAATGCTTTAGTTCCCTATGGGTCTGAGCCTTTCTTTTTTGTTCATTTTCTGTAAGACCAACACTTTTAAAAGGGCCACTGACAGATACAATTGCTCCAGCGGTCACTTAGTACACAAAGGAGTGTTCCTCTCTGCTGCACTAAGCCACCGCTGGACCTAAACAATAATTCGCTGTAAAATAATAAAATAGATAATTGACATAAATGACAATGCGTTGTGTGACATGTCCAACATTCCAGCTTCTTTCTTCTGCGAATGCCTCAAAGCTGGCATTCTCTCAACATCAGGTGGGAAGAATGCCAGCTTCCAGTCATGCGCAGGAAAAAGAAGAAGCCAGACTGCTGGACTGATGTCATGCATCGCAAGCTCACAATGTAAGTTATTTATTTAATTTTTTTACTGCTAATTACCATTGTTTCAGTCCAGTTGTGGCTTTATACAGCAGGGAGGAGCATTCCTTGCTGTACTAAGTGAACATTGGAGCGATTGATCTGTCAATGGCCCTTTAAACATATTGTACGGCTCTCGCGGAATTATATTTCAAAATATGTGGCGTTTACGGCTCTCTTAGCCAAAAAGGTTCCTGACCCCTGCTCTAGCCATAAAAAAAAAGGAGACTGCTGGAACAATGACTGCAGAAAGCAGGCTAGAGCAGGTGTTTTCCATAATTAGATCACTGCAGAAAGATGTGGAAGGTCTGCAAAAGAAGTTTGGAAGCTTTGAACACAATCAACAAGTGTTTGGACAAACTGTGCAGGACTTAAGCAACCGCATGGCAGCCCAGGAAAACAAACTTGCTGGCATAGAGTCCCAGTATGGATGGGCTTTTCAGGACATAAGCACGCAAATAGCTGCACAAGTGACTTTACCCTCTGGGCAACCGCCACCAGCTAGCCCACCTAAGTTGCCCCCATTCAGATTTAATGGTGATGCGACAAATTTCGTGGCTTTGTGAATCAATGTATGCTATATTTTGATGTGCATGCTGACCGTTTTCCTACTGATAGATCCAAAGTATTGTGTGTAATAATGCTACTGACCTCACGAGCGCCGCCTGGGCGAATCCGATGATTGAGTCTCGTGACCCATGGTTAAATAACTTGGATGATTTCTTGGCCGCTATGGCATTAATGTTTGATGACCCTAATTGCCGTGCAACTGCTGAATCTGCTTTGTTGTCTTTACTCCAGGCTAAACGTTCTGTTATTGAGTATGCCACTGAATTCGGGAGATTAGCGGTAGATACCAATTGGGACAGTTATGCACAATTGCCTATTTTTAAAAGGGGTCTGTCTAGTATTATAAAAGATGAACTAGCTCGCTCTGAGTCACCACAAGAGCTAGAGACATTTATACAGCATTGTGTTCGCATAGACATTCGCCTTACTGAGCGTAGGCAGGAGAAATTTGCTGCATATAACCGTATTTCTAACTTTTCCCTTCCTTCCAAAGTGCCTGCAGGTAAAACCTCTCGGGAGGTGGAGGAGGTGCCCATGCTTATTGATTCCGTTCAGAGGCGCGAGATCAATGAGCGCCGGGAGCATCGCCTTTGTGAAAGTCTATGTTTCTACTGTGGCCAGTCTGACCACTTCTTGATCAATTGTCCTAATTGTCCTAGACGGCCTAACAAGGTGCTAGCAGCAGTAAAGGGAGTATGACAACTGTGATGATGATAAAGGTCTTCGGACCGAAACGTTGCAGAAGGTGGAATAAATACGAGAGCTGTTTTTTCACAATTGCTGTGGTGCTGTCCCTTTCTTCAATTGGATTTGGACTTATATACTGGGATGGATCCCCTGGTAAGGACGGGCACCCTGCTGTCCATAGAGGCATTGTTTTTTTAGGGTGCGGCTTCATTATTTTTTGATTTTTGAACTGTGATGATGAATCTGACATCTCTGAATGTAGCCTGCCTTTAAACGCTGTATTCCATTCACTTTCTATTACTTCACCCTCCAAGGAGCTGAAGGAGAAGAACTCTCACTGTTCTCTCCCTATTAAGATCCTGTGTTCAGGACTGTGGATTTCCAGTGCAGCTATGATTGACTCTGGTGCAGGTGGCAATTTCATGGATATCGCATTTGCCAAGGAACATGGTATTGAAATTCAGCAAAGAGCCTCTCCAATTACCATGGAAACAGTGGATGGTGATCATCAGGAGCAACTTTCTTTCTTGCTAATTTCTTCTCCCCATTTTCCTGTGATTTTAGGCATTCCTTGGTTGTGTTCTCAGAACCCAATTATCAACTGGGAGACCAAGGAGATTATCTTTCCAACAAGGAGCAACTCAGCGTTAACAGAAGCTGTCCCTGAGTCCACGGCTATGGAACCACATGTACAGGTATTTACTTTACCTTCAGCATATAAAGAGTTCTCTGACATCTGTGACAAAAAGAATGCAGATCAGCTTCCTCCACACAGGCATTATGACTGTCCCATTGAGCTGCTTCCTGGGGCAGCTATTCCTTTTGGTAACGTATACCCTTTGGCGGCACCTGAGCTTCAAGCCTTAAAGGAGTATATTGATGAAAATCTGGCCAAAGGCTTCATACGTCCTTCTTCCTCACCAGCAGGGGCACCTATATTTTTTGTAATAAAGAAGGATGGGACCCTGAGACCCTGTGTTGACTATCGGGAATTCAATAAGGTAACTGTCATGGTCCAGTCCGGAGTTTATTTTCATCTTTCCTCTTTTGAGACTGGTCATGCGGGGGTTAATCTCCTTAGGAAAAGCAGAAGTCCAGCATGGGTGATGTCCATAAAAAATACCTTTTATTCCATTTTTGTTAAAAGCACATAAATCCAAAGTCCATCTTCATATCCATAGACACAAAAACGGGTGATTCATACCAGTGACAGTCACAGGCTTAAAGTGCATTAAAATCAAACGCGTTTCAACGGTCTTGCCGCCTTACTCATTGTGATAAAAATAAAATGAAAGAGGGCTGCCATATAGGACTAGGCCCATTAGGTTACACCCCCTGATCTTGCAGACAACAGAAACAGGGCAACACCTACAGGTAATTAGTGAGTTTAACCTCCTTAGCCTCGTTCTTGAGCTAGCTGGGCTACTTCAGTCCCTCACAGCCTGCCTACCACTGTTAGTGATAGTTCATGCTTCCCAGCTTGAGCCCCTGACCTGTATCCTGATTTTGGTTATCCTTGTGTCTCTGACTGCCTGCACCCATGTATGACTCGATCTGTTCCCTGGACTTCGGCTCTTGTTTTCTGTCTCTGATACCACGTTGCCTTCCTGGTTCTGACTTTTGCTTGTACCCCGACTTTGTCTTACATCTCACGTTTTGGTTACCACGTTCCCGGTAGGCTCTAATTCCTTGCTTGTCCCTGACTATTCTCCTCACTGCCCCTGTGTACAATTCTGATATCCCTGTGTATGACTTTGGCTTTCCTGACCTCGCTCTCGCCACTAGGTGGCGTCTGTTCAGTTGCTCTGTGTGTGCAGTCTGGCTTCCCTACCAAGCTCCCCCTGGTGGAGGTTGCGCTGTACTGCACTGCAGCTGCATTACATTATCACTAACCTAACATTTAAACGGGGTTTTGCATTTTTTTTTTCCTCTGGTCATGGATCCGCTGCATAACTTGGCGGATCAAGTGTCCAGTTTGACACAGATGGTGCGGGATGTTTCTGTGAGACATCAGTCCCTTGTCACGTCTCAAACCCACCTACAGAAAAAACTGACTGACCATGCAGGGAAACGCCTCTCATGTTGTTAGTCTACCTGGTGACTCTGTGGATGTTGTTTTGCACTCTCCAGAACCCTCGGTTAAGCTTCCAGACACGTTTTCTGGCGAAAAAGACAAATTTCACATTTTTAGGGAGAGTTGTAAATCATGGTTTTCTCTTAGACCTCGATCGTCTGGGGATGAGACTCAGCGGGTAGGGATTATTATCTCCCTACTTAGAAAGGGTCATCAATCCTGGGATGACTCCGCACTGAGATGTCTATTCAGAAAGGGACTATCGGATTGCTTAAAGGACGCTCTAGCTCTCCATCCAGCTCCCAGCTCTTTGGATGAGGCTATTACTCAGGCTATCCGTATGGATCGGAGGCTACGGGAAAGAGGTCATACGCAACGAGGGATTCCGTTGTTCCCTGTTAACCCTGATGTTTTGCTTCCATCTGAACCTATGGAGGTGGGAGCCACTGACCTCAAAGAAAAAGAGAGGAAACGGCGGAGTGATGGAAAGCTGTGTTTTTTCTGCGGAGATCCCGGACACTGGAAAAACGACTGCCCCTCCTGTCCTTTGTCTAACAAGCGGCTGAGTCTGGGTGATCATCGTGGAGGTCACTCAGACTCTCAGGTACCATTTTCTTCATTTGCAAAGATACTGTTAAAAGTGGAACTTGGTGTGGAGAACAGCTTTGTTCATACTTCGGCTTTTGTAGACTGTGGGTCATCCCTGAACCTGATTGACTCTAAGCTGGTGGCCCGCTGTAGATTAGGGACAGTTAGGTTGGAGACTCCCTTAAAAATTGTGGCTATTGACTCTACACCTCTCACAAAGGATGGTCTCCATTTTATTTCTAAAGAATTCACCCTCAGGGTGGGGGCCCTGCACCAGGAGCGTATGACATGCTTTGTTTTGGATAATCTCCCTGCTGGCCTGGTGTTGGGGTTTCCCTGGTTGCAACAGCATAACCCGGTTATTGACTGGGGGTCCCAGGATATTGTTAAATGGGGATCTAGTTGTTCTGAAAATTGTCTTGCTACTGTGTCTATGTCATCCGTCAGTCTGGAGGGTATTCCGGAGTACCTGAAGGAATTTGAGGATGTGTTCTCTGAAAAGCAGGCTGAGGTTCTACCTCCACACCGCCCATTCGATTGTGCCATTGATCTTGTTCCCAGTGCCAAATTGCCCAAAGCCCGTCTGTACAATCTCTCCGGCCCTGAGCGGGCTGCTATGAAGGAGTATATCTCTGAAAGCCTCCGTAAAGGGCATATTCGGCCATCTGTCTCTCCCGTGGCTGCGGGGTTCTTTTTTGTAAAAAAAAAAGATGGTGGTTTACGCCCATGCCTGGATTTTCGAGAATTAAATAAGATCACTGTGTGAAACACTTATCCTCTCCCACTTATACCTGATTTGTACAATCAATTGTCGGGGGCTAGGTGGTTTTCTAAGTTGGACCTCAGTGGAGCATACGATCTCATCCGTATGCGGGAGGGGGATGAGTGGAAAACTGCATTTCTCACTTCTGAGGGTCTGTTTGAAAATTTGGTCATGCCGTTCGGTTTGACTAATGCACCAGCGGTATTTCTGAATTTCATTAACCATGTTTTTTCTGACTTTATTGGGGAGCTTTGTGGTAGTTTATCTTGATGATATACTCATATATTCCGCTGATAGACTAAGTCACATGAGTCATCTTCGTGCTGTTCTCCAGAGACTCAGGGAGAACTCACTCTTTGCCAAACTGGAGTGTTCATTTTTCTCTCAAGAATTGTCCTTTCTAGGGGTCATTTTGTCCGCTGAGGGGTTTCGTATGGACCCTAGGAAGGTACAGGCCATTGTGGATTGGGTGCAACCCAGAGATCTCAAGGGTCTTCAGCGATTTCTGGTTTCGCCAATTACTACAGAAAATTCATTAAGGGGTTTTCTCAAGTGGTCAAACCTCTCACTGATCTCACTCAAAAGGGGGCTGATCTCAAAAACTGGTCAGCTCCAGCGGTGGTGGCGTTTTCTTCATTAAAAACCTGTTTCATGACTGCCCCTGTACTGATTCAACCTGATTTATCTAAACCATTTATCATAGAGGTGGACGCCTCTGAGGTGGGAGTGGGAGCTGTGTTGTCCCAAGGTCCCATCACATTAACTAACTTAAGACCCTGTGCCTTCTTTTCGAGAAAATGTTCCTCTGCTGAGAGGAATTATGATGTGGGTAACCGGGAGTTATTGGCCATTAAATTGGCGTTTGAAGAATGGAGGCATTTTTTGGAGGGGGCGGTCCATCGTATAACTGTCATTACTGATCACAAGAACCTGTTTTACATCGAGTCCGCCAAACATTTAACTCCGAGACAGGCACGGTGGTCACTTTTTTTTTCCCGATTTCAGTTTTATATCACTTTCAGACAAGGGTCCAAGAATGTGAAGGCGGATGCCTTGTCTCGCAGTCTAGATCCAGTATCACCGCCTGAGCCTCCTTCCTCCATTCTTCAGCATGGGATGGTGGTGGCTGTGGTGTCCCCGAAATTGGAACAGGAGATTCGTGAGGCCCAATCCCTTGCTCCATCGTCCATACCTGAAAATAAGCTCTTTGGGCCTGTCCAGTATCGGTTGAGGGTGCTTCAGGAGTTCCACGACTCTGCTTTGAGTGGGCATCCTGGAATCTCGGCCACTCGTAAAGCCATCATTAGGCTGTTCTGGTGGCCCTCGTTGACTTCTGACGTCATAGGGTTTGTGTCGTCCTGTGAAACTTGAGCTCGCGCAAAAACCTCCCGCAACCGGCCGGCCGGGGAATTGGTACCACTGCCAATTCCAGATAGACCATGGACTCATCTGTCCATGGATTTTATCACTGATCTTCCCCCCTCTAATGGAAAAACTGTGATCTGGGTAGTGGTTGATAGGTTCAGTAAACAAGCACATTTTGTACCATTAACTGGCCTTCCTAATGCTGAGACTCTATCCAAACTATTCATTGAGCATGTTATCCGGTTGCATGGTGTGCCTGTCAGTGTGGTGTCTGATAGAGGGGTGCAATTTGTGGCAAAATTTTGGAGGGCTTTTTGTAAAAGGTTGGGCATCAGTCTGACCTTTTCATCGGCCTATCATCCCGAGACCAACGGTCAGACTGAAAGGACCAATCAGTCTTTGGAACAGATTTTACGGTGCCTTGTCACATCTAGACAGGATGATTGGTTCTCTATAATTCCTATAGCGGAATTCGCTTACAATAATCGTGTCAATCAGTCCACTGGTACTTCTCCATTCTTCTGCAATTATGGATTTCACCCTCATTTTGGTGAGTTTTCCCGGCTGGATTCGGGGTGTCCAGGGGCTGATTCGGCCTTTCTGCGCTTGGGGGAGATCTGGAGGGAGGTCCAGAGAAACATTGGGGAGGCTCAGGGTAAATATAAATTTTTTACGGATAAACGACGTTCTGTGGGGCCAGCTTATCAGGTGGGGGATAAGGTATGGTTATCCACGAAAAATATAAGGCTGAGAATTCCCTCTGCTAAGTTGGGCCCCAAGTTTATTGGTCCGTATGAAATTTTAAAGGTGATTAATCCGGTGGCCTTTCGCCTGCCTTTTGCCTCCGTCTTTGCGGATCCCCAATGTGTTCCATAAGGCACTTCTGAAGCCCTCAGTGCCCTCTTCTGGTGAGTCTCCCTCGCACCTGTCGCCTGTTGTGGTAGATGGCCAGACTGAGTACGAGGTTGAACAGGTGGTGGATTCTCGTATGCTCTGCTGTTCACTTCAGTACTTGGTCCATTGGAAAGGTTACGGTCCTGAGGACCGGTCATGGGTACCGGCGCATTCGGTCCATGCTGATCGCTTGGTCCGGGCCTTTCACGCTCGTCATCCAGGGAAGCCTGGGGGTCCGGTGGCCCCCCATGGAGAAGGGGGTACTGTCATGGTCCAGTCAGGAGTTTATTTTCATCTTTCCTCTTTTGAGACTGGTCATGCGAGGGTTAATCTCCTCAGCCTCGTTCTTGAGCTAGCTGGGCTACTTCAGTCCCTCACAGCCTGCCTACCACTGTTAGTGATAGTTCATGCTTCCCAGCTTGAGCCCGACCTGTATCCTGATTTTGGTTATCCTTGTGTCTCTGACTGCCCGCACCCATGTATGACTCGATCTGTTCCCTGGACTTCGGCTCTTGTTTTCTGTCTCTGATACCACGTTGCCTTCCTGGTTCTGACTTTTGCTTGTACCCCGACTTTGTCTTACGTCTCATGTTTTGGTTACCACGTTCCCGGTAGGCTCTAATTCCTTGCTTGTCCCTGACTATTCTCCTGACTGCCCCTGTGTACAATTCTGATATCTCTGTGTATGACTTTGGCTTTCCTGACCTCGCTCTCGCCACTAGGTGGCGTCTGTTTAGTTGCTCTGTGCGTGCAGTCTGGCTTCCCTACCAAGCTCCCCCTGGTGGAGGTTGCGCTGTACTGCACTGCAGCTGCATTACATTAACCATACGAAACCATTACCCTTTGCCTCTGATTCCCGAATTACTGGAAAGAGTCCACCATGCTAAGGTGTTCTCTAAACTGGATCTTCGTGGGGCTTATAATTTGGTGCGTATTCGTCCAGGGGATGAGTGGAAGACAGCATTCAAATGCCGGTATGGACACTTTGAATATCTTGTGATGCCCTTCGGGCTTTGTAACGCCCCTGCAACGTTTCAACACCTTGCTAATGACATTTTCAGAGATTTGTTGGACCAGTTTGTAGTGATCTATTTGGACGATATACTAATCTTTTCTGACTCTCCACAGGAACATGAAGAACATGTCAAAACTGTTTTAAGACGTCTGAAAGAGAACCATCTGTATATTAAGCCGGAGAAATGCGAGTTCCATCGTTCTGAGATACAGTTCTTAGGTTATATCATCTCTCCCCAGGGGCTGAACATGGAATCTGGTAAGATTCAGGCTATCCTTGACTGGCCGGTACCCAAGAACGTTAAGGAGGTCCAACGTTTTATTGGTTTTGCAAATTTCTACAGATGCTTTATTCTAAATTTTTCTGATATTGTCCGTCCCATTACTTCCTTGACAAAGAAGAAAAAGCCCTTTAAGTGGTCATCACAGGCTCAAGAAGCTTTTGATCGGCTTAAGATCTGTTTCACCTCAGCACTGCTGTTGATACACCCAGATCCAACACTTTCATTCATTGTGGAGGTGGATGCTTCTGATAATGCTTTGGGGGCTATTCTCTCCCAAAGAACTGGAGAGAAGGGTCTGCTACATCCTTGTGCTTTCTTTTCCTGTAGACTAACCTCAGCAGAGAAGAATTACGAAGTGGAAGACAAGGAATTGTTGGCTATTATTGAGGCTTTCAAAGAATGGAGGCATCATCTGCAAGGAGCTGCACAACAGATCATAGTGCTAAATGACCATCGCAATCTAGAGTTTCTTAGATCCGCTAGATGTCTTTCTCCTCGTCAGGCTCGTTGGAACTTATTTTTAAATCAATTTAACTTTGTTATCTCGTACCGTCCAGGTTCTCGTAATGGGAAGGCTGATGCTTTATCCCGAATCCATGCTGCGGATTCCGTACCTGGAGCCCCGTCCAAGACCATTCTATCTGATGCCAATTTCATCGGAGTTATCCACGATCAGGACTTGTGGAAGGAGTGCAGGGAGGCCTATGAAGGTGATGTATTTCTGGCCAACCCACCTGTGGATATTAATCTTGTCTTTAAGGGTGGCATGTGGTTCAGAGATCGACGTATCTACGTCCCGGAGGTCGTCCGTCTGCAGATCCTCAAGTTGGTAAATGACTCCAAGTTGGCTGGTCACAGGGGGGCACAGAAGACACAAGAGTTCTTGAGCTGATTCTTCTGGTGACCAACTTGCCTGAAGGATACCAAGGACTATGTTCTCTCTTGCGAGGTATGTGCCCGTTACAAGACTCCTCATGTGGCACCTACGGGTCTTCTACAACCGTTACCTGTTCCGTCCCGCCCTTGGGGCTCTATATCAATGGACTTTATTGTGGAGCTGCCTACATCAGGGGGCATGAATACAATCATGGTGGTAGTTGATCGCCTGACTAAAGCTGCTCATTTTGTTCCGTGCACCGGCCTCCCCTCAGCTAAAGATACAGTGAACTTGGTTATACAGAATGTCTTTCGGTTGCATGGGGTTCCAGATGAGATCATCTCTGACCGTGGAGTACAGTTCACTTCAAGATTCTGGAAGGGGTTTTGCTCTGCACTCAGTATTAACGTCTGTCTCTCTTCTGCTTACCATCCCCAGACAAATGGTCAGACTGAGCGTACCAACCAGACGCTGGAACAATATCTAAGATGCTATGTCAGCCATCTCCAGGATGATTGGTTGGAGTTGTTGCCATTAGCCGAATTTTCATATAACAATTCTCAGAGCGCCTCCACTAAATTTACACCTTTCTTTGCCAATCTGGGTTATCATCCGTGTATCTTACCTAGGTCTCCAATTAATTCTCCGGTTACGGCAGTGGAGGAAAGGCTGACTGCGATGAGGCAAAATCTGGAGGTTCTGAAGGAATCCCTGACCACAGCTCAAGAACGTTATAAGAGATCGGCTGGTAGATTCCGTAAACCTGCACCCATGGTCAAGGTAGGAGATTCCGCGTGGTTAGCAACTAAGAATCTGAAGTTAAATGTTCCTTCACAAAAACTTGGACAGAAATTCATTGGCCCTTTCAAGATCAACGGTATTGTGAGCTCTGTGGCCTGCCGGCTGAAGCTGCCTAGGACTATGAAGGTACACCCAGTTTTTCATGTATCTTTACTAAAGCCTGTATCTCCTAATACCTTCCAGGGACGTGTTGTGCCACCTCCGCAGCCTGTGGTATTTGATGGGCAAGAACAATTTGTGGTGGAGGAAATTATTGATTCCAGGATTCGCAGGAATCAGCTCCAATATCTGATAAGATGGCAGGGATATCCCCCTGAGGAAGACTCTTGGGAACCTGTGGAAAACATCAATGCCCAACAGAAGATTTCTCGTTTTCATCAGAGATTCCCTGAGAAACCAGGTCCAGGATCGTCCTGAGGTCGCTTCTAAGGAGGGAGTAATGTCAGGACTCTGAACATTTTTTATTACCTTTTGTGCATTACTGCCCTTTTCCAAGATGGCGTCTTTGGTCTCATGTGCACTGTGTCTTCCGGCTATAAAACTCCACCCCACCCTTCAGTCTGTGCTAGAGTATTCTGCCTTGCATCCAGCTCCTGACCCTGGTGACTCCGTGGCTATATACCTGCTCCTGTGAACCTGTGTGGTGATCCTGCTACTCTGCTCTAAGTTCCTGCTGCATACACCAGTTTCCAGTAATCCTCCTTCATCTGCTGCTTGTGTTTTCTCCACCTGCATCTGTTGTACATGTAAGCTGTTGCTGCTCTTCAAAAACCTGAGACTATTAACCAGGCCTCCCTGGTTGAGCTAAGATATTATTTTAACTGCCTTATAAGCATAGCTATCTGAGTTTGGACTAAAACAAGGACTTATTCGTCTCAAGTATCCTCAAGAATAATTGTGCTTCATAGACTTTCTGCGTGATTGCATTTTCCTCTGAAGTTTCCTATAGACTGTTAAGCTGCGTTTAATATTTACACCAAGTGTTGTGGACTTGAGTTTCTCTCTGCACCTGTTTGAATCACCGTGTGATAATATAGACTTTACCACTTATAAAACTGTGTCCTGTAGTTGTCTTGTTCCATGCAAAGAGTCTCCTGAGTTATCCCTTATAATTATTACAGCAGCATCTGCTGATGCAACTGCTCTCCAGGGGCTCCAGGAATACAATGACGGAAGGTATCCTTCCACACTGTATTCCTCACCACTGTAAAAAATAGTCCCTAGTCTCACTTGTGGCACTGCTGTGTGAGAAAGTTCCCACGCAGCAATGCCATAAAGTGAGACCCTGAACTCAGGTAACCTCTTCAGTGATGCACTGCAGGAGCCACTGTCTCCTGTCAGTGTGTCACTGAAGGTCTATAGAGCAGTGACATCACCCGATGTCACTGTTCTATAGGGGAGATCGTCGTGGGACACTCGTTATTAATTGGACAGGTAGTATACTGTTGGTTTATTATTTTAATTTTTTTGCAGGTGATCGAGTATGGTAAGTATGGTTAAATTAAGAATATTAAAATACTTTTTTTCTGGCTGTGTCTTTATTTTTTTTAACTCTTTCACTACTATAGGATTAATAATGGATAGGCGTCTTATTGACGCCTCTCCATTATTAACCCGGCTTAATTTCACCTTACAATAGCAAGGTGACATTAACCCCTTATTACTCCATATCCCACCGCTACACGGGAGTGGGAAGAGAGGGGCTAAGTGCTGGAATTGGCGCATCTCACAAATGCGCCATTTCTGGGGTGGCTGCGAGCTGGTATTTGTAGCCGGGGTGTGGCAATATCCATGGCCCCTCTCTAGGCTATGAATATCAGCCTGCAGCTGTCTGCGTAGCCTTTCTGGCTATAAAATATAGGGGGACCCCACGTCATTTTTTTGGGGGGGTCCCCCTATTTTAATAGCCAGTAAAGGCTATGCAGACAGCTGCGGGCTGATAGTCATAGCCTGGGAAGGGACCATGGGTATTACACCCTTCCCAGGCTACAAATATTGGCCCCCGGCCATCAGCTTTCCACCTCTGGCGCAGAAAATTGCGCGGGAGCCCATGCCACTTTTTTCTTTTTTAATTAAACATTCATTAAGAAACATAGGCCTCGCTATTATATATCTATGGATATACCCATAGATAAATCTAACTATACATGGATATCTATGGATATATGTATAGATATATCTATAGATATAACTATGGATATAACTATGTCTATATCGATCTATAGATATATTTATAGATGGATAGATATATCTGTAGATACACAGATATATCTATCATATATCTATCTGGCTACTTTCAAACATCAGGTTTTTGCCGTCAGGCATAATCCGTTGAGTTTTGAAAAAAACAGATCCGTGTTTTTTTTCCACCAGATCCGTTTTTTCTCATAGAGTTGTATTAGCGCCGGATTGCGCCTGATGGCCTCACGTTTCATCTGTTTTTTGTCGGATACATCAGAAATGCTGTTTCCAGCGGACGGAGAAAATGTACAGAAGAACGGTTTTTCTGTCCTGCGAAAAAACGCCCAGCGACGGATCTGGCAAAAAACGTATGAAACTGAGATGTGAAATGATGAATCCGGTCTCCTAATCTGGTTTTTCATGCATTTTTCCATTGAAATCATGTACATTTTCCGTTCTCTCTCTCTAAAAAAAAACGGATCACTTGCATCAGTTTTTCACTATTTGCAACGGATCCGTTTTTTCAAAAATTAGCCGGATCCTGCCTGATGGATAGATGTAGATAGATATATGGATAGTTAGGCTACTTTCACACATCAGTTTGTCTCCATCAGGCAGGATCGGGCGAATTTTTGAAAAAAAAGATTCGTTGCAAATAGTGAAAAACTGATGCAACTGATCCGTTTTTTTTTATAGAGAGAGCGAGAGATTGAATGGAAAATGTGCATGATTTCAATGGAAAAAATGCATGAGAAACTGGATTTGGAGGCCGGATTCATCATTTCACATCTCAGTTTCATACGTTTTTCGCCGGATCCGTCGCTGGGCGTTTTTTCGCAGGACAGAAAAAACTTTCCTCTGTACGTTTTCTCCATCCGCCGGAAGCAGTTTTTTTTTACAGATTCGGCAAAAAACGGATCAAACGTGTGGCGCAATCCGGCGCTAATACAACTCTATGAGAAAAAAACGGTTCTGGTGAAAAAAAACAGATCCATTTTTTTCAAAACTTGACGGATTATGCCTGACGGCAAAAACCTGATGTGTGAAAGTAGCCTTACTATCCATATATCTATCTATATCTATCTATCTATCTATCTATCTATCTATCTATCTATCTATCTATCTATCTATCTATCTATCTATCTATCTATCTACAGCGCCCCAGAGTCCTGGTCGTTGCAGTACTGATGCTCCGCCGCTAAGGGGGGCTATGGTACGTCTGATGGCACTGAAGGAGTTCTTCTGACCAGGTATCACAGTCACCAATACACTTCACAGTCTGGCCTCTATGTATTAGGCCACTCCTCACAATCTGGTAAAACTGGGGGTTAGGCAGAAAGTTAGAGAGAAGCTGACTGGGAATCGAACAGGCAACACTCTGTGGCAGAGGGTGTTGCGGGGAGAGACTCAGGGGGGTCCCTGTCAGGGGTGGGATCCTGACAGAGGCCTAGCGAACAGAGAGAACGTTACGGGACCGCGCCTGCACGAGATAGCGGCGGTACCCCAAGAAAGGACAAGAAGCGAGGTTCATTGTGCTGAGTGAGAAACGAGATCAACGCAATAAGGAGAAATACCAGTAGGAGTCGCGCTGTAAGACGAGGCAACATCCTACTGAGGCGCGTAGCCGGTGGCCGGAACGCCAAGGAAGTACTAGGCTCCAAGCAATACTTCAAACCTACGGCAGGACAGTCAGCTATAGGCGGGCTGTCTCACACAAATCACCTACGAAGACACAGGGGGCAACATTTGGAGAGGGGCGACGCTAGGGTCCCGGAAGAACTCCGAGCCTACCCGTCATACGGGTGCGTCCTAGCCATATCATCTGGGGGACGAAGCAGAACATCATAATCGAGTTGTGAGGGAACTTCAGAAACAGACACAACAGTTGTGGGGACTATCCCGTAAGCACAGCAGGGGAGGACCACAACACACAAGCGCTAGAAGGTAGGCACAGATTTCCACCTGCAAAGGGAACTCTGGAGGTGCCATCGGACCGGCCGGACTTGCGCAGCCCGGTTAACTGTATTCCAGACTGAGGATCCTGGGACCTTCAGTAAAGAGGTAAAGAGACTGCAACCTGGTGTCCTCGTTATTTACTGCGACCTGCACCGCACCACCACATCATCATCACCATTCCCTCCACCTTCATTGTACGCCCCTCAGCAGGGTCACGGGCCGGGTCTAGCCACCGTGACAACCTTAGAACAGAGACTCAGAGGCCCGGTACCGGGTACCCATCGGCCCTGTGACAGTGGGGGCGCTACAACTTGGCGTCACAAACAGGATCTACTTAAGCCTGAAGAATCAGGTCATGTGTGCCTTAGAACTGTGATTTATTATACTTGGACTGTGACTTATTGCAAAGACTGTGGATTGCCATTTGCCGCCAAAAACCGCCGCCATTATAGCGCTGAGGAGAGCGCAGGAGAAGAAGAGGGGCGTGGAGTAGGCGTGGACCAGCTGAAGAGCGCGAAAGACAATGGCCGCCCAGTCTAAACATTTTTGCATCCTGAGGACGTGTCCGTCAGCAGCCGAGGTCCGCCTTCTCATCCTCTTTGGAGGGTGGAGACCATGGAGACGGGGCTGCCCACAGAAGAGACCGCGAGAAGAAGACCCTGGAGAGGAAGCAAAGATGGCGACGCCGGGAGCACCGCGTGGGGACGACCCGACCCAGCATGAGGCTGCACCACCCGACACAGCCCCAGATGCACCATCGTTGCAGGGACTGGCCCTTACGGAGCTACCAATGGGCCGACCCAGCTGGCCGCCGTCTGAGGAGTGTGTGGCCGCAGCCGAGGCCCGGCAGATAGCACGTCGCCTTGAGGCCGACGCTCGTGTGATCGCTCGGCTGGGTCAGCCTACGGAGGTCCGCCTAACTCCGGTGTCCCCTGCTTCCTCCATCCCGGCAGCGGCAGAGTGTGAGCTGCAGGCACAGGGCCTGAGGATCCTGCCGGAGGTAGAACACCTGCGGTGCCTGATGACCGCATGGCGGAACAGACCCCAGCCTGCAGCCCAGGTCGATCTGACGAGCGTCGAAGAGACCCCGCCGTCACACTGGGGTGTTGTGGTGTCCTTCAACTCCCAGAAAGGAAGGGGAGTTATTCAAGAGATCGGGGAGCCACTACAGGTCCGTGTTGACCGAGAAGAGGTGGAGCCCTGCGGAGGAAGGTATGGCCGCGACCTAGAACCCGGGGATGCAGTAACCTACACGCGATGGAGGAGGGAAACTGGCGAAACTGGCTGGATAGCTCGGGGCGTCCAACGGTGCGTAGCACTCCAGGCTGCTGCCGGGACGCCGGAGGACGAGCCTCCTGCAGGGAAGGTGCCGGAACCTGCCCCCGCGGAACCCCAGGGAATCCAGGCTCACCGTGTGGCTACGGGTCGTGCTCACCCCCGAGCGAGGAGGGTGTCCTGACTAGGGTTAACTCTTAAAGGGATCCCTTTGTTTACCCGGGAACCCTTCTTTTTTTTTTTTTTTTTTGTTTGTTCCTGTCTTATCATTGTTGAAAGAAATGCTGGATCATGAACACTGCATGATTACAAACTCCTTGTAAATAGTTTGCACCTTCTTAAAGGTGCTCTCTACTGGTTTTATAACCGAAAGGACTCTTTGCGAAGAAACTGTTCCTGGAAGCAGTACCGGAGTCCTTGCTGCGTACGGACTTGCAGCTTGAGAAGTTGCACTACCTCATAGAGACTTGGTCCCTTCTTAAAGGGGACGTTCATCCATAGCACTTAGAGTATAATGATGCCTTAAGAGAAATAGTGATAATGCTTACATGTAAAGTTATATGTAGTCAGACAGTTGATAGTAAGAAACGTTTAATGATGTGTCAGAAAATGAGGACAGGAAGTGAACCCAGATGGGGTTAATCGGTGAGTCCTCCTAGGAGCCATACAGAGATGGCTCGGTGTTCTTGAATTGAGAGATGGAAGATAAGTTCTATACTGTGTATAGTAGCAGAAAGGCAGTAGGCCCGGGCTGAAAGGGGCGGTCCTGTAATAGAACGAGAGGCGGTAGGCCTGGGCAAGTAGACAGGCGGTCCTGCAGATGTAAAAGAGGAAAATGAAGAAAAAGTTGATTAGCCTTATAATGTTTTATAAGAAGGTCTTTAGTGGATTCAGTGTGTACATCCTTAAAGGCAATGTTAAATTATTGTTCAGAAATTGCACTAAGTAGAATACCCGGTTGGGTAAGAAAAGTTATTTATAGTATGTAATTTAAAGTATTTAACCAGGTTTGTAACGTTCAAGTGTCCTCACCTCCCATAAAGGGAAGCTCTGTTCAAACTTACTTATTGTTATTGCATTTCCAAAATTGTATGTCTTTTTGTTGACATGTATTGTTGTTTTCTTCCCAGTCCAGGAGTACTGGATTTAACCGGGGGGGAGTGCAGCGCCCCAGAGTCCTGGTCGTTGCAGTACTGATGCTCCGCCGCTAAGGGGGGCTATGGTACGTCTGATGGCACTGAAGGAGTTCTTCTGACCAGGTATCACAGTCACCAATACACTTCACAGTCTGGCCTCTAGGGGGAGCTAAGGGTTCTATGTATTAGGCCACTCCTCACAATCTGGTAAAACTGGGGGTTAGGCAGAAAGTTAGAGAGAAGCTGACTGGGAATCGAACAGGCAACACTCTGTGGCAGAGGGTGTTGCAGGGAGAGACTCAGGGGGGTCCCTGTCAGGGGTGGGATCCTGACAGAGGCCTAGCGAACAGAGAGAACGTTACGGGACCGCGCCTGCACGAGATAGCGGCGGTACCCCAAGAAAGGACAAGAAGCGAGGTTCATTGTGCTGAGTGAGAAACGAGATCAACGCAACAAGGAGAAATACCAGTAGGAGTCGTGCTGTAAGACGAGGCAACATCCTACTGAGGCACGTAGCCAGTGGCTGGAACGCCGAGGAAGTACTAGGCTCCAAGCAATACTTCAAACCTACGGCAGGACAGTCAGCTATAGGCGGGCTGTCTCACACAAATCACCTACGAAGACACAGGGGGCAACATTTGGAGAGGGGCGACGCTAGGGTCCCGGAAGAACTCCGAGCCTACCCGTCATACGGGTGCGTCCTAGCCATATCATCTGGGGGACGAAGCAGAACATCATAATCGAGTTGTGAGGGAACTTCAGAAACAGACACAACAGTTGTGGGGACTATCCCGTAAGCACAGCAGGGGAGGACCACAACACACAAGCGCTAGAAGGTAGGCACAGATTTCCACCTGCAAAGGGAACTCTGGAGGTGCCATCGGACCGGCCGGACTTGCGCAGCCCGGTTAACCGTATTCCAGACTGAGGATCCTGGGACCTTCAGTAAAGAGGTAAAGAGACTGCAACCTGGTGTCCTCGTTATTTACTGCGACCTGCACCGCACCACCACATCATCATCACCATTCCCTCCACCTTCATTGTACGCCCCTCAGCAGGGTCACGGGCCGGGTCTAGCCACCGTGACAACCCCAGAACAGACTCAGAGGCCCGGTACCGGGTACCCCTCGGCCCTGCGACAGTGGGGGCGCTACGTATCTATCTATCTATCGATCTCATTCCATCTATCTGTCTGTCTATCTATCTATCTATCTATCTATCTATCTATCTATCTATCTATCTATCTATCTATCTATCTATCTGTCTATCTATGTGTGTAATGGAGTGTGGGTTGGACAAATGTAAAAGAGGAAGTTGGACAAGACATGACATCACAAATCTTTTTTTTTTGTTCAATAATACATCTTTATTTAGCTTTCAAAAACGTATACAAAAACGCATAAAAAAAAAAACACTTCAAAAATGCACCTGCGTTTTCTGCCAAGAGCTGCGGATTTAGTGCAGAAAAATCCGCAGGCAAATCTGCAACGTGTGCACATACCCTTACCCATTTTCTCTTTCACACCTGGGTGCATCATTCTCATCTGTTGCGTCGTATCAGAAAGCTTTCCTGAAGATTCTGATGAGATTGATACTGATCTGCTTCTGGAAAAATGACTACCCGGATTTTTCCTCCAATGATAAATCCGATTATTTTGGAAATCACTTAACAGCATTCTTTGCTGTTATCTTTCTTTCTGCCTGTTTGGTTTTCTCAGGCCTGCAGGGCACCTGTCATCCACTGCTCCTATTGCTTCTAATAATACCACAATGACAAGGCTCTCCTTACCTTGCCTCCATGTGGACTGGGGACTGCTTATGCTGCAGGGCACTGCTCCTTTCCTTTGCTCAACACCAGGGCTGGCGTAAGCACTCGGCGTACCCGGGCAAGTGCCAGAGCCCTGGCGAGACAGGGGGGCCCAATCAGGGTCGGCGTTAGTGGCAGGCAGTTGCCTAGGGCCCCCGCTCCCACAGGGGCCCTCAGCTAGCGGCACATCACGCAGCCGCTATGGAGCCAGCACCAACTCCCCCGCCGCATTGAACTATACCGGCGTCTGCGGTAAAGTTCAAAGCAAATGATGGAGGAGAGAGCGTCACCTGACGCTCCCTCTCCCATCATTCCCCACTCTGCCTCTAAAAACTGCCGCTGCAGGTGCGCGATGACGTCATCGCACACTCGTTGTGTGTCAGGCAGTGTAGCGGCAGCCACCGAGACCGGAGCAGGGATCAGCGCGGGCACGTTGAGAGGTGAGGAGTGGTTTGTTTTTTTTGTAACTATTAACAGTGAGTACTGAACTATGGGGCCATTCTTGGGGGGAGGGGGGCTGTGCTGTATACTACATGGCTGTGTTATACACCACGTGGGCTGTGCTATATACTACATGGCTGTTCTATATTCTACATGGGCCGTGTTATATACTATGTGGCTGTGCTATTCACTATATGGGCTGTTATATGCTACGTGGGCTGTGCTATATATTACATGGCTGTTCTATATACTACTTGGGCCGTGTTATATACCACGTGGCTGTGCTATATACTATATGGGCTGTTCTATATTCTACATGGGCCGTGTTATATACTATGTGGCTGTGCTATGCACTATATGGGCTGTTATATGCTACGTGGGCTGTGCTATATACTACATGGCTGTTCTATATACTACGTGGGCCATGTTATATACTACGTGGGCTGTTATATGCTACGTGGGCTGTGCTATATACTACATGGCTGTTCTATATACTACGTGGGCCATGTTATATACTACGTGGGCTGTGTTATATACTGCATGGGCTGTGATATATACTACATGGCTGTTCTATATACTACGTGGGCCGTGTTATATACTACGTGGGCTGTGTTATATAATATGTGGCTGTGCTATACTATATGGGCAGTTATATGCTACGTGGGCTGTGCTATATACTATGTGGATGTGTTATATGCTATGTGGGCTGTTATATACAACATGGCTGTGTTATATGCTATGTGGTTGTGTTATATACTACGTGGGCTGTGTTATATACTACATGGCTGTGTTATATGCGATCATGAATCGTGATATGTGTTAAAGGGGGGCCCACTGAGACTCTTTCGCCCCGGGGCCCTCAAAAACCTGGAGCCGGCCCTGCTTCCCACCTTTCATTTGTTTTCCTACCTAATTTGGAGTTGGCATCCTTTTGATGTATTGATGCTATTTATGTCATTCTGTGAAGTTATGTTTTTTTGTTATTTTTTTTGCTTTGTTTATTTAAAGGGAACCTGTCACCCCCAAAATCGACGATGAGCTAAGCCCACCAGCATCAGGGGCTTATCTACAACATTCTGTAATGCTGTAGATAAGCCCCCGATGTATCCTGAAAGATGAGAAAAAGTGGTTAGATTATACTCACTTGGGGGGCGGTCCTGCTGCGGTCCAGTCCAGGGCCTCCCATCTTCTTACGATGACGTCCTCTCTGACCTTTCCCGGCGCCTGCGCACTGCAGTACTTTGCTCTGCCCTCAATAGGGCAGACAAAGTACGCCTGCGCCGGAGCCGCGGCGTAAAGACAAGAAGAGGACGTCATTGTAAGAAGATGGGAGGCGCTGTACCGGACCGCGACACCCATCGGACCAGACTGCAGCGGGACCGCCCCTGGGTGAGTATAATCTGACGTATTTTCTCATCTTTCAGGATACATCATTACATGCTGTAGATATGCCCCTGATGCCGGTGGGCTTAGCTCATCGTCGATTTTGGGGGTGAGAGGTTCCTTTTAATGACATGTCTTGAATTATGGTGTTTTTCTACAGTTTGTTTATGTTTATGGCTTTCTGCATTTTTTATTATTATAGACTGATGAAGGTCAGGTATTGACTGAAATGTCTCATTTTTTCTGTGTCTGTGCCTGATGAAGAGGCCTGAGTAGTCTCGAAAGCTTGCAATTTGTTACCATCTTTTAAGTTAGCCATTAAAAGGTATCAACCACTGAGGAAGCTCAATTCTAAATATTTTTCATTTTTTCTGGAATTTCTTCACTCAATAAATAAGTTCTTGAACACACCTATACGAGTGCTAAGTATTTCTACATCACAGACCGAATGGAAGGGCTTCATACTGGTAATCAGGAGCCTCAATTTCACTAGGTGGGTTGACTGGGGGGATTTACGTAATTGAGTAGGTTGCCGCTGTTTACAACATTTTGGTCCACCAGGATTTCAAAAGAGTTGTCTGGATGCAAAACTGCATAGAAAAGAATAAAGAGACCAAGTTAAGTCCTCGCATCACATAAGGTAAAAAGTGCTAAACCACTACAGGGATATTCCCTTTAATACTTCTGGTTTAACCACAGGACATGGCATAAATGCAGACAGGCGTCTTCTGTCTCCTCTCGGGGGATGCTAGCTGATTTCCCCATCGAAGTGAATGATTATGAGGCCACATGTATTAGGATCCATTCACACAGTGCTTGCAGGATACATCAGAGATTTACATCAGGAGGAAAATGCTGAACGATGCTACTTTATATGTTAACCAGTTCAAGACTGGGCCATTTACTCCCCTCACGACCCGGCACATTATAGTTTTTTTTCTCTTCTGTGTTGGTTTAAAGAGCTGTAAAAATTATCATTCGAATATTCCAAGTAATTTTGTGCATCATCTTTTTCATTATACATTTTTGTGTCATTTTTTATTTTTCTATGGGGGCAGGGCTAGTAAAAGATTTGGATTGACCATGAAATTAACGTTTTTTATTTTTCCACACATTGTGCCCCCATTAAGGTCATAAAAGAACTTTGGAGGGGAATATTTCAATATTTTATTTGTATTTCCCTGGTAACTGGTATATTAGCCTCCTGGATGCACAGCAGAGCTGTCTCTCTCCCCAATGACCCAGCGATCACATGACCACTGTGTATGGAGGAGGCCGTGCAGTCAGGGCTTCCTATTACAGTGTACACAGTGCCAGGGAAGGCAGAGACGGTAATAAACCATCTCTGCCTTCTCTATGGGAACTTTTAGTCACATATATCTGCGCGACAATGCAGTGATGCTTAGGAACTTCACTGGAGAGTAGCACTGGACCATCCGGATGTTTCAAATCTATGGGCTGTTAATTTTACGGGTGTCAATTTTTACAATTTTTACAGTGATGCAATCTGTGGCCCATGCCGCCTTTTTGTGTGGTCCAAACCACCTGGTGCCATGCTTGTCGTGTGAGGCTGCACATGGGTATTTTCTATTAGAGAAGAGGACTGGGACATAATCCAGAGCAGGAAACATATGTACTAGTGGCGGCCGGTGTATCCTTTTCTGGGATCCTATATATTGGCATAGTGGGGATCTAGGAAGCTCTTCCTAGCACTCCAGTATGGAGTAGACGAGATGGACAGGTCGCCATGCACGTGTGCATCTATCCTCACTGTAGTCTATGGTACATTTTCGGTCTACGTACTATTTATATGTCATACGAGCCTCTTATGTTAATACCGTGACCAAAAAATGTGTTCATCCCATCTATAACAAGAAAATGTCAGAATCGCTTACCTAAGGTGTAAAGATGCGTCTTCTTATCTGTGAAGAAGGACTTCAGGTCAGCGTCTGGCTTCTTCGCATGCTTCTCTTCATACTCTCCAGTCTTGGGGTTTTTGTGACGGAAGATAAAGTGCAGCTTATAATCTTCGCCGCACTTGTCGGGACCAAACATTATGGTGTAAGGCGTCTTATCCTGGAACTGATCCTGACAGAAAAATAGAGATCTTTCAGTTTCGATGCTTCCACAAAGAAACAAAAACAACATGTCCAAGTTATTGGGCCTCATGCATTTTATTTAAAGGGATCTTTTAACTTTAGATTATTGATTAACTATTATTAGCATCGGTTTGCTAAAGCTCATCTGGAAAGCTGTCTTAAAGGAGAGCAGCGTTGATGGGCATCACAGCTTTGTCACCTTCATGTCAGTGGGATATTGATCTGATGTTAATCTGATCTGAGGTTCTTGCTTAGATCATGAACATTCACATCCTCTTCGTCTTCGCTAGAGTTATCAGGCAGTGTGCAATGAGGGTTGCTTGATATCCGGTGTTCACAACGGCGGTGAGACGTCTGGTGCCATTTTAGACCTTGTGCTCCATCCAGAGTTGGGTCGGAGTGTTTGAGACCAGAAATCAGTCCATGCTGTTTGGGTCGCCAACAGCACCTGTGCTAGACTTGGTAAATCTACTGATCTTGCCCATGGATGTTTGGGACAGATATCTCAGATTTATAGTGGTTCTAGGGGTGAATAAAGCATGGAGCTCCAAGTGTGCGTCTTACCCCGCCATCAGCTAGCCACGCTCCGCCAACCAAGATGGATTTAAAGTTTTTCAGAGTCAATTATAATTTTGCGATGCGGAAGGAAAGAAGAGTCTCATAGGTAGGCAAAGATATATTACAAAGTTTCTTATATTAGCTTGTAATATTAATTTATAAAGTTTTTTTGTAACGACTGTGACCATTTAAATCCAGACTAAAATCTAGTTATGTAGTTATCTGAACTACATCTTTAAACTTGAAACATTGTATTCCAAAAATAATATTGGTCTCTTCTGCCTAATTCTGATGGAGGTGGGATGAAGGCAGGTAGAGGGTACATATCCACAGCACATTTATTTATCTGGTATAGAGCAGAATAAAACTTAGTTTGTTTTTTTTTAAGTTATGAATCTCCGTTGCAGAGATAATAGCAATCAAATAGCACCTTATGAGTTAATTTTCATTAACTCCAAGTAGGTGTTATCATTTTTCATTGGATGCGTATACTTATACCTTCTTTATTACATCATAAGCAGTCAATAACATTCAGGGTAAAGAAAAACACTTTTAATCTGCTCTAAGCTATTAAAATTGCTTAGGACATATTTTTCAGTGTGTGAGATGTATGGCAGACATCTTGATCTCCAAGTCTAGCATCACGCATGATTAGAAAGTGATGGGAGAGCACAAATGACTACCACCTTTCAGATAAAGTGCCAGCAGTCAGTGTAGGTGAGGTGCAGCACAGCTGAGTTTAGCTGTGTCACATTACAAACCCTTCTATAGAAGCGTTTGTAATGTGACACAGCTAAACTTAGATGTGCTGTCCCTCCCCTCACACTGACTGAAAGGTGTTAGTCATCTGTACTCTACTCCCGGAACTTTCTAATCATGCAGGAGGTTATACCAGGAGATCAGAGCTGTCTGATATACATCTCACATACAGAGAAACCTGCTCTAAGCTATTTTGAGGATGGGTTATTCTTCCTACTGTGTGCTGCTACCTTCTTATGATTGGGCAGCAACATACAGGAGGCAGAAGTACCCGCCCCTAGTGAAGAATATCTGATATTACCCACTTGGACTTAACAAAAATTAACTCATTAGGTGCCAAATGCTTTGACTGCTAATATCTCTGCAACAGATAGGCAAAACAAAAACAAAAACATTTACATCTGCAGCCTCTATTACATCATAAGTCTAGTTCAATGTGAG